>NC_092625.1:1243750-1865625 GCF_047663525.1 Anas platyrhynchos
GTTCACTTGTACCCAAAGCCTTCCTTTGGGGGCACTTTTGGATGGGCGAAAAGGGCTTGCAACGCATTTCCTGGGGCCTGGTTTTTCAGTCGTCATCGATGCCGGCTAGGGCTATGTTTAGTGATGCTCGGAAACAGGGAACCCGGAGGGTCCAGTTGCATGTGGGGCTGCGTAAAGGTTCCCCTGGGGAGTTCACTTGTACCCAAAGCCTTCCTTTGGTGACACTTTTGGATGGTCCAAAGGGGCTTGCAACGCGTTTTCTGGGGCCCGGGTTTTCAGTCTTCTCCCATGCCGGCTAGTGATATATTTAGCGTTGCTCGGAAACAGCGAACCCGGAGGGTCCAGTTGCATGTGGGGCTGCGTAAAGGCTCCCCTGGGGAGTTCACTTGTACCCAAAGCCTTCCTTTGGTGACACTTTTGGATGGTCCAAAGGGGCTTGCAACGCGTTTTCTGGGGCCCGGGTTTTCAGTCTTCTCCCATGCCGGCTAGTGATATATTTAGCGTTGCTCGGAAACAGCGAACGCGGAGGGTCCAGTTGCATGTGGGGCTGCGTAAAGGCTCCCCTGGGGAGTTCACTTGTACCCAAAGACTTCCTTTGGGGGCACTTTTGGATGGGTGAAAAGGGCTCGCAACGCATTTCCTGGGGCCTGATTTTTCAGTCGTCATCGATGCCAGCTAGGGCTATGTTTAGGGATGCTCGGAAACAGCGAACCCGGAGGGTCCAGTTGCATGTGGGGCTGCGTAAAGGCTCCCCTGGGGAGTTCACTTGTACCCAAAGCCTTCCTTTGGGGGCACTTTTGGATGGGCGAAAAGGGCTTGCAACGCATTTCCTGGGGCCTGATTTTTCAGTCGTCTTCGATGCCGGCTAGGGCTATGTTTAGGGATGCTCATGAACAGCGAACCCGGAGGGTCCAGTTGCATGTGGGGCTGCGTAAAGGCTCCCCTGGGAACTTCAGATGTACCCAAAGCCTTCCTTTGGGGGCACTTTTGGATGGTCCAAAGGGGCTTGGAACGCGTTTTCTGGGGCCAGATTTTTCACTCGTCTCCGATGACGACTAGGCTACGTTTACGCTTGCTCATGAACAGCGAACCCGGAGGGTCCAGTTGCATGTGGGGCTGCATAAAGGCTCCCCTGGGGAGTTCACTTGTACCCAAAGCCTTCCTTTGGTAACACTTTTGGATGGTCCAAAGGGGCTTGCAACGCGTTTTCTCAGGCCCGGGTTTTCAGTCTTCTCCCATGCCGGCTAGGGATATATTTAGCGTTGCTCGGAAAAATCGAACCCGGAGGGTCCAGTTGCATGTGGGGCTGCGTAAAGGCTCCCCTGGGGAGTTCTCTTGTACCCAAAGCCTTCCTTTGGGGGCACTTTTGGATGGGCGAAAAGGGCTCGCAACGCATTTCCTGGGGCCTGATTTTTCAGTCGCCATCGATGCCGGCTAGGGCTATGTTTAGGGATGCTCGGAAACAGGGAACCCGGAGGGTCCAGTTGCATGTGGGGCTGCGTAAAGGCTCCCCTGGGGAGTTCACTTGTACCCAAAGCCTTCCTTTGGTGACACTTTTGGATGGTCCAACGGGGCTTGCAACGCGTTTTCTGGGGCCCGGGTTTTCAGTCTTCTCCCATGCCGGCTAGTGATATATTTAGCGTTGCTCGGAAACAGCGAACGCGGAGGGTCCAGTTGCATGTGGGGCTGCGTAAAGGCTCCCCTGGGGAGTTCACTTGTACCCAAAGCCTTCCTTTGGTGACACTTTTGGATGGTCCAAAGGGGCTTGCAACGCGTTTTCTGGGGCCCGGGTTTTCAGTCTTCTCCCATGCCGGCTAGTGATATATTTAGCGTTGCTCGGAAACAGCGAACCCGGAGGGTCCAGTTGCATGTGGGGCTGCGTAAAGGCTCCCCTGGGGAGTTCACTTGTACCCAAAGACTTCCTTTGGGGGCACTTTTGGATGGGTGAAAAGGGCACGCAACGCATTTCCTGGGGCCTGATTTTTCAGTCGTCATCGATGCCAGCTATGGCTATGTTTAGGGATGCTGGGAAACAGCGAACCCGGAGGGTCCAGTTGCATGTGGGGCTGCGTAAAGGCTCCCCTGGGGAGTTCACTTGTACCCAAAGCCTTCCTTTGGGGGCACTTTTGGATGGGTGAAAAGGGCTTGCAACGCATTTCCTGGGGCCTGATTTTTCAGTCGTCTTCGATGCCGGCTAGGGCTATGTTTAGGGATGCTCAGGAACAGCGAACCCGGAGGGTCCAGTTGCATGTGGGGCTGCGTAAAGGCTCCCCTGGGAACTTCAGATGTACCCAAAGCCTTCCTTTGGGGGCACTTTTGGATGGTCCAAAGGGGCTCGCAACGCATTTCCTGGGGCCGGATTTTTCACTCGTCTCCGATGACGGCTAGGGCTACGTTTACGCTTGCTCATGAACAGCGAACCCGGAGGGTCCAGTTGCATGTGGGGCTGCGTAAAGGCTCCCCTGGGGAGTTCACTTGTACCCAAAGCCTTCCTTTGGTGACACTTTTGGATGGTCCAAAGGGGCTTGCAACGCGTTTTCTCGGGCCCGGGTTTTCAGTCTTCTCCCATGCCGGCTAGGGATATATTTAGCGTTGCTCGGAAAAATCGAACCCGGAGGGTCCAGTTGCATGTGGGGCTGCGTAAAGGCTCCCCTGGGGAGTTCTCTTGTACCCAAAGCATTCCTTTGGGGGCACTTTTGGATGGGCGAAAAGGGCTTGCAACACATTTCCTGGGGCCTGATCTTTCAGTCGTCTTCGATGCCGGCTAGGGCTATGTTTAGGGACGCTCAGGAACAGCGAACCCGGAGGGTCCAGTTGCATGTGGGGCTGCGTAAAGGCTCCCCTGGGGAGTTCACTTGTACCCAAAGCCTTCCTTTGGGGGCACTTTTGGATGGGCGAAAAGGGCTCGCAACGCATTTCCTGGAGCCTGATTTTTCAGTCGTCATCGATGCCGGCTAGGGCTATGTTGCCGGCTATCTGGACATCAGGAAGGGGTTCTTCACAGAGAGAGTGGTTGCACACTGGAACAGGCTCCCCAGGGAAGTGGTCACTGCACCGAGCCTGACTGAATTTAAGAAGAGATTGGACTGTGCACTTAGTCACATGGTCTGAACTTGGGTAGACCTGTGCGGTGTCAAGAGTTGGACTTGATGATCCTTAAGGGTCCCTTCCAACTCAGGATATTCTATGATTCTATGATTCTATGTTTAGTGATGCTCGGAAACAGGGAACCCGGAGGGTCCAGTTGCATGTGGGGCTGCGTAAAGGCTCCCCTGGGGAGTTCACTTGTACCCAAAGCCTTCCTTTGGTGACACTTTTGGATGGTCCAAAGGGGCTTGCAACGCGTTTTCTGGGGCCCGGGTTTTCAGTCTTCTCCCATGCCGGCTAGTGATATATTTAGCGTTGCTCGGAAACAGCGAACCCGGAGGGTCCAGTTGCATGTGGGGCTGCGTAAAGGCTCCCCTGGGGAGTTCACTTGTACCCAAAGCCTTCCTTTGGTGACACTTTTGGATGGTCCAAAGGGGCTTGCAACGCGTTTTCTGGGGCCCGGGTTTTCAGTCTTCTCCCATGCCGGCTAGTGATATATTTAGCGTTGCTCGGAAACAGCGAACCCGGAGGGTCCAGTTGCATGTGGGGCTGCGTAAAGGCTCCCCTGGGGAGTTCACTTGTACCCAAAGCCTTCCTTTGGGGGCACTTTTGGATGGGTGAAAAGGGCTCGTAACGCATTTCCTGGGGCCTGATTTTTCAGTCGTCATCGATGCCAGCTAGGGCTATGTTTAGGGATGCTCGGAAACAGCGAACCCGGAGGGTCCAGTTGCATGTGGGGCTGCGTAAAGGCTCCCCTGGGGAGTTCACTTGTACCCAAAGCCTTCCTTTGGGGGCACTTTTGGATGGGCGAAAAGGGCTTGCAACGCATTTCCTGGGGCCTGATTTTTCAGTCGTCTTCGATGCCGGCTAGGGCTATGTTTAGGGATGCTCAGGAACAGCGAACCCGGAGGGTCCAGTTGCATGTGGGGCTGCGTAAAGGCTCCCCTGGGAACTTCAGATGTACCCAAAGCCTTCCTTTGGGGGCACTTTGGGATGGTCCAAAGGGGCTCGCAACGCATTTCCTGGGGCCGGATTTTTCACTCGTCTCCGATGACGGCTAGGGCTACGTTTACGCTTGCTCATGAACAGCGAACCCGGAGGGTCCAGTTGCATGTGGGGCTGCGTAAAGGCTCCCCTGGGGAGTTCACTTGTACCCAAAGCCTTCCTTTGGGGGCACTCTTGGATGGGCGAAAAGGGCTTGCAACGCATTTCCTGGGGCCTGATTTTTCAGTCGTCTTCGATGCCGGCTAGGGCTATGTTTAGGGATGCTCAGGAACAGCGAACCCGGAGGGTCCAGTTGCATGTGGGGCTGCGTAAAGGCTCCCCTGGGAACTTCAGATGTACCCAAAGCCTTCCTTTGGGGGCACTTTTGGATGGTCCAAAGCGGCTCGCAACGCATTTCCTGGGGCCAGATTTTTCACTCGTCTCCGATGACGGCTAGGGCTACGTTTACGCTTGCTCATGAACAGCGAACCCGGAGGGTCCAGTTGCATGTGGGGCTGCATAAAGGCTCCCCTGGGGAGTTCACATGTACCCAAAGCCTTCCTTTGGTGACACTTTTGGATGGTCCAAAGGGGCTTGCAACGCGTTTTCTCGGGCACAGGTTTTCAGTCTTCTACCATGCCGGCTAGGGATATATTTAGCGTTGCTCGGAAAAATCGAACCCGGAGGGTCCAGTTGCATGTGGGGCTGCGTAAAGGCTCCCCTGGGGAGTTCTCTTGTACCCAAAGCATTCCTTTGGGGGCACTTTTGGATGGGCGAAAAGGGCTTGCAACACATTTCCTGGGGCCTGATCTTTCAGTCGTCTTCGATGCCGGCTAGGGCTATGTTTAGGGACGCTCAGGAACAGCGAACCCGGAGGGTCCAGTTGCATGTGGGGCTGCGTAAAGGCTCCCCTGGGGAGTTCACTTGTACCCAAAGCCTTCCTTTGGGGGCACTTTTGGATGGGCGAAATGGGCTCGCAACGCATTTCCTGGGGCCTGATTTTTCAGTCGTCATCGATGCCGGCTAGGGCTATGTTTAGTGATGCTCGGAAACAGGGAACCCGGAGGGTCCAGTTGCATGTGGGGCTGCGTAAAGGCTCCCCTGGGGAGTTCACTTGTACCCAAAGCCTTCCTTTGGGGGCACTTTTGGATGGGCGAAAAGGGCTTGCAACGCATTTCCTGGGGCCTGATTTTTCAGTCGTCTTCGATGCCGGCTAGGGCTATGTTTAGGGATGCTCAGGAACAGCGAACCCGGAGGGTCCAGTTGCATGTGGGGCTGCGTAAAGGCTCCCCTGGGAACTTCAGATGTACCCAAAGCCTTCCTTTGGGGGCACTTTGGGATGGTCCAAAGGGGCTCGCAACGCATTTCCTGGGGCCGGATTTTTCACTCGTCTCCGATGACGGCTAGGGCTACGTTTACGCTTGCTCATGAACAGCGAACCCGGAGGGTCCAGTTGCATGTGGGGCTGCGTAAAGGCTCCCCTGGGGAGTTCACTTGTACCCAAAGCCTTCCTTTGGTGACACTTTTGGATGGTCCAAAGGGGCTTGCAACGCGTTTTCTGGGGCCCGGGTTTTCAGTCTTCTCCCATGCCGGCTAGGGATATATTTAGCGTTGCTCGGAAAAATCGAACCCGGAGGGTCCAGTTGCATGTGGGGCTGCGTAAAGGCTCCCCTGGGGAGTTCTCTTGTACCCAAAGCCTTCCTTTGGGGGCACTTTTGGATGGGTGAAAAGGGCTCGTACCGCATTTCCTGGGGCCTGATTTTTCAGTCGTTATCGATACCGCTTAGCGCTATGTTTAGGGATGCTCGGAAACAGCGAACCCGGAGGGTCCAGTTGCATGTGGGGCTGCGTAAAGGCTCCCCTGGGGAGTTCACTTGTACCCAAAGCCTTCCTTTGGGGGCACTTTTGGATGGGCGAAAAGGGCTTGCAACGCATTTCCTGGGGCCTGATTTTTCAGTCGTCATCGATGCCAGCTAGGGCTATGTTTAGGGATGCTCGGAAACAGGGAACCCGGAGGGTCCAGTTGCATGTGGGGCTGCGTAAAGGCTCCCCTGGGGAGTTCACTTGTACCCAAAGCCTTCCTTTGGTGACACTTTTGGATGGTCCAAAGGGGCTTGCAACGCGTTTTCTCGGGCCCGGGTTTTCAGTCTTCTCCCATGCCGGCTAGGGATATATTTAGCGTTGCTCGGAAAAATCGAACCCGGAGGGTCCAGTTGCATGTGGGGCTGCGTAAAGGCTCCCCTGGGGAGTTCTCTTGTACCCAAAGCCTTCCTTTGGGGGCACTTTTGGATGGGCGAAAAGGGCTCGCAACGCATTTCCTGGGGCCTGATTTTTCAGTCGTCATCGATGCCGGCTAGGGCTATGTTTAGTGATGCTTGGAAACAGGGAACCCGGAGGGTCCAGTTGCATGTGGGGCTGCGTAAAGGCTCCCCTGGGGAGTTCACTTGTACCCAAAGCCTTCCTTTGGTGACACTTTTGGATGGTCCAAAGGGGCTTGCAACGCGTTTTCTGGGGCCCGGGTTTTCAGTCTTCTCCCATGCCGACTAGTGATATATTTAGCGTTGCTCGGAAACAGCGAACGCGGAGGGTCCAGTTGCATGTGGGGCTGCGTAAAGGCTCCCCTGGGGAGTTCACTTGTACCCAAAGCCTTCCTTTGGTGACACTTTTGGATGGTCCAAAGGGGCTTGCAACGCGTTTTCTGGGGCCCGGGTTTTCAGTCTTCTCCCATGCCGGCTAGTGATATATTTAGCGTTGCTCGGAAACAGCGAACCCGGAGGGTCCAGTTGCATGTGGGGCTGCGTAAAGGCTCCCCTGGGGAGTTCACTTGTACCCAAAGACTTCCTTTGGGGGCACTTTTGGATGGGTGAAAAGGGCTCGTAACGCATTTCCTGGGGCCTGATTTTTCAGTCGTCATCGATGCCAGCTAGGGCTATGTTTAGGGATGCTCGGAAACAGCGAACCCGGAGGGTCCAGTTGCATGTGGGGCTGCGTAAAGGCTCCCCTGGGGAGTTCACTTGTACCCAAAGCCTTCCTTTGGGGGCACTTTTGGATGGGCGAAAAGGGCTTGCAACGCATTTCCTGGGGCCTGATTTTTCAGTCGTCTTCGATGCCGGCTAGGGCTATGTTTAGGGATGCTCAGGAACAGCGAACCCGGAGGGTCCAGTTGCATGTGGGGCTGCGTAAAGGCTCCCCTGGGAACTTCAGATGTACCCAAAGCCTTCCTTTGGGGGCACTTTGGGATGGTCCAAAGGGGCTCGCAACGCATTTCCTGGGGCCGGATTTTTCACTCGTCTCCGATGACGGCTAGGGCTACGTTTACGCTTGCTCATGAACAGCGAACCCGGAGGGTCCAGTTGCATGTGGGGCTGCGTAAAGGCTCCCCTGGGGAGTTCACTTGTACCCAAAGCCTTCCTTTGGGGGCACTTTTGGATGGGCGAAAAGGGCTTGCAACGCATTTCCTGGGGCCTGATTTTTCAGTCGTCTTCGATGCCGGCTAGGGCTATGTTTAGGGATGCTCAGGAACAGCGAACCCGGAGGGTCCAGTTGCATGTGGGGCTGCGTAAAGGCTCCCCTGGGAACTTCAGATGTACCCAAAGCCTTCCTTTGGGGGCACTTTTGGATGGTCCAAAGGGGCTCGCAACGCATTTCCTGGGGCCAGATTTTTCACTCGTCTCCGATGACGGCTAGGGCTACGTTTACGCTTGCTCATGAACAGCGAACCCGGAGGGTCCAGTTGCATGTGGGGCTGCATAAAGGCTCCCCTGGGGAGTTCACTTGTACCCAAAGCCTTCCTTTGGTGACACTTTTGGATGGTCCAAAGGGGCTTGCAACGCGTTTTCTCGGGCCCGGGTTTTCAGTCTTCTCCCATGCCGGCTAGGGATATATTTAGCGTTGCTCGGAAAAATCGAACCCGGAGGGTCCAGTTGCATGTGGGGCTGCGTAAAGGCTCCCCTGGGGAGTTCACTTGTACCCAAAGCCTTCCTTTGGGGGCACTTTTGGATGGTCCAAAGGGGCTTGCAACACATTTCCTGGGGCCTGATTTTTCACTCGTCTTCGATGTCGGCTAGGGCTACGTTTAGGTTTGCTCAGGAACAGCGAACCCGGAGGGTCCAGTTGCATGTGGTGCTGCGTAAAGGCTCCCCTGGGGAGTTCTCTTGTACCCAAAGCATTCCTTTGGGGGCACTTTTGGATGGGCGAAAAGGGCTTGCAACACATTTCCTGGGGCCTGATCTTTCAGTCGTCTTCGATGCCGGCTAGGGCTATGTTTAGGGACGCTCAGGAACAGCGAACCCGGAGGGTCCAGTTGCATGTGGGGCTGCGTAAAGGCTCCCCTGGGGAGTTCACTTGTACCCAAAGCCTTCCTTTGGTGACACTTTTGGATGGGCGAAAAGGGCTCGCAACGCATTTCCTGGGGCCTGATTTTTCAGTCGTCATCGATGCCGGCTAGGGCTATGTTTAGTGATGCTCGGAAACAGGGAACCCGGAGGGTCCAGTTGCATGTGGGGCTGCGTAAAGGCTCCCCTGGGGAGTTCACTTGTACCCAAAGCCTTCCTTTGGGGGCACTTTTGGATGGGCGATAAGGGCTTGCAACGCATTTCCTGGGGCCTGATTTTTCAGTCGTCTTCGATGCCGGCTAGGGCTATGTTTAGGGATGCTCAGGAACAGCGAACCCGGAGGGTCCAGTTGCATGTGGGGCTGCGTAAAGGCTCCCCTGGGAACTTCAGATGTACCCAAAGCCTTCCTTTGGGGGCACTTTTGGACTGTCCAAAGGGGCTCGCAACGCATTTCCTGGAGCCGGATTTTTCACTCGTCTCCGATGACGGCTAGGGCTACGTTTACGCTTGCTCATGAACAGCGAACCCCGAGGGTCCAGTTGCATGTGGGGCTGCGTAAAGGCTCCCCTGGGGAGTTCACTTGTACCCAAAGCCTTCCTTTGGTGACACTTTTGGATGGTCCAAAGGGGCTTGCAACGCGTTTTCTCGGGCCCGGGTTTTCAGTCTTCTCCCATGCCGGCTAGGGATATATTTAGCGTTGCTCGGAAAAATCGAACCCGGAGGGTCCAGTTGCATGTGGGGCTGCGTAAAGGCTCCCCTGGGGAGTTCACTTGTACCCAAAGCCTTCCTTTGGGGGCACTTTTGGATGGTCCAAAGGGGCTTGCAACACATTTCCTGGGGCCTGATTTTTCACTCGTCTTCGATGTCGGCTAGGGCTACGTTTAGGTTTGCTCAGGAACAGCGAACCCGGAGGGTCCAGTTGCATGTGGTGCTGCGTAAAGGCTCCCCTGGGGAGTTCTCTTGTACCCAAAGCATTCCTTTGGGGGCACTTTTGGATGGGCGAAAAGGGCTTGCAACACATTTCCTGGGGCCTTATCTTTCAGTCGTCTTCGATGCCGGCTAGGGCTATGTTTAGGGACGCTCAGGAACAGCGAACCCGGAGGGTCCAGTTGCATGTGGGGCTGCGTAAAGGCTCCCCTGGGGACTTCACTTGTACCCAAAGCCTTCCTTTGGGGGCACTTTTGGATGGGCGAAAAGGGCTCGCAACGCATTTCCTGGGGCCTGATTTTTCAGTCGTCATCGATGCCGGCTAGGGCTATGTTTAGGGATGCTCGGAAACAGGGAACCCGGAGGGTCCAGTTGCATGTGGGGCTGCGTAAAGGCTCCCCTGGGGAGTTCACTTGTACCCAAAGCCTTCCTTTGGTGACACTTTTGGATGGTCCAAAGGGGCTTGCAACGCGTTTTCTGGGGCCCGGGTTTTCAGTCTTCTCCCATGCCGGCTAGTGATATATTTAGCGTTGCTCGGAAACAGCGAACCCGGAGGGTCCAGTTGCATGTGGGGCTGCGTAAAGGCTCCCCTGGGGAGTTCACTTGTACCCAAAGCCTTCCTTTGGTGACACTTTTGGATGGTCCAAAGGGGCTTGCAACGCGTTTTCTGGGGCCCGGGTTTTCAGTCTTCTCCCATGCCGGCTAGGGATATATTTAGCGTTGCTCGGAAAAATCGAACCCGGAGGGTCCAGTTGCATGTGGGGCTGCTTAAAGGCTCCCCTGGGGAGTTCTCTTGTACCCAAAGCATTCCTTTGGGGGCACTTTTGGATGGGCGAAAAGGGCTTGCAACACATTTCCTGGGGCCTGATCTTTCAGTCGTCTTCGATGCCGGCTAGGGCTATGTTTAGTGATGCTCGGAAACAGGGAACCCGGTGGGTCCAGTTGCATGTGGGGCTGCGTAAAGGCTCCCCTGGGGAGTTCACTTGTACCCAAAGCCTTCCTTTGGTGACACTTTTGGATGGTCCAAAGGGGCTTGCAACGCGTTTTCTGGGGCCCGGGTTTTCAGTCTTCTCCCATGCCGGCTAGGGATATATTTAGCGTTGCTCGGAAAAATCGAACCCGGAGGGTCCAGTTGCATGTGGGGCTGCGTAAAGGCTCCCCTGGGGAGTTCACTTGTACCCAAAGCCTTCCTTTGGGGGCACTTTTGGATGGGCGAAAAGGGCTCGCAACGCATTTCCTGGGGCCTGATTTTTCAGTCGTCATCGATGCCAGCTAGGGCTATGTTTAGGGATGCTCGGAAACAGCGAACCCGGAGGGTCCAGTTGCATGTGGGGCTGCGTAAAGGCTCCCCTGGGGAGTTCACTTGTACCCAAAGCCTTCCTTTGGGGGCACTTTTGGATGGGCGAAAAGGGCTTGCAACGCATTTCCTGGGGCCTGATTTTTCAGTCGTCTTCGATGCCGGCTAGGGCTATGTTTAGGGATGCTCAGGAACAGCGAACCCGGAGGGTCCAGTTGCATGTGGGGCTGCGTAAGGCTCCCCTGGGAACTTCAGATGTACCCAAAGCCTTCCTTTTGGGGCCCTTTTGGATGGTCCAAAGGGGCTCGCAACACATTTCCTGGGGCCGGATTTTTCACTCGTCTCCGATGACGGCTAGGGCTACATTTACGCTTGCTCATGAACAGCGAACCCGGAGGGTCCAGTTGCATGTGGGGCTGCGTAAAGGCTCCCCTGGGGAGTTCACTTGTACCCAAAGCCTTCCTTTGGTGACACTTTTGGATGGTCCAAAGGGGCTTGCAACGCGTTTTCTCGGGCCCGGGTTTTCAGTCTTCTCCCATGCCGGCTAGTGATATATTTAGGGTTGCTCGGAAAAATCGAACCCGGAGGGTCCAGTTGCATGTGGGGCTGCGTAAAGGCTCCCCTGGGGAGTTCTCTTGTACCCAAAGCATTCCTTTGGGGGCACTTTTGGATGGGCGAAAAGGGCTTGCAACACATTTCCTGGGGCCTGATCTTTCAGTCGTCTTCGATGCCGGATAGGGCTATGTTTAGGGACGCTCAGGAACAGCGAACCCGGAGGGTCCAGTTGCATGTGGGGCTGCGTAAAGGCTCCCCTGGGGAGTTCACTTGTACCCAAAGCCTTCCTTTGGGGGCACTTTTGGATGGTCCAAAGGGGCTCGCAACGCATTTCCTGGGGCCTGATTTTTCACTCGTCTCCGATGACGGCTAGGGCTACGTTTACGTTTGCTCATGAACAGCGAACCCGGAGGGTCCAGTTGCATGTGGGGCTGCGTAAAGGCTCCCCTGGTGAGTTCACTTGTACCCAAAGCCTTCCTTTGGGGGCACTTTTGGATGGGCGAAAAGGGCTCGTAACGCATTTCCTGGGGCCTGATTTTTCAGTCGTCTTCGATGCCGGCTAGGGCTATGTTTAGGGATGCTCAGAAACAGCGAACCCGGAGGGTCCAGTTGCATGTGGGGCTGCGTAAAGGCTCCCCTGGGGAGTTCACTTGTACCCAAAGCCTTCCTTTGGGGGCACTTTTGGATGGGCAAAAAGGGCTTCTAACGCATTTCCTGGGGCCTGATTTTTCAATCGTCGTCGATGCCGGGTAGGGCTATGTTTAGGGATGCTCGGAAACAGCGAACCCGGAGGGTCCAGTTGCATGTGGGGCTGCGTAAAGGCTCCCCTGGGGAGTTCACTTGTACCCAAAGCCTTCCTTTGGGGGCACTTTTGGATGGTCCAAAGGGGCTTGCAACACATTTCCTGGGGCCTGATTTTTCAGTCGTCTTCGATGACTGCTAGGGCTACGTTTAGGGATGCTCAGGAACAGCGAACCCGGAGGGTCCAGTTGCATGTGGGGCTGCGTAAAGGCTCCCCTGGGGAGTTCACTTGTACCCAAAGCCTTCCTTTGGTGACACTTTGGGATGGTGCAAAGGGGCTTGCAACGCGTTTCCTGGGGTCTGATTTTTCAGTCGTCTTCGATGTCGGCTAGGGCTATGTTTAGGGATGCTCGGAAACAGCGAACACGGAGGGTCCAGTTGTATGTGGGGCTGCGTAAAGGCTCCCCTGGGGAGTTCACTTGTACCCAAAGCCTTCCTTTGGTGACACTTTTAGATGGTCCAAAGGGGCTCGCAACGCATTTCCTGGGGCCTGATTTTTCACTCGTCTCTGATGACTGCTAGGGCTACGTTTATGGTTGCTCGGAAACAGCGAACCCGGAGGGTCCAGTTGCATATGGGGCTGCGTAAAGACTCCCCTGGGAACTTCAGATGTACCCAAAGCCTTCCTTTGGGGGCACTTTTAGATGGTCCAAAGGGGCTCGCAACGCATTTCCTGGGGCCTGATTTTTCACTCGTCTCCGATGACGGCTAGGGCTACGTTTACGTTTGCTCATGAACAGCGAACCCGGAGGGTCCAGTTGCATATGGGGCTGCGTAAAGGCTCCCCTGGGGAGTTCACTTGTACCCAAATCCTTCCTTTGGGGGCACTTTTGGATGGGCGAAAAGGGCTCGTAACGCATTTCCTGGGGCCTGATTTTTCAGTCGTCTTCGATGCCGGGTAGGGCTATGTTTAGGGATGCTCAGTAACAGCGAACTCGGAGGGTCCAGTTGCATGTGGGGCTGCGTAAAGGCTCCCCTGGGGAGTTCACTTGTACCCAAAGCCTTCCTTTAGGGGCACTTTTGGATGGTCCAAAGGGGCTCGCAACGCATTTCCTGGGGCCTGATTTTTCAATCGTCGTCGATTCCGGGTAGGGCTATGTTTAGGGATGCTCGGAAACAGCGAACGCGGAGGGTCCAGTTGCATGTGGGGCTGCGTAAAGGCTCCCCTGGGGAGTTCACTTGTACCCAAAGCCTTCCTTTGGTGACACTTTTGGATGGTCCAAAGGGGCTCGCAACGCATTTCCTGGGGCCTGATTTTTCACTCGTCTCTGATGACAGCTAGGGCTACGTTTATGGTTGCTCGGAAACAGCGAACCCGGAGGGTCCAGTTGCATATGGGGCTGCGTAAAGACTCCCATGGGAACTTCAGATGTACCCAAAGCCTTCCTTTGGGGGCACTTTTGGATGGTCCAAAGGGGCTCGCAATGCATTTCCTGAGGCCTGATTTTTCACTCGTCTCCGATGACGGCTAGGGCTACGTTTACGTTTGCTCATGAACAGCGAACCCGGAGGGTCCAGTTGCATATGGGGCTGCGTAAAGGCTCCCCTGGGGAGTTCACTTGTACCCAAAGCCTTCCTTTAGGGGCACTTTTGGATGGGCGAAAAGGGCTTGTAACGCATTTCCTGGGGCCTGATTTTTCAATCGTCGTCGATGCCGGGTAGGGCTATGTTTAGGGATGGTCGGAAACAGCGAACGCGGAGGGTCCAGTTGCATGTGGGGCTGCGTAAAGTCTCCCCTGGGGAGTTCTCTTATACCCAAAGCCTTCCTTTGGGGGCACTTTTGGATGGGCGAAAAGGGCTCGCAACGCATTTCCTGGGGCCTGATTTTTCACTCGTCTCGAAGGACGGCTAGGGCTACGTTTAGGTTTGCTCATGAACAGCGAACCCGGAGGGTCCAGTTGCATGTGGGGCTGCGTAAAGGCTCCCCTGGGGAGTTCCCTTATACCCAAAGCCTTCCTTTGGGGGCACTTTTGGATGGGCGAAAAGGGCTCGCAACGCACTTCCTGGGGCCTGATTTTTCAGTCGTCTTCGATGCCGGCAAGGGCTATGATTAATGATGCTCGGAAACAGCGAACCCGGAGGGTCCAGTTGCATGTGGAGCTGCGTAAAGGCTCCCCTGGGGAGTTCACTTGTACCCAAAGCCTTCCTTTGGGGGCACTTTTGGAAGGGTGAAAAGGGCTCGTAACGCATTTCCTGGGGCCTGATTTTTCAGTCGTCATCGATGCCGGGTAGGGCTATGTTTAGGGATGCTCGGAAACAGCGAACGCGGAGGGTCCAGTTGCATGTGGGGCTGCGTAAAGGCTCCCCTGGGGAGTTCACTTGTACCCAAAGCCTTCCTTTGGGGGCAATTTTGGATGGTCCAAAGGGACTCGCAACGCATTTCCTGGGGCCTGATTTTTCACTCGTCTCCGATGACGGCTAGGGCTACGTTTACGATTGCTCATGAACAGTGAACCCGGAGGGTCCAGTTGCATGTGGGGCTGCGTAAAGGCTCCCCTGGGGAGTTCACTTGTACCCAAAGCCTTCCTTTGGGGGCACTTTTGGATGAGCGAAAAGGGCTCGTAACGCATTTCCTGGGGCCTGATTTTTCACTCGTCTCCGATGACGGCTAGGGATACGTTTAGGTTTGCTCATGAACAGTGAACCCGGAGGGTCCAGTTGCATGTGGGGCTGCGTAAAGGCTCCCCTGGGGAGTTCACTTGTACCCAAAGCCTTCCTTTGGTGACACTTTGGCATGGTTCAAAGGGGCTTGCAACGCATTTTCTGTGGCCCGGGTTTTCAGTCTTCTCCCATGCCGGCTAGGGATATATTTAGCGTTGCTCGGAAAAATCGAACCCGAAGGGTCCAGTTGCATGTGGGGCTGCGTAAAGGCTCCCCTGGGGAGTTCTCTTGTACCCAAAGCCTTCCTTTGGGGGCACTTTTGGATGGGCGAAAAGGGCTTGAAACGCATTTCCTGGGGCCTGATTTTTCAATCGTCGTCAATGCCGGATAGGGCTATGTTTAGGGATGCTCAGAAACAGCGAACCCGGAGGATCCAGTTGCATGTGGGGCTGCGTAAAGTCTCCCCTGGGGAGTTCACTTGTACCCAAAGCCTTCCTTTGGTGACACTTTTGTATGGTCCAAAGGGACTCGAAACGCATTTCCTGGGGCCTGATTTTTCACTCGTCTCCGATGACTGCTAGGGCTACTTTTATGGTTGCTCATGAACAGCGAACCCGGAGGGTCCAGTTGCATATGGGGCTGCGTAAAGGCTCCCCTGGGGAGTTCACTTGTACCCAAAGCCTTCCTTTGGGGGCACTTTTGGATGGGCGAAAAGGGCTCGTAACGCATTTCCTGGGGCCTGATTTTTCAGTCGTCTTCGATGCCGGCTAGGGCTATATTTAGGGATGCTCAGTAACAGCGAACTCGGAGGGTCCAGTTGCATGTGGGGCTGCGTAAAGGCTCCCCTGGGGAGTTCACTTGTACCCAAAGCCTTCCTTTAGGGGCACTTTTGGATGGGCGAAAAGGGCTTGTAACGCATTTCCTGGGGCCTGATTTTTCAATCGTCGTCGATGCCGGGTAGGGCTACGTTTACGTTTGCTCATGAACAGTGAAACCGGAGGGTCCAGTTGCATGTGGGGCTGCGTAAAGGCTCCCCTGGGGAGTTCACTTGTACCCAAAGCCTTCCTTTAGGGGCACTTTTGGATGGGCGAAAAGGGCTCGTAACGCATTTCCTGGGGCCTGATTTTTCAGTCGTCTCCGATGACGGCTAGGGCTACGTTTAGGTTTGCTCATGAACGGTGAAACCGGAGGGTCCAGTTGCATGTGGGGCTGCGTAAAGGCTCCCCTGGGGAGTTCACTTGTACCCAAAGCCTTCCTTTGGTGACACTTTTGGATGGTCCAAAGGGGCTTGGAACGCATTTCCTGGGGCCTGATTTTTCACACGTCTCCGATGACTGCTAGGGCTACGTTTATGGTTGCTCGGAAACAGCGAACCCGGAGGGTCCACTTGCATATGGGGCTGCGAAAAGGCTCCCCTTGGAACTTCAGATGTACCCAAAGCCTTCCTTTGGGGGCACTTTTGGATGGTCCAAAGGGGCTCGCAACGCATTTCCTGGGGCCTGATTTTTCACTCGTCTCCGATGACGGCTAGGGCTACGTTTACGTTTGCTCATGAACAGTGAACCCGGAGGGTCCAGTTGCATGTGGGGCTGCGTAAAGGCTCCCCTGGGGAGTTCACTTGTACCAAAAGCCTTCCTTTGGTGAAACATTGGGATGGTCCAAAGGGGCTTGTAACGCATTTTCTGTGGCCCGGGTTTTCAGTCTTCTCCCATGCCGGCTAGGGATATATTTAGGGTTGCTTGGAAAAATCGAACCCGAAGGGTCCAGTTGCATGTGGGGCTGCGTAAAGGCTCCCCTGGGGAGTTCTCTTGTACCCAAAGCCTTCCTTTGGGGGCACTTTTGGATGGGCGAAAAGGGCTCGCAACGCATTTCCTGGGGCCTGATTTTTCACTCGTCTCCAAGGACGGCTAGGGATACGTTTAGGTTTGCTCATGAGCAGCGAACCCGGAGGGTCCAGTTGCATGTGGGGCTGCGTAAAGGCTCCCCTGGGGAGTTCACTTGTACCCAAAGCCTTTCTTTGGGGGCACTTTTGGATGGGCGAAAAGGGCTCGTAACGCATTTCCTGGGGCCTGATTTTTCAGTCGTCAGCGATGCCGGCTAGGGCTATGTTTAGGGATGCTCGGAAACAGCGAACTCGGAGGGTCCAGTTGCATGTGGGGCTGCGTAAAGGCTCCCCTGGGGAGTTCTCTTGTACCCAAAGCCTTCCTTTGGTGACACTTTTGGATGGGCGAAAAGGGCTCGTAACGCATTTCCTGGGGCCTGATTTTTCACTCGTAGCCGATGACTGCTAGGGCTACGTTTATGGTTGCTCGGAAACAGCGAACCCGGAGGGTCCAGTTGCATATGGGGCTGCGTAAAGGCTCCCCTGGGAACTTCAGATGTACCCAAAGCCTTCCTTTGGGGGCACTTTTGGATGGGCGAAAAGGGCTTGCAATGCATTTCCTGGGGCCTGATTTTTCACTCGTCTCCGATGACGGCTAGGGCTATGTTTAGGGATGCTCAGAAACAGCGAACACGGAGGGTCCAGTTGCATGTGGGGCTGCGTAAAGGCTCCCCTGGGGAGTTCACTTGTACCCAAAGCCTTCCTTTGGTGACACTTTGGGATGGTCCAACGGGGCTTGTAACGCATTTCTGTGGCCCGGGTTTTCAGTCTTCTCCCATGCCGGCTAGGGATATATTTAGGGTTGCTTGGAAAAATCGAACCCAAAGGGTCCAGTTGCATGTGGGGCTGCGTAAAGGCTCCCCTGAGGAGTTCACTTGTACCCAAAGCCTTCCTTTGGTGACACTTTTGGATGGTCCAAAGGGGCTCGGAACGCATTTCCTGGGGCCTGATTTTTCAGTCGTCGTCGATGCCGGCTAGGGTTATGTTTAGGGATGCTCGGAAACAGCGAACCCGGAGGGTCCAGTTGCATGTGGGGCTGCGTAAAGGCTCCCCTGGGGAATTCACTTGTACCCAAAGCCTTCCTTTGGGGGCACTTTTGGATGGTCCAAAGGGGCTCGGAACGCATTTCCTGGGGCCTGACTTTTCAGTCGTCTGCCATGCCGGCTAGGGTTATGTTTAGGGATGCTCAGGAACAGCGAACCCGGAGGGTCCAGTTGCATGTGGGGCTGCGTAAAGGCTCCCCTGGGGAGTTCACTTGTACCCAATGCCTTCCTTTGGTGACACTTTGGGATGGTCCAAAGGGGCTTGCAACGTGTTTCCTGGGGTCTTATTTTTCAGTCGTCTTCGATGCCGGCTAGGGATATGTTTAGGGATGCTCGAAAACAGCGAACCCGGAGGGTCCAATTGCATGTGGGGCTGCGTAAAGGCTCCCCTGGGAACTTCAGATGTACCCAAAGCCTTCCTTTGGGTGCACTTTTGGATGGTCCAAAGGGGCTCGCAACACATTTCCTGGGGCCTGATTTTTCACTCGTCTCCCATGACTGCTAGGGCTACGTTTATGGTTGCTCGGAAACAGCGAACCTGGAGGGTCCAGTTGCATATGGGGCTGCGTAAAGCTCCTCTGGGAACTTCAGATGTACCCAAAGCCTTCCTTTGGGGGCACTTTTGGATGGTCCAAAGGGGCTCGCAACGCATTTCCTGGGGCCTGATTTTTCACTCGTCTCCGATGACGGCTAGGGCTACGTTTACGTTTGCTCATGAACAGTGAATCCGGAGGGTCCAGTTGCATGTGGGGCTGCGTAAAGGCTCCCCTGGGGAGTTCACTTGTACCCAAAGCCTTCCTTTGGGGGCACTTTTGGATGGGCGAAAAGGGCTCGTAACGCATTTCCTGTGGCCTGATTTTTCACTCGTCTCCGATGACGGCTAGGGCTACGTTTACGTTTGCTCATGAAAAGTGAACCCGGAGGGTCCAGTTGCATGTGGGGCTGCGTGAAGGCTCCCCTGGGGAGTTCTCTTGTACCCAAAGTCTTCCTTTGGGGGCACTTTTGGATGGGCGAAAAGGGCTCGTACGCATTTCCTGGGGCCTGATTTTTCACTCGTCTTCAATGCCGGCTAGGGCTATGTTTAGGGATGATCGGAAACAGCGAACCCGGAGGGTCCAGTTGCATGTGGGGCTGCGTAAAGGCTCCCCTGGGGAGTTCTCTTGTACCCAAAGCCTTCCTTTGGGGGCACTTTTGGATGGGCGAAAAGGGCTTGCAACGCATTTCCTGGGGCCTGATTTTTCAGTCGTCTTCGATGCCGGCTAGGGCTATGTTTAGGGTTGCTCGGAAACAGCGAACCCTGAGGGTCCAGTTGCATGTGGGGCTGCGTAAAGGCTCCCCTGGGGAATTCACTTGTACCCAAAGCCTTCCTTTGGTGACAGTTTGGGATGGTCCAAAGGGGCTTGCAACGCATTTCCTGGGGCCGGATTTTTCACTCGTCTCCGATGACTGCTAGGGCTACGTTTACGTTTGCTCATGAACAGTGAACGCGGAGGGTCCAGTTGCATGTGGGGCTGCGTAAAGGCTCCCCTGGGGAGTTCACTTGTACCCAAAGCCTTCCTTTGGGGGCACTTTTGGATGAGCGAAAAGGGCTCGTATCGCGTTTCCTGGGGCCTGATTTTTCAGTCGTCTTCGATGTCGGCTAGGGCTATGTTTAGGGATGCTCGGAAACAGCGAACGCGGAGTATCCAGTTGCATGTGGGGCTGCGTAAAGGCTCCCCTGGGGAGTTCACTTGTACCCAAAGACTTCCTTTGGGGGCACTTTTGGATGGGCGAAAAGGGCTTGTAACGCATTTCCTGGGGCCTGATTTTTCAATCGTCGTCGATGCCGGCTAGGGACATGTTTAAGGATGCTCGGAAACAGCGAACCCGGAGGGTCCAGTTGCATGTGGGGCTGCGTAAAGGCTCCCCTGGGGAGTTCACTTGTACCCAAAGCCTTCCTTTGGTGACACTTTTGGATGGTCCAAAGGGGCTTGCAACGCGTTTTCTGGGGCCCGGGTTTTCAGTCTTCTCCCATGCCGGCTAGTGATATATATAGGGTTGCTCGGAAAAATCGAACCCGGAGGGTCCAGTTGCATGTGGGGCTGCGTAAAGGCTCCCCTGGGGAGTTCTCTTGTACCCAAAGCCTTCCTTTGGGGGCACTTTTGGATGGGTGAAAAGGGCTCGTACCGCATTTCCTGGGGCCTGATTTTTCAGTCGTCATCGATACCGGTTAGCGATATGTTTAGGGATGCTCGGAAACAGCGAACCCGGAGGGTCCAGTTGCATGTGGGGCTGCGTAAAGGCTCCCCTGGGGAGTTCACTTGTACCCAAAGCCTTACTTTGGGGGCACTTTTGGATGGCCGAAAAGGGCTCGCAACGCATTTCCTGGGGCCTGATTTTTCAGTCGTCATCGATGCCGGCAAGGGCTATGTTTAGTGATGCTCGGAAACAGCGAACCCGGAGGGTCCAGTTGCATGTGGGGCTGCGTAAAGGCTCCCCTGGGGAGTTCACTTGTACCCAAAGACTTCCTTTGGGGGCACTTTTGGATGGGCGAAAAGGGCTTGCAACGCATTTCCTGGGGCCTGATTTTTCAGTCGTCTTCGATGCCGGCTAGGGCTATGTTTAGGGATGCTCAGGAACAGCGAACCCGGAGGGTCCAGTTGCATGTGGGGCTGCGTAAGGCTCCCCTGGGAACTTCAGATGTACCCAAAGCCTTCCTTTGGTGGCACTTTTGGATGGTCCAAAGGGGCTCGCAACGCATTTCCTGGGGCCGGATTTTTCACTCGTCTCCGATGACGGCTAGGGCTACGTTTACGCTTGCTCATGAACAGCGAACCCGGAGGGTCCAGTTGCATGTGGGGCTGCGTAAAGGCTCCCCTGGGGAGTTCACTTGTACCCAAAGCCTTCCTTTGGTGACACTTTTGGATGGTCCAAAGGGGCTTGCAACGCGTTTTCTCGGGCCCGGGTTTTCAGTCTTCTCCCATGCCGGCTAGGGATATATTTAGCGTTGCTCGGAAAAATCGAACCCGGAGGGTCCAGTTGCATGTGGGGCTGCGTAAAGGCTCCCCTGGGGAGTTCTCTTGTACCCAAAGCATTCCTTTGGGGGCACTTTTGGATGGGCGAAAAGGGCTTGCAACACATTTCCTGGGGCCTGATCTTTCAGTCGTCTTCGATGCCGGCTAGGGCTATGTTTAGGGACGCTCAGGAACAGCGAACCCAGAGGGTCCAGTTGCATGTGGGGCTGCGTAAAGGCTCCCCTGGGGAGTTCACTTGTACCCAAAGCCTTCCTTTGGGGGCACTTTTGGATGGGCGAAAAGGGCTTGCAACGCATTTCCTGGGGCCTGATTTTTCAGTCGTCATCGATGCCGGCAAGGGCTATGTTTAGTGATGCTCGGAAACAGGGAACCCGGAGGGTCCAGTTGCATGTGGGGCTGCGTAAAGGCTCCCCTGGGGAGTTCACTTGTACCCAAAGCCTTCCTTTGGTGACACTTTTGGATGGTCCAAAGGGGCTCGCAACGCATTTCCTGGGACCTGATTTTTCACTCGTCTCCGATGACTGCTAGGGCTACGTTTATGGTTGCTCGGAAACAGCGAACCCGGAGGGTCCAGTTGCATATGGGGCTGCGTAAAGACTCCCCTGGGAACTTCAGATGTACCCAAAGCCTTCCTTTGGGGGCACTTTTGGATGGTCCAAAGGGGCTCGCAACGCATTTCCTGGGGCCTGATTTTTCACTCGTCTCCGATGACGGCTAGGGCTACGTTTACGTTTGCTCATGAACAGCGAACCCGGAGGGTCCAGTTGCATGTGGGGCTGCGTAAAGGCTCCCCTGGGGAGTTCACTTGTACCCAAAGCCTTCCTTTGGGGGCACTTTTGGATGGGCGAAAAGGGCTCGTAACGCATTTCCTGGGGCCTGATTTTTCAGTCGTCTTCGATGCCGGCTAGGGCTATGTTTAGGGATGCTGGGAAACAGCGAACCCGGAGGGTCCAGTTGCATGTGGGGCTGCGTAAAGGCTCCCCTGGGGAGTTCACTTGTACCCAAAGCCTTCCTTTGGGGGCACTTTTGGATGGGTGAAAAGGGCTCGCAACGCATTTCCTGGGGCCTGATTTTTCAGTCGTCTTCGATGACTGCTAGGGCTACGTTTAGGGATGCTCAGGAACAGCGAACCCGGAGGGTCCAGTTGCATGTGGGGCTGCGTAAAGGCTCCCCTGGGGAGTTCACTTGTACCCAAAGCCTTGCTTTGGTGACACTTTTGGGTGGTCCAAAGGGACTCGCAACGCATTTCCTGGGGCCTGATTTTTCACTCGTCTCCGATGACTGCTAGGGCTACGTTTATGGTTGCTCGGAAACAGCGAACCCGGAGGGTCCAGTTGCATGTGGGGCTGCGTAAAGGCTCCCCTGGGGAGTTCACTTGTACCCAAAGCCTTCCTTTGGGGGCACTTTTGGATGGGCGAAAAGGGCTAGCAACGCATTTCCTGGGGCCTGATTTTTCACTCGTCTCCGATGACGGCTAGGGCTACGTTTAGGTTTGCTCATGAACTGTGAAACCGGAGGGTCCAGTTGCATGTGGGGCTGCGTAAAGGCTTCCCTGGGGAGTTCTCTTATACCCAAAGCCTTCCTTTGGGGGCGCTTTTGGATGGTCCAAAGGGGCTCGCAACGCACTTCCTTGGGCCTGATTTTTCAGTCGTCTTCGATGCCGGCAAGGGATATGTTTAGGGATGCTCGGAAACAGCGAACCCGGAGGGTCCAGTTGCATGTGGGGCTGCGTAAAGGCTCCCCTGGGGAGTTCACTTGTACCCAAAGCCTTCCTTTGGGGGCACTTTTGGATGGGTGAAAAGGGCTCGTAACGCATTTCCTGGGGCCTGATTTTTCAGTCGTCATCGATGCCGGCTAGGGCTATGTTTAGGGATGCTCGGAAACAGCGAACGCGGAGGGTCCAGTTGCATGTGGGGCTGCGTAAAGGCTCCCCTGGGGAGTTCACTTGTACCCAAAGCCTTCCTTTGGGGGCACTTTTGGATGGTCCAAAGGGACTCGCAACGCATTTCCTGGGGCCGGATTTTTCACTCGTCTCCGATGACGGCTAGGGCTACGTTTACGTTTGCTCATGAACAGTGAACCCGGAGGGTCCAGTTGCATGTGGGGCTGCGTAAAGGCTCCCCTGGGGAGTTCACTTGTACCCAAAGCCTTCCTTTGGGGGCACTTTTGGATGAGCGAAAAGGGCTCGTAACGCATTTCCTGGGGCCTGATTTTTCACTCGTCTCCGATGACGGCTAGCGATACGTTTAGGTTTGCTCATGAACAGTGAACCCGGAGGGTCCAGTTGCATGTGGGGCTGCGTAAAGGCTCCCCTGGGGAGTTCACTTGTACCCAAAGCCTTCCTTTGGTGACACTTTGGCATGGTTCAAAGGGGCTTGCAACGCATTTTCTGTGGCCCGGGTTTTCAGTCTTCTCCCATGCGGGCTAGGGATATATTTAGGGTTGCTTGGAAAAATCGAACCCGGAGGGTCCAGTTGCATGTGGGGCTGCGTAAAGGCTCCCCTGGGGAGTTCTCTTGTACCCAAAGCCTTCCTTTGGGGGCACTTTTGGATGGGCGAAAAGGGCTCGTAAGGCATTTCCTGGGGCCTGATTTTTCAGTCGTCTTCTATGCCGGCTAGGGCTATGTTTAGGGATGCTCGGAAACAGCGAACTCGGAGGGTCCAGTAGCATGTGGCGCTGCGTAAAGGCTCCCCTGGGGAGTTCACTTGTATGCAAAGCCTTCCTTTGGGTGCAATTTTGGATGGGCGAATGGGGCTTGTAACGCATTTCCTGGGGCCTGATTTTTCAGTCGTCATCGATGCCAGCTAGCGCTATGTTTAGGGATGCTCGGAAACAGCGAACCCGGAGGGTCCAGTTGCATGTGGGGCTGCGTAAAGGCTCCCCTGGGGAGTTCACTTGTACCCAAAGCCTTCCTTTGGGGGCACTTTTGGATGGGCGAAAAGGGCTCGTAACGCATTTCCTGGGGCCTGATTTTTCAGTCGTCTTCGATGCCGGCTAGGGCTATGTTTAGGGATGCTGGGAAACAGCGAACCCGGAGGGTCCAGTTGCATGTGGGGCTGCGTAAAGGCTCCCCTGGGGAGTTCACTTGTACCCAAAGCCTTCCTTTGGGGGCACTTTTGGATGGGTGAAAAGGGCTCGCAACGCATTTCCTGGGGCCTGATTTTTCAGTCGTCTTCGATGACTGCTAGGGCTACGTTTAGGGATGCTCAGGAACAGCGAACCCGGAGGGTCCAGTTGCATGTGGGGCTGCGTAAAGGCTCCCCTGGGGAGTTCACTTGTACCCAAAGCCTTGCTTTGGTGACACTTTTGGGTGGTCCAAAGGGACTCGCAACGCATTTCCTGGGGCCTGATTTTTCACTCGTCTCCGATGACTGCTAGGGCTACGTTTATGGTTGCTCGGAAACAGCGAACCCGGAGGGTCCAGTTGCATGTGGGGCTGCGTAAAGGCTCCCCTGGGGAGTTCACTTGTACCCAAAGCCTTCCTTTGGGGGCACTTTTGGATGGGCGAAAAGGGCTTGCAACTCATTTCCTGGGGCCTGATTTTTCAGTCGTCTTCGATGCCGGCTAGGGCTATGTTTAGGGATGCTCAGGAACAGCGAACACGGAGGGTCCAGTTGCATGTGGGGCTGCGTAAAGGCTCCCCTGGGAACTTCAGATGTACCCAAAGCCTTCCTTTGGGGGCACTTTTGGATGGTCCAAAGGGGCTCGCAACGCATTTCCTGGGGCCTGATTTTTCACTCGTCTCCGATGACGGCTAGGGCTATGTTTACGCTTGCTCATGAACAGCGAACCCGGAGGGTCCAGTTGCATGTGGGGCTGCATAAAGGCTCCCCTGGGGAGTTCACTTGTACCCAAAGCCTTCCTTTGGTGACACTTTTGGATGGTCCAAAGGGGCTTGCAACGCGTTTTCTCGGGCCCGGGTTTTCAGTCTTCTCCCATGCCGGCTAGGGATATATTTAGTGTTGCTCGGAAAAATCGAACCCGGAGGGTCCAGTTGCATGTGGGGCTGCGTAAAGGCTCCCCTGGGGAGTTCTCTTGTACCCAAAGCCTTCCTTTGGGGGCACTTTTGGATGGGCGAAAAGGGCTCGCAACGCATTTCCTGGGGCCTGATTTTTCAGTCGTCTTCGATGCCGGCTAGGGTTATGTTTAGGGACGCTCAGGAACAGCGAACGCGGAGGGTCCAGTTGCATGTGGGGCTGCGTAAAGGCTCCCCTGGGGAGTTCACTTGTACCCAAAGCCTTCCTTTGGGGGCACTTTTGGATGGGCGAAAAGGGCTCGCAACGCATTTCCTGGGGCCTGATTTTTCAGTCGTCATCGATGCCGGCTAGCGATATGTTTAGTGATGCTCGGAAACAGGGAACCCGGAGGGTCCAGTTGCATGTGGGGCTGCGTAAAGGCTCCCCTGGGGAGTTCACTTGTACCCAAAGCCTTCCTTTGGTGACACTTTTGGATGGTCCAAAGGGGCTTGCAACGCGTTTTCTGGGGCCCGGGTTTTCAGTCTTCTCCCATGCCGGCTAGTGATATATTTAGCGTTGCTCGGAAACAGCGAACCCGGAGGGTCCAGTTGCATGTGGGGCTGCGTAAAGGCTCCCCTGGGGAGTTCACTTGTACCCAAAGACTTCCTTTGGGGGCACTTTTGGATGGGTGAAAAGGGCTCGCAACGCATTTCCTGGGGCCTGATTTTTCAGTTGTCATCGATGCCAGCTAGGGCTATGTTTCGGGATGCTCGGAAACAGCGAACCCGGAGGGTCCAGTTGCATGTGGGGCTGCGTAAAGGCTCCCCTGGGGAGTTCACTTGTACCCAAAGCCTTCCTTTGGGGGCACTTTTGGATGGGCGAAAAGGGGTTGCAACGCATTTCCTGGGGCCTGATTTTTCAGTCGTCTTCGATGCCGGCTAGGGATATGTTTAGGGATGCTCAGGAACAGCGAACCCGGAGGGTCCAGTTGCATGTGGGGCTGCGTAAAGGCTCCCCTGGGAACTTCAGATGTACCCAAAGCCTTCCTTTGGGGGCACTTTTGGATGGTCCAAAGGGGCTCGCAACGCATTTCCTGGGGCCAGATTTTTCACTCGTCTCCGATGACGGCTAGGGCTACGTTTACGCTTGCTCATGAACAGCGAACCCGGAGGGTCCAGTTGCATGTGGGGCTGCATAAAGGCTCCCCTGGGGAGTTCACTTGTACCCAAAGCCTTCCTTTGGTGACACTTTTGGATGGTCCAAAGGGGCTTGCAACGCGTTTTCTCGGGCCCGGGTTTTCAGTCTTCTCCCATGCCGGCTAGGGATATATTTAGCGTTGCTCGGAAAAATCGAACCCGGAGGGTCCAGTTGCATGTGGGGCTGCGTAAAGGCTCCCCTGGAGAGTTCTCTTGTACCCAAAGCATTCCTTTGGGGGCACTTTTGGATGGGCGAAAAGGGCTTTCAACACATTTCCTGGGGCCTGATCTTTCAGTCGTCTTCGATGCCGGCTAGGGCTATGTTTAGGGACGCTCAGGAACAGCGAACCCGGAGGGTCCAGTTGCATGTGGGGCTGCGTAAAGGCTCCCCTGGGGAGTTCACTTGTACCCAAAGCCTTCCTTTGGGGGCACTTTTGGATGGGCGAAAAGGGCTTGCAACGCATTTCCTGGGGCCTGATTTTTCAGTCGTCATCGATGCCGGCTAGGGCTATGTTTAGTGATGCTCGGAAACAGGGAACCCGGAGGGTCCAGTTGCATGTGGGGCTGCGTAAAGGCTCCCCTGGGGAGTTCACTTGTACCCAAAGCCTTCCTTTGGTGACACTTTTGGATGGTCCAAAGGGGCTTGCAACGCGTTTTCTGGGGCCCGGGTTTTCAGTCTTCTCCCATGCCGGCTAGGGATATATGTAGCGTTGCTCGGAAACAGCGAACGCGGAGGGTCCAGTTGCATGTGGGGCTGCGTAAAGGCTCCCCTGGGGAGTTCACTTGTACCCAAAGACTTCCTTTAGGGGCACTTTTGGATGGGTGAAAAGGGCTCGCAACGCATTTCCTGGGGCCTGATTTTTCAGTCGTCATCGATGCCAGCTAGGGCTATGTTTAGGGATGCTCGGAAACAGCGAACCCGGAGGGTCCAGTTGCATGTGGGGCTGCGTAAAGGCTCCCCTGGGGAGTTCACTTGTACCCAAAGACTTCCTTTGGGGGCACTTTTGGATGGGCGAAAAGGGCTTGCAACGCATTTCCTGGGGCCTGATTTTTCAGTCGTCTTCGATGCCGGCTAGGGCTATGTTTAGGGATGCTCAGGAACAGCGAACCCGGAGGGTCCAGTTGCATGTGGGGCTGCGTAAAGGCTCCCCTGGGAACTTCAGATGTACCCAAAGCCTTCCTTTGGGGGCACTTTTGGATGGTCCAAAGGGGCTCGCAACGCATTTCCTGGGGCCAGATTTTTCACTCGTCTCCGATGACGGCTAGGGCTACGTTTACGCTTGCTCATGAACAGCGAACCCGGAGGGTCCAGTTGCATGTGGGGCTGCATAAAGGCTCCTCTGGGGAGTTCACTTGTACCCAAAGCCTTCCTTTGGTGACACTTTTGGATGGTCCAACGGGGCTTGCAACGCGTTTTCTGGGGCCCGGGTTTTCAGTCTTCTCCCATGCCGGCTAGTGATATATTTAGCGTTGCTCGGAAACAGCGAACCCGGAGGGTCCAGTTGCATGTGGGGCTGCGTAAAGGCTCCCCTGGGGAGTTCTCTTGTACCCAAAGCATTCCTTTGGGGGCACTTTTGGATGGGCGAAAAGGGCTTGCAACACATTTCCTGGGGCCTGATCTTTCAGTCGTCTTCGATGCCGGCTAGGGCTATGTTTAGGGACGCTCAGGAACAGCGAACCCGAAGGGTCCAGTTGCATGTGGGGCTGCGTAAAGGCTCCCCTGGGGAGTTCACTTGTACCCAAAGCCTTCCTTTGGGGGCACTTTTGGATGGGCGAAAAGGGCTTGCAACGCATTTCCTGGGGCCTGATTTTTCAGTCGTCTTCGATGCCGGCTAGGGCTATGTTTAGGGATGCTCAGGAACAGCGAACCCGGAGGGTCCAGTTGCATGTGGGGCTGCGTAAAGGCTCCCCTGGGAACTTCAGATGTACCCAAAGCCTTCCTTTGGGGGCACTTTTGGATGGTCCAAAGGGGCTCGCAACGCATTTCCTGGGGCCAGATTTTTCACTCGTCTCCGATGACGGCTAGGGCTACGTTTACGCTTGCTCATGAACAGCGAACCCGGAGGGTCCAGTTGCATGTGGGGCTGCATAAAGGCTCCCCTGGGGAGTTCACTTGTACCCAAAGCCTTCCTTTGGTGACACTTTTGGATGGTCCAAAGGGGCTTGCAACGCGTTTTCTGGGGCCCGGGTTTTCAGTCTTCTCCCATGCCGGCTAGGGATATATTTAGCGTTGCTCGGAAAAATCGAACCCGGAGGGTCCAGTTGCATGTGGGGCTGCGTAAAGGCTCCCCTGGGGAGTTCTCTTGTACCCAAAGCATTCCTTTGGGGGCACTTTTGGATGGGCGAAAAGGGCTCGCAACGCATTTCCTGGGGCCTGATTTTTCAGTCGTCATCGATGCCGGCTAGGGATATGTTTAGTGATGCTCGGAAACAGCAAACCCGGAGGGTCCAGTTGCATGTGGGGCTGCGTAAAGGCTCCCCTGGGGAGTTCACTTGTACCCAAAGCCTTCCTTTGGTGACACTTTTGGATGGTCCAAAGGGGCTTGCAACGCGTTTTCTGGGGCCCGGGTTTTCAGTCTTCTCCCATGCCGGCTAGTGATATATTTAGCGTTGCTCGGAAACAGCGAACGCGGAGGGTCCAGTTGCATGTGGGGCTGCGTAAAGGCTCCCCTGGGGAGTTCACTTGTACCCAAAGCCTTCCTTTGGTGACACTTTTGGATGGTCCAAAGGGGCTTGCAACGCGTTTTCTGGGGCCCGGGTTTTCAGTCTTCTCCCATGCCGGCTAGTGATATATTTAGCGTTGCTCGGAAACAGCGAACGCGGAGGGTCCAGTTGCATGTGGGGCTGCGTAAAGGCTCCCCTGGGGAGTTCACTTGTACCCAAAGCCTTCCTTTGGGGGCACTTTTGGATGGGCGAAAAGGGCTCGCAACGCATTTCCTGGGGCCTGATTTTTCAGTCGTCATCGATGCCAGCTAGGGCTATGTTTAGGGATGCTCGGAAACAGCGAACCCGGAGGGTCCAGTTGCATGTGGGGCTGCGTAAAGGCTCCCCTGGGGAGTTCACTTGTACCCAAAGCCTTCCTTTGGGGGCACTTTTGGATGGGCGAAAAGGGCTCGCAACGCATTTCCTGGGGCCTGATTTTTCAGTCGTCATCGATGCCAGCTAGGGATATATTTAGGGTTGCTTGGAAAAATCGAACCCAAAGGGTCCAGTTGCATGTGGGGCTGCGTAAAGGCTCCCCTGAGGAGTTCACTTGTACCCAAAGCCTTCCTTTGGGGGCACTTTTGGATGGTCCAAAGGGGCTCGGAACGCATTTCCTGGGGCCTGATTTTTCAGTCGTCGTCGATGCCGGCTAGGGTTATGTTTAGGGATGCTCGGAAACAGCGAACCCGGAGGGTCCAGTTGCATGTGGGGCTGCGTAAAGGCTCCCCTGGGGAATTCACTTGTACCCAAAGCCTTCCTTTGGGGGCACTTTTGGATGGTCCAAAGGGGCTCGGAACGCATTTCCTGGGGCCTGACTTTTCAGTCGTCTGCCATGCCGGCTAGGGTTATGTTTAGGGATGCTCAGGAACAGCGAACCCGGAGGGTCCAGTTGCATGTGGGGCTGCGTAAAGGCTCCCCTGGGGAGTTCACTTGTACCCAATGCCTTCCTTTGGTGACACTTTGGGATGGTCCAAAGGGGCTTGCAACGTGTTTCCTGGGGTCTTATTTTTCAGTCGTCTTCGATGCCGGCTAGGGATATGTTTAGGGATGCTCGAAAACAGCGAACCCGGAGGGTCCAATTGCATGTGGGGCTGCGTAAAGGCTCCCCTGGGAACTTCAGATGTACCCAAAGCCTTCCTTTGGGTGCACTTTTGGATGGTCCAAAGGGGCTCGCAACACATTTCCTGGGGCCTGATTTTTCACTCGTCTCCCATGACTGCTAGGGCTACGTTTATGGTTGCTCGGAAACAGCGAACCTGGAGGGTCCAGTTGCATATGGGGCTGCGTAAAGCTCCTCTGGGAACTTCAGATGTACCCAAAGCCTTCCTTTGGGGGCACTTTTGGATGGTCCAAAGGGGCTCGCAACGCATTTCCTGGGGCCTGATTTTTCACTCGTCTCCGATGACGGCTAGGGCTACGTTTACGTTTGCTCATGAACAGTGAATCCGGAGGGTCCAGTTGCATGTGGGGCTGCGTAAAGGCTCCCCTGGGGAGTTCACTTGTACCCAAAGCCTTCCTTTGGGGGCACTTTTGGATGGGCGAAAAGGGCTCGTAACGCATTTCCTGTGGCCTGATTTTTCACTCGTCTCCGATGACGGCTAGGGCTACGTTTACGTTTGCTCATGAAAAGTGAACCCGGAGGGTCCAGTTGCATGTGGGGCTGCGTGAAGGCTCCCCTGGGGAGTTCTCTTGTACCCAAAGTCTTCCTTTGGGGGCACTTTTGGATGGGCGAAAAGGGCTCGTACGCATTTCCTGGGGCCTGATTTTTCACTCGTCTTCAATGCCGGCTAGGGCTATGTTTAGGGATGATCGGAAACAGCGAACCCGGAGGGTCCAGTTGCATGTGGGGCTGCGTAAAGGCTCCCCTGGGGAGTTCTCTTGTACCCAAAGCCTTCCTTTGGGGGCACTTTTGGATGGGCGAAAAGGGCTTGCAACGCATTTCCTGGGGCCTGATTTTTCAGTCGTCTTCGATGCCGGCTAGGGCTATGTTTAGGGTTGCTCGGAAACAGCGAACCCTGAGGGTCCAGTTGCATGTGGGGCTGCGTAAAGGCTCCCCTGGGGAATTCACTTGTACCCAAAGCCTTCCTTTGGTGACAGTTTGGGATGGTCCAAAGGGGCTTGCAACGCATTTCCTGGGGCCGGATTTTTCACTCGTCTCCGATGACTGCTAGGGCTACGTTTACGTTTGCTCATGAACAGTGAACGCGGAGGGTCCAGTTGCATGTGGGGCTGCGTAAAGGCTCCCCTGGGGAGTTCACTTGTACCCAAAGCCTTCCTTTGGGGGCACTTTTGGATGAGCGAAAAGGGCTCGTATCGCGTTTCCTGGGGCCTGATTTTTCAGTCGTCTTCGATGTCGGCTAGGGCTATGTTTAGGGATGCTCGGAAACAGCGAACGCGGAGTATCCAGTTGCATGTGGGGCTGCGTAAAGGCTCCCCTGGGGAGTTCACTTGTACCCAAAGACTTCCTTTGGGGGCACTTTTGGATGGGCGAAAAGGGCTTGTAACGCATTTCCTGGGGCCTGATTTTTCAATCGTCGTCGATGCCGGCTAGGGACATGTTTAAGGATGCTCGGAAACAGCGAACCCGGAGGGTCCAGTTGCATGTGGGGCTGCGTAAAGGCTCCCCTGGGGAGTTCACTTGTACCCAAAGCCTTCCTTTGGTGACACTTTTGGATGGTCCAAAGGGGCTTGCAACGCGTTTTCTGGGGCCCGGGTTTTCAGTCTTCTCCCATGCCGGCTAGTGATATATATAGGGTTGCTCGGAAAAATCGAACCCGGAGGGTCCAGTTGCATGTGGGGCTGCGTAAAGGCTCCCCTGGGGAGTTCTCTTGTACCCAAAGCCTTCCTTTGGGGGCACTTTTGGATGGGTGAAAAGGGCTCGTACCGCATTTCCTGGGGCCTGATTTTTCAGTCGTCATCGATACCGGTTAGCGATATGTTTAGGGATGCTCGGAAACAGCGAACCCGGAGGGTCCAGTTGCATGTGGGGCTGCGTAAAGGCTCCCCTGGGGAGTTCACTTGTACCCAAAGCCTTCCTTTGGTGACACTTTTGGATGGTCCAAAGGGGCTTGCAACGCGTTTTCTGGGGCCCGGGTTTTCAGTCTTCTCCCATGCCGGCTAGTGATATATTTAGCGTTGCTCGGAAACAGCGAACGCGGAGGGTCCAGTTGCATGTGGGGCTGCGTAAAGGCTCCCCTGGGGAGTTCACTTGTACCCAAAGCCTTCCTTTGGGGGCACTTTTGGATGGGCGAAAAGGGCTCGCAACGCATTTCCTGGGGCCTGATTTTTCAGTCGTCATCGATGCCAGCTAGGGCTATGTTTAGGGATGCTCGGAAACAGCGAACCCGGAGGGTCCAGTTGCATGTGGGGCTGCGTAAAGGCTCCCCTGGGGAGTTCACTTGTACCCAAAGCCTTCCTTTGGGGGCACTTTTGGATGGGCGAAAAGGGCTCGCAACGCATTTCCTGGGGCCTGATTTTTCAGTCGTCATCGATGCCAGCTAGGGATATATTTAGGGTTGCTTGGAAAAATCGAACCCAAAGGGTCCAGTTGCATGTGGGGCTGCGTAAAGGCTCCCCTGAGGAGTTCACTTGTACCCAAAGCCTTCCTTTGGGGGCACTTTTGGATGGTCCAAAGGGGCTCGGAACGCATTTCCTGGGGCCTGATTTTTCAGTCGTCATCGATGCCGGCTAGGGATATGTTTAGTGATGCTCGGAAACAGCGAACCCGGAGGGTCCAGTTGCATGTGGGGCTGCGTAAAGGCTCCCCTGGGGAATTCACTTGTACCCAAAGCCTTCCTTTGGGGGCACTTTTGGATGGTCCAAAGGGGCTCGGAACGCATTTCCTGGGGCCTGACTTTTCAGTCGTCTGCCATGCCGGCTAGGGTTATGTTTAGGGATGCTCAGGAACAGCGAACCCGGAGGGTCCAGTTGCATGTGGGGCTGCGTAAAGGCTCCCCTGGGGAGTTCACTTGTACCCAATGCCTTCCTTTGGTGACACTTTGGGATGGTCCAAAGGGGCTTGCAACGTGTTTCCTGGGGTCTTATTTTTCAGTCGTCTTCGATGCCGGCTAGGGATATGTTTAGGGATGCTCGAAAACAGCGAACCCGGAGGGTCCAATTGCATGTGGGGCTGCGTAAAGGCTCCCCTGGGAACTTCAGATGTACCCAAAGCCTTCCTTTGGGTGCACTTTTGGATGGTCCAAAGGGGCTCGCAACACATTTCCTGGGGCCTGATTTTTCACTCGTCTCCCATGACTGCTAGGGCTACGTTTATGGTTGCTCGGAAACAGCGAACCTGGAGGGTCCAGTTGCATATGGGGCTGCGTAAAGCTCCTCTGGGAACTTCAGATGTACCCAAAGCCTTCCTTTGGGGGCACTTTTGGATGGTCCAAAGGGGCTCGCAACGCATTTCCTGGGGCCTGATTTTTCACTCGTCTCCGATGACGGCTAGGGCTACGTTTACGTTTGCTCATGAACAGTGAATCCGGAGGGTCCAGTTGCATGTGGGGCTGCGTAAAGGCTCCCCTGGGGAGTTCACTTGTACCCAAAGCCTTCCTTTGGGGGCACTTTTGGATGGGCGAAAAGGGCTCGTAACGCATTTCCTGTGGCCTGATTTTTCACTCGTCTCCGATGACGGCTAGGGCTACGTTTACGTTTGCTCATGAAAAGTGAACCCGGAGGGTCCAGTTGCATGTGGGGCTGCGTGAAGGCTCCCCTGGGGAGTTCTCTTGTACCCAAAGTCTTCCTTTGGGGGCACTTTTGGATGGGCGAAAAGGGCTCGTACGCATTTCCTGGGGCCTGATTTTTCACTCGTCTTCAATGCCGGCTAGGGCTATGTTTAGGGATGATCGGAAACAGCGAACCCGGAGGGTCCAGTTGCATGTGGGGCTGCGTAAAGGCTCCCCTGGGGAGTTCTCTTGTACCCAAAGCCTTCCTTTGGGGGCACTTTTGGATGGGCGAAAAGGGCTTGCAACGCATTTCCTGGGGCCTGATTTTTCAGTCGTCTTCGATGCCGGCTAGGGCTATGTTTAGGGTTGCTCGGAAACAGCGAACCCTGAGGGTCCAGTTGCATGTGGGGCTGCGTAAAGGCTCCCCTGGGGAATTCACTTGTACCCAAAGCCTTCCTTTGGTGACAGTTTGGGATGGTCCAAAGGGGCTTGCAACGCATTTCCTGGGGCCGGATTTTTCACTCGTCTCCGATGACTGCTAGGGCTACGTTTACGTTTGCTCATGAACAGTGAACGCGGAGGGTCCAGTTGCATGTGGGGCTGCGTAAAGGCTCCCCTGGGGAGTTCACTTGTACCCAAAGCCTTCCTTTGGGGGCACTTTTGGATGAGCGAAAAGGGCTCGTATCGCGTTTCCTGGGGCCTGATTTTTCAGTCGTCTTCGATGTCGGCTAGGGCTATGTTTAGGGATGCTCGGAAACAGCGAACCCGGAGGGTCCAGTTGCATGTGGGGCTGCGTAAAGGCTCCCCTGGGGAGTTCACTTGTACCCAAAGACTTCCTTTGGGGGCACTTTTGGATGGGCGAAAAGGGCTTGTAACGCATTTCCTGGGGCCTGATTTTTCAATCGTCGTCGATGCCGGCTAGGGACATGTTTAAGGATGCTCGGAAACAGCGAACCCGGAGGGTCCAGTTGCATGTGGGGCTGCGTAAAGGCTCCCCTGGGGAGTTCACTTGTACCCAAAGCCTTCCTTTGGTGACACTTTTGGATGGTCCAAAGGGGCTTGCAACGCGTTTTCTGGGGCCCGGGTTTTCAGTCTTCTCCCATGCCGGCTAGTGATATATATAGGGTTGCTCGGAAAAATCGAACCCGGAGGGTCCAGTTGCATGTGGGGCTGCGTAAAGGCTCCCCTGGGGAGTTCTCTTGTACCCAAAGCCTTCCTTTGGGGGCACTTTTGGATGGGTGAAAAGGGCTCGTACCGCATTTCCTGGGGCCTGATTTTTCAGTCGTCATCGATACCGGTTAGCGATATGTTTAGGGATGCTCGGAAACAGCGAACCCGGAGGGTCCAGTTGCATGTGGGGCTGCGTAAAGGCTCCCCTGGGGAGTTCACTTGTACCCAAAGCCTTACTTTGGGGGCACTTTTGGATGGCCGAAAAGGGCTCGCAACGCATTTCCTGGGGCCTGATTTTTCAGTCGTCATCGATGCCGGCAAGGGCTATGTTTAGTGATGCTCGGAAACAGCGAACCCGGAGGGTCCAGTTGCATGTGGGGCTGCGTAAAGGCTCCCCTGGGGAGTTCACTTGTACCCAAAGACTTCCTTTGGGGGCACTTTTGGATGGGCGAAAAGGGCTTGCAACGCATTTCCTGGGGCCTGATTTTTCAGTCGTCTTCGATGCCGGCTAGGGCTATGTTTAGGGATGCTCAGGAACAGCGAACCCGGAGGGTCCAGTTGCATGTGGGGCTGCGTAAGGCTCCCCTGGGAACTTCAGATGTACCCAAAGCCTTCCTTTGGTGGCACTTTTGGATGGTCCAAAGGGGCTCGCAACGCATTTCCTGGGGCCGGATTTTTCACTCGTCTCCGATGACGGCTAGGGCTACGTTTACGCTTGCTCATGAACAGCGAACCCGGAGGGTCCAGTTGCATGTGGGGCTGCGTAAAGGCTCCCCTGGGGAGTTCACTTGTACCCAAAGCCTTCCTTTGGTGACACTTTTGGATGGTCCAAAGGGGCTTGCAACGCGTTTTCTCGGGCCCGGGTTTTCAGTCTTCTCCCATGCCGGCTAGGGATATATTTAGCGTTGCTCGGAAAAATCGAACCCGGAGGGTCCAGTTGCATGTGGGGCTGCGTAAAGGCTCCCCTGGGGAGTTCTCTTGTACCCAAAGCATTCCTTTGGGGGCACTTTTGGATGGGCGAAAAGGGCTTGCAACACATTTCCTGGGGCCTGATCTTTCAGTCGTCTTCGATGCCGGCTAGGGCTATGTTTAGGGACGCTCAGGAACAGCGAACCCAGAGGGTCCAGTTGCATGTGGGGCTGCGTAAAGGCTCCCCTGGGGAGTTCACTTGTACCCAAAGCCTTCCTTTGGGGGCACTTTTGGATGGGCGAAAAGGGCTTGCAACGCATTTCCTGGGGCCTGATTTTTCAGTCGTCATCGATGCCGGCAAGGGCTATGTTTAGTGATGCTCGGAAACAGGGAACCCGGAGGGTCCAGTTGCATGTGGGGCTGCGTAAAGGCTCCCCTGGGGAGTTCACTTGTACCCAAAGCCTTCCTTTGGTGACACTTTTGGATGGTCCAAAGGGGCTCGCAACGCATTTCCTGGGACCTGATTTTTCACTCGTCTCCGATGACTGCTAGGGCTACGTTTATGGTTGCTCGGAAACAGCGAACCCGGAGGGTCCAGTTGCATATGGGGCTGCGTAAAGACTCCCCTGGGAACTTCAGATGTACCCAAAGCCTTCCTTTGGGGGCACTTTTGGATGGTCCAAAGGGGCTCGCAACGCATTTCCTGGGGCCTGATTTTTCACTCGTCTCCGATGACGGCTAGGGCTACGTTTACGTTTGCTCATGAACAGCGAACCCGGAGGGTCCAGTTGCATGTGGGGCTGCGTAAAGGCTCCCCTGGGGAGTTCACTTGTACCCAAAGCCTTCCTTTGGGGGCACTTTTGGATGGGCGAAAAGGGCTCGTAACGCATTTCCTGGGGCCTGATTTTTCAGTCGTCTTCGATGCCGGCTAGGGCTATGTTTAGGGATGCTGGGAAACAGCGAACCCGGAGGGTCCAGTTGCATGTGGGGCTGCGTAAAGGCTCCCCTGGGGAGTTCACTTGTACCCAAAGCCTTCCTTTGGGGGCACTTTTGGATGGGTGAAAAGGGCTCGCAACGCATTTCCTGGGGCCTGATTTTTCAGTCGTCTTCGATGACTGCTAGGGCTACGTTTAGGGATGCTCAGGAACAGCGAACCCGGAGGGTCCAGTTGCATGTGGGGCTGCGTAAAGGCTCCCCTGGGGAGTTCACTTGTACCCAAAGCCTTGCTTTGGTGACACTTTTGGGTGGTCCAAAGGGACTCGCAACGCATTTCCTGGGGCCTGATTTTTCACTCGTCTCCGATGACTGCTAGGGCTACGTTTATGGTTGCTCGGAAACAGCGAACCCGGAGGGTCCAGTTGCATGTGGGGCTGCGTAAAGGCTCCCCTGGGGAGTTCACTTGTACCCAAAGCCTTCCTTTGGGGGCACTTTTGGATGGGCGAAAAGGGCTAGCAACGCATTTCCTGGGGCCTGATTTTTCACTCGTCTCCGATGACGGCTAGGGCTACGTTTAGGTTTGCTCATGAACTGTGAAACCGGAGGGTCCAGTTGCATGTGGGGCTGCGTAAAGGCTTCCCTGGGGAGTTCTCTTATACCCAAAGCCTTCCTTTGGGGGCGCTTTTGGATGGTCCAAAGGGGCTCGCAACGCACTTCCTTGGGCCTGATTTTTCAGTCGTCTTCGATGCCGGCAAGGGATATGTTTAGGGATGCTCGGAAACAGCGAACCCGGAGGGTCCAGTTGCATGTGGGGCTGCGTAAAGGCTCCCCTGGGGAGTTCACTTGTACCCAAAGCCTTCCTTTGGGGGCACTTTTGGATGGGTGAAAAGGGCTCGTAACGCATTTCCTGGGGCCTGATTTTTCAGTCGTCATCGATGCCGGCTAGGGCTATGTTTAGGGATGCTCGGAAACAGCGAACGCGGAGGGTCCAGTTGCATGTGGGGCTGCGTAAAGGCTCCCCTGGGGAGTTCACTTGTACCCAAAGCCTTCCTTTGGGGGCACTTTTGGATGGTCCAAAGGGACTCGCAACGCATTTCCTGGGGCCGGATTTTTCACTCGTCTCCGATGACGGCTAGGGCTACGTTTACGTTTGCTCATGAACAGTGAACCCGGAGGGTCCAGTTGCATGTGGGGCTGCGTAAAGGCTCCCCTGGGGAGTTCACTTGTACCCAAAGCCTTCCTTTGGGGGCACTTTTGGATGAGCGAAAAGGGCTCGTAACGCATTTCCTGGGGCCTGATTTTTCACTCGTCTCCGATGACGGCTAGCGATACGTTTAGGTTTGCTCATGAACAGTGAACCCGGAGGGTCCAGTTGCATGTGGGGCTGCGTAAAGGCTCCCCTGGGGAGTTCACTTGTACCCAAAGCCTTCCTTTGGTGACACTTTGGCATGGTTCAAAGGGGCTTGCAACGCATTTTCTGTGGCCCGGGTTTTCAGTCTTCTCCCATGCGGGCTAGGGATATATTTAGGGTTGCTTGGAAAAATCGAACCCGGAGGGTCCAGTTGCATGTGGGGCTGCGTAAAGGCTCCCCTGGGGAGTTCTCTTGTACCCAAAGCCTTCCTTTGGGGGCACTTTTGGATGGGCGAAAAGGGCTCGTAAGGCATTTCCTGGGGCCTGATTTTTCAGTCGTCTTCTATGCCGGCTAGGGCTATGTTTAGGGATGCTCGGAAACAGCGAACTCGGAGGGTCCAGTAGCATGTGGCGCTGCGTAAAGGCTCCCCTGGGGAGTTCACTTGTATGCAAAGCCTTCCTTTGGGTGCAATTTTGGATGGGCGAATGGGGCTTGTAACGCATTTCCTGGGGCCTGATTTTTCAGTCGTCATCGATGCCAGCTAGCGCTATGTTTAGGGATGCTCGGAAACAGCGAACCCGGAGGGTCCAGTTGCATGTGGGGCTGCGTAAAGGCTCCCCTGGGGAGTTCACTTGTACCCAAAGCCTTCCTTTGGGGGCACTTTTGGATGGGCGAAAAGGGCTCGTAACGCATTTCCTGGGGCCTGATTTTTCAGTCGTCTTCGATGCCGGCTAGGGCTATGTTTAGGGATGCTGGGAAACAGCGAACCCGGAGGGTCCAGTTGCATGTGGGGCTGCGTAAAGGCTCCCCTGGGGAGTTCACTTGTACCCAAAGCCTTCCTTTGGGGGCACTTTTGGATGGGTGAAAAGGGCTCGCAACGCATTTCCTGGGGCCTGATTTTTCAGTCGTCTTCGATGACTGCTAGGGCTACGTTTAGGGATGCTCAGGAACAGCGAACCCGGAGGGTCCAGTTGCATGTGGGGCTGCGTAAAGGCTCCCCTGGGGAGTTCACTTGTACCCAAAGCCTTGCTTTGGTGACACTTTTGGGTGGTCCAAAGGGACTCGCAACGCATTTCCTGGGGCCTGATTTTTCACTCGTCTCCGATGACTGCTAGGGCTACGTTTATGGTTGCTCGGAAACAGCGAACCCGGAGGGTCCAGTTGCATGTGGGGCTGCGTAAAGGCTCCCCTGGGGAGTTCACTTGTACCCAAAGCCTTCCTTTGGGGGCACTTTTGGATGGGCGAAAAGGGCTTGCAACTCATTTCCTGGGGCCTGATTTTTCAGTCGTCTTCGATGCCGGCTAGGGCTATGTTTAGGGATGCTCAGGAACAGCGAACACGGAGGGTCCAGTTGCATGTGGGGCTGCGTAAAGGCTCCCCTGGGAACTTCAGATGTACCCAAAGCCTTCCTTTGGGGGCACTTTTGGATGGTCCAAAGGGGCTCGCAACGCATTTCCTGGGGCCTGATTTTTCACTCGTCTCCGATGACGGCTAGGGCTATGTTTACGCTTGCTCATGAACAGCGAACCCGGAGGGTCCAGTTGCATGTGGGGCTGCATAAAGGCTCCCCTGGGGAGTTCACTTGTACCCAAAGCCTTCCTTTGGTGACACTTTTGGATGGTCCAAAGGGGCTTGCAACGCGTTTTCTCGGGCCCGGGTTTTCAGTCTTCTCCCATGCCGGCTAGGGATATATTTAGTGTTGCTCGGAAAAATCGAACCCGGAGGGTCCAGTTGCATGTGGGGCTGCGTAAAGGCTCCCCTGGGGAGTTCTCTTGTACCCAAAGCCTTCCTTTGGGGGCACTTTTGGATGGGCGAAAAGGGCTCGCAACGCATTTCCTGGGGCCTGATTTTTCAGTCGTCTTCGATGCCGGCTAGGGTTATGTTTAGGGACGCTCAGGAACAGCGAACGCGGAGGGTCCAGTTGCATGTGGGGCTGCGTAAAGGCTCCCCTGGGGAGTTCACTTGTACCCAAAGCCTTCCTTTGGGGGCACTTTTGGATGGGCGAAAAGGGCTCGCAACGCATTTCCTGGGGCCTGATTTTTCAGTCGTCATCGATGCCGGCTAGCGATATGTTTAGTGATGCTCGGAAACAGGGAACCCGGAGGGTCCAGTTGCATGTGGGGCTGCGTAAAGGCTCCCCTGGGGAGTTCACTTGTACCCAAAGCCTTCCTTTGGTGACACTTTTGGATGGTCCAAAGGGGCTTGCAACGCGTTTTCTGGGGCCCGGGTTTTCAGTCTTCTCCCATGCCGGCTAGTGATATATTTAGCGTTGCTCGGAAACAGCGAACCCGGAGGGTCCAGTTGCATGTGGGGCTGCGTAAAGGCTCCCCTGGGGAGTTCACTTGTACCCAAAGACTTCCTTTGGGGGCACTTTTGGATGGGTGAAAAGGGCTCGCAACGCATTTCCTGGGGCCTGATTTTTCAGTTGTCATCGATGCCAGCTAGGGCTATGTTTCGGGATGCTCGGAAACAGCGAACCCGGAGGGTCCAGTTGCATGTGGGGCTGCGTAAAGGCTCCCCTGGGGAGTTCACTTGTACCCAAAGCCTTCCTTTGGGGGCACTTTTGGATGGGCGAAAAGGGGTTGCAACGCATTTCCTGGGGCCTGATTTTTCAGTCGTCTTCGATGCCGGCTAGGGATATGTTTAGGGATGCTCAGGAACAGCGAACCCGGAGGGTCCAGTTGCATGTGGGGCTGCGTAAAGGCTCCCCTGGGAACTTCAGATGTACCCAAAGCCTTCCTTTGGGGGCACTTTTGGATGGTCCAAAGGGGCTCGCAACGCATTTCCTGGGGCCAGATTTTTCACTCGTCTCCGATGACGGCTAGGGCTACGTTTACGCTTGCTCATGAACAGCGAACCCGGAGGGTCCAGTTGCATGTGGGGCTGCATAAAGGCTCCCCTGGGGAGTTCACTTGTACCCAAAGCCTTCCTTTGGTGACACTTTTGGATGGTCCAAAGGGGCTTGCAACGCGTTTTCTCGGGCCCGGGTTTTCAGTCTTCTCCCATGCCGGCTAGGGATATATTTAGCGTTGCTCGGAGAAATCGAACCCGGAGGGTCCAGTTGCATGTGGGGCTGCGTAAAGGCTCCCCTGGAGAGTTCTCTTGTACCCAAAGCATTCCTTTGGGGGCACTTTTGGATGGGCGAAAAGGGCTTTCAACACATTTCCTGGGGCCTGATCTTTCAGTCGTCTTCGATGCCGGCTAGGGCTATGTTTAGGGACGCTCAGGAACAGCGAACCCGGAGGGTCCAGTTGCATGTGGGGCTGCGTAAAGGCTCCCCTGGGGAGTTCACTTGTACCCAAAGCCTTCCTTTGGGGGCACTTTTGGATGGGCGAAAAGGGCTTGCAACGCATTTCCTGGGGCCTGATTTTTCAGTCGTCATCGATGCCGGCTAGGGCTATGTTTAGTGATGCTCGGAAACAGGGAACCCGGAGGGTCCAGTTGCATGTGGGGCTGCGTAAAGGCTCCCCTGGGGAGTTCACTTGTACCCAAAGCCTTCCTTTGGTGACACTTTTGGATGGTCCAAAGGGGCTTGCAACGCGTTTTCTGGGGCCCGGGTTTTCAGTCTTCTCCCATGCCGGCTAGGGATATATGTAGCGTTGCTCGGAAACAGCGAACGCGGAGGGTCCAGTTGCATGTGGGGCTGCGTAAAGGCTCCCCTGGGGAGTTCACTTGTACCCAAAGACTTCCTTTAGGGGCACTTTTGGATGGGTGAAAAGGGCTCGCAACGCATTTCCTGGGGCCTGATTTTTCAGTCGTCATCGATGCCAGCTAGGGCTATGTTTAGGGATGCTCGGAAACAGCGAACCCGGAGGGTCCAGTTGCATGTGGGGCTGCGTAAAGGCTCCCCTGGGGAGTTCACTTGTACCCAAAGACTTCCTTTGGGGGCACTTTTGGATGGGCGAAAAGGGCTTGCAACGCATTTCCTGGGGCCTGATTTTTCAGTCGTCTTCGATGCCGGCTAGGGCTATGTTTAGGGATGCTCAGGAACAGCGAACCCGGAGGGTCCAGTTGCATGTGGGGCTGCGTAAAGGCTCCCCTGGGAACTTCAGATGTACCCAAAGCCTTCCTTTGGGGGCACTTTTGGATGGTCCAAAGGGGCTCGCAACGCATTTCCTGGGGCCAGATTTTTCACTCGTCTCCGATGACGGCTAGGGCTACGTTTACGCTTGCTCATGAACAGCGAACCCGGAGGGTCCAGTTGCATGTGGGGCTGCATAAAGGCTCCTCTGGGGAGTTCACTTGTACCCAAAGCCTTCCTTTGGTGACACTTTTGGATGGTCCAACGGGGCTTGCAACGCGTTTTCTGGGGCCCGGGTTTTCAGTCTTCTCCCATGCCGGCTAGTGATATATTTAGCGTTGCTCGGAAACAGCGAACCCGGAGGGTCCAGTTGCATGTGGGGCTGCGTAAAGGCTCCCCTGGGGAGTTCTCTTGTACCCAAAGCATTCCTTTGGGGGCACTTTTGGATGGGCGAAAAGGGCTTGCAACACATTTCCTGGGGCCTGATCTTTCAGTCGTCTTCGATGCCGGCTAGGGCTATGTTTAGGGACGCTCAGGAACAGCGAACCCGAAGGGTCCAGTTGCATGTGGGGCTGCGTAAAGGCTCCCCTGGGGAGTTCACTTGTACCCAAAGCCTTCCTTTGGGGGCACTTTTGGATGGGCGAAAAGGGCTTGCAACGCATTTCCTGGGGCCTGATTTTTCAGTCGTCTTCGATGCCGGCTAGGGCTATGTTTAGGGATGCTCAGGAACAGCGAACCCGGAGGGTCCAGTTGCATGTGGGGCTGCGTAAAGGCTCCCCTGGGAACTTCAGATGTACCCAAAGCCTTCCTTTGGGGGCACTTTTGGATGGTCCAAAGGGGCTCGCAACGCATTTCCTGGGGCCAGATTTTTCACTCGTCTCCGATGACGGCTAGGGCTACGTTTACGCTTGCTCATGAACAGCGAACCCGGAGGGTCCAGTTGCATGTGGGGCTGCATAAAGGCTCCCCTGGGGAGTTCACTTGTACCCAAAGCCTTCCTTTGGTGACACTTTTGGATGGTCCAAAGGGGCTTGCAACGCGTTTTCTGGGGCCCGGGTTTTCAGTCTTCTCCCATGCCGGCTAGGGATATATTTAGCGTTGCTCGGAAAAATCGAACCCGGAGGGTCCAGTTGCATGTGGGGCTGCGTAAAGGCTCCCCTGGGGAGTTCTCTTGTACCCAAAGCATTCCTTTGGGGGCACTTTTGGATGGGCGAAAAGGGCTCGCAACGCATTTCCTGGGGCCTGATTTTTCAGTCGTCATCGATGCCGGCTAGGGATATGTTTAGTGATGCTCGGAAACAGCAAACCCGGAGGGTCCAGTTGCATGTGGGGCTGCGTAAAGGCTCCCCTGGGGAGTTCACTTGTACCCAAAGCCTTCCTTTGGTGACACTTTTGGATGGTCCAAAGGGGCTTGCAACGCGTTTTCTGGGGCCCGGGTTTTCAGTCTTCTCCCATGCCGGCTAGTGATATATTTAGCGTTGCTCGGAAACAGCGAACGCGGAGGGTCCAGTTGCATGTGGGGCTGCGTAAAGGCTCCCCTGGGGAGTTCACTTGTACCCAAAGCCTTCCTTTGGTGACACTTTTGGATGGTCCAAAGGGGCTTGCAACGCGTTTTCTGGGGCCCGGGTTTTCAGTCTTCTCCCATGCCGGCTAGTGATATATTTAGCGTTGCTCGGAAACAGCGAACGCGGAGGGTCCAGTTGCATGTGGGGCTGCGTAAAGGCTCCCCTGGGGAGTTCACTTGTACCCAAAGCCTTCCTTTGGGGGCACTTTTGGATGGGCGAAAAGGGCTCGCAACGCATTTCCTGGGGCCTGATTTTTCAGTCGTCATCGATGCCAGCTAGGGCTATGTTTAGGGATGCTCGGAAACAGCGAACCCGGAGGGTCCAGTTGCATGTGGGGCTGCGTAAAGGCTCCCCTGGGGAGTTCACTTGTACCCAAAGCCTTCCTTTGGGGGCACTTTTGGATGGGCGAAAAGGGCTTGCAACGCATTTCCTGGGGCCTGATTTTTCAGTCGTCTTCGATGCCGGCTAGGGCTATGTTTAGGGATGCTCAGGAACAGCGAACCCGGAGGGTCCAGTTGCATGTGGGGCTGCGTAAAGGCTCCCCTGGGAACTTCAGATGTACCCAAAGCCTTCCTTTGGGGGCACTTTTGGATGGTCCAAAGGGGCTCGCAACGCATTTCCTGGAGCCGGATTTTTCACTCGTCTCCGATGACGGCTAGGGCTACGTTTACGCTTGCTCATGAACAGCGAACCCGGAGGGTCCAGTTGCATGTGGGGCTGCGTAAAGGCTCCCCTGGGGAGTTCACTTGTACCCAAAGCCTTCCTTTGGTGACACTTTTGGATGGTCCAAAGGGGCTTGCAACGCGTTTTCTGGGGCCCGGGTTTTCAGTCTTCTCCCATGCCGGCTAGGGATATATTTAGCGTTGCTCGGAAAAATCGAACCCGGAGGGTCCAGTTGCATGTGGGGCTGCGTAAAGGCTCCCCTGGGGAGTTCTCTTGTACCCAAAGCCTTCCTTTGGGGGCACTTTTGGATGGGTGAAAAGGGCTCGTACCGCATTTCCTGGGGCCTGATTTTTCAGTCGTTATCGATACCGGTTAGCGCTAAGTTTAGGGATGCTCGGAAACAGCGAACCCGGAGGGTCCAGTTGCATGTGGGGCTGCGTAAAGGCTCCCCTGGGGAGTTCTCTTGTACCCAAAGCCTTCCTTTGGGGGCACTTTTGGATGGGCGAAAAGGGCTTGCAACGCATTTCCTGGGGCCTGATTTTTCAGTCGTCATCGATGCCAGCTAGTGCTATGTTTAGGGATGCTCGGAAACAGCGAACCCGGAGGGTCCAGTTGCATGTGGGGCTGCGTAAAGGCTCCCCTGGGGAGTTCACTTGTACCCAAAGCCTTCCTTTGGGGGCACTTTTGGATGGTCCAAAGGGGCTTGCAACGCGTTTTCTCGGGCCCGGGTTTTCAGTCTTCTCCCATGCCGGCTAGGGATATATTTAGCGTTGCTCGGAAAAATCGAACCCGGAGGGTCCAGTTGCATGTGGGGCTGCGTAAAGGCTCCCCTGGGGAGTTCTCTTGTACCCAAAGCCTTCCTTTGGGGGCACTTTTGGATGGGCGAAAAGGGCTTGCAACGCATTTCCTTGGGCCTGATTTTTCAGTCGTCATCGATGTCAGCTAGGGATATGTTTAGGGATGCTCGGAAACAGCGAACCCGGAGGGTCCAGTTGCATGTGGGGCTGCGTAAAGGCTCCCCTGGGGAGTTCACTTGTACCCAAAGACTTCCTTTGGGGGCACTTTTGGATGGGTGAAAAGGGCTTGCAACGCATTTCCTGGGGCCTGATTTTTCAGTCGTCTTCGATGCCGGCTAGGGCTATGTTTAGGGATGCTCAGGAACAGCGAACCCGGAGGGTCCAGTTGCATGTGGGGCTGCGTAAAGGCTCCCCTGGGAACTTCAGATGTACCCAAAGCCTTCCTTTGGGGGCACTTTTGGATGGGCGAAAAGGGCTCGCAACGCATTTCCTGGGGCCGGATTTTTCACTCGTCTCCGATGAGGGCTAGGGCTACGTTTACGCTTGCTCATGAACAGCGAACCCGGAGGGTCCAGTTGCATGTGGGGCTGCGTAAAGGCTCCCCTGGGGAGTTCACTTGTACCCAAAGCCTTCCTTTGGTGACACTTTTGGATGGTCCAAAGGGGCTTGCAACGCGTTTTCTCGGGCCCGGGTTTTCAGTCTTCTCCCATGCCGGCTAGTGATATATTTAGGGTTGCTCGGAAAAATCGAACCCGGAGGGTCCAGTTGCATGTGGGGCTGCGTAAAGGCTCCCCTGGGGAGTTCTCTTGTACCCAAAGCATTCCTTTGGGGGCACTTTTGGATGGGCGAAAAGGGCTTGCAACACATTTCCTGGGGCCTGATCTTTCAGTCGTCTTCGATGCCGGCTAGGGCTATGTTTAGTGATGCTCGGAAACAGGGAACCCGGTGGGTCCAGTTGCATGTGGGGCTGCGTAAAGGCTCCCCTGGGGAGTTCACTTGTACCCAAAGCCTTCCTTTGGTGACACTTTTGGATGGTCCAAAGGGGCTTGCAACGCGTTTTCTGGGGCCCGGGTTTTCAGTCTTCTCCCATGCCGGCTAGGGATATATATAGGGTTGCTCGGAAAAATCGAACGCGGAGGGTCCAGTTGCATGTGGGGCTGCGTAAAGGCTCCCCTGGGGAGTTCTCTTGTACCCAAAGCCTTCCTTTGGGGGCACTTTTGGATGGGTGAAAAGGGCTTGTACCGCATTTCCTGGAGCCTGATTTTTCAGTCGTCATCGATACCGGTTAGCGCTATGTTTAGGGATGCTCGGAAACAGCGAACCCGGAGGGTCCAGTTGCATGTGGGGCTGCGTAAAGGCTCCCCTGGGGAGTTCACTTGTACCCAAAGCCTTCCTTTGGTGACACTTTTGGATGGTCCAAAGGGGCTTGCAACGCGTTTTCTGGGGCCCGGGTTTTCAGTCTTCTCCCATGCCGGCTAGTGATATATTTAGCGTTGCTCGGAAACAGCGAACGCGGAGGGTCCAGTTGCATGTGGGGCTGCGTAAAGGCTCCCCTGGGGAGTTCACTTGTACCCAAAGACTTCCTTTGGGGGCACTTTTGGATGGGTGAAAAGGGCTCGCAACGCATTTCCTGGGGCCTGATTTTTCAGTCGTCATCGATGCCAGCTAGGGCTATGTTTAGGGATGCTCGGAAACAGCGAACCCGGAGGGTCCAGTTGCATGTGGGGCTGCGTAAAGGCTCCCCTGGGGAGTTCACTTGTACCCAAAGCCTTCCTTTGGGGGCACTTTTGGATGGGCGAAAAGGGCTTGCAACGCATTTCCTGGGGCCTGATTTTTCAGTCGTCTTCGATGCCGGCTAGGGCTATGTTTAGGGATGCTCAGGAACAGCGAACCCGGAGGGTCCAGTTGCATGTGGGGCTGCGTAAAGGCTCCCCTGGGAACTTCAGATGTACCCAAAGCCTTCCTTTGGGGGCACTTTGGGATGGTCCAAAGGGGCTCGCAACGCATTTCCTGGGGCCAGATTTTTCACTCGTCTCCGATGACGGCTAGGGCTACGTTTACGCTTGCTCATGAACAGCGAACCCGGAGGGTCCAGTTGCATGTGGGGCTGCGTAAAGGCTCCCCTGGGGAGTTCACTTGTACCCAAAGCCTTCCTTTGGGGGCACTTTTGGATGGGCGAAAAGGGCTTGCAACGCATTTCCTGGGGCCTGATTTTTCAGTCGTCTTCGATGCCGGCTAGGGCTATGTTTAGGGATGCTCAGGAACAGCGAACCCGGAGGGTCCAGTTGCATGTGGGGCTGCGTAAGGCTCCCCTGGGAACTTCAGATGTACCCAAAGCCTTCCTTTTGGGGCCCTTTTGGATGGTCCAAAGGGGCTCGCAACGCATTTCCTGGGGCCGGATTTTTCACTCGTCTCCGATGACGGCTAGGGCTACGTTTACGCTTGCTCATGAACAGCGAACCCGGAGGGTCCAGTTGCATGTGGGGCTGCGTAAAGGCTCCCCTGGGGAGTTCACTTGTACCCAAAGCCTTCCTTTGGTGACACTTTTGGATGGTCCAAAGGGGCTTGCAACGCGTTTTCTCGGGCCCGGGTTTTCAGTCTTCTCCCATGCCGGCTAGTGATATATTTAGGGTTGCTCGGAAAAATCGAACCCGGAGGGTCCAGTTGCATGTGGGGCTGCGTAAAGGCTCCCCTGGGGAGTTCTCTTGTACCCAAAGCATTCCTTTGGGGGCACTTTTGGATGGGCGAAAAGGGCTTGCAACACATTTCCTGGGGCCTGATCTTTCAGTCGTCTTCGATGCCGGCTAGGGCTATGTTTAGGGACGCTCAGGAACAGCGAACCCGGAGGGTCCAGTTGCATGTGGGGCTGCGTAAAGGCTCCCCTGGGGAGTTCACTTGTACCCAAAGCCTTCCTTTGGGGGCACTTTTGGATGGGCGAAAAGGGCTTGCAACGCATTTCCTGGGGCCTGATTTTTCAGTCGTCATCGATGCCGGCAAGGGCTATGTTTAGTGATGCTCGGAAACAGGGAACCCGGAGGGTCCAGTTTCATGTGGGGCTGCGTAAAGGCTCCCCTGGGGAGTTCACTTGTACCCAAAGCCTTCCTTTGGTGACACTTTGGGATGGTGCAAAGGGGCTTGCAACGGTTTTCCTGGGGACTGATTTTTCAGTCGTCAGCGATGTCGGCTAGGGTTATGTTTAGGGATGCTCGGAAACAGGGAACCCGGAGGGTCCAGTTGCATGTGGGGCTGCGTAAAGGCTCCCCTGGGGAGTTCACTTGTACCCAAAGCCTTCCTTTGGTGACACTTTTGGATGGTCCAAAGGGGCTCGCAACGCATTTCCTGGGACCTGATTTTTCACTCGTCTCCGATGACTGCTAGGGCTACGTTTATGGTTGCTCGGAAACAGCGAACCCGGAGGGTCCAGTTGCATATGGGGCTGCGTAAAGACTCCCCTGGGAACTTCAGATGTACCCAAAGCCTTCCTTTGGGGGCACTTTTGGATGGTCCAAAGGGGCTCGCAACGCATTTCCTGGGGCCTGATTTTTCACTCGTCTCCGATGACGGCTAGGGCTACGTTTACGTTTGCTCATGAACAGCGAACCCGGAGGGTCCAGTTGCATGTGGGGCTGCGTAAAGGCTCCCCTGGGGAGTTCACTTGTACCCAAAGCCTTCCTTTGGGGGCACTTTTGGATGGGCAAAAAGGGCTTCTAACGCATTTCCTGGGGTCTGATTTTTCAATCGTCGTCGATGCCGGGTAGGGCTATGTTTAGGGATGCTCGGAAACAGCGAACCCGGAGGGTCCAGTTGCATGTGGGGCTGCGTAAAGGCTCCCCTGGGGAGTTCACTTGTACCCAAAGACTTCCTTTGGGGGCACTTTTGGATGGGTGAAAAGGGCTCGCAACGCATTTCCTGGGGCCTGATTTTTCAGTCGTCTTCGATGACTGCTAGGGCTACGTTTAGGGATGCTCGGAAACAGCGAACCCGGAGGGTCCAGTTGCATGTGGGGCTGCGTAAAGGCTCCCCTGGGGAGTTCACTTGTACCCAAAGACTTCCTTTGGGGGCACTTTTGGATGGGCGAAAAGGGCTCGCAACGCATTTCCTGGGGCCTGATTTTTCAGTCGTCTTCGATGCCGGCTAGGGCTATGTTTAGGGATGCTCGGAAACAGCGAACCCGGAGGGTCCAGTTGCATGTGGGGCTGCGTAAAGGCTCCCCTGGGAACTTCAGATGTACCCAAAGCCTTCCTTTGGGGGCACTTTGGGATGGTCCAAAGGGGCTCGCAACGCATTTCCTGGGGCCTGATTTTTCACTCGTCTCTGATGACTGCTAGGGCTACGTTTATGGTTGCTCGGAAACAGCGAACCCGGAGGGTCCAGTTGCATATGGGGCTGCGTAAAGACTCCCCTGGGAACTTCAGATGTACCCAAAGCCTTCCTTTGGGGGCACTTTTGGATGGTCCAAAGGGGCTCGCAATGCATTTCCTGAGGCCTGATTTTTCACTCGTCTCCGATGACGGCTAGGGCTACGTTTACGTTTGCTCATGAACAGCGAACCCGGAGGGTCCAGTTGCATATGGGGCTGCGTAAAGGCTCCCCTGGGGAGTTCACTTGTACCCAAAGCCTTCCTTTGGGGGCACTTTTGGATGGGCGAAAAGGGCTCGCAACGCATTTCCTGGGGCCTGATTTTTCAGTCGTCTTCGATGCCGGGTAGGGCTATGTTTAGGGATGCTCAGGAACAGCGAACTCGGAGGGTCCAGTTGCATGTGGGGCTGCGTAAAGGCTCCCCTGGGGAGTTCACTTGTACCCAAAGCCTTCCTTTAGGGGCACTTTTGGATGGGCGAAAAGGGCTTGTAACGCATTTCCTGGGGCCTGATTTTTCAATCGTCGTCGATGCCGGGTAGGGTTATGTTTAGGGATGCTCGGAAACAGCGAACCCGGAGGGTCCAGTTGCATGTGGGGCTGCGTAAAGTCTGCCCTGGGGAGTTCACTTGTACCCAAAGCCTTCCTTTGGTGACACTTTTGGGTGGTCCAAAGGGACTCGCAACGCATTTCCTGGGGCCTGATTTTTCACTCGTCTCCGATGACGGCTAGGGCTACGTTTAGGTTTGCTCATGAACAGTGAAACCGGAGGGTCCAGTTGCATGTGGGGCTGCGTAAAGGCTCCCCTGGGGAGTTCACTTGTACCAAAAGCCTTGCTTTGGTGACACTTTGGGATGGTCCAAAGGGGCTTCTAACGCATTTTCTGTGGCCCAGGTTTTCAGTATTCTCCCATGCCGGCTAGGGATATATTTAGGGTTGCTTGGAAAAATCGAACCAGAAGGGTCCAGTTGCATGTGGGGCTGCGTAAAGGCTCCCCTGGGGAGTTCTCTTATACCCAAAGCCTTCCTTTGGGGGCACTTTTGGATGGGCGAAAAGGGCTCGCAACGCATTTCCTGGGGCCTGATTTTTCACTCGTCTCCAAGGACGGCTAGGGCTACGTTTAGGTTTGCTCATGAACAGCGAACCCGGAGGGTCCAGTTGCATGTGGGGCTGCGTAAAGGCTCCCCTGGGGAGTTCCCTTATACCCAAAGCCTTCCTTTGGGGGCACTTTTGGATGGGCGAAAAGGGCTCGCAACGCACTTCCTGGGGCCTGATTTTTCAGTCGTCTTCGATGCCGGCAAGGGCTATTATTAATGATGCTCGGAAACAGCGAACCCGGAGGGTCCAGTTGCATGTGGGGCTGCGTAAAGGCTCCCCTGGGGAGTTCACTTGTACCCAAAGCCTTCCTTTGGGGGCACTTTTGGAAGGGTGAAAAGGGCTCGTAACGCATTTCCTGGGGCCTGATTTTTCAGTCGTCATCGATGCCGGGTAGGGCTATGTTTAGGGATGCTCGGAAACAGCGAACCCGGAGGGTCCAGTTGCATGTGGGGCTGCGTAAAGACTCCCCTGGGGAGTTCACTTGTACCCAAAGCCTTCCTTTGGGGGCACTTTTGGATGGTCCAAAGGGACTCGCAACGCATTTCCTGGAGCCGGATTTTTCACTCGTCTCCGATGACGGCTAGGGCTACGTTTACGTTTGCTCATGAACAGTGAACCCGGAGGGTCCAGTTGCATGTGGGGCTGCGTAAAGGCTCCCCTGGGGAGTTCACTTGTACCCAAAGCCTTCCTTTGGGGGCACTTTTGGATGAGCGAAAAGGGCTAGTAACGCATTTCCTGGGGCCTGATTTTTCACTCGTCTCCGATGACGGCTAGGGATACGTTTAGGTTTGCTCATGAACAGTGAACCCGGAGGGTCCAGTTGCATGTGGGGCTGCATAAAGGCTCCCCTGGGGAGTTCACTTGTATCCAAAGCCTTCCTTTGGTGACACTTTGGCATGGTTCAAAGGGGCTTGCAACGCATTTTCTGTGGCCCGGGTTTTCAGTCTTCTCCCATGCCGGCTAGGGATATATTTAGGGTTGCTTGGAAAAATCGAACCCGAAGGGTCCAGTTGCATGTGGGGCTGCGTAAAGGCTCCCCTGGGGAGTTCACTTGTACCCAAAGCCTTCCTTTGGGGGCACTTTTGGATGGGCGAATAGGGCTCGTAACGCGTTTCCTGGGGTTTGATTTTTCACTCGTCTCCGATGACGGCTAGGGCTACGTTTAGGTTTGCTCATGAACAGTGAAACCGGAGGGTCCAGTTGCATGTGGGGCTGCGTAAAGGCTCCCCTGGGGAGTTCACTTGCACCAAAAGCCTTCCTTTGGTGACACTTTGGGATGGTCCAAAGGGGCTTCTAACGCATTTTGTGTGGCCCAGGTTTTCAGTCTTCTCCCATGCCGGCTAGGGATATATTTAGGGTTGCTTGGAAAAATCGAACCAGAAGGGTCCAGTTGCATGTGGGGCTGCGTAAAGGCTCCCCTGGGGAGTTCTCTTATACCCAAAGCCTTCCTTTGGGGGCACTTTTGGATGGTCCAAAGGGGCTCGCAACGCATTTCCTGGGGCCTGATTTTTCACTCGTCTCCAAGGACGGCTAGGGCTACGTTTAGGTTTGCTCATGAACAGCGAACCCGGAGGGTCCAGTTGCATGTGGGGCTGCGTAAAGGCTCCCCTGGGAACTTCAGATGTACCCAAAGCCTTCCTTTGGGGGCACTTTTGGATGGTCCAAAGGGGCTCGTAACGCATTTCCTGGGGCCTGATTTTTCAGTCGTCTTCGATGCCTGCAAGGGACATGTTTAGGGATGCTCGGAAGCAGCGAACCCGGAGGGTCCAGTTGCATGTGGGGCTGCGTAAAGGCTCCCCTGGGGAGTTCACTTGTACCAAAAGCCTTCCTTTGGGGTCACTTTTGGATGGGCGAAAAGGGCTTGTAACGCATTTCCTGGGGCCTGATTTTTCAGTCGTCTTCGATGCCGGGTAGGGCTATGTTTAGGGATGCTCAGTAACAGCGAACTCGGAGGGTCCAGTTGCATGTGGGGCTGCGTAAAGGCTCCCCTGGGGAGTTCACTTGTACCCAAAGCCTTCCTTTAGGGGCACTTTTGGATGGGCGAAAAGGGCTTGTAACGCATTTCCTGGGGCCTGATTTTTCAATCTTCGTCAATGCCGGGTAGGGCTATGTTTAGGGATGCTCGGAAACAGCGAACCCGGAGGGTCCAGTTGCATGTGGGGCTGCGTAAAGGCTCCCCTGGGGAGTTCACTTGTACCCAAAGCCTTCCTTTGGGGGCACTTTTGGATGGGCGAAAAGGGCTCGTAATGCATTTCCTGGGGCCTGATTTTTCAGTCGTCATCGATGCCGGCTAGGGGTATGTTTAGGGATGCTCGGAAACAGGGAACTCGGAGGGTCCAGTTGCATGTGGGGCTGCGTAAAGGCTCCCCTGGGGAGTTCACTTGTACCCAAAGCCTTCCTTTGGTGACACTTTTGGATGGTGCAAAGGGGCTTGCAACGCGTTTCCTGGGGACTGATTTTTCAGTCGTCTTCGATGTCGGCTAGGGCTATGTTTAGGGATGCTCGGAAACAGCGAACATGGAGGGTCCAGTTGTATGTGGGGCTGCGTAAAGGCTCCCCTGGGGAGTTCACTTGTACCCAAAGCCTTCCTTTGGTGACACTTTTGGATGGTCCAAAGGGGCTCGCAACGCATTTCCTGGAGCCGGATTTTTCACTCGTCTCTGAAGACTGCTAGGGCTACGTTTATGGTTGCTCGGAAACAGCGAACCCGGAGGGTCCAGTTGCATATGGGGCTGCGTAAAGACTGCCCTGGGAACTTCAGATGTACCCAAAGCCTTCCTTTGGGGGCACTTTTGGATGGTCCAAAGGGGCTCGCAATGCATTTCCTGAGGCCTGATTTTTCACTCGTCTCCGATGACGGCTAGGGCTACGTTTACGTTTGCTCATGAACAGCGAACCCGGAGGGTCCAGTTGCATATGGGGCTGCGTAAAGGCTCCCCTGGGGAGTTCACTTGTACCCAAAGCCTTCCTTTGGGGGCACTTTTGGATGGGCGAAAAGGGCTCGTAACGCATTTCCTGGGGCCTGATTTTTCAGTCGTCTTCGATGCCGGGTAGGGCTATGTTTAGGGATGCTCAGTAACAGCGAACTCGGAGGGTCCAGTTGCATGTGGGGCTGCGTAAAGGCTCCCCTGGGGAGTTCACTTGTACCCAAAGCCTTCCTTTAGGGGCACTTTTGGATGGGCGAAAAGGGCTTGTAACGCATTTCCTGGGGCCTGATTTTTCAATCGTCGTCGATGCCGGGTAGGGCTATGTTTAGGGATGCTCGGAAACAGCGAACGCGGAGGGTCCAGTTGCATGTGGGGCTGCGTAAAGGCTCCCCTGGGGAGTTCACTTGTACCCAAAGCCTTCCTTTGGTGACACTTTTGGGTGGTCCAAAGGGACTCGCAACGCATTTCCTGGGGCCTGATTTTTCACTCGTCTCCGATGACGGCTAGGGCTACGTTTATGGTTGCTCGGAAACAGCGAACCCGAAGGGTCCAGTTGCATGTGGGGCTGCGTAAAGGCTCCCCTGGGGAGTTCACTTGTACCCAAAGCCTTCCTTTGGGGGCACTTTTGGATGGGCGAAAAGGGCTCGTAACGCATTTCCTGGGGCCTGATTTTTCACTCGTCTCCGATGACGGCTAGGGCTACGTTTAGGTTTGCTCATGAACAGTGAAACCGAAGGGTCCAGTTGCATGTGGGGCTGCGTAAAGGCTCCCCTGGGGAGTTCACTTGTACCAAAAGCCTTGCTTTGGTGACACTTTGGGATGGTCCAAAGGGGCTTCTAACGCATTTTCTGTGGCCCAGGTTTTCAGTCTTCTCCCATGCCGGCTAGGGATATATTTAGGGTCGCTTGGAAAAATCGAACCCGGAGGGTCCAGTTGCATGTGGGGCTGCGTAAAGGCTCCCCTGGGGAGTTCTCTTATACCCAAAGCCTTCCTTTGGGGGCACTTTTGGATGGGCGAAAAGGTCTCACAACGCATTTACTGGGGCCTGATTTTTCAGTCGTCTTCGATGTCGGCTAGGGCTATGTTTACGGATGCTCGGAAACAGCGAACCCTGAGGATCCAGTTGCATGTGGGGCTGCGTAAAGGCTCCCCTGGGGAATTCACTTGTACCCAAAGCCTTCCTTTAGGGGCACTTTTGGTTGGGTGAAAAGGGCTCGTAACGCATTTCCTGGGGACTGATTTTTCAGTCGTCTTCAATGCCGGCTAGGGCTATGTTTAGGGATGCTCGGAAACAGCGAACCCGGAGGGTCCAGTTGCATGTGGGGCTGCGTAAAGGCTTCCCTGGGGAGTTCACTTGTACCCAAAGCCTTCCTTTGGTGACAGTTTTGGATGGTCCAAAGGGGCTTGGAACGCATTTCCTGGGGCCTGATTTTTCACACGTCTCCGATGACTGCTAGGGCTAGGTTTATGGTTGCTCGGAAACAGCGAACCCGGAGGGTCCAGTTGCATACGGGGCTGCGAAAAGGCTCCCCTGGGAACTTCAGATGTACCCAAAGCCTTCCTTTGGGGGCACTTTTCGATGGTCCAAAGGGGCTCGAAACGCATTTCCTGGGGCCTGATTTTTCACTCGTCTCCGATGCCGGCTAGGGCTACGTTTACGTTTGCTCATGAACAGTGAACCCGGAGGGTCCAGTTGCATGTGGGGCTGCGTAAAGGCTCCCCTGGGGAGTTCACTTGTACCAAAAGCCTTCCTTTGGTGAAACATTGGGATGGTCCAAAGGGGCTTGTAACGCATTTTCTGTGGCCCGGGTTTTCAGTCTTCTCCCATGCCGGCTAGGGATATATTTAGGGTTGCTTGGAAAAATCGAACCCGAAGGGTCCAGTTGCATGTGGGGCTGTGTAAAGGCTCCCCTGGGGAGTTCTCTTGTACCCAAAGCCTTCCTTTGGGGGCACTTTTGGATGGGCGAAAAGGGCTCGCAACGCATTTCCTGGGGCCTGATTTTTCACTCGTCTCCAAGGACGGCTAGGGATACGTTTAGGTTTGCTCATGAGCAGCGAACCCGGAGGGTCCAGTTGCATGTGGGGCTGCGTAAAGGCTCCCCTGGGGAGTTCACTTGTACCCAAAGCCTTTCTTTGGGGGCACTTTTGGATGGGCGAAAAGGGCTCGTAACGCATTTCCTGGGGCCTGATTTTTCAGTCGTCAGCGATGCCGGCTAGGGCTATGTTTAGGGATGCTCAGAAACAGCGAACTCGGAGGGTCCAGTTGCATGTGGGGCTGCGTAAAGGCTCCCCTGGGGAGTTCTCTTGTACCCAAAGCCTTCCTTTGGTGACACTTTTGGATGTTCCAAAGGGGCTCGGAACGCATTTCCTGGGGCCTGATTTTTCACTCGTCTCCGATGACTGCTAGGGCTACGTTTATGGTTGCTCGGAAACAGCGAACCCGGAGGGTCCAGTTGCATATGGGGCTGCGTAAAGGCTCCCCTGGGAACTTCAGATGTACCCAAAGCCTTCCTTTGGGGGCACTTTTGGATGGGCGAAAAGGGCTCGCAACGCATTTCCTGGGGCCTGATTTTTCACTCGTCTCCGATGACGGCTAGGGCTACGTTTACGTTTGCTCATGAACAGCGAACCCGGGGGGTCCAGTTGCATGTGGGGCTGCGTAAAGGCTCCCCTGGGGAGTTCACTTGTACCCAAAGCCTTCCTTTGGGGGCACTTTTGGATGGGCGAAAAGGGCTTGCAATGCATTTCCTGGGGCCTGATTTTTCAGTCGTCTCCGATGACGGCTAGGTCTATGTTTAGGGATGCTCAGAAACAGCGAACACGGAGGGTCCAGTTGCATGTGGGGCTGCGTAAAGGCTCCCCTGGGGAGTTCACTTGTACCCAAAGCCTTCCTTTGGTGACACTTTGGGATGGTCCAACGGGGCTTGTAACGCATTTCTGTGGCCCGGGTTTTCAGTCTTCTCCCATGCCGGCTAGGGATATATTTAGGGTTGCTTGGAAAAATCGAACCCAAAGGGTCCAGTTGCATGTGGGGCTGCGTAAAGGCTCCCCTGGGGAATTCACTTGTACCCAAAGCCTTCGTTTGGGGGCACTTTTGGATGGTCCAAAGGGGCTCGGAACGCATTTCCTGGGGCCTGACTTTTCAGTCGTCTGCCATGCCGGCTAGGGCTATGTTTAGGGATGCTCGGTAACAGCGAACCCGGAGGGTCCAGTTGCATGTGGGGCTGCGTAAAGGCTCCCCTGGGGAGTTCACTTGTACCCAAAGCCTTCCTTTGGTGACACTTTGGGATGGTCCAAAGGGGCTTGCAACGTGTTTCCTGGGGTCTTATTTTTCAGTCGTCTTCGATGCCGGCTAGGGCTATGTTTAGGGATGCTCGAAAACAGCGAACCCGGAGGGTCCAGTTGCATGTGGGGCTGCGTAAAGGCTCCCCTGGGAACTTCAGATGTACCCAAAGCCTTCCTTTGGGGGCACTTTGGGATGGTCCAAAGGGGCTCGCAACGCATTTCCTGGGGCCTGATTTTTCACTCGTCTCCGATGACTGCTAGGGCTACGTTTATGGTTGCTCGGAAACAGCGAACCTGGAGGGTCCAGTTGCATATGGGGCTGCGTAAAGGCTCCTCTGGGAACTTCAGATGTACCCAAAGCCTTCCTTTGGGGGCACTTTTGGATGGTCCAAAGGGGCTCGCAACGCATTTCCTGGGGCCTGATTTTTCACTCGTCTCCGATGACGGCTAGGGCTACGTTTACGTTTGCTCATGAACAGTGAATCCGGAGGGTCCAGTTGCATGTGGGGCTGCGTAAAGGCTCCCCTGGGGAGTTCACTTGTACCCAAAGCCTTCCTTTGGGGGCACTTTTGGATGGGCGAAAAGGGCTCGTAACGCATTTCCTGTGGCCTGATTTTTCACTCGTCTCCGATGACGGCTAGGGCTACGTTTAGGTTTGCTCATGAACAGTGAACCCGGAGGGTCCAGTTGCATGTGGGGCTGCGTAAAGGCTCCCCTGGGGAGTTCACTTGTACCCAAAGTCTTCCTTTGGGGGCACTTTTGGATGGGCGAAAAGGGCTCGTACGCATTTCCTGGGGCCTGATTTTTCACTCGTCTTCAATGCCGGCTAGGGCTATGTTTAGGGATGCTCGGAAACAGCGAACGCGGAGGGTCCAGTTGCATGTGGGGCTGCGTAAAGGCTCCCCTGGGGAGTTCTCTTGTACCCAAAGCCTTCCTTTGGGGGCACTTTTGGATGGGCGAAAAGGGCTTGCAACGCGTTTCCTGGGGCCTGATTTTTCAGTCTTCGATGCCGGCTAGGGCTATGTTTAGGGTTGCTCGTAAACAGCGAACCCGGAGGGTCCAGTTGCATGTGGGGCTGCGTAAAGGCTCCTCTGGGGAATTCAATTGTACCCAAAGCCTTCCTTTGGTGACAGTTTGGGATGGTCCAAAGGGGCTTGCAACGCATTTCCTGGGGCCGGATTTTTCACTCGTCTCCGATGACTGCTAGGGCTACGTTTACGTTTGCTCATGAACAGTGAACGCGGAGGGTCCAGTTGCATGTGGGGCTGCGTAAAGGCTCCCCTGGGGAGTTCACTTGTACCCAAAGCCTTCCTTTGGGGGCACTTTTGGATGAGCGAAAAGGGCTCGTATCGCGTTTCCTGGGGCCTGATTTTTCAGTCGTCTTCGATGTCGGCTAGGGCTATGTTTAGGGATGCTCGGTAACAGCGAACCCGGAGTATCCAGTTGCATGTGAGGCTGCGTAAAGGCTCCCCTGGGGAGTTCACTTGTACCCAAAGACTTCCTTTGGGGGCACTTTTGGATGGGCGAAAAGGGCTTGTAACGCATTTCCTGGGGCCTGATTTTTCAATCGTCGTCGATGCCGGCTAGGGATATGTTTAAGGATGCTCGGAAACAGCGAACCCGGAGGGTCCAGTTGCATGTGGGGCTGCGTAAAGGCTCCCCTGGGGAGTTCTCTTGTACCAAAAGCCTTCCTTTGGTGACAATTTTGGATGGTCCAAAGGGGCTTGCAACGCGTTTCCTGGGGCCTGATTTTTCAGTCGTCTGCGATGCCGGCTAGGGCTATGTTTAGGGATGCTCGAAAACAGCGAACTCGGAGGATCCAGTTGCATGTGGGGCTGCGTAAAGGCTCCCCTGGGGAGTTCACTTGTACCCAAAGCCTTCCTTTGGGGGCACTTTTGGATGGGCGAAAAGGGCTTGTAACGCTTTTCTTAGGGCCTGATTTTTCAATCGTCGTCGAGGCCGGGTAGGGTTATGTTTAGGGATGCTCGGAAACAGCGAACCCGGAGGGTCCAGTTGCATGTGGGGCTGCGTAAAGGCTCCCCTGGGGAGTTCACTTGTACCCAAAGCCTTCCTTTGGGGGCACTTTCGGATGGGCGAAAAGGGCTCGTAACGCATTTCCTGGGGCCTGATTTTTCACTCGTCTTCGATGCCGGCTAGGGCTATGTTTAGGGTTGCTCGGAAACAGCGAACCCGGAGGGTCCAGTTGCATGTGGGGCTGCGTAAAGGCTCCTCTGGGGAATTCACTTGTACCCAAAGCCTTCCTTTGGTGACAGTTTGGGATGGTCCAAAGGGGCTTGCAACGCATTTCCTGGGGTCGGATTTTTCACTCGTCTCCGATGACTGCTAGGGCTACGTTTACGTTTGCTCATGAACAGTGAACGCGGAGGGTCCAGTTGCATGTGGGGCTGCGTAAAGGCTCCCCTGGGGAGTTCACTTGTACCCAAAGCCTTCCTTTGGGGGCACTTTTGGATGAGCGAAAAGGGCTCGTATCGCGTTTCCTGGGGCCTGATTTTTCAGTCGTCTTCGATGTCGGCTAGGGCTATGTTTAGGGATGCTCGGTAACAGCGAACCCGGAGTATCCAGTTGCATGTGAGGCTGCGTAAAGGCTCCCCTGGGGAGTTCACTTGTACCCAAAGACTTCCTTTGGGGGCACTTTTGGATGGGCGAAAAGGGCTTGTAACGCATTTCCTGGGGCCTGATTTTTCAATCGTCGTCGATGCCGGCTAGGGATATGTTTAAGGATGCTCGGAAACAGCGAACCCGGAGGGTCCAGTTGCATGTGGGGCTGCGTAAAGGCTCCCCTGGGGAGTTCTCTTGTACCAAAAGCCTTCCTTTGGTGACACTTTTGGATGGTCCAAAGGGGCTTGCAACGCGTTTCCTGGGGACTGATTTTTCAGTCGTCTGCGATGCCGGCTAGGGCTATGTTTAAGGATGCTCGAAAGCAGCGAACTCGGAGGATCCAGTTGCATGTGGGGCTGCGTAAAGGCTCCCCTGGGGAGTTCACTTGTACCCAAAGCCTTCCTTTGGGGGCACTTTTGGATGGGCGAAAAGGGCTTGTAACGCTTTTCTTAGGGCCTGATTTTTCAATCGTCGTCGAGGCCGGGTAGGGTTATGTTTAGGGATGCTCGGAAACAGCGAACGCGGACGGTCCAGTTGCATGTGGGGCTGCGTAAAGGCTCCCCTGGGGAGTTCACTTGTACCCAAAGCCTTCCTTTGGGGGCACTTTCGGATGGGCGAAAAGGGCTCGTAACGCATTTCCTGGGGCCTGATTTTTCACTCGTCTTCGATGCCGGCTAGGGTTATGTTTAGGGATGCTCAGAAACAGCGAACCCGGAGGGTCCAGTTGCATGTGGGGCTGCGTAAAGTCTCCCCTGGGGAGTTCACTTGTACCCAAAGCCTTCCTTTGGTGACACTTTTGGATGGTTCAAAGGGACTCGCAACGCATTTCCTGGGGCCTGATTTTTCACTCGTCTCCGATGACTACTAGGGCTACGTTTAGGGTTGCTCGGAAACAGCGAACCCGGACGGTCCAGTTGCATATGGGGCTGCGAAAAGGCTCCCCTGCGAACTTCACTTGTACCCAAAGCCTTCCTTTGGGGGCACTTTTGGTTGGGTGAAAAGGGCTCGTAACGCATTTCCCGGGGCCTGATTTTTCAGTCGTCATCGATGCCGGCTAGGGCTATGTTTAAGGATGCTCGGAAACAGGGAACTCGGAGGTTCCAGTTGCATGTGGGGCTGCGTAAAGGCTCCCCTGGGGAGTTCTCTTGTACCCAAAGCCTTCCTTTGGTGACACTTTTGGATGGTCCAAAGGGGCTCGGAACGCATTTCCTGGGGCCTGATTTTTCACTCGTCTTCGATGACTGCTAGGGCTACGTTTAGGGTTGCACGGAAACAGCGAACACGGAGGGTCTAGTTGCATATGGGGCTGCGTAAATGCTCCCCTGGGAACTTCAGATGTACCCAAAGCCTTCCTTTGGGGGCACTTTTGGATGGTCCAAAGGGGCTCGCAACGCATTTCCTGGGGCCGGATTTTTCACTCGTCTCCGATGACGGCTAGGGCTACGTTTACGTTTGCTCATGAACAGTGAACCCGGAGGGTCCAGTTGCATGTGGGGCTGCGTAAAGGCTCCCCTGGGGAGTTCACTTGTACCCAAAGCCTTCCTTTGGTGACACTTTGGGATGGTCCAAAGGGGCTTGTAACGCATTTTCTGTGGCCCGGGTTTTCAGTCTTCTCCCATGCCGGCTAGGGATATATTTAGGGTTGCTTGGAAAATTCGAACTCGAAGGGTCCAGTTGCATGTGGGGCTGCGTATAGGCTCCCCTGGGGAGTTCACTTGTACCCAAAGCCTTCCTTTGGGGGCACTTTTGGATGGGCGAAAAGGGCTCGTAACGCATTTCCTGTGGCCTGATTTTTCACTCGTCTCCGATGACGGCTAGGGCTACGTTTACGTTTGCTCATGAACAGTGAACCCGGAGGGTCCAGTTGCATGTGGGGCTGCGTAAAGGCTCCCCTGGGGAGTTCTCTTGTACCCAAAGTCTTCCTTTGGGAGCACTTTTGGATGGGCGAAAAGGGCTCGTACGCATTTCCTGGGGCCGGATTTTTCACTCGTCTCCGATGACTGCTAGGGCTACGTTTACGTTTGCTCATGAACAGTGAACGCGGAGGGTCCAGTTGCATGTGGGGCTGCGTAAAGGCTCCCATGGGGAGTTCACTTGTACCCAAAGACTTCCTTTGGGGGCACTTTTGGATGAGCGAAAAGGGCTCGTAACGCGTTTCCTGGGGCCTGATTTTTCAGTCGTCATCGATGTCGGCTAGGGCTATGTTTAGGGATGCTCGGTAACAGCGAACCCGGAGTATCCAGTTGCATGTGGGGCTGCGTAAAGGCTCCCCTGGGGAGTTCACTTGTACCCAAAGACTTCCTTTGGGGGCACTTTTGGATGGGCGAAAAGGGCTTGTAACGCATTTCCTGGGGCCTGATTTTTCAATCGTCGTCGATGCCGGCTAGGGATATGTTTAAGGATGCACGGAAACAGCGAACCCGGAGGGTCCAGTTGCATGTGGGGCTGCGTAAAGTCTCCCCTGGGGAGTTCTCTTGTACCAAAAGCCTTCCTTTGGTGACAATTTTGGATGGTCCAAAGGGGCTTGCAACGCGTTTCCTGGGGACTGATTTTTCAGTCGTCTGCGATGCCGGCTAGGGCTATGTTTAGGGATGCTCGGGAACAGCGAACTCGGAGGATCCAGTAGCATGTGGGGCTGCGTAAAGGCTCCCCTGGGGAGTTCACTTGTACCCAAAGCCTTCCTTTGGGGGCACTTTTGGATGGGCGAAAAGGGCTTGTAACGCTTTTCTTAGGGCCTGATTTTTCAATCGTCGTCGAGGCCGGGTAGGGTTATGTTTAGGGATGCTCGGAAACAGCGAACCCGGAGGGTCCAGTTGCATGTGGGGCTGCGTAAAGGCTCCCCTGGGGAGTTCACTTGTACCCAAAGCCTTCCTTTGGGGGCACTTTTGGATGGTCCAAAGGGACTCGCAACGCATTTCCTGAGGCCTGATTTTTCACTCGTCTCCGATGACTAATAGGGCTACGTTTAGGGTTGCTCGGAAACAGCGAACCCGGAGGGTCCAGTTGCATATGGGGCTGCGAAAAGGCTCCCCTGGGAACTTCACTTGTACCCAAAGCCTTCCTTTGGGGGCACTTTTGGTTGGGTGAAAAGGGCTCGTAACGCATTTCCCGGGGCCTGATTTTTCAGTCGTCTCTGAAGACTGCTAGGGCTATGTTTAAGGATGCTCGGAAACAGCGAACCCGGAGGGTCCGGTTTCATGTGGGGCTGCGTAAAGGCTCCCCTGGGGAGTTCTCTTGTACCCAAAGCCTTCCTTTGGTGACACTTTTGGATGGTCCAAAGGGGCTCGGAACGCATTTCCTGGGGCCTGATTTTTCACTCGTCTTCGATGACTGCTAGGGCTACGTTTAGGGTTGCACGGAAACAGCGAACACGGAGGGTCTAGTTGCATATGGGGCTGCGTAAATGCTCCTCTGGGAACTTCAGATGTACCCAAAGCCTTCCTTTGGGGGCACTTTTGGATGGGCGAAAAGGGGCTCGCAACGCGTTTCCTGTGGCCTGATTTTTCACTCGTCTCCGATGACGTCTAGGGCTACGTTTACGTTTGCTCATGAACAGTGAAACCGGAGGGTCCAGTTGCATGTGGGGCTGCGTAAAGGCTCCCCTGGGGAGTTCACTTGTACCCAAAGCCTTCCTTTGGTGACACTTTGGGATGGTCCAAAGGGGCTTGTAACGCATTTTCTGTGGCCCGGGTTTTCAGTCTTCTCCCATGCCGGCTAGGGATATATTTAGGGTTGCTTGGAAAATTCGAACTCGAAGGGTCCAGTTGCATGTGGGGCTGCGTATAGGCTCCCCTGGGGAGTTCACTTGTACCCAAAGCCTTCCTTTGGGGGCACTTTTGGATGAGCGAAAAGGGCTCGTAACGCATTTCCTGGGGCCTGATTTTTCAGTCGTCTTCGATGCCGGCAATGGCTATGTTTAGGGTTGCTCGGAAACAGCGAACCCGGAGGGTCCAGTTGCATGTGGGGCTGCGTAAAGGCTCCCCTAGGGAGTTCTCTTGTACCCAAAGCCTTCCTTTGGGGGCACTTTTGGATGGGCGAAAAGGGTTCGTAACGCATTTCCTGGGGCCCGGGTTTTCAGGCTTCTCCCATGCCGGCCAATGATATATTTAGGCTTGCTCAGAAACAGCGAACCCGGAGGGTCCAGTTGCATGTGGGGCTGCGTAAAGGCTCCCCTGGGGAGTTCTCTTGTACCCAAAGCCTTCCTTTGGGGGCACTTTTGGATGGGCGAAAAGGGCTCGTAACGCATTTACTGGGGCCTGGGTTTTCAGTCTTCTCCCATGCCGGCCAGTGATATATTTAGGGTTGCTCAGAAAGAGCGAACCCGGAAGGTCCAGTTGCATGTGGGGTTGCGTAAAGGCTCCCCTGCGGAGTTCACTTGTACCCAAAGTCTTCCTTTGGGGGCACTTTTGGATGGGCGAAAAGGGCTTGTAACGCATTTCCTGGGGCCTGATTTTTCAATCTTCGTCAATGCCGGGTAGGGCTATGTTTAGGGATGCTCGGAAACAGCGAACCCGGAGGGTCCAGTTGCATGTGGGGCTGCGTAAAGGCTCCCCTGGGGAGTTCACTTGTACCCAAAGCCTTCCTTTGGGGGCACTTTTGGATGGGCGAAAAGGGCTCGTAATGCATTTCCTGGGGCCTGATTTTTCAGTCGTCATCGATGCCGGCTAGGGCTATGTTTAGGGATGCTCGGAAACAGGGAACTCGGAGGGTCCAGTTGCATGTGGGGCTGCGTAAAGGCTCCCCTGGGGAGTTCACTTGTACCCAAAGCCTTCCTTTGGTGACACTTTTGGATGGTGCAAATGGGCTTGCAACGCGTTTCCTGGGGACTGATTTTTCAGTCGTCTTCGATGTCGGCTAGGGCTATGTTTAGGGATGCTCGGAAACAGCGAACACAGACGGTCCAGTTGTATGTGGGGCTGCGTAAAGGCTCCCCTGGGGAGTTCACTTGTACCAAAAGCCTTGCTTTGGTGACACTTTGGGATGGTCCAAAGGGGCTTCTAACGCATTTTCTGTGGCCCAGGTTTTCAGTCTTCTCCCATGCCGGCTAGGGATATATTTAGGGTCGCTTGGAAAAATCGAACCCGGAGGGTCCAGTTGCATGTGGGGCTGCGTAAAGGCTCCCCTGGGGAGTTCTCTTATACCCAAAGCCTTCCTTTGGGGGCACTTTTGGATGGGCGAAAAGGTCTCACAACGCATTTACTGGGGCCTGATTTTTCAGTCGTCTTCGATGTCGGCTAGGGCTATGTTTAGGGATGCTCGGAAACAGCGAACCCTGAGGATCCAGTTGCATGTGGGGCTGCGTAAAGGCTCCCCTGGGGAATTCACTTGTACCCAAAGCCTTCCTTTAGGGGCACTTTTGGAAGGGTGAAAAGGGCTCGTAACGCATTTCCTGGGGCCTGATTTTTCAGTCGTCTTCAATGCCGGCTAGGGCTATGTTTAGGGATGCTCGGAAACAGCGAACCCGGAGGGTCCAGTTGCATGTGGGGCTGCGTAAAGGCTCCCCTGGGGAGTTCACTTGTACCCAAAGCCTTCCTTTGGTGACACTTTTGGATGGTCCAAAGGGGCTTGGAACGCATTTCCTGGGGCCTGATTTTTCAGACGTCTCCGATGACTGCTAGGGCTACGTTTATGGTTGCTCGGAAACAGCGAACCCGGAGGGTCCAGTTGCATATGGGGCTGCGTAAAGGCTCCCCTGGGGAGTTCTCTTGTACCCAAAGCCTTCCTTTGGTGACACTTTTGGATGGTCCAAAGGGGCTCGGAACGCATTTCCTGGGGCCTGATTTTTCACTCGTCTTCGATGACTGCTAGGGCTACGTTTAGGGTTGCACGGAAACAGCGAACACGGAGGGTCTAGTTGCATATGGGGCTGCGTAAATGCTCCTCTGGGAACTTCAGATGTACCCAAAGCCTTCCTTTGGGGGCACTTTTGGATGGGCGAAAAGGGGCTCGCAACGCATTTCCTGTGGCCTGATTTTTCACTCGTCTCCGATGACGTCTAGGGCTACGTTTACGTTTGCTCATGAACAGTGAACCCGGAGGGTCCAGTTGCATGTGGGGCTGCGTAAAGGCTCCCCTGGGGAGTTCACTTGTACCCAAAGCCTTCCTTTGGTGACACTTTGGGATGGTCCAAAGGGGCTTGTAACGCATTTTCTGTGGCCCGGGTTTTCAGTCTTCTCCCATGCCGGCTAGGGATATATTTAGGGTTGCTTGGAAAATTCGAACTCGAAGGGTCCAGTTGCATGTGGGGCTGCGTAAAGGCTCCCCTGGGGAGTTCACTTGTACCCAAAGCCTTCCTTTGGGGGCACTTTTGGATGAGCGAAAAGGGCTCGTAACGCATTTCCTGGGGCCTGATTTTTCAGTCGTCTTCGATGCCGGCAATGGCTATGTTTAGGGTTGCTCGGAAACAGCGAACCCGGAGGGTCCAGTTGCATGTGGGGCTGCGTAAAGGCTCCCCTAGGGAGTTCTCTTGTACCCAAAGCCTTCCTTTGGGGGCACTTTTGGATGGGCGAAAAGGGTTCGTAACGCATTTCCTGGGGCCCGGGTTTTCAGGCTTCTCCCATGCCGGCCAATGATATATTTAGGCTTGCTCAGAAACAGCGAACCCGGAGGGTCCAGTTGCATGTGGGGCTGCGTAAAGGCTCCCCTGGGGAGTTCTCTTGTACCCAAAGCCTTCCTTTGGGGGCACTTTTGGATGGGCGAAAAGGGCTTGCAACGCATTTCCTGGGGCCTGATTTTTCAGTCGTCTTCGATGCCGCCTAGGGCTATGTTTAGGGTTGCTCGGAAACAGCGAACTCGGAGGGTCCAGTTGCATGTGGGGCTGCGTAAAGGCTCCCCTGGGGAGTTCTCTTGTACCCAAAGCCTTCCTTTGGGGGCACTTTTGGATGGGCGAAAAGGGCTCGTAACGCATTTACTGGGGCCTGGGTTTTCAGTCTTCTCCCATGCCGGCCAGTGATATATTTAGGGTTGCTCAGAAAGAGCGAACCCGGAAGGTCCAGTTGCATGTGGGGTTGCGTAAAGGCTCCCCTGCGGAGTTCACTTGTACCCAAAGTCTTCCTTTGGGGGCACTTTTGGATGGGCGAAAAGGGCTTGTAACGCATTTCCTGGGGCCTGATTTTTCAATCTTCGTCAATGCCGGGTAGGGCTATGTTTAGGGATGCTCGGAAACAGCGAACCCGGAGGGTCCAGTTGCATGTGGGGCTGCGTAAAGGCTCCCCTGGGGAGTTCACTTGTACCCAAAGCCTTCCTTTGGGGGCACTTTTGGATGGGCGAAAAGGGCTCGTAATGCATTTCCTGGGGCCTGATTTTTCAGTCGTCATCGATGCCGGCTAGGGCTATGTTTAGGGATGCTCGGAAACAGGGAACTCGGAGGGTCCAGTTGCATGTGGGGCTGCGTAAAGGCTCCCCTGGGGAGTTCACTTGTACCCAAAGCCTTCCTTTGGTGACACTTTTGGATGGTGCAAATGGGCTTGCAACGCGTTTCCTGGGGACTGATTTTTCAGTCGTCTTCGATGTCGGCTAGGGCTATGTTTAGGGATGCTCGGAAACAGCGAACACAGACGGTCCAGTTGTATGTGGGGCTGCGTAAAGGCTCCCCTGGGGAGTTCACTTGTACCAAAAGCCTTGCTTTGGTGACACTTTGGGATGGTCCAAAGGGGCTTCTAACGCATTTTCTGTGGCCCAGGTTTTCAGTCTTCTCCCATGCCGGCTAGGGATATATTTAGGGTCGCTTGGAAAAATCGAACCCGGAGGGTCCAGTTGCATGTGGGGCTGCGTAAAGGCTCCCCTGGGGAGTTCTCTTATACCCAAAGCCTTCCTTTGGGGGCACTTTTGGATGGGCGAAAAGGTCTCACAACGCATTTACTGGGGCCTGATTTTTCAGTCGTCTTCGATGTCGGCTAGGGCTATGTTTAGGGATGCTCGGAAACAGCGAACCCTGAGGATCCAGTTGCATGTGGGGCTGCGTAAAGGCTCCCCTGGGGAATTCACTTGTACCCAAAGCCTTCCTTTAGGGGCACTTTTGGAAGGGTGAAAAGGGCTCGTAACGCATTTCCTGGGGCCTGATTTTTCAGTCGTCTTCAATGCCGGCTAGGGCTATGTTTAGGGATGCTCGGAAACAGCGAACCCGGAGGGTCCAGTTGCATGTGGGGCTGCGTAAAGGCTCCCCTGGGGAGTTCACTTGTACCCAAAGCCTTCCTTTGGTGACACTTTTGGATGGTCCAAAGGGGCTTGGAACGCATTTCCTGGGGCCTGATTTTTCAGACGTCTCCGATGACTGCTAGGGCTACGTTTATGGTTGCTCGGAAACAGCGAACCCGGAGGGTCCAGTTGCATATGGGGCTGCGTAAAGGCTCCCCTGGGGAGTTCTCTTGTACCCAAAGCCTTCCTTTGGTGACACTTTTGGATGGTCCAAAGGGGCTCGGAACGCATTTCCTGGGGCCTGATTTTTCACTCGTCTTCGATGACTGCTAGGGCTACGTTTAGGGTTGCACGGAAACAGCGAACACGGAGGGTCTAGTTGCATATGGGGCTGCGTAAATGCTCCTCTGGGAACTTCAGATGTACCCAAAGCCTTCCTTTGGGGGCACTTTTGGATGGGCGAAAAGGGGCTCGCAACGCATTTCCTGTGGCCTGATTTTTCACTCGTCTCCGATGACGTCTAGGGCTACGTTTACGTTTGCTCATGAACAGTGAACCCGGAGGGTCCAGTTGCATGTGGGGCTGCATAAAGGCTCCCCTGGGGAGTTCACTTGTACCCAAAGCCTTCCTTTGGTGACACTTTGGGATGGTCCAAAGGGGCTTGTAACGCATTTTCTGTGGCCCGGGTTTTCAGTCTTCTCCCATGCCGGCTAGGGATATATTTAGGGTTGCTTGGAAAATTCGAACCCGAAGGGTCCAGTTGCATGTGGGGCTGTGTAAAGGCTCCCCTGGGGAGTTCTCTTGTACCCAAAGCCTTCCTTTGGGGGCACTTTTGGATGGGCGAAAAGGGCTCGCAACGCATTTCCTAAGCCTGATTTTTCACTCGTCTCCAAGGACGGCTAGGGATACGTTTAGGTTTGCTCATGAGCAGCGAACCCGGAGGGTCCAGTTGCATGTGGGGCTGCGTAAAGGCTCCCCTGGGGAGTTCACTTGTACCCAAAGCCTTTCTTTGGGGGCACTTTTGGATGGGCGAAAAGGGCTCGTAACGCATTTCCTGGGGCCTGATTTTTCAGTCGTCAGCGATGCCGGCTAGGGCTATGTTTAGGGATGCTCAGAAACAGCGAACTCGGAGGGTCCAGTTGCATGTGGGGCTGCGTAAAGGCTCCCCTGGGGAGTTCTCTTGTACCCAAAGCCTTCCTTTGGTGACACTTTTGGATGTTCCAAAGGGGCTCGGAACGCATTTCCTGGGGCCTGATTTTTCACTCGTCTCCGATGACTGCTAGGGCTACGTTTATGGTTGCTCGGAAACAGCGAACCCGGAGGGTCCAGTTGCATATGGGGCTGCGTAAAGGCTCCCCTGGGAACTTCAGATGTACCCAAAGCCTTCCTTTGGGGGCACTTTTGGATGGGCGAAAAGGGCTCGCAACGCATTTCCTGGGGCCTGATTTTTCACTCGTCTCCGATGACGGCTAGGGCTACGTTTACGTTTGCTCATGAACAGCGAACCCGGAGGGTCCAGTTGCATGTGGGGCTGCGAAAAGGCTCCCCTGGGGAGTTCACTTGTACCCAAAGCCTTCCTTTGGGGGCACTTTTGGATGGGCGAAAAGGGCTTGCAATGCATTTCCTGGGGCCCGATTTTTCAGTCGTCTCCGATGACGGCTAGGGCTATGTTTAGGGATGCTCAGAAACAGCGAACACGGAGGGTCCAGTTGCATGTGGGGCTGCGTAAAGGCTCCCCTGGGGAGTTCACTTGTACCCAAAGCCTTCCTTTGGTGACACTTTGGGATTGTCCAACGGGGCTTGTAACGCATTTCTGTGGCCCGGGTTTTCAGTCTTCTCCCATGCCGGCTAGGGATATATTTAGGGTTGCTTGGAAAAATCGAACCCAAAGGGTCCAGTTGCATGTGGGGCTGCGTAAAGGCTCCCCTGGGGAGTTCACTTGTACCCAAAGCCTTCCTTTGGGGGCACTTTTGGATGGTCCAAAGGGGCTCGGAACGCATTTCCTGGGGCCTGATTTTTCAGTCGTCGTCGATGCCGCCTAGGGTTATGTTTAGGGATGCTCGGAAACAGCGAACACGGAGGGTCCAGTTGCATGTGGGGCTGCGTAAAGGCTCCCCTGGGGAATTCACTTGTACCCAAAGCCTTCCTTTGGGGGCACTTTTGGATGGTCCAAAGGGGCTCGGAACGCATTTCCTGGGGCCTGACTTTTCAGTCGTCTGCCATGCCGGCTAGGGCTATGTTTAGGGATGCTCGGTAACAGCGAACCCGGAGGGTCCAGTTGCATGTGGGGCTGCGTAAAGGCTCCCCTGGGGAGTTCACTTGTACCCAAAGCCTTCCTTTGGTGACACTTTGGGATGGTCCAAAGGGGCTTGCAACGTGTTTCCTGGGGTCTTATTTTTCAGTCGTCATCGATGCCGGCTAGGGCTATGTTTAGGGATGCTCGAAAACAGCGAACCCGGAGGGTCCAGTTGCATGTGGGGCTGCGTAAAGGCTCCCCTGGGAACTTCAGATGTACCCAAAGCCTTCCTTTGGGGGCACTTTTGGATGGTCCAAAGGGGCTCGCAACGCATTTCCTGGGGCCTGATTTTTCACTCGTCTCCGATGACTGCTAGGGCTACGTTTATGGTTGCTCGGAAACAGCGAACCTGGAGGGTCCAGTTGCATATGGGGCTGCGTAAAGGCTCCTCTGGGAACTTCACTTGTACCCAAAGCCTTCCTTTGGGGGCACTTTTGGATGGTCCAAAGGGGCTCGCAACGCATTTCCTGGGGCCTGATTTTTCACTCGTCTCCGATGACGGCTAGGGCTACGTTTAGGTTTGCTCATGAACAGTGAACCCGGAGGGTCCAGTTGCATGTGGGGCTGCGTAAAGGCTCCCCTGGGGAGTTCTCTTGTACCCAAAGTCTTCCTTTGGGGGCACTTTTGGATGGGCGAAAAGGGCTCGTACGCATTTCCTGGGGCGTGATTTTTCACTTGTCTTCAATGCCGGCTAGGTCTATGTTTAGGGATGCTCGGAAACAGCGAACGCGGAGGGTCCAGTTGCATGTGGGGCTGCGTAAAGGCTCCCCTGGGGAATTCACTTGTACCCAAAGCCTTCCTTTGGTGACAGTTTGGGATGGTCCAAAGGGGCTTGCAACGCATTTCCTGGGGCCGGATTTTTCACTCGTCTCCGATGACTGCTAGGGCTACGTTTACGTTTGCTCATGAACAGTGAACGCGGAGGGTCCAGTTGCATGTGGGGCTGCGTAAAGGCTCCCCTGGGGAGTTCACTTGTACCCAAAGCCTTCCTTTGGGGGCACTTTTGGATGAGCGAAAAGGGCTCGTATCGCGTTTCCTGGGGCCTGATTTTTCAGTCGTCTTCGATGTCGGCTAGGGCTATGTTTAGGGATGCTCGGTAACAGCGAACCCGGAGGGTCCAGTTGCATGTGGGGCTGCGTAAAGGCTCCCCTGGGGAGTTCACTTGTACCCAAAGACTTCCTTTGGGGGCACTTTTGGATGGGCGAACAGGGCTTGTAACGCATTTCCTGGGGCCTGATTTTTCAATCGTCGTCGATGCCGGCTAGGGATATGTTTAAGGATGCTCGGAAACAGCGAACCCGGAGGGTCCAGTTGCATGTGGGGCTGCGTAAAGGCTCCCCTGGGGAGTTCTCTTGTACCAAAAGCCTTCCTTTGGTGACACTTTTGGATGGTGCAAAGGGGCTTGCAACGCGTTTCCTGGGGCCTGATTTTTCAGTCGTCTGCGATGCCGGCTAGGGCTATGTTTAGGGATGCTCGGTAACAGCGAACTCGGAGGATCCAGTTGCATGTGGGGCTGCGTAAAGGCTCCCCTGGGGAGTTCACTTGTACCCAAAGCCTTCCTTTGGGGGCACTTTTGGATGGGCGAAAAGGGCTTGTAACGCTTTTCTTAGGGCCTGATTTTTCAATCGTCGTCGAGGCCGGGTAGGGTTATGTTTAGGGATGCTCGGAAACAGCGAACCCGGAGGGTCCAGTTGCATGTGGGGCTGCGTAAAGGCTCCCCTGGGGAGTTCACTTGTACCCAAAGCCTTCCTTTGGGGGCACTTTCGGATGGGCGAAAAGGGCTCGTAACGCATTTCCTGGGGCCTGATTTTTCACTCGTCTTCGATGCCGGCTAGGGCTATGTTTAGGGATGCTCAGAAACAGCGAACCCGGAGGGTCCAGTTGCATGTGGGGCTGCGTAAAGTCTCCCCTGGGGAGTTCACTTGTACCCAAAGCCTTCCTTTGGTGACACTTTTGGATGGTCCAAAGGGACTCGCAACGCATTTCCTGGGGCCTGATTTTTCACTCGTCTCCGATGACTACTAGGGCTACGTTTAGGGTTGCTCGGAAACAGCGAACCAGGAGGGTCCAGTTGCATATGGGGCTGCGAAAAGGCTCCCCTGGGAACTTCACTTGTACCCAAAGCCTTCCTTTGGGGGCACTTTTGGTTGGGTGAAAAGGGCTCGTAACGCATTTCCCGGGGCCTGATTTTTCAGTCGTCATCGATGCCGGCTAGGGCTATGTTTAAGGATGCTCGGAAACAGGGAACTCGGAGGTTCCAGTTGCATGTGGGGCTGCGTAAAGGCTCCCCTGGGGAGTTCTCTTGTACCCAAAGCCTTCCTTTGGTGACACTTTTGGATGGTCCAAAGGGGCTCGGAACGCATTTCCTGGGGCCTGATTTTTCACTCGTCTTCGATGACTGCTAGGGCTACGTTTAGGGTTGCACGGAAACAGCGAACACGGAGGGTCTAGTTGCATATGGGGCTGCGTAAATGCTCCCCTGGGAACTTCAGATGTACCCAAAGCCTTCCTTTGGGGGCACTTTTGGATGGTCCAAAGGGGCTCGCAACGCATTTCCTGGGGCCTGATTTTTCGCTCGTCTCCGATGACGGCTAGGGCTACGTTTACGTTTGCTCATGAACAGTGAACCCGGAGGGTCCAGTTGCATGTGGGGCTGCGTAAAGGCTCCCCTGGGGAGTTCACTTGTACCCAAAGCCTTCCTTTGGTGACACTTTGGGATGGTCCAAAGGGGCTTGTAACGCATTTTCTGTGGCCCGGGTTTTCAGTCTTCTCCCATGCCGGCTAGGGATATATTTAGGGTTGCTTGGAAAATTCGAACTCGAAGGGTCCAGTTGCATGTGGGGCTGCGTATAGGCTCCCCTGGGGAGTTCACTTGTACCCAAAGCCTTCCTTTGGGGGCACTTTTGGATGAGCGAAAAGGGCTCGTAACGCATTTCCTGGGGCCTGATTTTTCAGTCGTCTTCGATGCCGGCAATGGCTATGTTTAGGGTTGCTCGGAAACAGCGAACCCGGAGGGTCCAGTTGCATGTGGGGCTGCGTAAAGGCTCCCCTAGGGAGTTCTCTTGTACCCAAAGCCTTCCTTTGGGGGCACTTTTGGATGGGCGAAAAGGGTTCGTAACGCATTTCCTGGGGCCCGGGTTTTCAGGCTTCTCCCATGCCGGCCAATGATATATTTAGGCTTGCTCAGAAACAGCGAACCCGGAGGGTCCAGTTGCATGTGGGGCTGCGTAAAGGCTCCCCTGGGGAGTTCTCTTGTACCCAAAGCCTTCCTTTGGGGGCACTTCTGGATGGGCGAAAAGGGCTTGCAACGCATTTCCTGGGGCCTGATTTTTCAGTCGTCTTCGATGCCGCCTAGGGCTATGTTTAGGGTTGCTCGGAAACAGCGAACTCGGAGGGTCCAGTTGCATGTGGGGCTGCGTAAAGGCTCCCCTGGGGAGTTCCCTTGTACCCAAAGTCTTCCTTTGGGGGCACTTTTGGATGGGCGAAAAGGGCTCGTAACGCATTTACTGGGGCCTGGGTTTTCAGTCTTCTCCCATGCCGGCCAGTGATATATTTAGGGTTGCTCAGAAAGAGCGAACCCGGAAGGTCCAGTTGCATGTGGGGTTGCGTAAAGGCTCCCCTGGGGAGTTCACTTGTACCCAAAGTCTTCCTTTGGGGGCACTTTTGGATGGGCGAAAAGGGCTCGTAACGCATTTCCTGGGGCCTGACTTTTCAGTCGTCATCGATGCCGGTTAGGGCTATGTTTAGGGATGCTCGGAAACAGCGAACTCGGAGGGTCCAGTTGCATGTGGGGCTGCATAAAGGCTCCCCTGGGGAGTTCACTTGTACCCAAAGCCTTCCTTTGGTGACACTTTTGGATGGTCCAAAGGGGCTCGGAACGCATTTCCTGGTCCCTGATTTTTCACTCGTCTCCGATGACTGCTAGGGCTACGTTTATGGTTGCTCGGAAACAGCGAACCCGGATGGTCCAGTTGCATGTGGGGCTGCGTAAAGGCTCCCCTGGGAACTTCAGATGTACCCAAAGCCTTCCTTTGGGGGCACTTTTGGATGGTCCAAAAGGGCTCGCAACGCATTTCCTGGGGCCTGATTTTTCACTCGTCTCCGATTACGGCTAGGGCTACGTTTAGGTTTGCTCATGAACAGTGAAACCGGAGGGTCCAGTTGCATGTGGGGCTGCGTAAAGGCTCCCCTGGGGAGTTCTCTTGTACCCAAAGTCTTCCTTTGGGGGCACTTTTGGATGGGCGAAAAGGGCTCGTAACGCATTTCCTGGGGCCATGGTTTTCAGTCTTCTCCCATGCCGGCCAGTGATATATTTAGGTTTGCTCAGAAACAGCGAACCCGGAGGGTCCAGTTGCATGTGGGGCTGCGTAAAGGCTCCCCTGGGAAGTTCACTTGTACCCAAAGCCTTCGTTTGGGGGCACTTTTGGATGAGCGAAAAGGGCTCGTAACGCATTTCCTGGGGCCTGATTTTTCAGTCGTCTTCGATGCCGGCAAGGGCTATGTTTAGGGATGCTCGGAAACAGCGAACCCGGAGGGTCCAGTTGCATGTGGGGCTGCGTAAAGGCTCCCCTGGGGAGTTCACTTGTACCCAAAGCCTTCCTTTGGTTGCACTTTTGGATGGTCCAAAGGGGCTTGCAACGCGTTTCCTGGGGACTGATTTCTCAGTCGTCTTCGATGCCGGCTAGGGCTATGTTTAGGGATGCTCGGTAACAGCGAACCCGGAGGATCCAGTTGCATGTGGGGCTGCGTAAAGGCTCCCATGGGGAGTTCACTTGTACCCAAAGTCTTCCTTTGGGGGCACTTTTGGATGGGCGAAAAGGGCTCGCAACGCATTTCCTGGGGCCTGATTTTTCAGTCGTCGTCGATGCCGGCTAGGGCTATGTTTAGGGATGCTCGGAAACAGCGAACCCGGAGGGTCCAGTTGCATGTGGGGCTGCGTAAAGGCTCCCCTGGGGAGTTCTCTTGTACCCAAAGTATTCCTTTGGGGGCACTTTTGGATGGGCGAAAAGGGCTTGTAACGCATTTCGTGGGGCCTGATTTTTCAGTCGTCTTCGATGCCGGCTAGGGATATGTTTAGGGATGCTCGGAAACAGCGAACCCGGAGGGTCCAGTTGCATGTGGGGCTGCGTAAAGTCTCCCCTGGGGTTCACTTGTACCCAAAGCCTTCCTTTGGTGACACTTTTGGATGGTCCAAATGGGCTTGCAACGCGTTTCCTGGGGCCTGATTTTTCAGTCGTCTTCGATGCCGGCTATGGCTATGTTTAGGGATGCTCGGAATCGGTGAACCCGGAGGGTCCAGTTGCATGTGGGGCTGCGTAAAGGCTCCCCTGGGGAGTTCTCTTGTACCCAAAGCCTTCCTTTGGTGACACTTTTGGATGGTGCAAAGGGGCTTGCAACGCATTTCCTGGGGCCTGATTTTTCACTCGTCTCTGATGACTGCTAGGGCTACGTTTAGGGTTGCTCGGAAGCAGCGAACACGGAGGGTCCAGTTGCATATGGGGCTGCGTAAAGGCTCCCCTGGGAACTTCAGATGTACCCAAAGCCTTCCTTTGGGGGCACTTTTGGATGGTCCAAAGGGGCTCGCAACGCATTTCCTGGGGCCGGATTTTTCACTCGTCTCCGATGACGGCTAGGGCTACATTTTCGTTTGCTCATGAACAGTGAACCCGGAGGGTCCAGTTGCATGTGGGGCTGCGTAAAGGCTCCCCTGGGGAGTTCACTTGTACCCAAAGCCTTCCTTTGGGGGCACTTTTGGATGAGCGAAAAGGGCTCGTAACGCATTTCCTGGGGCCTGATTTTTCAGTCGTCTTCGATGCCGGCAAGGGCTATGTTTAGGGATGCTCGGAAACAGCGAACCCGGAGGGTCCAGTTGCATGTGGGGCTGCGTAAAGGCTCCCCTGGGGAGTTCTCTTGTACCCAAAGTCTTCCTTTGGGTGCACTTTTGGATGGGTGAAAAGGGCTCGTAACGCATTTCCTGGGGCCCGTGTTTTCAGTCTTCTCCCATGCCGGCCAGTGATATATTTAGGGTTGCTCAGAAACAGCGAACCCAGAGTGTCCAGTTGCATGTGGGGCTGCGTAAAGGCTCCCCTGGGGAGTTCTCTTGTACCCAAAGCCTTCCTTTGATGACACTTTTGGATGGTCCAAAGGGGCTTGCAACGCGTTTTCTGGGGCCCGGGTTATCAGTCTTCTCCCATGCCGACTAGTGATATATTTAGGTTGCTTGGAAAAATCAAACCGGGAGGGTCCAGTTGCATGTGGGGCTGCGTAAAGGCTCCCCTGGGGAGTTCTCTTGTACCCAAAGCCTTCTTTGGTGACACTTTTGGATGGTGCAAAGAGGCTCGTAACGCATTTCCTGGGGCCTGATTTTTCAGTCGTCTTCGATGTCGGCTAGGGCTATGTTTAGGGATGCTCGAAAACAGCGAACCCGGAGGGTCCAGTTGCATATGGGGCTGCGTAAAGGCTCCCCTGGGAACTTCAGATGTACCCAAAGCCTTCCTTTGGGGGCCATTTTGGATGGTCCAACGGGGCTCGCAAGGCATTTCCTGGGTCCGGATTTTTCACTCATCTCCGATGACGGCTAGGGCTACATTTACGTTTGCTCATGAACAGCGAACACGGAGGGTCCAGTTGCATGTGGGGCTGCGTAAAGGCTCCCCTGGGGAGTTCTCTTGTACCCAAAGTCTTCCTTTGGGGGCACTTTTGGATTGGCGAAAAGGGCTCGCAACGCATTTCCTGGGGCCTGATTTTTCAGTCGTCTTCGATGCCGGCTAGGGCTATGTTTAGGGATGCTCGGAAACAGCGAACCCGGAGGGTCCAGTTGCATGTGGGGCTGCGTAAAGGCTCCCCAGGGGAGTTCACTTGTACCCAAAGCCTTCCTTTGGTGACACTTTTGGATGGTCCAAAGGGGCTTGGAACACATTTCCAGGGGCCTGATTTTTCAGTCGTCTCCGATCACGGCTAGGGCTACGTTTAGGGTTGCTCGGAAGCAGCGAACCCGGAGGGTCCAGTTGCATATGGGGCTGCGTAAAGGCTCCCCTGGGAACTTCAGATATACCCAAAGCCTTCCTTAGGGGGCACTTTTGGATGGTCCAAAGGGGCTCGCAACGCATTTCCTGGGGCCGGATTTTTCACTCGTCTCCGATGACGGCTAGGGCTACGTTTACGTTTGCTCATGAACAGTGAACCCGGAGGGTCCAGTTGCATGTGGGGCTGCGTAAAGGCTCCCCTGGGAAGTTCACTTGTACCCAAAGCCTTCCTTTGGGGGCACTTTTGGATGAGCGAAAAGGGCTCGTAACGCATTTCCTGGGGCCTGATTTTTCAGTCGACTTCGATGCCGGCAAGGGGTATGTTTAGGGATGCTCGGAAACAGCGAACCCGGAGGGTCCAGTTGCATGTGGGGCTGTGTAAAGGCTCCCCTGGGGAGTTCACTTGTACCCAAAGCCTTCCTTTGGGGGCACTTTTGGATGGGCGAAAAGGGCTCGCAACACATTTCCCTGGGCCTGATTTTTCAGTCGTCATCGATGCCGGCTAGGGCTATGTTTAGGTATGCTCAGAAACAGCGAACCCTGAAAATCCAGTTGCATGTGGGGCTGCGTAAAGGCTCCCCTGGGGAGTTCTCTTGTACGCAAAGCCTTCCTTTGGGGGCACTTTTCGATGGGCGAAAAGGGCTTGCAACGCATTTCCTATGGCCTGATTTTTCAGTCGACTTCGATGCCGGCAAGGGCTATGTTTAGGGATGCTCGGAAACAGCGAACCCGGAGGGTCCAGTTGCATGTGGGACTGCGTAAAGGCTCCCCTGGGGAGTTCACTTGTACCCAAAGTCTTCCTTTGGGGGCACATTTGGATGGGCGAAAAGGGCTCGCAACGCATTTCCTGAGGCCTGATTTTTCAGTCGTCTTCGATGCCGGCAAGGGTTATGTTTAGGGATGCTCGGAAACAACAAACTTGGAGGGTCCAGTTGCATGTGGGGCTGCGTAAAGGCTCCCCTGGGGAGTTCACTTGTACCAAAAGCCTTCCTTTGGTGACACTTTGGGATGGTCCAAAGGGGCTTGCAACGCGTTTTCTGGGGCCCGGGTTTTCAGTCTTCTCCCATGCTGGCTAGAGATATATTCAGGGTTGCTCGGAAAAATCGAACCCGAAGGGTCCAGTTGCATGTGGGGCTGCGTAAAGGCTCCCCTGGGTAGTTCACTTGTACCCAAAGCCTTTCTTTGGGGGCACTTTTGGATGGGCGAAAAGGGCTCGCAACGCATTTCCTGGGGCCTGATTTTTCAGTCGTTTTCGATGCCGGCTAGGGTAATATTTAGGGATGCTCGGAAACAGCGAACCCGAAGGGTCCAGTTGCATGTGGGGCTGCGTAAAGGCTCCCCTGGGGAGTTCAACTGTACCCAAAGCCTTCCTTTGGGGGCACTTTTGGATGGGCGAAAAGGGCTCGCAACACATTTCTCTGGGCCTGATTTTTCAGTCGTCATCGATGCCGGCTAGGGCTATGTTTAGGGATGCTCAGAAACAGCGAACCCTGAAAATCCAGTTGCATGTGGGGCTGCGTAAAGGCTCCCCTGGGGAGTTCACTTGTACCCAAAGCCTTCCTTTGGTGACACTTTTGGATGGTCCAAAGGGGCTCCCAACGCGTTTCCTGGGGCCTGATTTTTCAGTCGTCTTCGATGCCGGCTAGGGATATGTTTAGGGATGCTCGGAAACAGGGAACCCGGAGGGTCCAGTTGCATGTGGGGCTGCGTAAAGGCTCCCCTGGGGAGTTCACTTGTACCCAAAGCCTTCCTTTGGTGACACTTTTGGATGGTCCAAAGGGGCTCGGAACGCATTTCCAGGGGCCTGATTTTTCACTCGTCTCCGATGACTGCTAGGGCTACGTTTAGGGTTGCTCATGAACAGCGAACCCGGAGGGTCCAGTTGCATGTGGGGCTGCGTAAAGGTTCCCCTGCGAACTTCAGATGTACCCAAAGCCTTCCTTTGGGGGCACTTTTGGATTGTCCAAAGGGGCTTGAAACGCCTTTTCTTGGGCCCGGGTTTTCAGTCTTCGCCCATGCTGGCTAGGGATATATTTAGGGTTCCTCGGAAAAAATCCAACCCGAAGGGTCCAGTTGCATGTGGGGCTGCGTAAAGGCTCCCCTGGGGAGTTCTCTTGTACCCAAAGCCTTCCTTTGGGGGCACTTTTGGATGGGCGAAAAGGGCTCGCAACGCATTTTCTGGGGCCTGATTTTTCAGTCGTCTTCGATGCCGGCTAGGGTAATATTTAGGGATGCTCGGAAACAGCGAACCCGGAGGGTCCAGTTGCATGTGGGGCTGCGTAAAGGCTCCCCTGGGGAGTTCACTTGTACCCAAAGCCTTTCTTTGGGGGCACTTTTGGATGGGAGAAAAGGGCTCGTAACGCATTTCCTGGGGCCTGATTTTTCAGTTGTCTTCGATGCCGGCTAGGGCTATGTTTAGGGATGCTCGGAAACAGCGAACCCAGAGGGTCCAGTTGCATGTGGGGCTGCGTAAAGGCTCCCCTGGGGAGTTCTCTTGTACCCAAAGCCTTCCTTTGGTGACACTTTTGGATGGTCCAAATGGGCTTGAAACGCGTTTCCTGGGGCCTGATTTTTCAGTCGTCTTCGATGCCGGCTAGGGATATGTTTAGGGATGCTCAGAAACAGCGAACCCGGAGGGTCCAGTTGCATGTGGGGCTGCGTAAAGGCTCCCCTGGGGAGTTCACTTGTACCCAAAGCCTTCCTTTGGGGGCACTTTTGGATGGGCGAAAAAGGCTCGCAAAGCATTTCCTGGGGCCCGTGTTTTTAATCTTCTCCCATGCCGGCTAGTGATATATATAGGGTTGCTCAGAAACAGCGAACCCGGAGGGTCCAGTTGCATGTGGGGCTGCGTAAAGTCTCCCCTGGGGAATTCACTTGTACCCAAAGCCTTCCTTTGGTGACACTTTTGGATGGTCCAAAGGGGCTCGCAACGCGTTTCCTGGGGCCTGATTTTTCAGTCGTCTTCGATGCCGGCTAGGGATATGTTTAGGGATGCTCGGAAACAGGGAACCCGGAGGGTCCAGTTGCATGTAGGGCTGCGTAAAGGCTCCCCTGGGGAGTTCACTTGTACCCAAAGCCTTCCTTTGGTGACACTTTTGGATGGTCCAAAGGGGCTCGGAACGCATTTCCTGGGGCCTGATTTTTCACTCGTCTCCGAAGACTGCTAGGGCTACGTTTAGGGTTGCTCATGAACAGCGAACCCGGAGGGTCCAGTTGCATGTGGGGCTGCGTAAAGGTTCCCCTGCGAACTTCAGATGTACCCAAAGCCTTCCTTTGGGGGCACTTTTGGATTGTCCAAAGGGGCTTGAAACGCCTTTTCTTGGGCCCGGGTTTTCAGTCTTCGCCCATGCTGGCTAGGGATATATTTAGGGTTCCTCGGAAAAATCCAACCCGAAGGGTCCAGTTGCATGTGGGGCTGCGTAAAGGCTCCCCTGGGGAGTTCTCTTGTACCCAAAGCCTTCCTTTGGGGGCACTTTTGGATTGTCCAAAGGGGCTTGAAACGCCTTTTCTTGGGCCCGGGTTTTCAGTCTTCGCCCATGCTGGCTAGGGATATATTTAGGGTTCCTCGGAAAAAATCCAACCCGAAGGGTCCAGTTGCATGTGGGGCTGCGTAAAGGCTCCCCTGGGGAGTTCTCTTGTACCCAAAGCCTTCCTTTGGGGGCACTTTTGGATGGGCGAAAAGGGCTCGCAACGCATTTCCTGGGGCCTGATTTTTCAGTCGTCTTCGATGCCGGCTAGGGTAATATTTAGGGATGCTCGGAAACAGCGAACCCGGAGGGTCCAGTTGCATGTGGGGCTGCGTAAAGGCTCCCCTGGGGAGTTCACTTGTACCCAAAGCCTTTCTTTGGGGGCACTTTTGGATGGGAGAAAAGGGCTCGTAACGCATTTCCTGGGGCCTGATTTTTCAGTTGTCTTCGATGCCGGCTAGGGCTATGTTTAGGGATGCTCGGAAACAGCGAACCCAGAGGGTCCAGTTGCATGTGGGGCTGCGTAAAGGCTCCCCTGGGGAGTTCTCTTGTACCCAAAGCCTTCCTTTGGTGACACTTTTGGATGGTCCAAATGGGCTTGAAACGCGTTTCCTGGGGCCTGATTTTTCAGTCGTCTTCGATGCCGGCTAGGGATATGTTTAGGGATGCTCAGAAACAGCGAACCCGGAGGGTCCAGTTGCATGTGGGGCTGCGTAAAGGCTCCCCTGGGGAGTTCACTTGTACCCAAAGCCTTCCTTTGGGGGCACTTTTGGATGGGCGAAAAAGGCTCGCAAAGCATTTCCTGGGGCCCGTGTTTTTAATCTTCTCCCATGCCGGCTAGTGATATATATAGGGTTGCTCAGAAACAGCGAACCCGGAGGGTCCAGTTGCATGTGGGGCTGCGTAAAGTCTCCCCTGGGGAATTCACTTGTACCCAAAGCCTTCCTTTGGTGACACTTTTGGATGGTCCAAAGGGGCTCGCAACGCGTTTCCTGGGGCCTGATTTTTCAGTCGTCTTCGATGCCGGCTAGGGATATGTTTAGGGATGCTCGGAAACAGGGAACCCGGAGGGTCCAGTTGCATGTAGGGCTGCGTAAAGGCTCCCCTGGGGAGTTCACTTGTACCCAAAGCCTTCCTTTGGTGACACTTTTGGATGGTCCAAAGGGGCTCGGAACGCATTTCCTGGGGCCTGATTTTTCACTCGTCTCCGAAGACTGCTAGGGCTACGTTTAGGGTTGCTCATGAACAGCGAACCCGGAGGGTCCAGTTGCATGTGGGGCTGCGTAAAGGTTCCCCTGCGAACTTCAGATGTACCCAAAGCCTTCCTTTGGGGGCACTTTTGGATTGTCCAAAGGGGCTTGAAACGCCTTTTCTTGGGCCCGGGTTTTCAGTCTTCGCCCATGCTGGCTAGGGATATATTTAGGGTTCCTCGGAAAAATCCAACCCGAAGGGTCCAGTTGCATGTGGGGCTGCGTAAAGGCTCCCCTGGGGAGTTCTCTTGTACCCAAAGCCTTCCTTTGGGGGCACTTTTGGATGGGCGAAAAGGGCTCGCAACGCATTTCCTGGGGCCTGATTTTTCAGTCGTCTTCGATGCCGGCTAGGGTAATATTTAGGGATGCTCGGAAACAGCGAACCCGGAGGGTCCAGTTGCATGTGGGGCTGCGTAAAGGCTCCCCTGGGGAGTTCACTTGTACCCAAAGCCTTTCTTTGGGGGCACTTTTGGATGGGAGAAAAGGGCTCGTAACGCATTTCCTGGGGCCTGATTTTTCAGTTGTCTTCGATGCCGGCTAGGGCTATGTTTAGGGATGCTCGGAAACAGCGAACCCAGAGGGTCCAGTTGCATGTGGGGCTGCGTAAAGGCTCCCCTGGGGAGTTCTCTTGTACCCAAAGCCTTCCTTTGGTGACACTTTTGGATGGTCCAAATGGGCTTGAAACGCGTTTCCTGGGGCCTGATTTTTCAGTCGTCTTCGATGCCGGCTAGGGATATGTTTAGGGATGCTCAGAAACAGCGAACCCGGAGGGTCCAGTTGCATGTGGGGCTGCGTAAAGGCTCCCCTGGGGAGTTCACTTGTACCCAAAGCCTTCCTTTGGGGGCACTTTTGGATGGGCGAATAAGGCTCGCAAAGCATTTCCTGGGGCCCGTGTTTTTAATCTTCTCCCATGCCGGCTAGTGATATATATAGGGTTGCTCAGAAACAGCGAACCCGGAGGGTCCAGTTGCATGTGGGGCTGCGTAAAGGCTCCCCTGGGGAATTCACTTGTACCCAAAGCCTTCCTTTGGTCACAATTTTGGATGGTCTAAAGGGGCTTGAAACGCGTTTTCTGGGACCCGGGTTTTCAGTCTTCTCCCATGCTGGCTAGGGATATATTTAGGGTTGCTTGGAAAAATTGAACCCAGAGGGTCCAGTTGCATGTGGGGCTGCGTAAAGGCTCCCCTGGGGAGTTCACTTGTACCCAAAGCCTTCCTTTGGTGACACTTTTGGATGGGCGAAAAGGGCTCGTAACGCATTTCCTATGGCCTGATTTTTCAGTCGTCTTCGATGCCGGCAAGGGCTATGTTTAGGGATGCTTGGAAACAGCGAATCCAGAGGGTCCAGTTGCATGTGGGGCTGCGTAAAGGCTCCTCTGGGGAGTTCACTTGTACCCAAAGCCTTCCTTTGGTGACACTTTTGGATGGTCCAAAGGGCTCGCAACGCATTTCCTGGGGCCTGATTTTTCACTTGTCTCCAATGACGGCTAGGGCTACTTTTAGGTTTGCTCATGAACAGCGAACCCGGAGGGTCCAGTTGCATGTGGGGCTGCTTAAAGGCTCCCCTGCGAACTTCAGATGTACCCAAAGCCTTCCTTTGGGGGCACTTTTGGATTGTCCAAAGGGGCTTGAAACGCCTTTTCTTGGGCCCGGGTTTTCAGTCTTCGCCCATGCTGGCTAGGGATATATTTAGGGTTCCTCGGAAAAATCCAACCCGAAGGGTCCAGTTGCATGTGGGGCTGCGTAAAGGCTCCCCTGGGGAGTTCTCTTGTACCCAAAGCCTTCCTTTGGGGGCACATTTGGATGGGCGAAAAGGGCTCGCAACGCATTTCCTGGGGCCTGATTTTTCAGTCGTCTTCGATGCCGGCTAGGGTAATATTTAGGGATGCTCGGAAACAGCGAACCCGGAGGGTCCAGTTGCATGTGGGGCTGCGTAAAGGCTCCCCTGGGGAGTTCACTTGTACCCAAAGCCTTCCTTTGGGGGCACTTTTGGATGGGCGAAAAGGGCTTGGAATGCATTTCCTGGGGCCTGATTTTTCAGTCGTCTCCGATGACTGCTAAGGATTTGTTTAGGGATGCTCGGAAACAGCGAACCCGGAGGGTCCAGTTGCATGTGGGGCTGCGTAAAGGCTCCCCTGGGGAGTTCTCTTGTACCCAAAGCCTTCCTTTGGTGACACTTTTGGGTGGTCCAAAGAGGCTTGCAACGCGTTTTCTGGGGCCCGGGTTTTCAGTCTTCTCCCATGCTGGCTAGGGATATATTTAGGGTTGCTCGGAAAAATCGAACCCGAAGGGTCCAGTTGCATGTGGGGCTGCGTAAAGGCTCCCCTGGGGAGTTCTCTTGTACCCAAAGCCTTCCTTTGGGGGCACATTTGGATGGGCGAAAAGGGCTCGCAACGCATTTCCTGGGGCCTGATTTTTAACTCGTCTTCGATGACGGCTAGAGCTAGTTTAGGTTTGCTCATGAACAGCGAACGCGGAGGGTGCAGTTGCATGTGGGGCTGCGTAAAGGCTCCCCTGGGGAGTTCACTTGTACCCAAAGCCTTCCTTTGGGGGCACTTTTGGATGGGCGAAAAGGGCTCGCAACGCATTTCCTGGGGCCTGATTTTTCAGTCGTCATCGATGCCGGCTAGGGCTATGTTTAGGGATGCTCGGAAACAGCGAACCCGGAGGGTCCAGTTGCATGTGGGGCTGCGTAAAGGCTCCCCTGGGGAGTTCACTTGTACCCAAAGCCTTCCTTTGGGGGCACTTTTGGATGGGCGAAAAGGGCTCGCAACACATTTCCTCGGCCAGATTTTTCAGTCGTCTTCGATGCCGGCTAGGGCTAAGTTTAGGGATGCTCAGAAACAGCGAACCCGGAGGGTCTAGTTGCATGTGGGGCTGCGTAAAGGCTCCCCTGGGGAATTCAGTTGTACCCAAAGCCTTCCTTTGGTGACACTTTTGGATGGTCCAAAGGGGCTTGCAACGCGTTTTCTGGGGCCCGGGTTTTCAGTCTTCTCCCATGCCGGCTAGGGATATATTTAGGGTTGCTCGGAAAAATCGAACCCGGAGGGTCCAGTTGCATGTGGGGCTGCGTAAAGTCTCCCCAGGGGAGTTCACTTGTACCCAAAGCCTTCCTTTGGGGGCACTTTTGGATGGTCCAAAGGGGCTCGTAACGCATTTCCTGGGGCCTGATTTTTCAGTCGTCTTCGATGCCTGCAAGGGACATGTTTAGGGATGCTCGGAAGGAGCGAACCCGGAGGGTCCAGTTGCATGTGGGGCTGCGTAAAGGCTCCCCTGGGGAGTTCACTTGTACCCAAAGCCTTCCTTTGGTGACACTTTTGGATGGTCCAAAGGGGCTCGGAACGCATTTTCAGGGGCCTTATTTTTCACTCGTCTCCAAGGACGGCTAGGGCTACGTTTAGGTTTGCTCATGAACAGCGAACCCGGAGGGTCCAGTTGCATGTGGGGCTGCATAAAGGCTCCCCTGGGGATTTCCCTTATACCCAAAGCCTTCCTTTGGGGGCACTTTTGGATGGGCGAAAAGGGCTCGCAACGCATTTCCTGGGGCCTGATTTTTCAATCGTCTTCGATGCCGGAAAGGGCTATGTTTAGGGTTGCTCGGAAACAGCGAACCCGGAGGGTCCAGTTGCATGTGGGGCTGCGTAAAGGCTCCCCTGGGGAGTTCACTTGTACCCAAAGCCTTCCTTTGGGGGCACTTTTGGATGGGCGAAAAGGGCTCGCAACGCATTTCCTGGGGCCTGATTTTTCAGTCGTCATCGATGCCGGCTAGGGCTATGTTTAGGGATGCTCGGAAACAGCGAACCCGGAGGGTCCAGTTGCATGTGGGGCTGCGTAAAGGCTCCCCTGGGGAGTTCTCTTGTACCCAAAGCCTTCCTTTGGGGGCACTTTTGGATGGGCGAAAAGGGCTCGGAACGCATTTCCTGGGGCCTGATTTTTTAGTCGTCTTCGATGCCGGCAAGGGCTATGTTTAGGGATGCTCGGAAACAGCGAACCCGGAGGGTCCAGTTGCATGTGGGGCTGCGTAAAGGCTCCCCTGGGGAGTTCACTTCTACCCAAAGCCTTTCTTTGGGGGCACTTTTGGATGGGCGAAAAGGGCTCGGAACGCATTTCCTGGGGCCTGATTTTTTAGTCGTCTTCGATGCCGGCAAGGGCTATGTTTAGGGATGCTCGGAAACAGCGAACCCGGAGGGTCCAGTTGCATGTGGGGCTGCGTAAAGGCTCCCCTGGGGAGTTCACTTCTACCCAAAGCCTTCCTTTGGGGGCACTTTTGGATGGGCGAAAAGGGCTCGGATCGCATTTCCTGGGGCCTGATTTTTTAGTCGTCTTCGATGCCGGCAAGGGCTATGTTTAGGGATGCTCGGAAACAGCGAACCCGGAGGGTCCAGTTGCATGTGGGGCTGCGTAAAGGCTCCCCTGGGGAGTTCACTTCTACCCAAAGCCTTTCTTTGGGGGCACTTTTGGATGGGCGAAAAGGGCTTCGAATGCATTTCCTGGGGCCCAGGTTTTAAGTCTTCTCCCATGCCGGCTAGTGATATATATAGGGTTGCTCAGAAACAGCGAACCCGGAGGGTCCAGTTGCATGTGGGGCTGCATAAAGGCTCCCCTGGGGAATTCACTTGTACCCAAAGCCTTCCTTTGGTGACACTTTTGGATGGTCCAAAGGGGCTTGCAAAGCGTTTTCTGGGGCCCGGGTTTTCAGTCTTCTCCCATGCCGGCTAGGGATATATTTAGGGTTGCTCGGAAAAATCGAACCCGGAGGGTCCAGTTGCATGTGGGGCTGCGTAAAGGCTCCCCAGGGGAGTTCACTTGTACCCAAAGCCTTCCTTTGGGGGCACTTTTGGATGGGCGAAAAGGGCTTGGAATGCATTTCCTGGGGCCCGGGTTTTCAGTCTTCTCCCATGCCGGCTAGTGATATATATAGTGTTGCTCGGAAACAGCGAACCCGGAGGGTCCAGTTGCATGTGGGGCTGCGTAAAGGCTCCCCTGGGGAATTCACTTGTACCCAAAGCCTTCCTTTGGTGACACTTCTGGGTGGTCTAAAGGGGCTTGCAACGCGTTTTCTGGGGCCCGGGTTTTCAGTCTTCTCCCATGCCGGCTAGGGCTATGTTTAGGGTTGCTTGGAAAAATCGAACCCGGAGGGTCCAGTTGCATGTGGGGCTGCGTAAAGACTCCCCTGGGGAGTTCACTTGTACCCAAAGCCTTCCTTTGGGGGCACTTTTGGATGGGCGAAAAGGGCTTGGAATGCATTTCCTGGGGCCTGATTTTTCAGTCGTCTTCGATGCCGGCTAGGGCTATGTTTAGGGATGCTCAGAAACAGCAAACCCGGAGGGTCCAGTTGCATGTGGGGCTGCGTAAAGGCTCCCCTGGGGAGTTCACTTGTACCCAAAGCCTTCCTTTGGGGGCACTTTTGGATGGGCGAAATGGGCTCGTAACGCATTTCCTGGGGCCTGATTTTTCAGTCGTCATCGATGCCGGCTAGGGCTATGTTTAGGGATGCTCGGAAACAGCGAACCCGGAGGGTCCAGTTGCATGTGGGGCTGCGTAAAGGCTCCCCTGGGGAGTTCACTTGTACCCAAAGCCTTCCTTTGGTGACACTTTTGGATGGTCCAAAGGGCTCGTAACGCATTTCCTGGGGCCTGATTTTTCACTCGTCTCCAATGACGGCTAGGGCTACTTTTAGGTTTGCTCATGAACAGCGAACCAGGAGGGTCCAGTTGCATGTGGGGCTGCGTACAGGCTCCCCTGGGAAATTCAGATGTACCCAATGCCTTCCTTTGGGGGCACTTTTGGATATTCCAAAGGGGCTCGCAACGCATTTCCTGGGGCCTGATTTTTCACTCGTCTCTGAAGACGGCTAGGTCTACTTTTAGGTTTGCTCATGAACAGCGAACCCGGAGGGTCCAGTTGCATGTGGGGCTGCGTAAAGTCTCCCCTGGGGAATTCACTTGTACCAAAAGCCTTCCTTTGGTGACACTTTTGGGTGGTCCAAAGGGGCTTGCAACGCGTTTTCTGGGGCCCGGGTTTTCAGTCTTCTCCCATGCCGGCTAGGGATATATTTAGGGTTGCTCGGAAAAATCGAACCCGGAGGGTCCAGTTGCATGTGGGGCTGCGTAAAGGCTCCCCAGGGGAGTTCACTTGTACCCAAAGCCTTCCTTTGGGGGCACTTTTGGATGGTCCAAAGGGGCTCGGAATGCATTTCCTATGGCCTGATTTTTCAGTCGTCTTCGATGCCGGGTAGGGCTATGTTTAGGGATGCTCGGAAACAGCGAACCCGGAGGGTCCAGTTGCATGTGGGGCTGCGTAAAGGCTCCCCTGGGGAGTTCACTTGTACCCAAAGCCTTCCTTTGGTGACACTTTTGGATGGTCCAAAGGGGCTCGGAACGCATTTTCAGGGGCCTGATTTTTCACTCGTCTCCGATGACTGCTAGGGCTACGTTTAGGGTTGCTCGGAAGCAGCGAACCCGGAGGGTCCAGTTGCATATGGGGCTGCGTAAAGGCTCCCCTGGGAACTTCAGATGTACCCAAAGCCTTCCTTTGGGGGACATTTTGCATGGTCCAAAGGGGCTCGCAACGCATTTCCTGGGTCCGGATTTTTCACTCGTCTCCGATGACGGCTAGGGCTACGTTTAGGGTTGCTCGGAAACAGCGAACCCGGAGGGTCCAGTTGCATGTGGGGCTGCGTAAAGGCTCCCCTGGGAACTTCAGATGTACCCAAAGCCTTCCTTTGGGGGCACTTTTGGATGTTCCAAAGGGGCTCGCAACGCATTTCCTGGGGCCTGATTTTTCACTCGTCTCCGATGACGGCTAGGGCTACATTTAGTTTTGCTCATGAACAGCGAACCCGGAGGGTCCAGTTGCATGTGGGGCTGCGTAAAGGCTCCCCTGGGGAGTTCACTTGTACCAAAAGCCTTCCTTTGGTGACACTTTTGGGTGGTCCAAAGGGGCTTGCAACGCGTTTTCTGGGGCCCGGGTTTTCAGTCTTCTCCCATGCTGGCTAGGGATATATTTAGTGTTGCTCGGAAAAATCGAACCCGAAGGGTCCAGTTGCATGTGGGGCTGCGTAAAGGCTCCCCTGGGGAGTTCTCTTGTACCCAAAGCCTTCCTTTGGGGGCACTTTTGGATGTGCGAAAAGGGCTCGCAACGCATTTCCTGGGGCCTGATTTTTCAGTTGTCTTCGATGCCGGCTAGGGCTATGTTTAGGGATGCTCGGAAACAGCGAACCCGGAGGGTCCAGTTGCATGTGGGGCTGCGTAAAGGCCCCCCTGGGGAGTTCACTTGTACCCAAAGCCTTCCTTTGGGGGCACTTTTGGATGGGCGAAAAGGGCTCGTAACGCATTTCCTGGGGCCTGATTTTTCAGTCGTCATCGATGCCGGCTAGGGCTATGTTTAGGGATGCTCGGAAACAGCGAACCCGAAGGGTCCAGTTGCATGTGGAGCTGCGTAAAGGCTCCCCTGGGAACCTCAGATGTACCTAAAGCCTTCCTTTGGTGACACTTTTGGATGGTCCAAAGTGGCTTGCAACGCGTTTTCTGGGGCCCGGGTTTTCAGTCTTCTCCCATGCCGGCTAGTGATATATTTAGGGTTGCTGTGAAAAATCGAACCCGGAGGGTCCAGTTGCATGTGGGGCTGCGTAAAGGCTCCCCTGGGGAGTTCACTTGTATCCAAAGCCTTCCTTTGGGGGCATTTTTGGATGGTCCAAAGGGGCTTGGAACGCGTTTTCTGGGGCCCGAGTTTTCAGTCGTCTCCCATGCCGTCTAGGGTTATCTTTAGTGTTGCTCGGAAACAGCGAACCCGGATGGTCCAGTTGCATGTGGGGCTGCATAGAGGCTCCCCTGGGGACTTCAGTTGTACCCAAAGACTTATTTTGGGGGCACTACTGGATGTGCGAATGGGGCTTGTAGCGCGTTTTCTGGGACCTGGTTTTTCAGTCGTCTGCCATGCGGGCCAGGGTTATACTTAGGTTTGCTGTGAAAATGCGAATACGGAGGGTCCAGTTGCATGTGGGGCTGCGTAAAGGCTCCCCAGGGGAGTTCACTTGTACACAAAGCCTTCCTTTGGTGACACTTTGGGATGGGCGAAAGAGTCTTGTAACGCATTTTCTGGGGCCCGAGTTTTCAGTCGACTGCCAGGTTGGCCAGGGATATATTTAGGGTTGCTGTGAAAGAGCGAATACGGAGGGTCCAGTTGCATGTGGGGCTGCATAAACGCTCCCCGGGGGAGTTCAATTGTACCCAAAGCCTTCCTTTGGGGGCACTTTTGGATGGGCGAATGTGGCTTGTAACGCGTTTTCTGGGGCCCGAGTTTTCAGTCGTCTGCAATGCGGGCCAGGGTTATATATAGGGTTGCTGTGAAAGAGCGAATACGGAGGGTCCATTTGCATGTGGGTCTGCATAAAGGCTCCCCTGGGGAGTTCAGATGTACCCAAAGCCTTCCTTTGGGGTTACTTTCGGGTGGTCCCAGGGGAATCGCAATGCGTTTTCTGAGGCCTGCTTTTTCAGTCTTCTCCCATTGTGCCGAGGGCTGTATTTAGGCTTGCGTAGAAAGAGTGAACCCGGAGGGACCAGTTGCATGTGGGGCTGCATAAAGGCTCCCCTGGGGAGTTCAGTTGTGCCCAAAGCCTTCCTTTGGGGGCACTTTTGGATGGGCGAAATTTTCTTTTAATGCGTTTTATTTGGCCCGATTTTTCAGTCTTCTCCCATGCCGGCTAGGGCTATGTTTAGTGTTGCTCGGAAACAGCGAATATGGAGGGTCCAGTTGCATATGGGGCTGCGTAATTGCTCCCCTAGGGAGTTCAGATGTACCCAAAGCCTTCGTTTGGTCGCACTTTTGGATGGGGAAAAGGGGCTCGGACGCATCTTCTGGGTCCCAATTTTTCAGTTGTCTCCCATACAGGGTAGGGCTATATTTAGGGTTGCGGTGAAAGAGTGAACCCGGAGGGTCCAGTTGCATGTGGGGCCTTGTAACTGCTCCCCTGGGGAATTCCGTTGTACTCAAAGCCCATGTTACGTGCAGATCAACTCTCCAGGGGAGCCTTTATGCTGTCCCACATGCAACTGGACCCTCCGTATTCATGCTTTCCAAGCAAGCCTAAACATATCTCTAGCTGGCATCGGAGATGACTGAAAAATCGGGCCCCAGAAAACGCGTTCTGAGCCGCTTTGGACCATCCAAGAGTGCCCCCAAAAGGAAGGCTTTGGGTACAAGTGAACTCCCCAGGGGAGCCTTCACACAGCCCCACATGCCACTGAACCCTCTGTGTTCGCTCTTTCTGAGCAACCCGAAACATGCCCCTAGCTGGAATCTGAGACGAATTAAAAACAGGGCCTCAGAAAACGCATTGAAAGACCCTTTTGTGTTGCCAACGGAAGGAAGACCCAGACGCTCAATATGAGTGAACAGTGAACTTCAACTTTAATGAATAGCTCAGTCGTCTTTTATCTAGTTTGAACATAATCAACTCATACATATTGCAGAAACTAAGCTCAGGATTGGTTAACACTTCCCGGGCTTTTCAGTCTGGTCCTCCTTCTTTTGGCTACCTGTCCCGCCTTAGGGACTTTCCCGATGGCCCAAGGGCATCGTGTCCTTGAGCGTGATTGGCTCTCAGCCAGCTGCATACGTGCCAAGGCTCATGTGAGTTGAGTACGGTGCTTCACCAGCCCATTGTCTCCCAACTGCTCAACATCCACATGTCCTGCCTCACTTAACGATTCCTCCACACTTTTGCCCAACCAAAAGTTCCCCCAAAGGAAGGCTCTGGGTACAACTGAACTCCCCTGGGGAGCCTTCACGCAGCCCCACATGAAACTGGACCCTTTCTGTTTCCTGTTTCTGAACTACCCGAAACTTATCCCTACCCGGCATGGGAGAGGAATTCAAAATATGTCCCGAGAAAATGCGTTCAAAGCCCCTTTCACCCATCCAAAAGTGCGCCCTTAGAAAGGCTTTGGGTACAACTAAACTCCTCAGGGGAGCCTTCACACAGCCCCACATGCAACTGGACCCTCGGTGTTCGCTCTTTCTAAGCAACCCCAATAATATCCTTCCCCGGATTCGGAGAGGAGTTCAAAAGAAGGCCCCAGAAAATGCGTTCAAATCCCCTTTCGCCCATCCAAAAGTGCCCCCAGAGGAAGGCTTTGGGTACAAGTGAACTCCCCAGGGGAGCCTACACGAAGCCCCACATGCAACTGGACCCTCTGTGTTCGATCTTTCCGAGTAACCCGAATCATAGCCCTAGTCGGTATGGGAGAGGAATTGAAAATACGGCCCCAGAAAACGCATTCAAAGAGCCTTTCGCCCATTCAATAGTGCCCCCAAAGGAAGGCTTTTGGTACAACTGAACTCCCCAGGGGACCTTCACACAGCCTGAAAAATTGGGCCCCAGAAAATGCGTTCATTTAAGGATATGGTGAGTGGGTTAGGTTAATGTTTCGGGTTCTGGTTAGGTTTAGATTAGGGTGAGAGTATTAGGGTTAGGTTTAGGGATAGGGTTAGAGAATTAGGTTTAGTGTAAGAGTAAGTTTTAGGTTTAGTGTAACTTTTTTTTAGTGTAAGTTTAAGGGTTAAGTTTTGGATAAGAGTAAGGGTTAGAGTTAGGGTAAGTGTTAAAGGGTTAGAGGAAGGGGAAGAGGAAGTACAATGGAAAGGGGAAGGGGAAGGAGAAGGGTAATGGGAACGGGAATAGGAACGGGAAGGGTTAATGTAGTGGCCGTCCCGGTGCCGGGGTTCAGTCCCATGCGGATGGGAGGCTTGCCGTCCCGAGTTCCCGGGTGCCTCCGTCCGGAGGCGAGGAAGCAGACCGTCCCGAGCCCCTTGGTTCCGGTCTTGGGAGACAATAGTGCTAGTCGCACCGGGGTCCAGAGCCGACCTCGGGTGTCTCAGAGACGGCTATCCAATGGCACAGGTATCTGGCCACATACGGTGCGGTGCTTGCCGTGCGTTGAACGAGGTTGTTGCTGTCGAGACGTTTGGGGACCGGCTGTTATGAAATCTGTGGACTGTGTCGGGCGGCATGCCGGCAGACTGTCCCGTGTCCCGGGTGTCCGGCCTCGATCAGCACGTTGGCCGGCCGTGCCATGAAGCGGGAGGCTGGTGTCCGCTGCTATTGGGACTCGCCGTTACCGTTCTATCCCGTGCGGATTGGCGAACGACCATCCTACGCTCCCGGTTATATCCGTTCGGAGTCGCGGGAGCCGACCGTCCCGAGCCCCTTGACGCAGGTCATGGGCATCGTGTGTGCTAGCCACACCACGGTCCGGGCCCCGTCTCGGGCGGATCGGAAAAGGCGATCCCGCGACACGGTTGTGCGGCCACGAGCTGCATGCGTAGCAGCCGTGTTCTGAAACAGGAGGTTGTCATCCGCAGGCTCAGGGGCTGCCTGTCCCCGAGACCAAAGCTTCTGTCCTGTCCGGAGCGGCGGCCGTCCTTCCCGAACAGCCACGCTCCGGTCCTGGATGACGTGTGTGCTAGCTGCACTGGGGTCCGGGTGGGACCTCGGTCGGCTCCGCTATTTCGATCGCAGGACACGAGTGTCCCTCCACGGGCAGCGTGGGTCCGGCTTCCCGAGCCCTTTGGCTCCATCCTGGGTGTCGTGTGTGCTCGCCGCACCGGGGTCCGGATCCCATGTCGGGCGCTTCAGGGAAGGAGATCGTACAACACGGTTGTCCGGCCACAAGCGCTCTGGCTGCCAGCCGTGTCGAGAAGTGGAGGCTGTCGTTCAGCGGCTCGGAGTTACGCAGTGCCGGGGACCGGGGATTCAGACAGTCCAGAGCGGCAGGCGTCCGGATGTGGACCCTGGGCTCCGGTCCTGGGCGACGTGTGTGCTAGCTGCACGGGGGTCCGAGTTCTGTCCCGGGCGGCTCGGGGAAGGAGATCCCACGACACAGTGTCCGGCCAAGAGCTGCATGCGTAGCAGCCGTGTCGTGAAACAGGAGGCTGTCATCCGCCAGCTCGGGGGCTGGTCTTCCTTGAGACCAAGGGTTCTGTCCTGTACGGTGAAGCAGGCATCCGTATGGGGACTCTGTGGTCCGGTCCCGGGCGATGTGTGTGCTAGCCGCACTAAGTCCCGGTCGGACCTCTGTCGGTTCCGCTATTTCGATCGCAGGACACGTGTGTCCCTCAATGAGCAGGGTGGGTCCGGCTTCCCGAGCCCCTAGGCTCCGGTCCTGCGCGACGTGTGTGCTAGCCGCACCGGGGTCCGGGTCCCGCCTTGGGCGGCTCGACGAAAGTGATCGCAAGATACGGGTGACCGGCCACAAGCGGTGTGTGTGCCAGCTTTGCCGCGAAGCAGGAGGCTGTGTTCCGTTCGCTCGGGAACTGTCCGTCCCGGAGCGGCCGCCGTCCTTCCCGAACACCAAGACTCCGGTCCTGGGAGACGTGTATGCTATCCGCGCAAGGGTAAGAATCTCGTTTCGGGCGGATTGGGGACAACGATCCAATGACACGGTTGTCCGGCCACAAGCAGCGTGGGAGCAAGACTTGCCGCGAAGCGTGAGGCTGTCATCCGCCGGCTCGTGGACTGGCAGTCGCGGGGACATGGGGTTCTGTCCTCTCCGGAGCGGCAGCCGTCCGTCCCGAACACTCACGTTCCTATCCTGGGCGACGTGTGTGCTAGCCGCACTGGGGTCCGGGTGGGACCTCGGTCGGCTCCGCTATGGCGATGGCAGGACACGAGTGTCCCTCCACGGACAGCATGGGTGTGGGTTCCCGAGGAAACTCTCTCCGATCCTGGGCGACGAGTGTGATAGCCGCACCGGGTTAAGAATCCCGTCTGTGTGGACTGGGGACAGCGATCGCACGACATTGTTGTCCGGCCACAAGTGGTGTGGGTGCCAGCCGTGTCGAGAAGTGGAGGCTCTCGTCCACCGGCTCGGAGGCTGGCAATCACGCGGACCTGGGGTTCTTTATTGTCCGGAGAGACAGCCGTCCGTACCGACACCCTGGGCTCCAATCCTGGGCGACGTGTGTGCTAGCCGGACCGCGGTCCGGGTCGCACTTCTATCGGCTCCAGGCAAGCGATTGCGGGACACGGGTGTCCGTCTACGGGCAGTGTGGGACCGGCTGTGCAGAGCTCCTTGGCTCCGATCCTGGGCGACGGGTGTGCTAGACCCACCGGACTCCCTGTCCCGTTTCTGGAGTCTCGAGGACCGCGGTCCACGACAGGGTTGTCCGCCCTCGACCGGCACGGTTGTCAGCCGTGTCATGAAGCCAGGACTCTTGTCCGCCGGCTCGGGGGCTGGTCGTCGCCGAGACCGGGGGTTCTGTCCTGTCTGGAGCGGCGGCCGTCCGTTCCGAACACCCAAGCTCCAGTCGTGGGCGACGAGTTTGCCAGTCGCACCGGGGTCCGGGTCCCGCCTTGGGCGGCTCAACGAAAGTGATCGCAAGACACGGTTGTCCGGCCACAAGCGCTGTGGCTGCCAGCCGTGTCGAGAAGTGGAGGCTGTCATTCAGCGGCTCGGAGTTACGCAGTGCCGGGGACCGGGGATTCAGACAGTCCAGAGCGGCAGGCGTCCGGATGTGGACCCTGGGCTCCGGTCCTGGGCGACGTGTGTGCTAGCTGCACGGGGGTCTGGGTTCTGTCTTGGGCGGCTCGGGGAAGGAGATCCCACGACACAGTGGTCCAGCCACGAGCTGCATGCGTAGCAGCCATGTCGTGAAACAGGAGGCTGTCATCCGCTGGCTCGGGGGCTGGCTGTCCCCGAGACGAAAGCTTCTGTCCTGTCCGGAGCGGCGGCCGTCCTTCCCAAACACCCACGCTCCGGTCCTGGGCGACGTGTGTGCTAGCCGCACCGGGGTCCGGGTCCCGCCTTGGGCGGCTGGACGAAAGTGATCGCAAGACACGGGTGACCGGCCACAAGCGGTGTGTGTGCCAGCCTTGCCGCGAAGCGTGAGGCTGTCATCCGCCGGCTCGTGGACTGGCAGTCGCAGGGACATGGGGTTCTGTCCTCTCCAGAGCGGCAGCCGTCCGTCCCGAACACCCACGCTCCGGTCCTGGGCGACGTGTGTGCTAGCCGCACTGGGGTCCGGGTGGGACCTCGGTCAGCTCTGCTATTTTGATGGCAGAACATGAGTGTCCCTCCACGGGCAGCGTGGGTACAGCTTCCCGAGCCCTTTGGCTCCATCCTGGGTGTCGTGTTTGCTCGCCGCATCGGGGTCTGGATACCATTTTGGGCGCCTTGGGGAAGGAGATCCTACGACACGGTTGTCCGGCCACAAGCGCTCTGGCTGCCAGCCGTGTCGAGAAGTGGAGGCTGTCGTTCAGCGGCTCGGAGTTACGCAGTGCCAGGGACCGGGGATTCAGACAGTCCAGAGTGGCAGGCGTCCAGATGTGGACCCTGGGCTCCGGTCCTGGGCGACGTGTGTGCTAGCTGCACGGGGGTCCGGGTTCTGTCTTGGACGGCTCGGGGAAGGAGATCCCACGACACAGTGGTCCGGCCACGAGCTGCATGCGTAGCAGACGTATCGTGAAACAGGAGGCTGTCATCTGCTGGCTCGGGGGCTGGCTGTCCCCGAGATGAAAGCTTCTGTCCTGTCCGGAGCGGCAGCTGTCCTTCCCGAACACCCACGCTCCGGTCCTGGGCGATGTGTGTGCTAGCCGCACTAGGACCCGGTCGGACCTCTGTCGGCTCCGCTATTTCGATCGCAGGAAACGTGTGTCCCTCTACGGGCTGCGTGGGTCCGGCTTCCCGAGCCCCTAGGCTCTGGTCCTGCACGACGTGTGTGCTAGCCGCACCGGGGTCCGGGTCCCGTCTCGGGCGGACTGGGGACAACGATCCCAAGACACGGTTGTCCGGCCACGAGCGGCATGGGAGCCAGACTTGCCGCGAAGCGTCAGGCTGTCGTTCACCGGCTCGGAGTTACGCCGTCCCGGGGACCAGGGATTCAGAAAGTCCAGAGCTGCAGTCGTCCGGATGTGGTCCCTGGGCTCCGGTCCTGCGCGACGTGTGTGCTAGCCGCACCGGGGTCCGGGTCCCGCCTTGGGCGGCTCGACGAAAGTGATCGCAAGATACGGGTGACCAGCCACAAGCGGTGTGTGTGCCAGCTTTGCCGCGAAGCAGGAGGCTGTGTTCCGTTCGCTCGGGAACTGTCCGTCCTGGAGCGGCGGCCGTCTTTCCCGAACGCCAAGACTCCAGTCCTGGGAGACATGTATGCTATCTGCGCAAGGGTAAGAATCCCGTTTCGGGCGGATTGGGGACAACGATCCAATGACACGGTTGTCCGGCCACGAGCGGCATGGGAGCCAGACTTGCCGCAAAGCGTGAGGCTGTCATCCGCCGGCTCGTGGGCTGGCAGTGAAAGAGCGAATAAGGAGGCTCCATTGGCATGTGGGGCTGCGTGAAGGCTCCCCTGGGGAGTTCAGTTGTACCCAAAGCTTTTCTAAGGGGGCACTTTTGGATGGGCGAAATGGGCTTTGAACGCATTTTCTCGGGCCCTATTTTGATTTCATCTCGCATGCTGGGTATGGCTATGTTTCTGGTTCCTCAGAAAGAGCGAAGACATATGGTCCCGTGGAATGAGGGGCTGCATGAAGGCTCCCCTGGGGAGTTTATTTGTACTCAAAGCCTTTCAAAGGGGGCACTTTTGGATTGGCAAAAGGGGCTTTAAATGCGTTTCCTGGGGCTCGATCTTCGATTCGTCTCATATTCAAGGTAGGGCTCTGTTTCTGGTTGTTAAGAAAGATCAAACACAGAGGGTCCAGTTACATGTGGGGTTGCGTGAAGGCTCCCGTGGGGAGTTCAGTTGTACCCAAAGCCTTCCTTTGGGGGCACTTTTGGATAGGCGAATGGGGCTCAGAAAGCGTTTTCTGGGGCCCACTTTTTCAGTCTTCTCCCATTGCGGCTAGGGTTGTATTTAGGCTTGCGTAGAAAGAGTGAACGCGGAGGGTCCAGTTGCATGTGGGGCTGCGTAAAGGCTCCCCTGGGGAGTTCACTTGTACCCAAAGCCTTCCTTGGGGGCACTTTTGGATGGGCGAAAGAGACTCGCAATGCGTTTTCTGAGGCCCGCTTTTTCAGTCGTCTGCCATGCGGGCCAGGGATATATATAGGCTTGCTGTGAAGGAGCGAATACAGAGGGTCCAGTTGCATGTGGGGCTGCGTAAAGGCTCCCCTGGGGAATTCAGTTGTACTCAAACCCTTCCTCTGGGGGCACTTTTGGATGGGCGAAAGGGTCTTCTAAGGCGTTTTCTTTGGCCCGATTTTTCAGTCATCTCCTGTGACGGCTAGGGCTATATTTAGGCTTGCTGTGAAAGAGCGAAAAAGGAGGATCCAGTTGCATGTGGGGCTGCGTAAAGGCTCCCCTGGGGAGTTCACTTGTACCCAAAGCCTTCCTCTGGGGGCATTTCTGGACGGGCGAAAGGGGCTCGGAATGCGTTTTCTGGGGCCCGAGTTTTCAGTCGTCTCTAATGCCGGCTAGGGCTATATATAGTGTTTCTCAGAAACAGCGAACCCGGAGGGTCGAGTTGCATGTGGGGCTGCATAAAGGCTCCCCTGGGGAGTTCACTTGTACCCAAAGCCTTCCTTTGGGGGCACTTTTGGATGGGCGAAAGAGACTCGCAATGCGTTTTCTTTGGTCCGCTTTTTCAGTCTTCTCCCTTTGCGGCTAGGGCTATATTTAGGTTTGCAAGTAAACAGCGAACAAGGAGGGTCCAGTTGCATGTGGGGCTGCATAAAGGCTCCCCTGGGGAGTTCATTTGTACCCAAAGCCTTCCTTTGGGGGCACTTTTGGATGGTTGAAAGAGACTTGCAATGCGTTCTCTGAGGCCCACTTTTTCAGTTTTCTCCCTTTACGGCTAGGGCTATATTTCGGGTTGCTGTAAAAGAGTGAACGCGGAGGGTCCAGTTGCATGTGGGGCTGCATAAAGGCTCCCTTGGGGAGTTCAGTTGTACCCAAAGCCTTCCTTTGGGGGCACTTTTGGATGGTCCAAGGGGAATCGGAATGCGTTTTCTGAGGCTCACTATTTCAGTCTTCTCTTATTGCGCCGAGGGTTATATTTAGTCTTGCAATGAAAGAGTGAACCCGGAGGGTCCAGTTGCATGTGGGGCTGCATAAAGGCTCCCCTGGGGAATTCAGTTGTACCCAAAGCCTTCTTTTGGGGGCACATCTCGATGGGAGAATGGGGCTTGTAGCGCGTTTTCTGGGGCCCGATTCTTAAATTGACTGTCTTGCGGGCCAGTGTTATATTTAGGGTTGCTGTGAAACAGCGAACCCGGAGGGTCCAGTTGCATGTGGCGCTGCATAAAGGCTCCCTGGGGAGTTCAGTTGTACCCAAAACATTCCTTTGGGGGCACTTTTGGATTGGCGAAAGGGTCTTTTAAGGCGTTTTCTTTGGCCCGATTTTTCAGTCATCTCCAATGCCGAGTAGGGGTATATTTAGGCTTGTTGTGAAAGAGCGAATAAGGAGGGTCCAGTTGCATGTGGGGCTGCGTAAAGGCTCCCCTGGGGAGTTCACTTGTACCCAAAGCCTTCCTTTGGGGGCACTTTTGGATGGGCGAAAGGGTCTTGTAATACGTTTTCTTTGGCCCGATTTCTCAGTCATCCCCGATGCAGGCTAGGGCTATATTTAGGTTTGCTGTGAAAGAGCGAATAAGGAGGGTCCAGATGCATGTGGGGCTGCATAAAGGCTCCCCTGGAGAGTTCACTTGTACCCAAAGCCTTCCTTTGGGGGCCCTTCTAGGTGGGTGAATGGGGCTTGAAACGCTTTTTCTGTGGCCCGAGTTTTCAGTCGTCCGCCATGCTGGCTAGGGTTATATTTAGGGTTGCTCGTAAACAGCGAACACGGAGGGTCGAGTTGCATGTGGGGCTGCATAAAGGCTCCCCTGGGGAGTTCACTTGTACCCAAAGCCTTCCTTTGGGGGCACTTTTGGATGGGCGAAAGGGGTTCGGAATGCGTTTTCTGGGACCTGCTTTTTAAGTCTTCTCCCATTGAGCTGAGGGCTATATTTAGGCTTGCGGTGAAAGAGTGAACCCGGAGAGTCCAGTTGCATGTGGGGCTGCATAAAGGCTCCCCTGGGGAGTTCACTTGTACCCAAAGCCTTCCTCTGGGGGCACTTTTGGATGGGCGAAAGGGGCTCGGAATGCGTTTTCTGGGGCCCGAATTTTCAGTCGTCTCTGATGCCGGCTAGGGTTATATTTAGTGTTGCTCAGAAAGAGCGAACCCGGAGGGTCGAGTTGCATGTGGGGCTGCATAAAGGCTCCCCTGGGGAGTTCACTTGTACCCAAAGCCTTCCTTTGGGGGCACTTTTGGATGGGCGAAAGGGGTTCGGAATGCGTTTTCTGGGACCTGCTTTTTAAGTCTTCTCCCATTGAGCTGAGGGCTATATTTAGGCTTGCGGTGAAAGAGTGAACCCGGAGAGTCCAGTTGCATGTGGGGCTGCATAAAGGCTCCCCTGGGGAGTTCACTTGTACCCAAAGCCTTCCTTTGGGGGCACTTTTGGATGGGCGAATGGGGCTCCTAACGCATTTTCTGGGGCCCGAGATTTCAGTCAACTGCCAGGCGGGCCAGGGATATATTTCGGGTTGCTGTGAAAGAGCGAACACGGAGGGTCCAGTTGCCTGTGGGGCTGCATAAAGGCTCCCCTGGGGAGTTCAGTTGTACCCAAAGCCTTCCTTTGGGGGCACTTTTGGATGGGCGAATGGGGCTCCTAACGCATTTTCTGGGGCCCGAGATTTCAGTCAACTGCCAGGAGGGCCAGGGATATATTTCGGGTTGCTGTGAAAGAGCGAACACGGAGGGTCCAGTTGCATGTGGGGCTGCATAAAGGCTCCCCTGGGGAGTTCAGTTGTACCCAAAGCCTTCCTTTGGGGGCACTATTGGATGGGCGAAAGGCTCTTGTAAGGCGTTTTCTTTGGCCCGATTTTTCAGTTATCTCCGATGCCGGCTAGGGATATATTTAGGCTAGCTGTGAAAGAGCGAACCCGGAGGGTCCAGTTGCATGTGGGGCTGCATAAAGGCTCCCCTGAGGAGTTCACTTGTACTCAAACCCTTCCTCTGGGGGCACTTTTGGATGGGCGAAAGGGGATCGGAATGCATTTTCTGGGGCCCACATTTTCAGTCTTCTCCCATTGCGCCGAGGGCTATATTTAGTCTTGCGGTGAAAGAGTGAACCCGGAGGGTCCAGTTGCATGTGGGGCTGCATAAAGGCTCCCCTGGGGAGTTCACTTGTACCCAAAGCCTTTTTTTCCAGGCACTTTTGGAAGGGCGAATGAGGCTTGTAACGAGTTTTCTGGGGCCTGATTTTTCAGTCGTCTGCCATGCGGGCCAGGGTTATATTTAGGGTTGCTGTGAAAGAGCGAATACGGAGGGTCCAGTTGCATGTGGGGCTGCGTAAAGACTCCCATGGGGAGTTCAGTTGTACCCAAAGCCTTCCTTTGGGGGCACTTCTGGATGGGCGAAAGGGGCTCGGAACGTATTTTCTGGGGCCCGAGTTTTCAGTCGTCTCCCATGCTGGCTAGGGTTATATTTAGGGTTGCTCGTAAACAGCGAACCCGGAGGGTCCAGCTGCATGTGGGGCTGCATAAAGGCTCCCCTGGGGAGTTCACTTCTACCCAAAGCCTTCCTTTGGGGAAGGCTTTTCGCCCATCCACTCTTGGATGGGCGAAAGAAACTCACAATGCGTTTTCTGAGGCCCAGTTTTTCGGACTTCTCCCTTTGCGGCTAGGGCTATATTTAGGCTTGCGTAGAAAGATTGAACGCGGAGGGTCCAGTTGCAATGTGGTGCTGCATAAAGGCTCCCCTGGGGAGTTCAGTTGTACCCAAAGCCTTCCTTTGGGGGCACTTTTGGATGGGCGAATGGGGCTTGTAACGCATTTTCTGGGGCCCGAGTTTTCAGTCGACTGCCAGGCTGGCCAGGGTTATATTTCGGGTTGCTGTGAAAGAGCGAATACGGAGGGTCCAGTTGCATGTGGGGCTGCATAAAGGCTCCCCAGGGGAGTTCACTTGTACTCAAACCCTTCCTCTGGGGGCACTTTTGGATGGGCGAAAGGGGATCGGAATGCTTTTTCTGGGGCCCACTTTTTCAGTCTTCTCCCATTGCGCCGAGGTCTATATTTAGTCTTGCGGTGAAAGAGTGAACCCTGAGGGTACAGTTGCATGTGGGGCTGCATAAAGGCTCCCCTGAGGAGTTCAGATGTACCCAATGCCTTCCTTTGGGGACACTTTTGGATGGGCGAATGGGGCTTGTAACGCATTTTCTGGGGCCCGAGTTTTCAGTCGACTGCCAGGCTGGCCAGGGTTATATTTCGGGTTGCTGTGAAAGAGCGAATAAGGAGGGTCCAGTTGCATGTGGGGCTGCATAAAGGCTCCCCTGGCGAGTTCAGTTGTACCCAAAGCCTTCCTTTGGGGGCACTTCTGTAATAGGCGAATGGGGCTTGAAACGCGTTTTCTGTGGGCCGAGTTTTCAGTCGTCTGCCATGCGGGCCAGGGCTATATTTAGGCTTGCGTAGAAAGAGTGAACGTGGAGGGTCCAGTTGCATGTGGGGCTGTATAAAGGCTCCCCTGGGGAGTTCAGATGTACCCAAAGTCTTCCTTTGGGGGCACTTTTGGATGGGCGAAAGAGACTCGCGATGTGTGTTATGAGGCCCGCTTTTTCAGTGTTCTCCCATTGCGCCGAGGGCTATATTTAGGCTTGCGGTGAAAGAGTGAACGCGGAGGGTCCAGTTGCATGTGGGGCTGCATAAAGGCTCCCCTAGGGAGTTCACTTGTACCCAAAGCCTTCCTCTGGGGGCATTCTGGATGGGCGAATGGGGCTTGTAGCGCGTTTTCTGGGGCCCGATTTTTCAGTTGTCTGCCATGCGGGCCAGGGTTATATTTAGGGTTGCTGTGAAAGAGCGAATACGGAGGGTCCAGTTGCATGTGGGGCTACATAAAGGCTCCCCTGGGGAGTTCAGTTGTACCCAAAGCCTTTCTTTGGGGGCACTTATGGATGGGCGAAAGTGGCTTTGAATGTATTTTCTAGGGCCCAATTTTTCATTCGTCTCAAATTCCGGGTCGGGCTGTGTTTCGGATTGCTCAGGAAGATCGAAGTCAGAGGGTACATTTGTATATGGGGCTGTGTGAACGCTCCCCTAGGGAGTTCAGTTTACCCATAGCCTTTCTAAGGGGGCAGTATTTGAAGGGCGAAAGGGGATTTGAACGCATTTTCTCGGGCCCTCTTTTGAATTCCTCTCCCATGCCTGGAAGGGCTATGTTTCAGGTTGCTCAGACATATCAAACACAGAGGGTCCAGTGGCATGTGGGGCTGCATAAAGGCTCCCCTGGGGAGTTCAGATGTACTTAAAGCCTTCCTTTGGGGGCACTTTTGGATGGCCGAAAGGTCTTGAAACGCGTTGTCTTTGGCCCGATTTTTCAGTCGTCTCCGATGCGGAATAGGGATATATTTAGGGTTGCTCGGAAACAGCGAACACGGAGGGTCCAGTTGCATGTGGGGCTGCGTAAATGCTCCCCTGGGGAGTTCACTTCTACCCAAAGCCTTCCTTTGGGGGCACTTTTGGATGGGCGAAAGGGTCTTGTAAGGCGTTGTCTTTGAGGCCCGATTTTTCAGTTATCTCCGGTGCCGGCTAGGGATATATTTAGGCTTGCTGTGAAAGAGCGAATAAGGAGGATCCAGTTGCATGTGGGCCTGCACAAAGGCTCCCCTGGGGAGTTCAGGAGTAGCCAAAGCCTTCTTTGGGGGCATTTCTGGATGGGCGAATGGGGCTTGAAACGCGTTTTCTTTAGCCCGATTTTTCAGTCGTCTGCCATGCGGGCCAGGGCTATATTTAGGTTTGCTGTGAAAGAGCGAATACAGGGGGTCCAGTTGCATATGGGGCTGCATAAAGGCTCCCCTGGGGAGTTCACTTGTACTCAGAGCTTTACTCTGGTGGCACTTTTGGATGGGCGAAAGGGGCTCGGAATGCGTTTTCTGGGGCCCGAGTTTTCAGTCGTCTCCCATGCCAGCTAGGGCTATGTTTAGTGTTGCTCGGAAAGAGCGAACCCGGAAGGTCTAGTTGCTTGTGGGGCTGCATAAAGGCTCTGCTGGAGAGTTCAGATGTACCCAAAGCCTTCCTTTGGGGGCACTTTTGGATGGTCGAAAGAGACTCCCAATGCGTTTTCTGAGGCCCGTTTTTCAGTCTTCTCCCTTTGCGGCTAGGGCGATATTTAGGCTTGCGTAGAAAGAGAGAACACAAAGGGTCCAGTTGCATGTGCGGCTGCAGAAAGGCTCTCCTGGGGAGTTCAGTTGTACCCAAAGCCTTCCTTTGGGGGAACGTCTGGATGGTCCAAGGGGAATCGCAATTCTTTTTCTGAGGCCCGCTTTTTCAGTGTTCTCCCATTGCGCCGAGGGTTATATTTAGGCTTGCGGTGAAAGAGTGAACAAGGAGGGTCCAGTTGCATATGGGGCTGCATAAAGGCTCCCCTGGGGAATTCAGTTGTACCCAAAGCCTTCCTTTGGAGGCTCTTTTGGATGGGCGAAAGGGTCTTGTAAGGCGTTTTTTTTGGCCCGATTTTTCAGTCATGTCTGATGCCGGCTAGGGATATATTTAGGGTTGCTGTGAAAGAGCGAATACGGAGGGTCCAGTTGCATGTGGGGCTGCATAAAGGCTCCCCTGGGGAGTTCAGTTGTACCCAAAGCCTTCCTTTGGGGGCACTTCTGGATTGGCGAATGGGGCTTGTAACGCTTTTTCTGTGGCCCGAGTTTTCAGTCTTCTGCCATGCTGGCTAGGGGTATATTTAGGGTTACTCGTAAAGAGCGAACACAGAGGGTCCAGTTGCATGTGGGGCTGCGTAAAGGCTCCCCTGGGGAGTTCACTTGTACCCAAAGCCTTCCTTTGGGGGCTCTTTTGGATGGGCGAAAGGGTCTTGTAAGGCGTTTTTTTTGGCCCGATTTTTCAGTCATGTCTGATGCCGGCTAGGGATATATTTAGGGTTGCTGTGAAAGAGCGAATACGGAGGGTCCAGTTGCATGTGGGGCTGCGTAAAGGCTCCCCTGGGGAGTTCAGTTGTACCCAAAGCCTTCCTTTGGGGGCACTTCTGGATTGGCGAATGGGGCTTGTAACGCTTTTTCTGTGGCCCGAGTTTTCAGTCTTCTGCCATGCTGGCTAGGGGTATATTTAGGGTTACTCGTAAAGAGCGAACACAGAGGGTCCAGTTGCATGTGGGGCTGCGTAAAGGCTCCCCTGGGGAGTTCACTTCTACCCAAAGCCTTCCTTTGGGGGCACATTTGGATGGGCGAAAGTGTCTTGTAAGACGTTTTATTTGGCCCGATTTTTCAGTCAACTCCGATGCCGGCTAGGGTTATATTTAGGTTTGCTGTGTAAGAGCGAACAAGGAGGGTCCAACTGCATGTGGGGCTGCGTAAAGGCTCCCCTGGGGAGTTAAGTTGTACCCAAAGCCTTCCTTTGGGGGCACTTTTGGATGGGCGAAAGGGGGTCGGAACTAGTTTTCTGGGGCCCGAGTTTTCAGTCGTCTGCCATGCCAGCTAGGCCTATCTTTAGTGTTGCTCGGAAAGAGCGAACCCGGAAGGTCTAGTTACATGTGGGGCTGCATAAAGGCTCCACTGGGGACTTCAGATTTACCCAAAGCTTTCCTTTGGGGGCACATTTGGATGGTCGAAAGAGACTCGCAATGCGTTTTATGAGGCCTGCTTTTTCAGTCTTCTCCCTTTGCGGCTAGGGGGATATTTAGTCTTGCATAGAAAGCGTGAACGCCGAGGGTCCAGTTGCATGTGCGGCTGCAAAAAGGCTCTCCTGGGGATTTCATTTGTACCCAAAGCCTTCCTTTGGGGGCACTTTTGGATGGGCGAATGGGTCTTGTAACGCTTTTTCTGGGGCCCTATTTTTCAGTCGACTGCCATGTGGGCCAGGGATATATTTCGGATTGCTGTGAAAGAGCGCATACGGAGGGTCCAGTTGCATGTGGGGCTGCATAAAGGCTCCCCTGGGGAGTGAAGTTGTACCCAAAGCCTTCCTTTGGGGGCACTTTTTGATGGTCCAAGTAGAATCGCAATGCTTTTTCTTTAGCCCGCTTTTTCAGTCTTCTCCCATTGCGCCGAGGGTTATATTTAGGCTTGTGGTTAAAGAGTGAATACGGAGGGTCCAGTTGCATGTGGGGCTGCATAAAGGCTCCCCTGGGGAGTTCAGTTGTACCCAAAGCCTTCCTTTGGGGGCACTTTTGGATGGGCGAAAGAGACTCACAATTCGTTTTCTGGGGTCCGAGTTATCAGTCTTCTGCCATACTGGCTAGGGTTATATTTAGGGTTGCTCATAAACAGCGAACACAGAGGGTCCAGTTGCCTGTGGGGCTGCATAAAGGCTCCCCTGGGGAGTTCAGTTGTACCCAAAGCCTTCCTTTGGGGGCACTTTTGGATGGGCGAATGGGGCTTGAAACGCGTTTTCTGTGGGCCGAGTTTTCAGTCGTCTGCCATGCGGGCCAGGGCTATATTTAGGCTTGCGTAGAAAGAGTGAACGTGGAGGGTCCAGTTGCATGTGGGGCTACATAAAGGCTCCCCTGGGGAGTTCACTTGTACCCAAAGCCTTCCTTTGGGGGCACTTTTGGATGGGTGAAAGAGACTCGCAATGCGTTTTCTGAGGCCTGCTTTTTCAGTCTTCTCCCATTGCGCCGAGGGTTATATTTAGGCTTGCGGTGAAAGAGTGAACGCGGAGGGTCCAGTTTCATGTGGGGCTGCATAAAGGCTCAACAGCGGAGTTCACTTGTACCCAAAGCCTTCCTTTGGGGGCATTCTGGATGGGCGAATGGGGCTTGTAGCGCGTTTTCTGGGGCCCGGTTTTTCAGTTGTCTGCCATGCGGGCCAGGGTTATATTTAGGGTTGCTGTGAAAGAGCGAATACGGAGGGTCCAGTTGCATGTGGGGCTACATAAAGGCTCCCCTGGGGAGTTCACTTGTACCCAAAGCCTTCCTTTGGGGGAACTTATGGATGGGCGAAAGTGGCTTTGAATGTATTTTCTAGGGCCCAATTTTTCATTCGTCTCAAATTCCGGGTAGGGCTGTGTTTCGGATTGCTCAGGAAGATTGAAGTCAGAGGGTACATTTGTATATGGGGCTGTGTGAACGCTCCCCTAGGGAGTTCAGTTTACCCATAGCCTTTCTAAGGGGGCAGTATTTGAAGGGCGAAAGGGGATTTGAACGCATTTTCTCGGGCCCTCTTTTGAATTCCTCTCCCGTGCCTGGAAGGGCTATGTTTCAGGTTGCTCAGACATAGCAAACACGGAGGGGCAAGTGGCATGTGGGGCTGCATAAAGGCTCGCCTGGGGAGTTCAGATGTAACCAAAGCCTTCCTTTGGGGGCACTTTTGGATGGGCGAAAGGGTCTTGTAAGGCGTTGTCTTTTAGGCCCGATTTTTCAGTCGTCTCCGATGCGGAATAGGGATATATTTAGGGTTGCTCGGAAACAGCGAATAAGGAGAGTCCAGTTGCATGTGGGGCTGCGTAAAGGCTCCCCTGGGGAGTTCACTTGTACCCAAAGCCTTCCTTTGGGGGCACTTTTGGATGAGCGAAAGGGTCTTGTAAGGCGTTTTCTTTGAGGCCCGATTTTTCAGTCGTCTGCCATGCGGGCCAGGGCTATATTTAGGGTTGCTGTGAACTAGCGAATACAGAGGGTCCAGTTGCATATGGGGCTGCATAAAGGCTCCCCTGGGGAGTTCACTTGTACTCAGAGCTTTACTCTGGTGGCACTTTTGGATGGGCGAAGGGGGCTTGGAATGCGTTTTCTGGGGCCCGAGTTTTCAGTCGACTCCAATGCCGGATAGGGCTATATTTATTGTTGCTCGGAAACAGCGAACCCGGAAGGAACAGTTGCATGTGGGGATGCATAAAGGCTCCCCTGGGGAGTTCACTTGTACCCAAAGCCTTCCTTTGGGGGCACTTCTAGATGGGTGAATGGGGCTTGAAACTCTTTTTCTGTGCCCAGAGTTTTCAGTCTTCTATCATGCTGGCTAGGGATATATTTAGTGTTGCTCGTAAACAGCGTACTAGGAGGGTCCAGTTGCATGTGGGGCTGCGTAAAGGCTCCCCTGGGGAGTTCAGATGTACCCAAAGCCTTCCTCTGGTGGCACTTTTGGATCGGCGAAAGGGGGTCGGAACTAGTTTTCTGGGGCCCGAGTTTTCAGTCGTCTGCCATGCCAGCTAGGGCTATGTTTAGTGTTGCTCAGAAAGAGCGAACCCAAAAGGTCTAGTTGCTTGTGGGGTGCATAAAGGCTCTGCTGGAGAGCTGAGATGTACCCAAAGCCTTCCTTTGGGGGCACTTTTGAATGGGCGAAAGAGACTCGCAATGCGTTTTCTGGGGCCCGAGTTACCAGTCTTCTGCCATACTGGCTAGGGTTATATTAAGGGTTGCTCGTAAACAGCGAACACGGAGGGTCCAGTTGCCTGTGGGGCTGCATAAAGGCTCCCCGGGGGATATCATTTGTACCCAAAGCCTTCCTTTGGGGGCACTTTTGGATGGGCGAATGGGGCTGGAAACGCGTTTTCTGTGGCCGAGTTTTCAGTCGTCTGCCATGCGGGCCAGGGCTATATTTAGGCTTGCCTAGAAAGAGTGAATGTGAAGGGTCCAGTTGCATGTGAAGCTGCATAAAGGCTCCCCTGGGGAGTTCAGTTGTACCCAAAGCTTTCCTTTGGGGGCAGTTTTGGATGGGCGAAAGAGACTCGCAATGCGTTTCCTGAGTCCCTCTTTTTCAGTCTTCTCCCTTTGCGGCTAGGGGGATATTTAGTCTTGCATAGAAAGCGTGAACGCCGAGGGTCCAGTTACAAGTGCGGCTGCAGAAAGGCTCTCCTGGGAATTTCATTTGTACCCAAAGCCTTCCTTTGGGGGCACTTTTGGATGGGCGAAAGAGACTCGCAATGCGTTTTCTGTGGGCCGAGTTTTCAGTCGTCTGCCATGCGGGCCAGGGCTATATTTAGGCTTGCGGTGAAAGAGTGAACGTGGAGGGTCCAGTTGCATGTGGGGCTACGTAAAGGCTCCCCTGGGGAGTTCAGTTGTACTCAAAGCCTTCCTTTAAGGGCACTTTTGGATGGGCGAAAGAGACTCGCAATGTATTTTCTGAGGCCCGCTTTTTCAGTCTTCTCCCTTTGCGGCTAGGGCTATATTTAGGCTTGCGTAGAAAGAGTGAAGGTAGAGGGTCCAGTTGCATGTGGGGCTGCATAAAGGCTCCCCTGGGGAGTTCACTTGTACTCAAAGCCTTCCTCTGGGGGCACTTTTGGATGGGCGAAAGGGGCTTCTAACGCGTTTCTTGGGGCCCTATTTTTCAGAAGTCTGCCATGCGGTCCACGGTTATATTAAGGGTTGCTGTGAAAGAGCGAATACGGAGGGTCCAGTTGCATGTGGGGCTGCATAAAGGCTCCCCTGGGGAGTTCACTTGTACCCAAAGCCTTCCCTTGGGGGCACTTTTGGATGGGCGAAAGGGGCTTCTAACGCGTTTCTTGGGGCCCTATTTTTCAGAAGTCTGCCATGCGGTCCACGGTTATATTAAGGGTTGCTGTGAAAGAGCGAATACGGAGGGTCCAGTTGCATGTGGGGCTGCATAAAGGCTCCCCTGGGGAGTTCACTTGTACCCAAAGCCTTCCTTTGGGGCCACTTCTGGATGGGCGAATGGGGCTTGAAACGCATTTTCTGGGGCCAGAATTTTCAGACTTCTGCCACGCTGGCTAGGGTTATATTAAGTGTTGCTCGGAAACAGCGAACCCGGAGGGTCGAGTTGCATGTGGGGCTGCATAAAGGCTCCCCTGGGGAGTTTAGATGTACCCAAAGCCTTCCTTTGGGGGCACTTCTGGATGGGCGAATGGGGCTTGAAACGCATTTTCTGGGGCCCGAGATTTCAGTTTTCTGCCATGCCGGCTAGGGATATGTTTAGTGTTGCTCGGAAACAGCGAACCCGGAAGGTCCAGTTGCATGTGGGGCTGCAAAAAGGCTCCCCTGGGGAGTTCACTTGTACCCAAAGCCTTCCTCTGGGGGCAATTTTGGATGGGCGAAAGGGGCTCGGAATGCGTTTTCTAGGGCCCGAGTTTTCAGTCGTCTCAAATGCCGGCTAGGGATATACATAGTGTTTTCGTAAACAGCGAACGCGGAGGGTCCAGTTGCATTTGGGGCTGCATAAAGGCTCGCCTGAGGAGTTCACTTGTACCCAAAGCCTTCCTTTGGGGGCACTTTTGGATGGTCCAAGTGGAATCGCAATGCTTTTTCTGAGGCCTGCTTTTTCAGTCTTCTCCCATTGCGCCGAGGGCTATATTTAGGCTTGCGGTGAAAGAGTGAACCCGGAGGGTCCAGTTGCATGTGGGGCTGCATAAAGGCTCCCCTGGGCAGTTAAATTGTACCCAAAGCCTTCCTCTGGGGGCACTTCTGGATGGGCGAATGGGGCGTGTAACGCGTTTTCTGGGGCCTGACTTTTCAGTCGTCTGCCATGCTGGCTAGGGATATATTTAGGGTTGGTCGTAAACAGCAAACCCGGAGGGTCCAGTTGCATGTGGGGCTGCGTAAAGGCTCCCCTGGGGAGTTCACTTGTACCCAAAGCCTTCCTTTGGGGCCACTTCTGGATGGGCGAAAGAGACTCGCAATGCGTTTCCTGAGTCCCTCTTTTTCAGTCTTCTCCCTTTGCGGCTAGGGCTATATTTAGGCTTGCGTAGAAAAAGAGAACGCGGAGGGCCCAGTTGCATGTGGGGCTGCACAAAGGCTCCCCTGGGGAGTTCACTTGTACCCAAAGCCTTCCTCTGGGGGCAATTTTGGATGGGCGAAAGGGGCTCGGAATGCGTTTTCTAGGGCCCGAGTTTTCAGTCGTCTCCAATGCCGGCTAGGGATATACATAGTGTTTTCGTAAACAGCGAACGCGGAGGGTCCATTTGCATTTGGGGCTGCATAAAGGCTCGCCTGGGGAGTTCACTTGTACCCAAAGCCTTCCTTTTGGGGGCACTTCTGGATGGTCCAAGTGGAATCGCAATGCTTTTTCTGAGGCCTGCTTTTTCAGTCTTCTCCCATTGCGCCGAGGGCTATATTTAGGCTTGCGGTGAAAGAGTGAACCCGGAGGGTCCAGTTGCATGTGGGGCTGCATAAAGGCTCCCCTGGGCAGTTAAATTGTACCCAAAGCCTTCCTCTGGGGGCACTTCTGGATGGGCGAATGGGGCTTGTAACGCGTTTTCTGGGGCCTGACTTTTCAGTCGTCTGCCGTGCTGGCTAGGGATATATTTAGGGTTGCTCGTAAACAGCGAACCCGGAGGGTCCAGTTGCATGTGGGGCTGCGTAAAGGCTCCCCTGGGGAGTTCACATGTACCCAAAGCCTTCCTTTGGGGGCACTTTTGGATGGGCGAATCGGGCTTGTTGCTCGTTTTCTGGGGCCCTATTTTTCAATAGTCTGCCATGCGGGCCAGGGATATATTTAGGGTTGCTGTGAAAGAGCGAATACGGAGGGTCTAGCTGCATGTGGGGCTGCGAAAAGGCTCCCCTGGGGAGTTCACTTGTACCCAAAGCCTTCCTCTTGGGGCAATTTTGGATGGGTGAAAGGGGCTCAGAATGCGTTTTCTAGGGTCCGAGCTTTCAGTCGTCTCCCATGCTGGCTAGGGATATGTTTAGTGTTGCTCGGAAAGAGCGAACCCGGAAGGTCCAGTTGCATGTGGGGCTGCGTAAAGGCTCCCCTGGGGAGTTCACTTCTACCCAAAGCCTTCCTCTGGGGGCAGTTTTGGCTGAGCGAAAGGGGCTCAGAATGCGTTTTCTAGGGCCCAAGTTTTCAGTCGTCTCCCATGTCGGCTAGGGATATATATAGTGTTGCTCGGAAAGAGCGAACGCAGAGGGTCCAGTTGCATGTGGGGCTGCATAAAGGCTCCCCTGGGGAGTTCACTTGTACCCAAAGCCTTCCCTTGGGGGCACTTTTGGATGGGCGAAAGGGGCTTCTAACGCGTTTCTTGGGGCCCTATTTTTCAGAAGTCTGCCATGCGGTCCACGGTTATATTAAGGGTTGCTGTGAAAGAGCGAATACGGAGGGTCCAGTTGCATGTGGGGCTGCATAAAGGCTACCCTGGGGAGTTCAGTTGTACCCAAAGCCTTCCTTTGGGGCCACTTCTGGATGGGCGAATGGGGCTTGAAACGCATTTTCAGGGGCCAGATTTTTCAGACTTCTGCCATGCTGGCTAGGGATATATTTAGGGTTGGTCCTAAACAGCGAACGCAGAGGGTCCAGTTGCATGTGGGGCTGCATAAAGGCTCCCCTGGGGAGTTCACTTGTACCCAAAGCCTTCCTTTGGGGCCACTTCTGGATGGGCGAATGGGGCTTGAAACGCATTTTCTGGGGCCAGAATTTTCAGACTTCTGCCACGCTGGCTAGGGTTATATTAAGTGTTGCTCGGAAACAGCGAACCCGGAGGGTCGAGTTGCATGTGGGGCTGCATAAAGGCTCCCCTGGGGAGTTTAGATGTACCCAAAGCCTTCCTTTGGGGGCACTTCTGGATGGGCGAATGGGGCTTGAAACGCATTTTCTGGGGCCCGAGATTTCAGTTTTCTGCCATGCCGGCTAGGGATATGTTTAGTGTTGCTCGGAAAGAGCGAACCCGGAAGGTCCAGTTGCATGTGGGGCTGCAAAAAGGCTCCCCTGGGGAGTTCACTTGTACCCAAAGCCTTCCTCTGGGGGCAATTTTGGATGGGCGAAAGGGGCTCGGAATGCGTTTTCTGGGGCCTGACTTTTCAGTCGTCTGCCGTGCTGGCTAGGGATATATTTAGGGTTGCTCGTAAACAGCGAACCCGGAGGGTCCAGTTGCATGTGGGGCTGCGTAAAGGCTCCCCTGGGGAGTTCACATGTACCCAAAGCCTTCCTTTGGGGGCACTTTTGGATGGGCGAATCGGGCTTGTTGCTCGTTTTCTGGGGCCCTATTTTTCAATAGTCTGCCATGCGGGCCAGGGATATATTTAGGGTTGCTGTGAAAGAGCGAATACGGAGGGTCTAGCTGCATGTGGGGCTGCGAAAAGGCTCCCCTGGGGAGTTCACTTGTACCCAAAGCCTTCCTCTTGGGGCAATTTTGGATGGGTGAAAGGGGCTCAGAATGCGTTTTCTAGGGTCCGAGCTTTCAGTCGTCTCCCATGCTGGCTAGGGATATGTTTAGTGTTGCTCGGAAAGAGCGAACCCGGAAGGTCCAGTTGCATGTGGGGCTGCGTAAAGGCTCCCCTGGGGAGTTCACTTCTACCCAAAGCCTTCCTCTGGGGGCAGTTTTGGCTGAGCGAAAGGGGCTCAGAATGCGTTTTCTAGGGCCCAAGTTTTCAGTCGTCTCCCATGTCGGCTAGGGATATATATAGTGTTGCTCGGAAAGAGCGAACGCAGAGGGTCCAGTTGCATGTGGGGCTGCATAAAGGCTCCCCTGGGGAGTTCACTTGTACCCAAAGCCTTCCTCTGGGGGCACTTTTGTATGGGCGAATCGGGCTTGTTGCTCGTTTTCTGGGGCCCTATTTTTCAGTCATCTGCCATGCGGGCCAGGGTTATATTTAGGGTTGCTCGGAAAGAGCGAATACGGAGGGTCCAGTTGCATGTGGGGCTGCGTAAAGGCTCCCCTGGGGAGTTCAGATGTACCCAAAGCCTTCCTTTGGTGGCACTTTTGGATGGGCGAAAGAGACTCGCAATGCGTTTCCTGAGTCCCTCTTTTTCAGTCTTCTCCCTTTGCGGCTAGGGCTATATTTAGGCTTGCTGTGAAAGAGAGAATAAGGAGGGTCCATTTGCATGTGGGGCTGCATAAAGGCTCCCCTGGGGAGTTCACTTGTACCCAAAGCCTTCCTCTGGTGGCAATTTTGGATGGGTGAAAGGGGCTCAGAATGCGTTTTCTAGGGTCCGAGCTTTCAGTCGTCTCCCATGCCGGCTAGGGATATGTTTAGTGTTGCTCGGAAAGAGCGAACCTGGAAGGTCCAGTTGCATGTGGGGCTGCAAAAAGGCTCCCCTGGGGAGTTCAGATGTACCCAAAGCCTTCCTTTGGGGGCACTTTTGGATGGGCGAAAGAGACTCGCAATGCGTTTCCTGAGTCCCTCTTTTTCAGTCTTCTCCCTTTGCGGCTAGGGCTATATTTAGGCTTGCGTAGAAAGAGAGAACGCGGAGGGCCCAGTTGCATGTGGGGCTGCACAAAGGCTCCCCTGGGGAGTTCACTTGTACCCAAAGCCTTCCTCTGGGGGCAATTTTGGATGGGCGAATGGGGCTTGTAACGCGTTTTCTGGGGCCTGACTTTTCAGTCGTCTGCCGTGCTGGCTAGGGATATATTTAGGGTTGCTCGTAAACAGCGAACCCGGAGGGTCCAGTTGCATGTGGGGCTGCGTAAAGGCTCCCCTGGGGAGTTCACATGTACCCAAAGCCTTCCTTTGGGGGCACTTTTGGATGGGCGAATCGGGCTTGTTGCTCGTTTTCTGGGGCCCTATTTTTCAATAGTCTGCCATGCGGGCCAGGGATATATTTAGGGTTGCTGTGAAAGAGCGAATACGGAGGGTCTAGCTGCATGTGGGGCTGCGAAAAGGCTCCCCTGGGGAGTTCACTTGTACCCAAAGCCTTCCTCTTGGGGCAATTTTGGATGGGTGAAAGGGGCTCAGAATGCGTTTTCTAGGGTCCGAGCTTTCAGTCGTCTCCCATGCTGGCTAGGGATATGTTTAGTGTTGCTCGGAAAGAGCGAACCCGGAAGGTCCAGTTGCATGTGGGGCTGCGTAAAGGCTCCCCTGGGGAGTTCACTTCTACCCAAAGCCTTCCTCTGGGGGCAGTTTTGGCTGAGCGAAAGGGGCTCAGAATGCGTTTTCTAGGGCCCAAGTTTTCAGTCGTCTCCCATGTCGGCTAGGGATATATATAGTGTTGCTCGGAAAGAGCGAACGCAGAGGGTCCAGTTGCATGTGGGGCTGCATAAAGGCTCCCCTGGGGAGTTCACTTGTACCCAAAGCCTTCCCTTGGGGGCACTTTTGGATGGGCGAAAGGGGCTTCTAACGCGTTTCTTGGGGCCCTATTTTTCAGAAGTCTGCCATGCGGTCCACGGTTATATTAAGGGTTGCTGTGAAAGAGCGAATACGGAGGGTCCAGTTGCATGTGGGGCTGCATAAAGGCTACCCTGGGGAGTTCAGTTGTACCCAAAGCCTTCCTTTGGGGCCACTTCTGGATGGGCGAATGGGGCTTGAAACGCATTTTCAGGGGCCAGATTTTTCAGACTTCTGCCATGCTGGCTAGGGATATATTTAGGGTTGGTCCTAAACAGCGAACGCAGAGGGTCCAGTTGCATGTGGGGCTGCATAAAGGCTCCCCTGGGGAGTTCACTTGTACCCAAAGCCTTCCTTTGGGGCCACTTCTGGATGGGCGAATGGGGCTTGAAACGCATTTTCTGGGGCCAGAATTTTCAGACTTCTGCCACGCTGGCTAGGGTTATATTAAGTGTTGCTCGGAAACAGCGAACCCGGAGGGTCGAGTTGCATGTGGGGCTGCATAAAGGCTCCCCTGGGGAGTTTAGATGTACCCAAAGCCTTCCTTTGGGGGCACTTCTGGATGGGCGAATGGGGCTTGAAACGCATTTTCTGGGGCCCGAGATTTCAGTTTTCTGCCATGCCGGCTAGGGATATGTTTAGTGTTGCTCGGAAAGAGCGAACCCGGAAGGTCCAGTTGCATGTGGGGCTGCAAAAAGGCTCCCCTGGGGAGTTCACTTGTACCCAAAGCCTTCCTCTGGGGGCAATTTTGGATGGGCGAAAGGGGCTCGGAATGCGTTTTCTGGGGCCTGACTTTTCAGTCGTCTGCCGTGCTGGCTAGGGATATATTTAGGGTTGCTCGTAAACAGCGAACCCGGAGGGTCCAGTTGCATGTGGGGCTGCGTAAAGGCTCCCCTGGGGAGTTCACATGTACCCAAAGCCTTCCTTTGGGGGCACTTTTGGATGGGCGAATCGGGCTTGTTGCTCGTTTTCTGGGGCCCTATTTTTCAATAGTCTGCCATGCGGGCCAGGGATATATTTAGGGTTGCTGTGAAAGAGCGAATACGGAGGGTCTAGCTGCATGTGGGGCTGCGAAAAGGCTCCCCTGGGGAGTTCACTTGTACCCAAAGCCTTCCTCTTGGGGCAATTTTGGATGGGTGAAAGGGGCTCAGAATGCGTTTTCTAGGGTCCGAGCTTTCAGTCGTCTCCCATGCTGGCTAGGGATATGTTTAGTGTTGCTCGGAAAGAGCGAACCCGGAAGGTCCAGTTGCATGTGGGGCTGCGTAAAGGCTCCCCTGGGGAGTTCACTTCTACCCAAAGCCTTCCTCTGGGGGCAGTTTTGGCTGAGCGAAAGGGGCTCAGAATGCGTTTTCTAGGGCCCAAGTTTTCAGTCGTCTCCCATGTCGGCTAGGGATATATATAGTGTTGCTCGGAAAGAGCGAACGCAGAGGGTCCAGTTGCATGTGGGGCTGCATAAAGGCTCCCCTGGGGAGTTCACTTGTACCCAAAGCCTTCCTCTGGGGGCACTTTTGTATGGGCGAATCGGGCTTGTTGCTCGTTTTCTGGGGCCCTATTTTTCAGTCATCTGCCATGCGGGCCAGGGTTATATTTAGGGTTGCTCGGAAAGAGCGAATACGGAGGGTCCAGTTGCATGTGGGGCTGCGTAAAGGCTCCCCTGGGGAGTTCAGATGTACCCAAAGCCTTCCTTTGGTGGCACTTTTGGATGGGCGAAAGAGACTCGCAATGCGTTTCCTGAGTCCCTCTTTTTCAGTCTTCTCCCTTTGCGGCTAGGGCTATATTTAGGCTTGCTGTGAAAGAGAGAATAAGGAGGGTCCATTTGCATGTGGGGCTGCATAAAGGCTCCCCTGGGGAGTTCACTTGTACCCAAAGCCTTCCTCTGGTGGCAATTTTGGATGGGTGAAAGGGGCTCAGAATGCGTTTTCTAGGGTCCGAGCTTTCAGTCGTCTCCCATGCCGGCTAGGGATATGTTTAGTGTTGCTCGGAAAGAGCGAACCTGGAAGGTCCAGTTGCATGTGGGGCTGCAAAAAGGCTCCCCTGGGGAGTTCAGATGTACCCAAAGCCTTCCTTTGGGGGCACTTTTGGATGGGCGAAAGAGACTCGCAATGCGTTTCCTGAGTCCCTCTTTTTCAGTCTTCTCCCTTTGCGGCTAGGGCTATATTTAGGCTTGCGTAGAAAGAGAGAACGCGGAGGGCCCAGTTGCATGTGGGGCTGCACAAAGGCTCCCCTGGGGAGTTCACTTGTACCCAAAGCCTTCCTCTGGGGGCAATTTTGGATGGGCGAAAGGGGCTCGGAATGCGTTTTCTAGGGCCCGAGTTTTCAGTCGTCTCAAATGCCGGCTAGGGATATACATAGTGTTTTCGTAAACAGCGAACGCGGAGGGTCCATTTGCATTTGGGGCTGCATAAAGGCTCGCCTGGGGAGTTCACTTGTACCCAAAGCCTTCCTTTTGGGGGCACTTCTGGATGGTCCAAGTGGAATCGCAATGCTTTTTCTGAGGCCTGCTTTTTCAGTCTTCTCCCATTGCGCCGAGGGCTATATTTAGGCTTGCGGTGAAAGAGTGAACCCGGAGGGTCCAGTTGCATGTGGGGCTGCATAAAGGCTCCCCTGGGCAGTTAAATTGTACCCAAAGCCTTCCTCTGGGGGCACTTCTGGATGGGCGAATGGGGCTTGTAACGCGTTTTCTGGGGCCTGACTTTTCAGTCGTCTGCCGTGCTGGCTAGGGATATATTTAGGGTTGCTCGTAAACAGCGAACCCGGAGGGTCCAGTTGCATGTGGGGCTGCGTAAAGGCTCCCCTGGGGAGTTCACATGTACCCAAAGCCTTCCTTTGGGGGCACTTTTGGATGGGCGAATCGGGCTTGTTGCTCGTTTTCTGGGGCCCTATTTTTCAATAGTCTGCCATGCGGGCCAGGGATATATTTAGGGTTGCTGTGAAAGAGCGAATACGGAGGGTCTAGCTGCATGTGGGGCTGCGAAAAGGCTCCCCTGGGGAGTTCACTTGTACCCAAAGCCTTCCTCTTGGGGCAATTTTGGATGGGTGAAAGGGGCTCAGAATGCGTTTTCTAGGGTCCGAGCTTTCAGTCGTCTCCCATGCTGGCTAGGGATATGTTTAGTGTTGCTCGGAAAGAGCGAACCCGGAAGGTCCAGTTGCATGTGGGGCTGCGTAAAGGCTCCCCTGGGGAGTTCACTTCTACCCAAAGCCTTCCTCTGGGGGCAGTTTTGGCTGAGCGAAAGGGGCTCAGAATGCGTTTTCTAGGGCCCAAGTTTTCAGTCGTCTCCCATGTCGGCTAGGGATATATATAGTGTTGCTCGGAAAGAGCGAACAAGGAGGGTCCAGTTGCATGTGGGGCTGCATAAAGGCTCCCCTGGGGAGTTCACTTGTACCCAAAGCCTTCCCTTGGGGGCACTTTTGGATGGGCGAAAGGGGCTTCTAACGCGTTTCTTGGGGCCCTATTTTTCAGAAGTCTGCCATGCGGTCCACGGTTATATTAAGGGTTGCTGTGAAAGAGCGAATACGGAGGGTCCAGTTGCATGTGGGGCTGCATAAAGGCTACCCTGGGGAGTTCAGTTGTACCCAAAGCCTTCCTTTGGGGCCACTTCTGGATGGGCGAATGGGGCTTGAAACGCATTTTCAGGGGCCAGATTTTTCAGACTTCTGCCATGCTGGCTAGGGATATATTTAGGGTTGGTCCTAAACAGCGAACGCAGAGGGTCCAGTTGCATGTGGGGCTGCATAAAGGCTCCCCTGGGGAGTTCACTTGTACCCAAAGCCTTCCTTTGGGGCCACTTCTGGATGGGCGAATGGGGCTTGAAACGCATTTTCTGGGGCCAGAATTTTCAGACTTCTGCCACGCTGGCTAGGGTTATATTAAGTGTTGCTCGGAAACAGCGAACCCGGAGGGTCGAGTTGCATGTGGGGCTGCATAAAGGCTCCCCTGGGGAGTTTAGATGTACCCATAGCCTTCCTTTGGGGGCACTTCTGGATGGGCGAATGGGGCTTGAAACGCATTTTCTGGGGCCCGAGATTTCAGTTTTCTGCCATGCCGGCTAGGGATATGTTTAGTGTTGCTCGGAAAGAGCGAACCCGGAAGGTCCAGTTGCATGTGGGGCTGCAAAAAGGCTCCCCTGGGGAGTTCACTTGTACCCAAAGCCTTCCTCTGGGGGCAATTTTGGATGGGCGAAAGGGGCTCGGAATGCGTTTTCTGGGGCCTGACTTTTCAGTCGTCTGCCGTGCTGGCTAGGGATATATTTAGGGTTGCTCGTAAACAGCGAACCCGGAGGGTCCAGTTGCATGTGGGGCTGCGTAAAGGCTCCCCTGGGGAGTTCACATGTACCCAAAGCCTTCCTTTGGGGGCACTTTTGGATGGGCGAATCGGGCTTGTTGCTCGTTTTCTGGGGCCCTATTTTTCAATAGTCTGCCATGCGGGCCAGGGATATATTTAGGGTTGCTGTGAAAGAGCGAATACGGAGGGTCTAGCTGCATGTGGGGCTGCGAAAAGGCTCCCCTGGGGAGTTCACTTGTACCCAAAGCCTTCCTCTTGGGGCAATTTTGGATGGGTGAAAGGGGCTCAGAATGCGTTTTCTAGGGTCCGAGCTTTCAGTCGTCTCCCATGCTGGCTAGGGATATGTTTAGTGTTGCTCGGAAAGAGCGAACCCGGAAGGTCCAGTTGCATGTGGGGCTGCGTAAAGGCTCCCCTGGGGAGTTCACTTCTACCCAAAGCCTTCCTCTGGGGGCAGTTTTGGCTGAGCGAAAGGGGCTCAGAATGCGTTTTCTAGGGCCCAAGTTTTCAGTCGTCTCCCATGTCGGCTAGGGATATATATAGTGTTGCTCGGAAAGAGCGAACAAGGAGGGTCCAGTTGCATGTGGGGCTGCATAAAGGCTCCCCTGGGGAGTTCACTTGTACCCAAAGCCTTCCTCTGGGGGCACTTTTGTATGGGCGAATCGGGCTTGTTGCTCGTTTTCTGGGGCCCTATTTTTCAGTCATCTGCCATGCGGGCCAGGGTTATATTTAGGGTTGCTCGGAAAGAGCGAATACGGAGGGTCCAGTTGCATGTGGGGCTGCGTAAAGGCTCCCCTGGGGAGTTCAGATGTACCCAAAGCCTTCCTTTGGTGGCACTTTTGGATGGGCGAAAGAGACTCGCAATGCGTTTCCTGAGTCCCTCTTTTTCAGTCTTCTCCCTTTGCGGCTAGGGCTATATTTAGGCTTGCTGTGAAAGAGAGAATAAGGAGGGTCCATTTGCATGTGGGGCTGCATAAAGGCTCCCCTGGGGAGTTCACTTGTACCCAAAGCCTTCCTCTGGTGGCAATTTTGGATGGGTGAAAGGGGCTCAGAATGCGTTTTCTAGGGTCCGAGCTTTCAGTCGTCTCCCATGCCGGCTAGGGATATGTTTAGTGTTGCTCGGAAAGAGCGAACCTGGAAGGTCCAGTTGCATGTGGGGCTGCAAAAAGGCTCCCCTGGGGAGTTCAGATGTACCCAAAGCCTTCCTTTGGGGGCACTTTTGGATGGGCGAAAGAGACTCGCAATGCGTTTCCTGAGTCCCTCTTTTTCAGTCTTCTCCCTTTGCGGCTAGGGCTATATTTAGGCTTGCGTAGAAAGAGAGAACGCGGAGGGCCCAGTTGCATGTGGGGCTGCACAAAGGCTCCCCTGGGGAGTTCACTTGTACCCAAAGCCTTCCTCTGGGGGCAATTTTGGATGGGCGAAAGGGGCTCGGAATGCGTTTTCTAGGGCCCGAGTTTTCAGTCGTCTCAAATGCCGGCTAGGGATATACATAGTGTTTTCATAAACAGCGAACGCGGAGGGTCCAGTTGCATTTGGGGCTGCATAAAGGCTCGCCTGGGGAGTTCACTTGTACCCAAAGTCTTCCTTTGGGGCCACTTCTGGATGGGCGAATGGGGCTTGAAACGCATTTTCTGGGGCCAGAGTTTTCAGACTTCTGCCATGCTGGCTAGGGATATATTTAGGGTTGGTCCTAAACAGCGAACGCAGAGGGTCCAGTTGCATGTGGGGCTGCATAAAGGCTCCCCTGGGGAGTTCACTTGTACCCAAAGCCTTCCTTTGGGGCCACTTCTGGATGGGCGAATGGGGCTTGAAACGCATTTTCTGGGGCCAGAATTTTCAGACTTCTGCCACGCTGGCTAGGGTTATATTAAGTGTTGCTCGGAAACAGCGAACCCGGAGGGTCGAGTTGCATGTGGGGCTGCATAAAGGCTCCCCTGGGGAGTTTAGATGTACCCAAAGCCTTCCTTTAGGGGAACTTCTGGATGGGCGAATGGGGCTTGAAACGCATTTTCTGGGGCCCGAGATTTCAGTTTTCTGCCATGCCGGCTAGGGATATGTTTAGTGTTGCTCGGAAAGAGCGAACCCGGAAGGTCCAGTTGCATGTGGGGCTGCAAAAAGGCTCCCCTGGGGAGTTCACTTGTACCCAAAGCCTTCCTCTGGGGGCAATTTTGGATGGGCGAAAGGGGCTCGGAATGCGTTTTCTAGGGCCCGAGTTTTCAGTCGTCTCAAATGCCGGCTAGGGATATACATAGTGTTTTCGTAAACAGCGAACGCGGAGGGTCCAGTTGCATTTGGGGCTGCATAAAGGCTCGCCTGGGGAGTTCACTTGTACCCAAAGCCTTCCTTTGGGGGCACTTTTGGATGGTCCAAGTGGAATCGCAATGCTTTTTCTGAGGCCTGCTTTTTCAGTCTTCTCCCATTGCGCCGAGGGCTATATTTAGGCTTGCGGTGAAAGAGTGAACCCGGAGGGTCCAGTTGCATGTGGGGCTGCATAAAGGCTCCCCTGGGCAGTTAAATTGTACCCAAAGCCTTCCTCTGGGGGCACTTCTGGATGGGCGAATGGGGCGTGAAACGCGTTTTCTGGGGCCTGACTTTTCAGTCGTCTGCCATGCTGGCTAGGGATATATTTAGGGTTGGTCGTAAACAGCAAACCCGGAGGGTCCAGTTGCATGTGGGGCTGCGTAAAGGCTCCCCTGGGGAGTTCACTTGTACCCAAAGCCTTCCTTTGGGGCCACTTCTGGATGGGCGAATGGGGCTTGAAACGCATTTTCTGGGGCCAGAATTTTCAGACTTCTGCCACGCTGGCTAGGGTTATATTAAGTGTTGCTCGGAAACAGCGAACCCGGAGGGTCGAGTTGCATGTGGGGCTTCATAAAGGCTCCCCTGGGGAGTTTAGATGTACCCAAAGCCTTCCTTTGGGGGCACTTCTGGATGGGCGAATGGGGCTTGAAACGCATTTTCTGGGGCCCGAGCTTTCAGTTTTCTGCCATGCCGGCTAGGGATATGTTTAGTGTTGCTCGGAAAGAGCGAACCCGGAAGGTCCAGTTGCATGTGGGGCTGCAAAAAGGCTCCCCTGGGGAGTTCAGATGTACCCAAAGCCTTCCATTGGGGGCACTTTTGGATGGGCGAAAGAGACTCGCAATGCGTTTCCTGAGTCCCTCTTTTTCAGTCTTCTCCCTTTGCGGCTAGGACTATATTTAGGCTTGCGTAGAAAGAGAGAACGCGGAGGGCCCAGTTGCATGTGGGGCTGCACAAAGGCTCCCCTGGGGAGTTCACTTGTACCCAAAGCCTTCCTCTGGGGGCAATTTTGAATGGGCGAAAGGGGCTCGGAATGCGTTTTCTAGGGCCCGAGTTTTCAGTCGTCTCAAATGCCGGCTAGGGATATACATAGTGTTTTTGTAAACAGCGAACGCGGAGGGTCCAGTTGCATTTGGGGCTGCATAAAGGCTCCCCTAGGCAGTTAAATTGTACCCAAAGCCTTCCTTTGGGGCACTTCTGGATGGGCGAATGGGGCTTGAAACGCATTTTCTGGATCCCGAGTTTTCAGATTTCTGCCATGCTGGCTAGGGTTATATTTAGGGTTGCTCGTAAACAGCGATCACGGAGGGTCCAGTTGCATGTGGGGCTGCATAAAGGCATTCCTGCGGAGTTCAGATATACCGAAAGCCTTCCTCTAGGGGCACTTTTGAATGGGCGAAAGGGGCTCAAAGCGCGCTTTCTGGGGCCCGAGTTCTCAGTCGTCTCCCATGCCGGCTAGGGCTATGTTTAGTGCTGCTCGGAAAGAGCGAACCCGGAGGGTCCAGTTGCATGTGGGGCTGCATAAAGGTTCACCTGGGGAGTTCAGATATACCCAAAGCCTTCCTCTGGGGGCACTTCTGGATGGGCGAATGGGGCTTGAAACGCATTTTCTGGGGCCCGAGTTTTCAGACTTCTGCCATGCTGGCTAGGGTTATATTTAGGGTTGCTCGTAAACAGCGAACATGTAGGGTCCAGTTGCATGTGGGGCTGCGTAAAAGGTTCCCCTGGGGAGTACACTTGTACCCAAAGCCTTCCTTTGGGGGCACTTTTGGATGGGCGAAAGAGACTCGCAATGCGTGTTATGAGGCCCGCTTTTTCAGTCTTCTCCCATTGCACCGACGGATATATTTAGGCTTGCGGTTAAAGAGCGAATAAGGAGGGTCCAGTTCCATGTGGGGCTGCATAAAGGCTCCCCTGGGGAGTTCACTTGTACCCAAAGCCTTCCTTTGGGGGCACTTTTGGATGGTCCAAGGGGAATCGCAATGCGTTTTCTGAGGCCCGTTTTTCAGTCTTCACCCATTGCGCCGACGGATATATTTAGGCTTGCGGTGAAAGAGTGAACCCGGAGGGTCCAGTTGCATGTGGGGCTGCATAAAGGCTCCCCTGGGCAGTTAAATTGTACCCAAAGCCTTCCTCTGGGGGCACTTCTGGATGGGCGAATGGGGCGTGAAACGCGTTTTCTGGGGCCTGACTTTTCAGTCGTCTGCCATGCTGGCTAGGGATATATTTAGGGTTGGTCGTAAACAGCAAACCCGGAGGGTCCAGTTGCATGTGGGGCTGCGTAAAGGCTCCCCTGGGGAGTTCACTTGTACCCAAAGCCTTCCTTTGGGGCCACTTCTGGATGGGCGAATGGGGCTTGAAACGCATTTTCTGGGGCCAGAATTTTCAGACTTCTGCCACGCTGGCTAGGGTTATATTAAGTGTTGCTCGGAAACAGCGAACCCGGAGGGTCGAGTTGCATGTGGGGCTTCATAAAGGCTCCCCTGGGGAGTTTAGATGTACCCAAAGCCTTCCTTTGGGGGCACTTCTGGATGGGCGAATGGGGCTTGAAACGCATTTTCTGGGGCCCGAGCTTTCAGTTTTCTGCCATGCCGGCTAGGGATATGTTTAGTGTTGCTCGGAAAGAGCGAACCCGGAAGGTCCAGTTGCATGTGGGGCTGCAAAAAGGCTCCCCTGGGGAGTTCAGATGTACCCAAAGCCTTCCATTGGGGGCACTTTTGGATGGGCGAAAGAGACTCGCAATGCGTTTCCTGAGTCCCTCTTTTTCAGTCTTCTCCCTTTGCGGCTAGGACTATATTTAGGCTTGCGTAGAAAGAGAGAACGCGGAGGGCCCAGTTGCATGTGGGGCTGCACAAAGGCTCCCCTGGGGAGTTCACTTGTACCCAAAGCCTTCCTCTGGGGGCAATTTTGAATGGGCGAAAGGGGCTCGGAATGCGTTTTCTAGGGCCCGAGTTTTCAGTCGTCTCAAATGCCGGCTAGGGATATACATAGTGTTTTTGTAAACAGCGAACGCGGAGGGTCCAGTTGCATTTGGGGCTGCATAAAGGCTCCCCTAGGCAGTTAAATTGTACCCAAAGCCTTCCTTTGGGGCACTTCTGGATGGGCGAATGGGGCTTGAAACGCATTTTCTGGATCCCGAGTTTTCAGATTTCTGCCATGCTGGCTAGGGTTATATTTAGGGTTGCTCGTAAACAGCGATCACGGAGGGTCCAGTTGCATGTGGGGCTGCATAAAGGCATTCCTGCGGAGTTCAGATATACCGAAAGCCTTCCTCTAGGGGCACTTTTGAATGGGCGAAAGGGGCTCAAAGCGCGCTTTCTGGGGCCCGAGTTCTCAGTCGTCTCCCATGCCGGCTAGGGCTATGTTTAGTGCTGCTCGGAAAGAGCGAACCCGGAGGGTCCAGTTGCATGTGGGGCTGCATAAAGGTTCACCTGGGGAGTTCAGATATACCCAAAGCCTTCCTCTGGGGGCACTTCTGGATGGGCGAATGGGGCTTGAAACGCATTTTCTGGGGCCCGAGTTTTCAGACTTCTGCCATGCTGGCTAGGGTTATATTTAGGGTTGCTCGTAAACAGCGAACATGTAGGGTCCAGTTGCATGTGGGGCTGCGTAAAAGGTTCCCCTGGGGAGTACACTTGTACCCAAAGCCTTCCTTTGGGGGCACTTTTGGATGGGCGAAAGAGACTCGCAATGCGTGTTATGAGGCCCGCTTTTTCAGTCTTCTCCCATTGCACCGACGGATATATTTAGGCTTGCGGTTAAAGAGCGAATAAGGAGGGTCCAGTTCCATGTGGGGCTGCATAAAGGCTCCCCTGGGGAGTTCACTTGTACCCAAAGCCTTCCTTTGGGGGCACTTTTGGATGGTCCAAGGGGAATCGCAATGCGTTTTCTGAGGCCCGTTTTTCAGTCTTCACCCATTGCGCCGACGGATATATTTAGGCTTGCGGTGAAAGAGTGAACCCGGAGGGTCCAGTTGCATGTGGGGCTGCATAAAGGCTCCCCTGGGGAGTTCACATGTACCCAAAGCCTTCCTCTGGGGGCACTTTAGGATGTGCGAATGGGGCTTGTAACGCGATTTCTGGGGCCCGATTTTTCAGTCTTCTCCCTTTGCGGCCAGGGCTATATTTAGGCTTGGGTAGAAAGAGTGAACGCTGAGGATCCAGTTGCATGTGGGGCTGCGTAAAGGCTCCCCTGGGGAGTTCACTTGTACCCAAAGCCTTCCTTTGGGGGCACTTTTGGATACGAGATTTGGGCTTGTAACTCATTTTCTGGGGTCTGAGTTTTCAGTCGACTGCCATGCGGGCCAGGGCTATGTTTAGGCTTGCTGTGAAAGAGCGAATACGGAGGGTCCAGTTGCATGTGGGGCTGCGTTAAGGCTCCCCTGGGGAGTTCAGTTGTACCCAAAGCCTTCCTTTGGGGGCACTTCTGGATGGTCCAAGGGGAATCGCAATGCGTTTTCTGGGGCCCGATTTTTCAGTCTTCTCCCATTCCGCCGAGGGATATATTTAGGCTTGCGGTTAAAGAGTGAACGCGGAGGGTCCAGTTGCATGTGGGGCTGCATAAAGGCTCCCCTGGGGAGTTCACTTGTACCCAAAGTCTTCCTTTGGGGCCACTTCTGGATGGGCGAATGGGGCTTGAAACGCGTTTTTTGGGGCCCTAGTTTTCAGTCTTCTTCCATGCTGGCTAGGGATATATTTAGGGTTGCTCATAAACAGCGAACACGGTGGGTCCAGTTGCATGTGGGGCTGCATAAAGGCTCCCCTGGGAGTTCACTTGTACCCAAAGCCTTCCTTTGGTGGCCCTTTTGGATGGTCGAAAGAGACTCGCAATGCGTTTTCTCAGGCCCGCTTTTTCAGTCTTCTCCCTTTTGCGGCTAGGGCTATATTTAGGCTTCCGTAGAAAGAGTGAACCCGGAGGGTCCAGTTGCATGTGGCGCTGCGTAAAGGCTCCCCTGGGGAGTTCACTTGTACCCAAAGCCTTCCTTTGGGGGCACTTTTGGATGGGCGAAAGAGACTCGCAATTCGTTTTCCGAGGCCCGCTTTTTCAGTCTTCTCCCTTTTGCGGCTAGGGATATATTTAGACTTGCGTAGAAAGATCGAACCCGGAGGGTCCAGTTGCATGTGGGGCTGCATAAAGGCTCCCCTGGGGAGTTCACTTGTACTTAAAACCTTCCTTTGTTGGCCCTTTTGCATGGTCGAAAGAGACTCGCAATGCGTTTTCTCAGGCCCGCTTTTTCAGTCTTCTCCCTTTTGCGGCTAGGGCTATATTTATGCTTGCGTAGAAAGAGTGAACCCGGAGGGTCCAGTTGCATGTGGCGCTGCGTAAAGGCTCCCCAGGGGAGTTCACTTGTACCCAAAGCCTTCCTTTGGGGGCACTTTTAGATGGTCGAAAGAGACTCGCAATGCGTTTTCTCAGGCCCGCTTTTTCAGTCTTCTCCCTTTTGCGGCTAGGGCTATATTTAGGCTTGCGTAGAAAGAGCGAATACGGAGGGTCCAGTTGCATGTGGGGCTGCACAAAGGCTCCCCTGGGGAGTTCACTTCTACCCAAAGCCTTCCTTTGGTGGCCCTTTTGGATGGTCGAAAGAGACTCGCAATACGTTTTCTCAGGCCCGCTTTTTCAGTCTTCTCCCTTTTGCGGCTAGGGATATATTTAGGCTTGCGTAGAAAGAGTGAACGCCGAGGGTCCAGTTGCATGTGGGGCTGCATAAAGGCTCCCCTGGGGAGTTCAGTTGTACCCAAAGCCTTCCTTTTGGAGCACTTTTGGATGGGCGAATTGGGCTTGTAACGCATTTTCTGCGGCCCGAGTTTTCAGTCGACTGCCATGCGGGCTAGGGATATATTTAGGGTTGCTGCGAAAGATCGAACCCGGAGGGTCCAGTTGCATGTGGGGCTGCATAAAGGCTCCCCTGGGGAGTTCACTTGTACTTAAAACCTTCCTTTGGCGGAACATTTGGATGGGAGAAATGGTCTTGTATGGCATTTTCTTTGGCCCGATTTTTCAGTCATCTCCAATGTCGGCTAGGGATATATTTAGGCTTGCTGTCAAAGAGTAAATAAGGAGGGTTGAGTTGCATGTGGGGCTGCATAAAGGCTCCCCTGGGAAGTTCAGTTGTACCCAACGCCTTCCTTTGGGGGCACTTCTGGATGGTCCATGGGGAATCGCAATGCGTTTTCTGGGGCCCGATTTTTCAGTCTTCTCCCATTCCGCCGAGGGATATATTTAGGCTTGCGGTGAAAGAGTGAACGCGGAGGGTTGAGTTGCATGTGGGGCTGCATAAAGGCTCCCCTGGGGAGTTCACTTGTACCCAAAGCCTTCCTCTGGGGGCACTTTTGGATGGGCGAATGTGGCTTGTAACACGTATTCTGTGGCCCGAGTTTTCAGTCTTCTGCCATGCTGGCAAGGGTTATATTTAGTGTTGCTCGTAAACAGCGAACACGGAGGGTCCAGTTGCATGTGGGGCTGCGTAAAGGCTCCCCTGTGGAGATCACATATACCCAAAGCCTTCCTTTGGGGGCACTTTCGGATGGGTGAATGGGTCTTGTAAGTCGTTTTCTTTGGCTCGATTTTCAGTCATCTCCGATGCCGGCTAGGGCTATATTTAGGGTTGCTGTGAAAGAGCGAATAAGGAGGGTCCAGTTTCATATGGGGCTGCATAAAGGCTCCCCTGGGGAGTTCACTAGTTCTCAAAGCCTTCCTCTGGGGGCACTTTTGGATGGGCTAACGGGGCTCGGAATGCGTTTTCTGTGGCCTGAGTTTTCAGTCACCTGCAATGCCGGCCAAGGCTATATTTAGTGTTGCTTAGAAACAGCAAACCCGGAAGGTCCAGTTGCATGTGGGGCTGCATAAAGGCTCCCCTGGGGAGTTCACTTGTACCCAAAGCCTTCCTCTGGGGGCACTTTTGGATGGGCGAATGGGGCTTGTAACGCATTTTCTGGGGCCCGAGATTTCAGTCGACTGCCAGGCGGGCCAAGGCTATATTTAGGGTTGCTGTGAAAGAGCGAATACGGAGGGTCCAGTTGCATGTGGGGCTGCGTAAAGGCTCCCCTGGGGACTTCAATTGTACCCAAAGCCTTCCTTTGGGGGCACTTTTGGATGGGCGAATGGGTCTTGAATGGCTTTTTCTGGGGCTCGAGTTTTCAGACTTCTGCTATGCTGGCTAGGGTTATATTTAGGGTTGCTCGTAAAAAGTGAACACGGAGGGTCCAGTTGCATGTGGGGCTGCGTAAAGGTTCCCCTGGAGAGTTCACTTGTACCCAAAGCCTTCCTCTGGGAGCACTTTTGGATGGCCGAAAGAGACTCGCAATGCTTTTTCTGAGGCCCGCTTTTTCAGTCTTCTCCCTTTGCGGCTAGAGCTATATTTAGTCTTGCGTAGAAATTGTGAACGCGGAGGGTTGAATTCCATGTGGGGCTGCATAAAGGCTCCCCTGGGGAGTTCACTTCTACCCAAAGCCTTCCTTTGGGGGCACTTTTGGATGGTCCCAGGGGAATCGCAATGCGTTTTCTGAGGCCTGTTGTTCAGTCTTCACCCACTGCGCCGACGGATATATTTAGGCTTGCGGTTAAAGAGCGAATAAGGAGGGTCCAGTTCCATGTGGGGCTGCATAAAGGCTCCCCTGGGGAGTTCACTTGTACTCAAAGCCTTCCTTTGGGGGCACTTTTGGATGGGAGAATGGGGCTAGAAACGCGTTTTCTATCAGCCGAGTTTTCATTCGTCTGCCATGCGGGCCAGGGTTATATTTAGGCTTGCGTAGAAAGAGTGAACGCGGAGGGTCCAGTTGCATGTGGGGCTGCATAAAGGCTCCCCTGGGGAGTTCACTTGTACCCAAAGTCTTCCTTTGGGGTGTCCTGGTTTCAGTTAGCACAGAATTAATTTTCTTCCTAGTAGCTGGTGGAATGCTGTGTTTTGGCTTAGGATGAGAAGAGTGCTGATAACACCCCGATGCTTTAATTGTTGCAGAGCAGTGCTTATACTAAGCCAAGGACATCTCAGCCTTTTGCTCTGTCCTGCCAACGGGCAGGCTGGGGGTGCAGTAAGAGCTGGGAGGGGACAGACCCAGGACAGGTGACCCAAACTAGCCAAAGGGGTATTCCATACCATCTGACGTCATGCTAAACAATATATAGGGGTGGCTAGCTGGGGGGAGGGGGCCGGACTGCTCGGGGTTAGGCTGGGCATCGGTCAGCGAGTGGTGAGCAATTGCATTGTGCATCACTTGTTTGTACATACTATTATTACTTTCCTATTATCACCATTGTATTATTATTGTTATTATTTTATTATTATTTTGTTATTATTATTTTCCTGTCTTATTAAACTGTCTTTATCTCAACTCACGGGCTTCACTTTCCATTTCTCTCCCCCGTCCCAGAGAGGGAGGGGGGAGGGTGAGCGAACGGCTGCGTGGTGTTTAGCTGCCGGCCGGGTTAAACCACGACAGTCTTTTTGGCGCCCAACGTGGTGCCCGAAAGGTTGAGATAACGGCAGATCTGACCAGAGTGTGTTAAACTAAAATTGGTGTAAGGATTAGACCTCCTTAATAGTCACTTGTCATAATGCTGATTGCTTTAATCTCAACTCTGCTGCGCCTGTTTTCCAAATTGAGTATTATAGTACATTATTTTCCGTATTTGCTCTCTGTCGTGTTGTTTATCCTCTCCGGGCCCTGGTTTCAGATCATTATGGTGCTGTGTGTTGTAGCAATGGCTTATGAGACGATGAAATATGTGGTCATGACTCTAACTTGTTATTTGTATTCAGTAACATCGTCGACTCTGTACTTTGGAAACTGTATCTTGGAAACTATTAGCAATTATACCTATTGTTTTTTTCCATTAGGGAGTCAATCTGTGGAGGGGAAAGGGGAGGATATTTTTCCTTACTTGCTTACTCTCCCTTTCTCCTTCACCACCCCTGTATCCTCCTGGGTCACTCTGCCTTCCTCCTTCACCACCCTCTTATCCCCTGAGCTTGTCACAATAGCTCTCCAAGATATTGAATATTTCTGGAATACTCAGAATACCATAGTCTTGTTGTTCTGCCTCATGAATGCACTTCAGATTCTGCTTAAAGTTAAACAACTACTTATGAAGCTCATCCGAAGATCTGCCCGGAGGCAGGATAGTTGTGGGTGGCAGGGAGTATGGGTGGATATGGGCAGGCATCTAGAGCAGTTGGCACCCCCAGTGTGTTGGAAATTCACCCCTGAACAATGGCAAAATCCTCAAAAACTGGCAGAATGCTTGAAAAAAAGGTGTCATGATTCTGGCAGTTCCAAAGTAACACAAATCATTGTAACGTGCTGGGGCCTGGCTCATGCCTATCGAGCTGCCATTGATACTGCTATCAACTTAGTGACAGACCCTGCGGCCACTCCAAGCCCTGTGACAGATCCAACGGCCACTGTGACCCCTACGGTGGACTCGGCAGCCGCTCCAGATCCGGTTCCTGCAGCCGCTCCAGATCCGGTTCCTGCAGCCACTCCAGCTCCAGCTCCTGCAGCCGCCCCAGTTCCAGCTCCTGCAGCCGCTCCAGTCCCAGCTCCTGCAGCCGCTCCAGTTCCAGTTCCTGCCGCCGCTCCAGCTTCAGCTCCTGCAGCCGCTCCAGTCCCAGTTCCTGCAGTCGCTCCAGTTCCAGCTCCGGCCGCTACTCCAGTCCCAGTTCCTGCAACTGCTCCAGTCCCAGTTCCTGAAGCCGCTCCAGCTCCAGCTCCTACTGCTGCTCCAGTCCCAGCTCCTGCAACTGCTCCAGCTCCAGCTCCAGCTCCTGTAGCCGCTACAGCTCCGGTTCCTGCAACTGCTCCAGCTCCTGTGGCCGTGTCAGAGAAACGAGCTGTAGCAGTGCAAGTTGACCCTGCAGAGGGTATTCCAATCCCTGTAACGGGGTCAGGGAAACGAGCTGTAGCAGTGCAAGTTGACCCTGCAGAGGGTATTCCAACCCCTGTAACGGGGTCAGAGAAACGAGCTGTAGCAGTGCAAGTTGACCCTGCAGAGGGTATTCCAACCCCTGTAACGGGGTCAGAGAAACGAGCTGTAGCAGTGCAAGTTGACCCTGCAGAGGGTATTCCAATCCCTGTAACGGGGTCAGAGAAACGAGCTGTAGCAGTGCAAGTTGACCCTGCAGAGGGTATTCCAACCCCTGTAACGGGGTCAGAGAAATGAGCAGTAGCAGTGCAAGCTGCCCCTGCAGAGGGCATTCCAACCCCTGTGGCAGACCCTGTAACAAAGTCAGAGAAACGAGCAGTAGCAGTGCAAGCTGCCCCTGTAGAGAAGGTGAAAATATGGTATAGAAATTCAAGTCGTTTAGAACGCAGAGAGTCTTCTGCCAATCCAGGTAAGGCTTCTGCCAAAACTAAGTATAGAGATGACGAAGATGATGACGACGCTGGGCCATCAAGGATTCAGGAGGAGGAAGATGAGGATGCCGAAAAAGCAACAGTAACTACCCGAAGCCTAAACGAGCGCGAGCTACGAGATGTGCGAAAAGATTTTGGTCGCTGTATAGGTGAGCAGCTTGTCACCTGGCTGCTCCGGTGCTGGGACTCTGGAGCCAATTGTGTGGAATTAGACGGCAGGGAAGCCAGACGGTTGGGATCCCTTGCTCGAGACGCCGGCATTGACAAAGCAATTGCAGATGGAGCACAATCCACCAGCCTCTGGAGGCGTCTCCTCTCAGCTGTGAGGGAAAGGTATCCCTTCAAGGAAGATATTTTATGTCTACCAGGCAAGTGGACCACTATGGAGAAGGGAATCCAGTACCTGAGGGAATTAGCCATACGGGAAGTGATTTATGAGGATCCAGACCTCAGACAAACATCCAAAGATCCAGATGAAGTCAAGTGTACACGACCCATGTGGCGGAAGTTTGTACGGAGTGCACCATCATCATATGCCAGCTCATTGGCAATAATGGCCTGGAAAGAGGATGAGGAACCCACAGTGGATGAAGCGGCTAAACAACTCCGGCAGTACGAAGAAAGTCTCTCCTCTTCCTTACAGGCCTGCGTCTCAGCTGTGGAGAAACTTTCTGAAAAGGTTCACCAACTTGAAGAGAATCTATTGTCCTCCCCACCTGAACCAACCAGTGCCCACCGACCAAAAGAGAACACTTGGGAGAAACTTTCTGAAAAGGTTCACCAACTTGAAGAGAGATTATTCTCCTCCGCACCTGTACAAAGCAGTGTCTCAGCTGTCAGGGGTAGGCGTTCACCCACACAAGGAAGACGCTATGGTGGGTACTCACCCCGTGCCACCCTGTGGTTTTACTTACGAGACCATGGAGAGGACATGAGAAAATGGGATGGAAAATCTACCGCGACCCTAGAGGCACGGGTACGTGAGTTGCAAAAGAAAACAATCAGGAAAAAAGGATTCTCCGAAAAGTTTGCTGCTCCAACTTCCAGCAGACAATCCTTCAAACACAGAAATGAAGAAGATTCTGACCAGGATTAGGGGGGCCCTGCCTCCAGCCAGGGGGAGGAAAGGGACAATCGAGTTTATTGGACTGTGTGGATTCGATGGCCTGGCACATCACGCGCACAGAAGTATAAGGCTTTAGTAGACACCGGTGCACAATGTACTATAATGCCATCGAGCTATAAAGGACCAGAGCCCATCTATATTTGTGGAGTGACAGGAGGATCTCAGCAGTTGACTGTATTGGAGGCTGAAGTGAGTCTGACTGGGAATGAGTGGGAAAAGCACCGTATTGTGACTGGCCCGGATGCTCCATGTATCCTTGGCATAGACTATCTTAGAAGAGGATATTGCAAGGACCCAAAAGGGTTCCGGTGGGCTTTTGGTATAGCTGCCTTAGAGACAGAGGGCATTAAACAATTATCTACCTTGCCTGGTCTCTCAGAGGACCCCTCTGTTGTGGGGTTGCTGAGGGTCGAAGAACAGCAAGTGCCAATCGCTACCACAACTGTGCACCGGCGGCAATATCGCACTAACCGAGACTCCCTGATTCCCATCCATAAGCTAATTCGTCAATTGGAGAGCCAAGGAGTGATCAGCAAGACCCATTCACCTTTCAATAGCCCCATATGGCCAGTGCGAAAGTCTAATGGCGAGTGGAGACTAACAGTGGACTATCGTGGCCTGAACGAAGTCACGCCACCACTGAGTGCTGCAGTGCCGGACATGCTGGAACTTCAGTATGAACTTGAATCGAGGGCAGCCAAGTGGTACGCCACAATTGATATCGCTAATGCATTTTTCTCCATCCCTCTAGCAGCAGAGTGCAGGCCACAATTTGCCTTCACTTGGAGGGGAGTCCAATATACTTGGAATAGGCTGCCCCAGGGGTGGAAACACAGCCCTACCATTTGTCATGGGCTGATCCAGTCTGCGCTAGAGCAGGGGGAAGCTCCTGAACACCTGCAGTACATCGATGACATTATTGTGTGGGGTGACACAGCAGAGGAAGTTTTCGAGAAAGGGAAGAAAATAGTCCAAATCCTTCTGAAAGCCGGTTTTGCCATAAAACAGAATAAAGTCAAAGGACCTGCACGAGAGATCCAGTTTTTAGGAATAAAATGGCAAGATGGACGTCGTCAAATCCCAATGGATGTGATCAACAAAATAACAGCTATGTCTCCACCAACTAACAAAAAAGAAACACAGACTTTCCTAGGTGTTGTGGGGTTTTGGAGAATGCACATCCCAAATTACAGTCTGATTGTAAACCCGCTCTACCGAGTAACCCGTAAGAAGAATGAGATTGAATGGGGCCCTGAACAACGACAAGCCTTTGAACAAATCAAGCAGGAAATAGTCCATGCAGTAGCCCTTGGGCCAGTTCGAACAGGACCAGATGTAAAGAATGTGCTCTACACTGCAGCCGGGGAGAACGGCCCCACCTGGAGCCTCTGGCAGAAAGAACCTGGGGAAACTCGAGGTCGGCCCCTGGGGTTTTGGAGTCGGGGATACAGAGGATCTGAGGCCCGCTATACTCCAACTGAAAAGGAGATATTGGCAGCATATGAAGGAGTTCGATCTGCTTCGGAGGTGGTCGGTACTGAAGCGCAGCTCCTCCTAGCACCCCGATTGCCGGTACTAGGCTGGATGTTCAAGGGAAGGGTCCCCTCTACGCATCATGCAACTGATGCTACATGGAGCAAGTGGGTTGCACTGATTACTCAGCGGGCTCGAATAGGAAACCCCAGTCGCCCAGGAATATTGGAAGTGATCATGGACTGGCCAGAAGGCAAATACTTTGGGATATCATCAGAGGAGGAGGTGGGTCGTGCTGAAGAAGCCCCACTGTACAACCAGTTGCCAGAGAATGAAAAGAAATATGCCCTGTTCACTGATGGGTCCTGTCGTATTGTGGGGAAGCATCGGAGATGGAAGGCTGCTGTATGGAGTCCTACGCGACGAGTTGCAGAAGCTGCTGAGGGAGAAGGTGAATCGAGTCAGTTTGCAGAAGTGAAAGCCATTCAGCTGGCTTTAGACATTGCTGAACGAGAAAAATGGCCAGTTCTCTATCTCTACACCGATTCATGGATGGTAGCAAATGCCCTGTGGGGATGGTTACAGCAATGGAAGCAAAACAACTGGCAGCGTAGGGGCAAACCCATCTGGGCTGCTGCATTGTGGCAAGATATTGCTGCTCGGGTAGAGAACCTGGCTGTGAAAGTACGCCACGTAGATGCTCATGTGCCCAAGAATCGGGCTACTGAAGAACATCAAAACAACCAGCAGGTGGATCAGGCTGCTAAGATTGAAGTAGCTCAGGTGGACTTGGATTGGCAGCATAAAGGTGAATTATTTATAGCCCGATGGGCCCATGACACCTCAGGCCATCAAGGTAGAGACGCAACATACAGATGGGCTCGTGATCGAGGGGTGGACTTGACCATGGACGCTATAGCACAGGTTATTCATGACTGTGAAACATGTGCTGCAATCAAGCAAGCCAAACGGTCAAAGCCTCTTTGGTATGGAGGACGATGGCTGAAATATAAATATGGAGAGGCCTGGCAGATTGATTACATCACACTCCCTCAAACTCGCAATGGCAAGCGCCACGTACTTACAATGGTGGAAGCAACCACCGGATGGCTGGAAACATATCCTGTGCCTCATGCCACTGCCCGGAACACCATCCTGGGCCTTGAAAAGCAAGTCCTATGGCAACATGGCACCCCAGAAAGAATAGAATCAGACAATGGGACTCACTTCCGAAACAACCTTATAGACACTTGGGCCAAAGAACATGGTATTGAATGGGTGTATCACATCCCCTATCATGCACCAGCCTCCGGGAAAGTTGAACGATACAATGGCCTGTTAAAGACTACCTTGAAAGCAATGGGCGCTGGGACGTTCAAAAACTGGGATACGCATTTGGCAAAGGCCACCTGGTTAGTCAATACTAGGGGATCTACCAACCGAGCTGGACCTGCCCAATCAAACCTGTTACGTACTGTAGATGGGGATAAAGTTCCTGTAGTGCATGTAAAAAATATGCTGGGTAAAACAGTCTGGGCTACTCCTGCCTCAGGAAAAGGCAAACCTATTCGTGGAATTGTTTTCGCTCAGGGACCTGGATACACTTGGTGGGTGATGCAAAAGAACGGAGAGGTCCGGTGTGTACCTCAAGGAGATTTAATACTGGGTGAGAATAGCCCATGAACTGAATTGTACCATGTTAAATAGTATATTATACTGTATGTTATCACTACCATGATTACTATAGGTGACTAATTAGAATGTATGGAAAAGAGTGTAACCTGAGCATGACATAAATGGTATGGAATAAGGGGTGGATAGATGTCCTGGTTTCAGTTAGCACAGAATTAATTTTCTTCCTAGTAGCTGGTGGAATGCTGTGTTTTGGCTTAGGATGAGAAGAGTGCTGATAACACCCCGATGCTTTAATTGTTGCAGAGCAGTGCTTATACTAAGCCAAGGACATCTCAGCCTTTTGCTCTGTCCTGCCAACGGGCAGGCTGGGGGTGCAGTAAGAGCTGGGAGGGGACAGACCCAGGACAGGTGACCCAAACTAGCCAAAGGGGTATTCCATACCATCTGACGTCATGCTAAACAATATATAGGGGTGGCTAGCTGGGGGGAGGGGGCCGGACTGCTCGGGGTTAGGCTGGGCATCGGTCAGCGAGTGGTGAGCAATTGCATTGTGCATCACTTGTTTGTACATACTATTATTACTTTCCTATTATCACCATTGTATTATTATTGTTATTATTTTATTATTATTTTGTTATTATTATTTTCCTGTCTTATTAAACTGTCTTTATCTCAACTCACGGGCTTCACTTTCCATTTCTCTCCCCCGTCCCAGAGAAGGAGGGGGGAGGGTGAGCGAACGGCTGCGTGGTGTTTAGCTGCCGGCCGGGTTAAACCACGACATGGGGGCACTTCTGGATGGGCGAATGGGGCTTTTAACGCGTTTTCTGGGGCCCTATTTTTCAGTCGTCTGCCATGCTGGCCAGGGTATTATTTCGGGTTGCTGTGAAAGAGCGAATACGGAGGGTCCAGTTGCATGTGGGACTGCATAAAGGCTCCCCTGGGGAGTTCACTTGTACCCAAAGTCTTCCTTTGGGGACACTTCTGGATGGGCAAATGGGGCTTGAAACGCATTTTCTGGCGCCCGAGTTTTCAGACTTCTGCCAAGCTGGCTAGGGTTATATTTGGGTTGCTCGTAAAAAGCGAACACGGAGGGTCCAGTTGCATGTGGGGCTGCGTAGAGGCTCCTTTGGGGAGTTCAATTCTACCCAAAGCCTTCCTTTGGGGGCAATTTTGGATGGTCGAAAGAGACTCGCAATGCGTTTTTAGGCCCGCTTTTTCAGTCTCCTCCCTTTGTGGCTAGAGCTATATTTAGGCTTGCATAGAAAGAGGGAACGCGGAGAGTCCAGTTGCATGTGGGGCTCCATAAAGGCTCCCCTGGGGAGTTCACTTGTACCCAAAGCCTTCCTCTGGGAGCACTTTTGGATGTGCGAATGGGGCTTGTAACGCGTTTTCTGGGGCCCGATTTTTCAGTCTTCTCCCTTTGCGGCCAGGGCTATATTTAGGCTTGCGTACAAAGAGTGAACCCGGAGGGTCCAGTTGCATGTGGGGCTGCATAAAGGCTCCCCTGGGGAGTTCAATTAGACCCAAAGCCTTCCTTTGAGGGCAATTTTGGATGGTCGAAAGAGAATCGCAATGCGTTTTTAGGCCCGCTTTTTCAGTCTCCTCCCTTTGCGGCCAGAGATATATTTAGGCTTGCATAGAAAGAGGGAACGCGGAGGGTTGAGTTGCATGTGGGGCTGCATAAAGGCTCCCCTGGGGAGTTCACTTGTACCCAAAGCCTTCCTCTGGGAGCACATTTGGATGTGCGAATGGGGCTTGTAACGCGTTTTCTGGGGCCCGATTTTTCAGTCTTCTCCCTTTGCGGCCAGGGCTATATTTAGGCTTGCGTACAAAGAGTGAACCCGGAGGGTCCAGTTGCATGTGGGGCTGCATAAAGGCTCCCCTGGGGAGTTCAGTTGTACCCAAAGCCTTCCTTTGGGGGCACTTTTGGATGGGCGAATGGGGCTTGTAACGCATTTTCTGGGGCTTGAGTTTTCAGTCGACTGCCATGCGGGCCAGGGCTATGTTTAGGGTTGCTGTGAAAGAGCGAACCCGGAGGGTCCAGTTGCATGTGGGGCTGCATAAAGGCTCCCCTGGTGAGTTAAGTTGTACCCAAAGCCTTCCTTTGGGGGCACTTTTGGATGGGCGAAATGGTCTTGTAAGGCGTTTTCTTTGAACCGATTTTTCAGTCATCTCCAATGCTAGCTAGGGCTATATTTAGGCTTGCAGTGAAAAAGCGAATAAGGAGGGTCCAGTTGCATATAGGGCTGCGTAAAGGCTCCCCTGGGGAGTTCACTTGTACCCAAACCTTCCTCTGGGGGCACTTTTGGATGGGCGAAAGGGGCTCCGAAAGCGTTTTCTGGGGCCCAAGTTTTCAGTCGTCTCCCATGACGGCTAGCGCTATATTTAGTGTTGCTCGGAAACAGCGAACCCGGAGGGTCCAGTTTCATGTGGGGCTGCATAAAGGCTCCCCTTGGGAGTTCAGTTGTACCCAAAGCCTTCCTTTGGGGGCACTACTGCATGGGCGAATGGGGCTTGTAACGCATTTTCTGGGGCCCGAGATTTCAGTCGACTGCCAGGCGGGCCAAGGATATATTTAGGCTTGCGTAGAAAGAGTGAACACGGAGGGTCCAGTTGCATGTGGGGCTGCATAAAGGCTCCCCTGGGGAGTTCACTTGTACCCAAAGCCTTCCTCTGGGGGCACTTCTGGATGGGCGAATGGGGCTTGAAACGCTTTTTCTGTGACCCGAGTTTTCATTCGTCTGCCATGCTGGCTAGTGTTATATTTACTGTTGCTCGGAAACAGGGAACCCGGAGGGTCCAGTTGCATGCGGGGCTGCGTAAAGGCTCTCCTGGGGAGTTCAGTTGTACCAAAAGACTTCCTTTGGAGGCACTTTTGAATGGGCGAATGAGGCTTGTAACGCGTTTTCAGGGGTCCTATTTTTCAGTCGTCTGCTATGCGAGCCAGGGTTATATTTAGGGTTGTTTTTAAAGAGCGTATACGGAGGGTCCAGTTGCATGCGGGGCTGCGTAAAGGCTCCTCTGGGGAGTTCACTTGTACACAAAGCATTCCTTTGGGGGCACTTCTGGATGGGCGAATAGGGCTTGAAACCGTTTTTCTGTGGCCCGAGTTTTCAGTCTTCTGCCATGCTGGCTAGGGTTATATTTAGGGTTGCTCGTAAACAGCGAACACGGGGGGTCCAGTTGCATGTGGGGCTGCATAAAGGCTCCCCTGGGGAGTTCACTTGTACCCAAAGCCTTCCTTTGGGGGCACTTTTGGATGGGCGAAAGGGGCTCCGAAAGTGTTTTCTGGGGCCCAAGTTTTCAGTCGTCTCCCATGACGGCTAGCGCTATATTTAGTGTTGCTCGGAAACAGCGAACCCGGAGGGTCCAGTTTCATGTGGGGCTGCATAAAGGCTCCCCTGGGGAGTTCAGTTGTACCCAAAGCCTTCCTTTGGGGGCACTTTTGGATGGGCGAAAGGGTCTTGTAAGGCGTTTTCTTTGAACCGATTTTTCAGTCATCTCCAATGCTAGCTAGGGATATATTTAGGCTTGCAATGAAAGAGCGAATAAGGAGGGTCCAGTTGCATATAGGGCTCCATAAAGGCTCCCCTGGGGAGTTCACTTGTACTCAAAGCATTCCTCTGGGGGCACTTTTCGATGGGCAAATGGGGCTCGGAATGTGTTTTCTGGGACCCGATTTTTCAGTTGTCTCCAATGCCGGCTTGGGCTATATATAGGCTTGCGTTGAAAGAGTAAACGCAGAGGGTCCAGTTGCATGTGGGGCTGCATAAAGGCTCCCCTGGGGACTTCAGTTGTACCCAAAGCCTTCCTTTGGGGGCACTTCTGGATGGGTGAATGGCGCTTGAAAAGCTTTTTCTGTGTACCGAGTTTTCAGTCTTCTGCCATGCCGGCTAGGGCTATCTTTAGTGTTGCTTGGAAAGAGTGAACCCGGAGGGTCCAGTTGCATGTGGGGCTGCATAAAGGCTCCCCTGGGGAGTTCACTTGTTCCCAAAGCCTTCCTTTGGGGGCACTTTTGGATGGGCGAAAGAGACTCGCAATGCGTATTCTTTGGCCCGCTTTTTCAGTCTTCTCCCATTGCGCCGAGGGCTATATTTAGGCTTGTGGTGAAAGAGTGAACCCGGAGGGTCCAGTTGCATGTGGGGCTGCATAAAGGCTCCCCTGGGGAGTTCACTTGTACCCAAAGCCTTCCTTTGGGGGCACTTCTGGGTGGGCGAAAGGGGCTTGGAATGAGTTTTCTGGGTCCCGATTTTTCAAAGGTCTCCCATGACGGCTAGGGCTATGCTTAGTGTTGCTCGGAAAGACCGAACCAGGAGGGTCCAGTTGCATGTGGGGATGCATAAAGGCTGCCCTGGGGAGTTCAGTTGTACCCAAAGCCTTCCTTTGGGGGCACTTTTGGATGGGCGAATGGGGCTTGTAACGCGTTTTCTGGGGCTCGATTTTTCAGTCGTCTGCCATGCGGGCCAGGGTAATATTTAGGGTATCTGTGAAAGAGCGAACCCGGAGGGTCCAGTTGCATGTGGGGCTGCGTAAAGGCTCCCCTGGGGACTTCAGTTGTACCCAAAGCCTTCCTTTGGGGGCACTTCTGGATGGGTGCATGGCGCTTGAAACTCTTTTCCTGTGGACTGAGTTTTCAGTCTTCTGTCATGCTGGCTAGGGATATATTCAGGGTTGCTCGTAAACTGCAAACACGGAGGGTCCAGTTGCATGTGGGGCTGCATAAAGGCTCGCCTGGGGAGTTCAGTTGTACCCAAAGCCTTCCTCTGAGGGCACTTTTGAATGGGCGTATGTGGCTCAGAAAGCGTTTTCTGTGGCCCGAGTTTTCAGTCTTCTGCCATGCTGGCTAGGGTTTTATTTAGGGTTGCTCGGAAAGAGTAAACCCGGAGGGTCCAGTTGCATGTGAGGCTGCATAAAGGCTGCCCTGGGGAGTTCAGTTGTACCCAAAGCCTTCCTTTGGGGGCACTTTTTGATGGGTTAATGGGGCTCGTAACGCGTTTTCTAGGGCACGATTTTTCAGTCGTCTGCCATGCGGGCCAGGGTTTTATTTAGGGTTGCTGTGAAAGAGCGAATACGGAGGGTCCAGTTGCATGTGGGGCTGCATAAAGGCACCCCTGTGGAGTTCAGTTGTACCCAAAGCCTTCCTTTGGGGTCACTTCTGGATGGGCGAATGGGGCTTGTAACACGTTTTCTGGGGCCCAAATTTTCAGTCTTCTTCCATGCTGCCTAGGGATATTTTTAGGGTTGCTCGTAAACAGCGAACAAGGAGGGTCCAGTTGCATGTGGGGCTGCATAAAGGCTCCCCTGGGAGTTCACTTGTACCCAAAGCCTTCCTTTGGGGGCACTTTTGGATGGTCCAAGGGGAATCGCAATGCGTTTTCTGAGGCCCGCATTTTAAGTCTTCTCCCATTGCACCGAGGGCTATATTTAGGCTTGCGGAAAAAAGAGTGAACCCGGAGGGTCCAGTTGCATGTGGGGTTGCGTAAAGGCTGCCCTGGGGAGTTTAGTTGTACCCAAAGCCTTTTTTTCCAGGCACTTTTGGAAGGGCGAATGAGGCTTGTAACGAGTTTTCTGGGGCCCGATTTTTCAGTCGTCTGCCATGCGGGCCAGGGTTATATTTAGGGTTGCTGTGAAAGAGCGAATACGGAGGGTCCAGTTGCATGTGGGGCTGCGTAAAGACTCCCATGGGGAGTTCAGTTGCACATAAACCTTCCTTTGGGGGCACTTCTGAATGGGTGAATGGCGCTTGAAAAGCTTTTCCTGTAACCCGAGTTTTCAGTCTTCTGCCATGCTGGCTAGTGTTATAATTAGGGTTGCTCGTAAACAGCAAACACGGAGGGTCCAGTTGCATGTGGGGCTGTATAAAAGCTCCCCTGGGGAGTTCGCTTGTACTCAAAGCCTTCCTCTGAGGGCCCTTTTGACTGGGCGAAAGTGGCTCAGAACGCGTTTTCTCGGTCCCAAGTTTTCAGTCGTCTCCAATGCCGGCTAGGGTAATATTTAATGTTGTTCGGAAAGAGCGAATCCAGAGGGTCCAGTTGCATGCGGGGCTGCATAAAGTCTCCCTTGGCGAGTTCAGTTGTACCCAAAGCCTTCTTTTGGGGGCACTTCTGGATGGGTGAATGGCGCTTGAAACGTGTTTTCGGGGTCCCCATTTTTCAGTCGTCTGTCATGCGGGCCAGGGATATATTTAGTGTACTATGAAAGAGTGAACCCGGAGGGTCCAGTTGCATGTGGGGCTGCATAAAGGCTCCCCTGGGGACTTCAGTTGTGCCCAAAGCCTTCCTTTGGGGACACTTTTGGATGGGCGAAAGGGTCTTGTAAAGCGTTTTCTGTGGCCCGAGTTTTCAGTCTTCTGCCATGCTGGCTAGGGTTATATTTAGGGTTGCTCGTAAACAGCGAACACGGAGGGTCCAGTTGCATGTGGGGCTGCATAAAGGCTCCCGTGGGGAGTTCAGTTGTACCCAAAGCCTTCCTCTGTGTGCACTTCTGGATGGGCGAAAGGGGCTCGGAAACCGTTTTCTGGGGCCCGAGATTTCTGTCGTCTCCCATGCCGGCTAGGGCTATGTTTAGTGTTGCTCGGAAAGAGCGAACCCGGAGGGTCCAGTTGCATGTGGGGTTGCGTAAAGGCTGCCCTGGGGAGTTCAGTTGTACCCAAAGCCTTCCTCTGGGGGCACTTTTGGATGGTCCAAGGGGAATCGCAATGCGTTTTCTGTGGCCCGTATTTTAAGTCTTCTCCCATTGCACCGAGGGCTATATTTAGGCTTGCGGTGGAAGAGTGAACCCGGAGGGTCCAGTTGCATGTGGGGCTGCATAAAGGCTACCCGGGGAGTTCACTTGTACCAAAAGCCTTTTCTTCCAGGCACTTTTGGATGGGCGAATGGGGCTTGTAACGCGTTTTCTGGGGCCCGATTTTTCAGTCGTCTGCCATGCGGGCCTGGGTTTATTTAGGTTTGCTGTGAAAGAGCGAATACGGAGGGTCCAGTTGCATGTGGGGCTGCGTAAAGACTCCCATGGGGAGTTCAGTTGTACCCAAAGCCTTCCTTTGGGGGCACTTCTGGATGGGCGAATAGGGCTTGAAACGCTTTTTCTGTGGCCCGAATTTTCAGTCTTCTGCAATGCCGGCTAGTGCCATATTTAGGGTTGCTCGTAAACAGCAAACACGGAGGGTCCAGTTGCATGTGGGGCTGCATAAAGGCTCGCCTGGGGAGTTCACTTGTACTCAAAGCCTTCTTTTGGGGGCACTTCTGGATGGGCGAAAATGCTCGGACCCGCGTTTTTTGGGGCCCAATTTTTCAGTCGTCTCCAATGCCGGCTAGGGTTATATTTAATGTTGCTCGGAAAGAGCGAATCCGGATGGTCCAGTTGCATGTGGGGCTGAGTAAATGCTCCCCTGGGGAGTTCACTTGTACCCAAAGCCTTACTTTGGGGGCACTTCTGGATGGGTGAACGGCGCTTGGAACGCGTTTTCGGGGTTCCCATTTTTCAGTAGTCTGCCATGCGGGCCAGGGTTATATTTAGGGTTGCTGTGAAAGAGTGAACCCGGAGGGTCCAGTTGTATGTGGGGCTGCGTAAAGGCTCCCCTCGGGAGTTCACTTGTACGCAAAGCCTTCCTTTGGGGGCACTTTTGGATTGTTGAATGGGGCTTGAAACGCGTTTTCTGAGGCCCGAGTTTTCAGTCGTCTCCAATGCCAGCTAGGGTTATATTTAGTGTTGCTCGGAAAGAGCGAACCTGGAGGGTCCAGTTGCATGTGGGGTTGCGTAAAGGCTGCCCTGGGGAGTTCACTTGTACCCAAAGCCTTCCTTTGGGGGCACTTCTGGATGGGCGAAAGGCGCTTGGAATGAGTTTTCTGGGGCCCGAGTTTTCAGTCTTCTCCCATGCCGGCTAGGGTTATGTTTAGTGTTGCTCGGAAAGAGCAAACCCGGAGGGTCCAGTTGCATGTGGGGCTGCGTAAAGTCTTTCATGGAGAGTTCAGTTGTACCCAAAGCCTTCCTTTGGGGGCACTTCTGGATGGGCGAAAGGCGCTTGGAATGAGTTTTCTGGGGCCCGAGTTTTCAGTCTTCTCCCATGCCGGCTAGGGTTATGTTTAGTCTTGCTCGGAAAGAGCAAACCCGGAGGGTCCAGTTTCATGTGGGGCTGCATAAAGGCTCCCCTGGGGAGTTCAGTTGTACCCAAAGCCTTCCTTTGGGGGCACGTTTCTATGGGCGATTGGGGCTCGGAATACTTTTTCTGAGGCCCGAGTATTCAGTCTTCTCCATTGCCAGCTAGGGTTATATTTAGTGTTGCTCGGAAACAGCGAACCAGGAGGGTCCAGTTGCATGTGGGGCTGCGTAAAGGCTATACTGTGGAGTTCGCTTGTACCCAAAGCCTTCCTTTGGGGGCACTTCTGGGTGGGCGAAAGGGGCTTGGAATGAGTTTTCTGGGTCCCGATTTTTCAAAGGTCTCCCATGACGGCTAGGGCTATGCTTAGTGTTGCTCGGAAAGACCGAACCCGGAGGGTCCAGTTGAATTTGGGGCTGCGTAAAGTCTTTCCTGGAGAGTTCAGTTGTACCCTAAGCCTTCCTTTGGGGGCACTACTGGATGGGCAAAAGTGGCTCGGAAAGCGTTTTCTGGGGCCCGAGTTTTCAATCGTCTCCCATGCCGGCTAGGCCTATCTTTAGTGTTGCTCGGAAAGAGCGAACCCGGAGGGTCCAGTTGCATGTGGGGCTGCATAAAGGCTCCCCTGGGGTGTTCAGTTGTACCCAAAGCCTTCCTCAGGGGGCACTTTTGGATGGTCCAAGGGGAATCGCAATGCGTTTTCTGAGGCCCGAATTTTAAGTCTTCTCCCATTGCACCGGGGGCTATATTTAGGCTTGCGGTGAAAGAGTGAAAGCGGAGGGTCCAGTTGCATGTGGGGCTGCGTAAAGTCTTTCCTGGAGAATTCAGTTGTACCCAGATCCTTCCTCTGGGGGCACTTCTGGATGGGCGAATAAGGCTTGAAACGCTTTATCTGTGGCCCGAGTTTTCAGTCTTCTGCCATGCCGGCTAGGGCTATATTTAGGGTTGCTCGTAAACAGCAAACACGGAGGGTCCAGTTGCATGTGGGGCTGCGTAAACGCTCCCCTGGGGAGTTCAGTTGTACCAAAGTCCTTCCTTTGGGGGCACTTCCGGATGGGTGAATGGCGCTTGAAACGCGTTTTCGGGGGCCCGAGTTTTCAGTCATCTCGCATGCTGGCCAGGGCTATATATAGTGTTGCTCGGAAAGCGCGAACCCGGAGTGTCCAGTTGCATGTGGGGCTGCATAAAGGCTCCCGTGGGGAGTTCAGTTGTACCCAAAGCCTTCCTTTGGGGGCACTTCTGGATGCGTGAATGGCGCTTGAAACGCTTTTTCTGTTGCCAGAGTTTTCAGTCTTCTGGCATGCTGGCTATAGTTATATTTAGGGTTGCTTGGAAAGAGCGAACCCGGAGGGTCCAGTTGCATGTGGGGCTGCATAAAGGCTCCCCTGGGGAGTTCACTTGTACCCAAAGCCTTCCTTTGGGGGCACTTTCTGATGGTCCAAGGGGAATCGAAATGCGTTTTCTGAGGCCCGCTTTTTCAGGCTTCTCCCATTGTGCCGAGGGCTATATTTATTCTTGCGGTGAAAGAGTGAACCCGGAGGGTCCAGTTGCATGTGGGGCTGCATAAAGGCTCCCCTGGGGAGTTCAGTTGTACCCAAAGCCTTCCTTTGGGGGCACTTCTGGATGGCTGAATGGGGCTTGAAACGCTTTTTCTGTGGCCCGAGTTTTCAGTCTTCTGCCATGCTGGCTAGTGATATATTAAGGGCTGCTCGTAAACAGCAAACACGGAGGGTCCAGTTGCATGTGGCCTGCAAAAAGGCACCCCTGGGGAGTTCACTTGTACCCAAAGCCTTCCTTTGGGGGCACTTTTGGATGGGCGAAAGGGGCTCGGAAAGCGTTTTCTAGGGCCCTATTTTTCAGTCGTCTACCATGCGGGGCAGGGCTACCTTTAGTGTTGCTCGGAAAGAGCGAACCTGGAGGGTCCAGTTGCATGTGGGGCTGCATAAAGGCTCCCCTGGGGAGTTCAGTTGTACCCAAAGCCTTCCTCTGGGGCACTTTGGGATGATCCAAGGCGAATCGCAATGCGTTTTCTGAGGCCCGCATTTTAACTCTTCTCCCATTGCGCCGAGAGCTATATTTAGGCTTGCGGTGAAAGATTGAACCCGGAGGGTCCAGTTGCATGTGGGGCTGCATAAAGGCTCTCCTGGGGAATTCAGATATACCCAAAGCCTTCCTTTGGGGGCACTTTTGGTTGATCCAAGGGGAATCGCATTGCGTTTCCTGAGGCTCAATTTATCAGTATTCTCCCAATGCGCCGAGGGTAATAATTAGTCTTGCGGAGAAAGAGTGAACCCGGAGGGTCCAGTTGTATGTGGGGCTGCATAAAGGCTGCCCTCGGGAGTTCACTTGTACCCAAAGCCTTCCTTTGGGGGCACTTTTGGATGGGCGAATGGGTCTTGTAACGCGTTTTCTGGGGCCCGATTTTTTGTTCGTCTGCCATGCGGGCCAGGGTTATATTAGGGTTGCTGTGAAAGAGGAAATACGGAGGGTCCCGTTGCATGTGGGGCTGCGTAAAGACTCCCATGGGGAGTTCAGTTGTACCCAAAGCCTTCCTTTGGGGGCACTTCTGGATGGGTCAATGGGTCTTGAAACGCTTTATCTGTGGCCCGAGTTTTCAGTCTTCTGCCATGCTGGCTAGGGTTATATTTAGGGTTGCTGTGAAAGAGGAAATACGGAGGGTCCAGTTGCATGCGGGGCTGCATAAGGGCTCCGCTGGGGAGTTCACTTGTACTCAAAGCCTTCCTCTGAGGGCACTTTTGAATGGGTGAAAGTGGCTCAGAAAGCGTTTTCTGGGGCCCAAGTTTTCAGTCGTCTCCAATGCCGGCTAGGGTTATATTTAGTGTTGCTCGGAAAGAGCAAACCCGGAGGGTCCAGTTGCATGTGAGGCTGCATAAAGGCTCTCCTGGGGAGTTCACTTGTACCCAAAGCCTTCCTTTGGGGGCGCTTTTAGATGGTCCAAGGGGAATCGCAATGCGTTTCCTGAGGCTCAATTTTTCAGTCTTCTCTAACTGCGCCGAGGGTTATATTTACACTTGTGGTGAAAGAGTGAACCCGGAGGGTCCAGTTGCATGTGGGGCTGCATAAAGTCTCCCCTGGGGAGTTCAGTTATACCCAAAGCCTTCCTTTGGGGGCACTTTGGGATGGTTCAAGGGGAATCGCAATCCGTTTCCTGAGGCTCACTTTTTCAGTCTTCTCCCATTGCACCGAGGGTTATATTTAGGCTTGCGGTGAAAGAGTGAACCCGGAGGGTCCAGTTGCATGTGGCGCTGCATAAAGACTCCCCTGGGGAGTTCACTTGTACCCAAAGCCTTTTTGTCCAGGCACTTTTGGAAGGGCAATTGGGGCTTGTAACGCGTTTTCTGGGGCCCGATTTTTCAGTCGTCTGCCATGCGGGCCAAGGTTATATTTAGTGTTGCTGTGAAAGAGCGAATACGGAGGGTCCAGTTGCATGTGGGGCTGCGTAAAGACTCCCCTGGGGTCTTCAGTTGTACTGAAAGCCTTCCTCTGAGGGCACTTTTGAATGGGCGAATGTGGCTCAGAAGGCGTTTTCTGGAGCCCGAGTTTTCAGTCGTCTCCAATGTCGTCTAGGGTTATATGTAGTGTTGCTCGGAAAGAGCAAACCCGGAGGGTCCAGTTGCATGTAGGGCTGCATAACGGCTCTCCTGGGGAGTTCACTTGTACCCAAAGCCTTCCTTTGGGGGCACTTTTAGATCCAAGGGGAATTGCAATGCTTTTTCTGAGGCTTACTTTTTCAATCTTCTCCCATTGCGCCGAGGGATATATTTAGTCTTGCGGTAAAAGAGTGAACCCGGAGGGTCCAGTTGCATGTGGGGCTGCATAAAGGCTCCCCTGGGGAGTTCAGTTGTACCCAAAGCCTTCCTTTGGGGGCACTTTTGGATGGGCAAAAGTGGCTCGGAAAGCGTTTTCTGGGGCCCGAGTTTTCAGTCGTCTCCCATGCGGGGCAGGGCTATCTTTAGTGTTGCTCGGAAAGAGCGAACCTGGAGGGTCCAGTTGCATGTGGGGCTGCATAAAGGCTCCCCTGGGGAGTTCACTTGTACCCAAAGCCTTCCTTTGGGGGCACTTCTGGATGGCTAAATGGGGCTTGAAACGCTTTTTCTGTGGCCCGAGTTTTCAGTCTTCTGCCATGCTGGCTAGTGATATATTAAGGGTTGCTCGTAAACAGCAAACACGGAGGGTCCAGTTGCATGTGGCCTGCAAAAAGGCACCCCTGGGGAGTTCACTTGTACCCAAAGCCTTCCTTTGGGGGCACTTTTGGATGGGCGAATGGGGCTTGTAACGCGTTTTCTGTGGCCCGATTTTTCAGTCGTCTGCCATGCGGGCCAGGGTTATATTTAGGGTTGCTGTGAAAGAGCAAATACGGAGGGTCCCGTTGCATGTGGGGCTGCGTAAAAACTCCCATGGGGAGTTCAGTTGTACCAAAAGCCTTCCTTTGGGGGCACTTCTGGATGGGTCAATGGGGCTTGAAACGCTTTATCTGTGGCCCGAGATTTCAGTCTTCTGCCATGCTGGCTAGGGGTATATTTAGGGTTGCTCGTAAACAGCGAAGCCGGAGGGTCCAGTTGCATGCAGGGATTCATAAAGGCTCCCCTGGGGAGTTCACTTGTACTCAAAGCCTTCCTCTGAGGGCACTTTTGAATGGGCGAAAGTGGCTCAGAATGCGTTTTCTGGGGCCCAAGTTTTCAGTCGTCTCCCATGCCGGCTAGGGTTATATTTAGTGTTGCTCGGAAAGAGCAAACCCGGAGGGTCCAGTTGCATGTGGGGCTGCATAAAGGCTCTCCTGGGGAGTTCACTTGTACCCAAAGCCTTCCTCTGGGGGTACTTTTGGATCCAAGGGGAATCGCAATGCGTTTTCTGAGGCCCGCTTTTTCAGTCTTCTCCCATTGCGCCGAGGGATATATTTAGTCTTGCGGTGAAAGAGTGAACCCGGAGGGTCCAGTTGCATGTGGGGCTGCATAAAGGCTCCCCTGGGGAGTTCAGTTGTACCCAAAGCCTTCCTCTGGGTGCACTTTTGGATGGGCGAATTAGGCTTTTAACAATTTTTCTGTGTCCCGAGTTTTCAGTTTTCTGCCATGGTGGCTAGTGTTATATTTAGGGTTGCTTGTAAACAGCGAACATGGGGGGTCCAGTTGCATGTGGGCCTGCATAAAGGCTCCCATGGGGAGTTCAGTTGTACCCAAAGCCTTCCTTTGGGGGCACTTTTGGATGGGCAAATGTGGCTCGGAAAGCGTTCTGTGGGGCCCGAGTTTTCAGTCGTCTCACATGCCGGCTAGGCCTATCTATAGTGTTGCTCGGAAAGAGCTAACCCGGAGGGTCTAGTTGCATGTGGGGCTGCATAAAGGTTCCCCTGGTGCGTTCAGTTGTACCAAAAGCCTTCCTCTGGGGGCACTTTTGGATGGTCCAAGGGGAATCGCAATGCGTTTTCTGAGGCCCGCATTTTAAGTCTTCTCCCATTGCGCCGAGGGCTATATTTAGGCTTGCGGTGAAAGAGTGAACCCGGAGGGTCCAGTTGCATGTGGGGCTGCATAAAGGCTCCCCTGGGGAGTTCACTTGTACCCAAAGCCTTTTTTTCCAAGTACTTTTGGAAAGGCGAATGGGGCTTGTAACGCGTTTTCTGGGGCCCGATTTTTCAGTCGTCTGCCATGCTGGCCAGGGTTATAATTAGGGTTGCTCGTAAACAGCAAACACAAAGGGTCCAGTTTCATGCGGGGCTGCATAAAGGCTCCCCTGGGGATTTCACTTGTACTCAAAGCCTTCCTCTGAGGGCACTTTTGAATAGGCGAAAGTGGCTCAGAAAGCGTTTTCTGGGGCCCGAGTTTTCAGTCTTCTCCCATGCCGGCTAGGGTTATATTTAGAATTGCTCGGAAAGAGCAAACCTGGAGGGTCCAGTTGCATGTGGGGCTGCATAAAGGTTCCCCTGGGGCGTTCAGTTGTACCCAAAGCCTTTTTTTCCAGGCACTTTTGGATGGGCGAATGGGGCTTCTAACGCGTTTTCTGGGGCCCGATTTTTCAGTCGTCTGCCATGCGGGCCAGGGATATATTTAGGGTTGCTGTGAAAGAGCGAATACGGAGGGTCCAGTTGCATGTGGGGCTGCGTAAAGACTCCCATGGGGAGTTCAGTTGTACCCAAAGCCTTCCTTTGGGGGCACTTCTGGATGGGTGAATGGCGCTTGAAACGCTTTTCCTGTAACCCGAGTTTTCAGTCTTCTGCCATGCTGGCTAGGGTTATATTTAGGGTTGCTCGTAAACAGCAAACACGGAGGGTCCAGTTGCATGTGGGGCTGTATAAAAGCTCCCCTGGGGTGTTCGCTTGTACTCAAAGCCTTCCTCTGAGGGCACTTTTGAATGGGCGAAAGTGGCTCAGAACGCGTTTTCTCGGGCCCAAGTTTTCAGTCGTCTCCAATGCCGGCTAGGGTTATATATAGTGTTGCTCGAAAAGAGCGAATCCGGAGAGTCCAGTTGCATGAGGGGCTGCATAAAGTCTCCCTTGGCGAGTTCACTTCTACCCAAAGCCTTCCTTTGGGGGCACTTCTGGATGGGCGAATGGGGCTTTTAACGCGTTTCCTGGGGCCCGATTTTTCAGTCGTCTGCCAATCGGGCCAGGGTTATATTTAGGGTTGCTGTGAAAGAGCGAATACGGAGGGTCCAGTTGCATGTGGGGCTGCGTAAAGACTCCCATGGGGAGTTCAGTTGTAACCAAAGCCTTCCTTTGGGGGCACTTTTGGATGGACAAACGTGGCTCGGATAGCGTTCTGTGGGGCCCGAGTTTTCAGTCGTCTCCCATGCCGGCTAGGCCTATCTTTAGTGTTGCTCAGAAAGAGCGAACCCGGAGGGTCCAGTTGCATGTGGGGCTGCATAAAGGCTCCCCTGGGGCGTTCCGTTGTACCCAAAGCCTTCCTCTGGGGGCACTTTTGGATGGTCCAAGGGGAATCGAAATGCGTTTTATGAGGCCCGCATTTTAAGTGTTCTCCCATTGGGCCGAGGCCTATATTTAGGCTTGCGGTGAAAGAGTGAACCCGGAGGGTCCAGTTGCATGTGGGGCTGCATAAAGGCTCCCCTGGGGAGTTCAGTTGTACCCAAAGCCTTTTTTTCCAGGCACTTTTGGATGGGCAAATGGGGCTTGTAACGCGTTTTCTGGGGCCCGATTTTTCAGTCGTCTGCCATGCGGGCCAGGGTTATATTTAGGGTTGCTGTGAAAGAGCGAATACGGAGGGTCCAGTTGCATGTGGGGCTGCGTAAAGACTCCCCTGGGGAGTTCAGTTGTACCCAAAGCCTTCCTTTGGGGGCACTTCTGGATGGGTGAATGGCGCTTGAAACGCTTTTCCTGTAACCCGAGTTTTCAGTCTTCTGCCATGCTGGCTAGGGTTATATTTAGGGTTGCTCGTAAACAGCAAACACGGAGGGTCCAGTTGCATGTGGCGCTGCATAAAGGCTCTCGTGGGGAGTTCAGTTGTACCCAAAGCCTTCCTTTGGGGGCACTTCTGGATGGGCGAATGGGGCTTTTAACGCGTTTCCTGGGGCACGATTTTTCAGTCGTCTGCCTATCTGGCCAGGGTTATATTTAGGGTTGCTGTGAAAGAGCGAATACGGAGGGTCCAGTTGAATGTGGGGCTGCATAAAGGCTCCCCTGGGGACTTCAGTTGTGCCCAAAGCCTTCCTTTGGGGACTCTTTTGGATGGGCGAAAGGGTCTTGTAAACGTTTTCTTTGGCCCGAGTTTTCAGTCTTCTGCCATGCTGGCTAGGGTTATATTTAGGGTTGCTCGTAAACAGCGAACACGGAGGGTCCAGTTGCATGTGGGGCTGCGTAAAGGCTCCCCTGGGGAGTTCAGTTGTACCAAAGCCTTCCTCTGGGGGCACTTTTGGATGGTCCAACGGGAATCGCAATGCATTTTCTGAGGCCCGCATTTTAAGTCTTCTCCCATTGCGCCGAGGGCTATATTTAGGCTTGCGGTGAAAGAGTGAACGCGGAGGGTCCAGTTGCATGTGGGGCTGCATAAAGGCTCCCCTGGGGAGTTCACTTGTACCCAAAGCCTTTTTTTCCAGGCACTTTTGGAAGGGCGAATGAGGCTTGTAACGAGTTTTCTGGGGCCTGATTTTTCAGTCGTCTGCCATGCGGGCCAGGGTTATATTTAGGGTTGCTGTGAAAGAGCGAATACGGAGGGTCCAGTTGCATGTGGGGCTGCGTAAAGACTCCCATGGGGAGTTCAGTTGTACCCAAAGCCTTCCTTTGGGGGCACTTCTGGATGGGCGAAAGGGGCTCGGAACGTATTTTCTGGGGTCCGAGTTTTCAGTCGTCTCCCATGCTGGCTAGGGTTATATTTAGGGTTGCTCGTAAACAGCAAACACGGAGGGTCCAGTTGCATGTGGGGCTGTATAATAGCTCCCCTGGGGTGTTCGCTTGTACTCAAAGCCTTCCTCTGAGGGCACTTTTGAATGGGCGAAAGTGGCTCAGAACGCGTTTTCTCGGGCCCAAGTTTTCAGTCGTCTCCAATGCCGGCTAGGGTTATATTTAGTGTTGCTCGAAAAGAGCGAATCCGGAGAGTCCAGTTGCATGAGGGGCTGCATAAAGTCTCCCTTGGCGAGTTCACTTCTACCCAAAGCCTTCCTTTGGGGGCACTTCTGGATGGGCGAATGGGGCTTTTAAGGCTTTTCCTGGGGCCCGATTTTTCAGTCGTCTGCCTATCGGGCCCGGGTTATATTTAGGGTTGCTGTGAAAGAGCGAATACGGAGGGTCCAGTTGCATGTGGGGCTGCGTAAAGACTCCCATGGGGAGTTCAGTTGTACCCAAAGCCTTCCTTTTGGGGGCACTTTTGGATGGACAAAAGTGGCTCGGATAGCGTTCTGTGTGGCCCGAGTTTTCAGTCGTCTCCCATGCCGGCTAGGCCTATCTTTAGTGTTGCTCGGAAAGAGCTAACCCGGAGGGTCCAGTTGCATGTGGGGCTGCATAAAGGCTCCCCTGGGGCGTTCCGTTGTACCCAAAGCCTTCCTCTGGGGGCACTTTTGGATGGTCCAAGGGGAATCGCAATGCGTTTTCTGAGGCCTGCATTTTAAGTCTTCTCCCATTGCGCCGAGGCCTATATTTAGGCTTGCGGTGAAAGAGTGAACGCGGAAGGTCCAGTTGCATGTGGGGCTGCATAAAGGCTCCCCTGGGGAGTTCAGTTGTACCCAAAGCCTTTTTTTCCAGGCACTTTTGGATGGGCGAATGGGGCTTGTAACGTGTTTTCTGGGGCCCGATTTTTCAGTCGTCTGCCATGCGGGCCAGGGTTATATTTAGGGTTGCTATGAAAGAGCGAATACGGAGAGTCCAGTTGCATGAGGGGCTGTATAAAGTCTCCCTTGGCGAGTTCAGTTGTACCCAAAGCCTTCCTTTGGGGGCACTTCTGGATGGGTGAATGGCGCTTGAAACGCGTTTTCGGGGGCCCCATTTTTCAGTCGTCTCCCATACCGGCTAGGATTATATTTAGTGTTGCTCGGAAAGAGCGAATCCGGAGGGTCCAGTTGCATGTGGGGCTGCATAAAGGCTCCCCGGGGGACTTCAGTTGTACCCAAAGCCTTCCTTTGGGGGCACTTCTGGATGGGCGAATGGGGCTTGTAACGCGTTTCCTGGGGCCCGATTTTTCAGTCATCTACCATGCTGGCCAGGGTTATATTTAGGGTTGCTCGGAAAGAGCGAATCCGGAGGGTCCAGTTGCATGTGGGGCTGCATAAAGGCTCCCCTGGGGAGTTCACTTGTACCCAAAGCCTTCCTTTGGGGACACTTCTGGATTGGCGAAATGCGCTTGGAATGAGTTTTCTGGGGCCCGAGTTTTCAGTCTTCTCCCATGCCGGCTAGGGTTATGTTTAGTATTGCTCGGAAAGAGCGAACCCGGAGGGTCCAGTTGCATGTGGGGCTGCGTAAAGTCTTTCCTGGAGAGTTCAGTTGTACCCAAAGCCTTCCTTTGGGGGCACTTTTGGATGGGCAAAAGTGGCTCGGAAAGCGTTTTCTGGGGCCCGAGTTTTCAGTCGTCTCCCATGCCGGCTAGGCCTATCTTTAGTGTTGCTCGGAAATAGCGAACCCGGAGGGTCCAGTTGCATGTGGGGCTGCATAAAGGCTCCCCTGGGGAGTTCACTTGTACCCAAAGCCTTCCTTTGGGGGCACCTTTGGATGGGCGAATGGGGCTTGTAACGCGTTTTCTGGGGCCCGATTTTTCAGTCGTCTGCCATGCGGGCCAGGGTTTTATTTAGAGTTGCTGTGAGAGAGCGAATACGGAGGGTCCAGTTGCATGTGGGGCTGCATAAAGGCTCCCCTGGGGACTTGAGTTGTACCCAAAGCCTTCCTTTGGGGACTCTTTTGGATGGGCGAAAGGGTCTTGTAAAGCGTTTTCTGTGGCCCGAGTTTTCAGTCTTCTGCCATGCTGGCTAGGGTTATATTTAGGGTTGCTCGTAAACAGCAAACACGGAGGGTGCAGTTGCATGTGGGGCTGCATAAAGGCTCCCCTGGGGAGTTCAGTTGTACCCAAAGCCTTCCTTTGGGGGCACTTTTGAATGGGCAAAGGTGGCTCAGAAATCATTTTCTGGGGCCCGAATTTTCAGTCATCTCCCATGCCGGCTAGGCCTATCTTTAGTGTTGCTCGGAATGAGGGAACCCGGAGGGTCCAGTTGCATGTGGGGCAGCATAAAGGCTCCCCTGGGGAGTTCAGTTGTACCCAAAGCCTTCCTTTGGGGGCACTTCTGGATGGTCCAAGGGCAATCGCAATGCGTTTTCTGAGGCTCATTTTTTCAGTCTTCTCCCATTGCGCCGAGGGCTATATATAGTGTAGCGGTGAAAGAGCGAAAAAGGAGGGTCCAGTTTCATGTGGGGCTGCATAAAGGCTCCCCTGGGGAGTTCACTTGTACCCAAAACCTTCCTCTAGGGGCACTTATGTATGGGCGAATGGGGCTTTCAATGCGTTTCCTGGGGCCCGATTTTTCAGTCGTCTGCCTATCGGGCCAGGGTTATATTTAGGGTTGCTGTGAAAGAGCGAATACGGAGGGTCCAGTTGCATGTGGGGCTGCATAAAGGCTCCCCTGGGGACTTCAGTTGTGCCCAAAGCCTTCCTTTGGGGACTCTTTTGGATGGGCGAAATGGTCTTGTAAAGCGGTTTCTGTGGCCCGAGTTTTCAGTCTTCTGCCATGCTGGCTAGGGTTATATTTAGGGTTGCTCGTAAACAGCGAACACGGAGGGTCCAGTTGCATGTGGGGCTGCATAAAGGCTCCCCTGGGGAGTTCACTTGTACCCAAACCTTCCTCTGGGGGCACTTTTGAATGGGCGAAAGGGGCTCGGAAAGCGTTTTCTGGGGCCCGAGTTTTCAGTCGTCTCCCATGCCGGCTAGGGCTATGTTTAGAGTTGCTCGGAAACAGCGAACCTGGAGGGTCCAGTTGCATGTGGGGCTGCATAAAGGCTCCCCTGGGGAGTTCAGTTGTACCCAAAGCCTTCCTCTGGGGGCACTTTTGGATGGTCCAAGAGGAATCGCAATGCGTTTTCTGAGGTCCGCATTTTAAGACTTCTCCCATTGCGCCGAGGGCTATATTTAGGCTTGCTGTGAAAGAGCGAATACGGAGGGTCCAGTTGCATGTGGGGCTGCGTAAAGACTCCCCTGGGGAGTTCAGTTGTACCCAAAGCCTTCCTTTGGGGGCACTTCTGGATGGGTGAATGGCGCTTGAAACGCTTTTCCTGTAACCCGAGTTTTCAGTCTTCTGCCATGCTGGCTAGGGTTATATTTAGGGTTGCTCGTAAACAGCAAACACGGAGGGTCCAGTTGCATGTGGGGCTGTATAAAAGCTCCCCTGGGGAGTTCGCTTGTACTCAAAGCGTTCCTCTGAGGGCACTTTTGAATGGGCGAAAGTGGCTCAGAACGAGTTTTCTGGGGCCAAGTTTTCAGTCGTCTCCAATGCCGGCTAGGATTATATTTAGTGTTGCTCGGAAAGAGCGAATCCGGAGGGTCCAGTTGCATGAGGGGCTGCATAAAGTCTCCCTTGGCGAGTTCAGTTGTACCCAAAGCCTTCCTTTGGGGGCACTTCTGGATGGGTGAATGGCGCTTGAAACGCGTTTTCGGGGGTCCCATTTTTCAGTCGTTTCCCATGCCGGCTAGGGTATATTTAGTGTTGCTCGGAAAGAGCGGATCCGGAGGGTCCGGTTGCATGTGGGGCTGCATAAAGGCTCAACAGCGGAGTTCAGTTGTACCCAAAGCCTTCATTTGGGGGCACTTCTGCATGGGCGAATGGGGCTTGTAACGCGTTTTCTGGGGCCCGATTTTTCAGTCGTATGCCATGCGGGCCAGGGATTTATTTAGTGTTGCTGTGAAAGAGCGAATACGGAGGGTCCAGTTGCATGTGGGGCTGCGTAAAGGCTGCCCTGGGGAGTTCAGTTGTACCCAAAGCCTTCCTTTGGGGGTATTGTGGATGGGCGAAAGGGGCTTGTAACACGTTTTCTTTGGCTTGAGTTTTCAGTTTTCTGCAATGCTGGCTAGGGATATATTTAGGGTTGCTCATAAACAGCGAACCCGGAGGGTCCAGTTGCATGTGGGGTTGCGTAAAGGCTCCCCTGGGGAGTTCACTTGTACCCAAAGCCTTCCCTTGGGGGCACTTTTCGATGGGCGAAAGGGGCTCGGAATGCGTTTTCTGGGGCCCAAGTTTTCAGTCGTCTCCCATGCCGGCTAGGGATATATTTAGTGTTGCTCGGAAAGAGCGAACCCGGAGGGTCCAGTTGCATGTGGGGCTGCATAAAGGCTCCCCTGGGGAGTTCAGTTGTACCCAAAGCCTTCCTTTGGGAGCACTTCTGGATGGGCGAAAGGGGCTTGGACCCGCGTTTTCTGGGGCCCAATTTTTCAGTCGTCTCCCATGCCGGCTAGGGTTATATTTAGTGTTGCTCGGAAAGAGCGAACCCGGAGGGTCCAGTTGCATGTGGGGCTGCATAAAGGCTCCCCTGGGGAGTTCAGTTGTACCCAAAGCCTTCCTCTAGGGGCACTTCTGGATGGGCGAATGGGGCTTTTAACGCGTATCCTGGGGCCCGTTTTTTCAGTCGTCTGCCTGTCGGGCCAGGGTTATATTTAGGGTTGCTGTGAAAGAGCGAATATGGAGGGTCCAGTTGCATGTGGGGCTGCGTAAAGACTCCAATGGGGAGTTCAGTTGTACCCAAAGCCTTCCTTTGGGGGCACTTCTGGATGGGTGAATGGCGCTTTAAACGCTTTTCCTGTAACCCGAGTTTTCAGTCTTCTACCATGCTGGCTAGGGTTATACTTAGGGTTGCTCGTAAACAGCAAACACGGAGGGTCCAGTTGCATGTGGGGCTGTATAAAAGCTCCCCTGGGGTGTTCGCTTGTACTCAAAGCCTTCCTCTGAGGACACTTCTGAATGGGCGAAAGTGGCTCAGAACGCGTTTTCTCGGGCCCAAGTTTTCAGTCGTCTCCAATGCCGGCTAGGGTTATATTTAGTGTTGCTCGAAAAGAGCGAATCCGGAGAGTCCAGTTGCATGAGGGGCTGCATAAAGTCTCCCTTGGCGAGTTCACTTGTACCCAAAGCCTTCCTTTGGGGGCACTTCTGGATGGGCGAAAGGGGTTTTTAACGCGTTTCATGGGGCCCGATATTTCAGTAGTCTGCCTATCGGGCCAGGGTTATATTTAGGGTTGCTGTGAAAGAGCGAATACGGAGGGTCCAGTTGCATGTGGGGCTGCGTAAAGACTCCCATGGGGAGTTCAGTTGTACCCAAAGCCTTCCTCTGGGGGCACTTCTGGATGGGTGAATGGCGCTTGAAAAGCTTTTCCTGTAACCCGAGTTTTCAGTCTTCTGCCATGCTGGCTAGGGATATATTTAGTGTTGCTCGGAAAGAGCGAACCTGGAGGGTCCAGTTGCATGTGGGGCTGTATAAAGGCTCCCCTGGGATGTTCGCTTGTACTCAAAGCCTTCCTCTGAGGGCACTTTTGAATGGGCGAAAGTGGCTCAGAACGCGTTTTCTCGGGCCCAAGTTTTCAGTCGTCTCCAATGCCGGCTAGGGTTATATTTAGTGTTGCTCGGAAAGAGCGAATCCGGAGAGTCCAGTTGCATGAGGGGCTGCATAAAGTCTCCCTTGGCGAGTTCAGTTGTACCCAAAGCCTTCCTTTGGGGGCAATTCTGGATTGGTGAATGGCGCTTGAAACGCGTTTTCGGGGGCCCCATTTTTGAGTCGTCTTCCATGCGGGCCAACGTTATATTTAGGGTTGCTGTGAAAGAGTGAATACGGAGGGTCCAGTTGCATGTGGGGCTGCGTAAAGGCTGCCCTGGGGAGTTCAGTTTTACCCAAAGCCTTCCTTTGGGGGTACTTTGGATGGGCGAAATGGACTTGTAACACGTTTTCTGGGGCCCAAATTTTCAGTCTTCTGCCATGCTGGCTAGGGTTATATTTAGTGTTGCTCGGAAAGAGCGAACCCTGAGGGTCCAGTTGCATGTGGCGCTGCATAAAGGCTCCCCTGGCGAGCTCAGTTGTACCCAAAGCCTTCCTCTGGGATCACTTTTGTATGGGCAAAGGTGGCTCAGAAAGCATTTTCTGGGGCCCGAATTTTCAGTCGTCTCCCATGCCGGCTAGGCCTATCTTTAGTGTTGCTCGGAAAGAGGGAACCCTGAGGGTCCAGTTGCATGTGGGGCAGCATAAAGGCTCCCCTGGGGAGTTCAGTTGTACCCAAAGCCTTCCTTTGGGGGCACTTCTGGATGGTCCAAGGGGAATCGCAATGCGTTTTCTGAGGCTCACTTTTTCAGTCTTCTCCCATTGCGCCGAGGGCTATATATAGTGTAGCAGTGAAAGAGCGAAAAAGGAGGGTCCAGTTTCATGTGGGGCTGCATAAAGGCTCCCCTGGGGAGTTCACTTATACCCAAAGCCTTCCTTTGGGGGCACTTCTGGATGGTCGAAAGGGGCTCAGACCCGCGTTTTCTGGGGCCCAATTTTTCAGTCGTCTCCCATGCCGGCTAGGATTATATTTAGTGTTGCTCGGAAAGAGCGAACCCGGAGGGTCCAGTTGCATGTGGCGCTGCATAAAGGCTCCCCTGGGGACTTCAGTTGTGCCCAAAGCCTGCCTTTGGGGACTCTTTTGGATGGGCGAAAGGGTCTTGTAAAGCGTTTTCTGTGGCCCCAGTTTTCAGTCTTCTGCCATGCTGGCTAGGGATATATTTAGGGTTGCTCGTAAACAGCGAACACGGAGGGTCCAGTTGCATGTGGGGCTGCATAAAGGCTCCCCTGGGGAGTTCACTTGTACCCAAAGCCTTCCTTTGGGGGCACTTCTGGATGGGTGAATGGCGCTTGAAACGCTTTTCCTGTAACCCGAGTTTTCAGTCTTCTGCCATGCTGGCTAGGGTTATATTTAGGGTTGCTGGTAAACAGCGAACACGGAGGGTCCAGTTGCATGTGGGGCTGCATAAAGGCTCCCCTGGGGAATTCAGATATACCCAAAGCCTTCCTTTGGGGGCACTTCTGGATGGTCCAAGGGGAATCGCGATGCGTTTCCTGAGGCTCACTTTATCTGTCTTCTCCAATTGCCCCGAGGTTTATTTTTAGTCTTGCGGTGAAAGAGTGAACCCGGAGGGTCCAGTTGCATGTGGGGCTGCGTAAAGACTCACCTGGGGAGTTCACTTGTACCCAAAGCCTTCCTTTGGGGGCACGTTTGGATGGGAGAATGGGGCTTGTAACGCGTTTTCTGGGGCCCGATTTTTCAGTCGTCTGACATGCGGGCCAGGGTTATATTTAGGGTTGCTGTGAAAGAGCGAATACGGAGGGTCCAGTTGCATGTGGGGCTGCATAAAGGCTCCCCTGGGGACTTCAGTTGTACCCAAAGCCTTCCTCTGGGGGCACTTTTGGATGGGCGAAAGGGTCTTGTAAAGCGTTTTCTGGAGCCCGAGTTTTCAGTCTTCTGCCATACTGGCTAGGGTTATTTTTAGGGTTGCTCGTAAACAGCGAACACGGAGGGTCCATTTGCATGTGGGGCAGCATAAAGGCTCCCCTGGGGAGTTCAGTTGTACCCAAAGCCTTCCTTTGGGGGCACTTCTGTATGGTCCAAGGGGAATCGCAATGCATTTTCTGAGGCTCAATTTTTCAGTCTTCTCCCATTGCGCCGAGGGCTATATATAGTGTAGCGGTGAAAGAGCGAATACGGAGGGTCCAGTTTCATGTGGGGCTGCGTAAAGACTCCCCTGGGGAGTTCAGTTGTACCCAAAGCCTTCCTTTGGGGGCACTTCTGGATGGGTGAATGGCGCTTGAAACGCTTTTCCTGTAACCCGAGTTTTCAGTCTTCTGCCATGCTGGCTAGGGTTATATTTAGGGTTGCTCGTAAACAGCAAACACGGAGGGTCCAGTTGCATGTGGGGCTGTATAAAAGCTCCCCTGGGGAGTTCGCTTGTTCTCAAAGCCTTCCTCTGAGGGCACTTTTGAATGGGCGAAAGTGGCTCAGAACGCGTTTTCTGGGGCCCAAGTTTTCAGTCGTCTCCCATGCCGGCTAGGGTTATATTTAGTGTTGCTCGGAAAGAGCGAATCCGGAGGGTCCAGTTGCATGAGGGGATGCATAAAGTCTCCCTTGGCGAGTTCAGTTGTACCCAAAGCCTTCCTTTGGGGGCACTTCTGGATGGGTTTATGGCGCTTGAAACGCGTTTTCGGAGGCCCCATTTTTGAGTCGTCTGCCATGCGGGCCAGGGTTATATTTAGGGTTGCTGTGAAAGAGTGAATACGGAGGGTCCAGTTGCATGTGGGGCTGCGTAAAGGCTCCCCTGGGGAGTTCAGTTGTACCCAAAACCTTCCTTTGGGGGCACTTTTGGATGGGCGAAAGGGGCTCGGAATGCGTTTTCTGGGGCCCAAGTTTTCAGTCGTCTCCCATGCCGGCTAGGGTTATATTTAGTGTTGCTCGGAAAGAGCGAACCTGGAGGGTCCAGTTGCATGTGGTGCTGCATAAAGGCTCCCCTGGGGAGTTCACTTGTACCCAAAGCCTTCCTTTGGGGGCACTTCTGGATGGGCAAATGGGGCTTGTAACGCGTTTCCTGGGGCCCGATTTTTCAGTCGTCTCCCATGCGGGCCAGGGTTATATTTAGGGTTGCTGTGAAAGAGCGAATACGGAGGATCCAGTTGCATGTGGGGCTGCATAAAGGCTCCCCTGGGGAGTTCACTTGTACCCAAAGCCTTCCTCTGGGGGCAATTTTGGATGGGCGAATGGGGCTCGGAATGCGTTTTCTAGGGCCCGAGTTTTCAGTCGTCTCAAATGCCGGCTAGGGATATACATAGTGTTTTCGTAAACAGCGAACGCGGAGGGTCCAGTTGCATTTGGGGCTGCATAAAGGCTCGCCTGGGGAGTTCACTTGTACCCAAAGCCTTCCTTTGGGGGCACTTTTGGATGGTCCAAGGGGAATCGCAATGCGTTTTCTGAGGCCCGCATTTAAGTCTTCTCCCATTGCACCGAGGGCTATATTTAGGCTTGCGGTGAAAGAGTGAACCCGGAGGGTCCAGTTGCATGTGGGGCTGCATAAAGGCTCCCCTGGGAAATTTACTTGTACCCAAAGCCTTTTTTTCCAGACACTTTTGGATGGGCGAATGGGGCTTGTAACGCGTTTTCTGGGGCCCGATTTTTCAGTCGTCTGCTAGGAGGCCCTGGGTTTATTTAGGGTTGCTGTGAAAGAGCGAATACGGAGGGTCCAGTTGCATGTGGGGCTGCATAAATGCTCCCCTGGGGAGTTCAGTTATACCCAAAGCCTTCCTTTGGGGGCACTTCTGGATGGGTGAATGGCGCTTGAAACGCGTTTTCTGGGGCCCCATTTTTCAGTCGTCTGCCATGCGGGCCAGGGTTATATTTAGGGTTGCTGTGAAAGACTGAATACGGAGGGTCCAGTTGCATGTGGGGCTGCATAAAGGCTCCCCTGGGGAGTTCATTTGTACCCAAAGCCTTCCTTTGGGGGCACATTTGGATGGCTGAATGGGGCTTGAAACGATTTATCTGTGGCCCGAGTTTTCAGTCTTCTGCCATACTGGCTAGGGTTATATTTAAAGTTGCGCGTAAACAGCAAACACGGAGGGTCCAGTTGCATGTGGGGCTGCATCAAGGCTCCCCTGGGGAGTTCACTTGTACCCAAAGCCTTCCTTTGGGGGCACTTTTGGATGGTCCAAGGGGAATCGCAATGCGTTTTCTGAGGCTTACATTTTCAGTCTTCTCCCATTGCGCAGAGGGTTATATTTAGTCTTGCAAGGAAAAAGTGAACCCGGAGGGTCCAGTTGCATGTGGCGCTACATAAAGTCTCCCTTGGCGAGTTCAGTTGTACTCAAAGCCTTCCTTTGGGGGCACTTTTGGATGGGCGAATGGGGCTTGTAACGCGTTTTCTGGGGCCCGATTTTTCAGTCGTTGCCATGCGGGCCAGGGTTATATATAGGGTTGCTGTGAAAGAGCAAATACGGAGAGTCCAGTTGCATGTGGGGCTGCATAAAGGCTCCCCTGGGGAGTTCAGTTGTACCCAAAGCCTTCCTTTGGGGGCACTTCTGGATGGGTGAATGGCGCTTTAAACGCTTTCTCTGTGGCCCGAGTTCTCAGTCTTCTGCCATGCCGGCTAGGGTTATGTTTAGTGTTGCTCGGAAAGAGCGAATACGGAGGGTCCAGTTGCATGTGGGGCTGCATAAAGGCTCCCCTGGGGAGTTCAGTTGTACCCAAAGCCTTCCTCTGGGGGCACTTTTGGATGGGCGAAAGGGGCTCGGAAAGCGTTTTCTGGGGCCCGAGTTTTCAGTCGTCTCCCATGCCGGCTAGGCCTATCTTTAGTGTTGCTCGGAAAGAGGGAACCCGGAGGGTCCAGTTGCATGTGGGGCTGTATAAAAGCTCCCCTGGGGAGTTCGCTTGTTCTCAAAGCCTTCCTCTGAGGGCACTTTTGAATGGGCGAAAGTGGCTCAGAACGCGTTTTCTGGGGCCCAAGTTTTCAGTCGTCTCCCATGCCGGCTAGGGTTATATTTAGTGTTGCTCGGAAAGAGCGAATCCGGAGGGTCCAGTTGCATGAGGGGATGCATAAAGTCTCCCTTGGCGAGTTCAGTTGTACCCAAAGCCTTCCTTTGGGGGCACTTCTGGATGGGTTTATGGCGCTTGAAACGCGTTTTCGGAGGCCCCATTTTTGAGTCGTCTGCCATGCGGGCCAGGGTTATATTTAGGGTTGCTGTGAAAGAGTGAATACGGAGGGTCCAGTTGCATGTGGGGCTGCGTAAAGGCTCCCCTGGGGAGTTCAGTTGTACCCAAAACCTTCCTTTGGGGGCACTTTTGGATGGGCGAAAGGGGCTCGGAATGCGTTTTCTGGGGCCCAAGTTTTCAGTCGTCTCCCATGCCGGCTAGGGTTATATTTAGTGTTGCTCGGAAAGAGCGAACCTGGAGGGTCCAGTTGCATGTGGTGCTGCATAAAGGCTCCCCTGGGGAGTTCACTTGTACCCAAAGCCTTCCTTTGGGGGCACTTCTGGATGGGCAAATGGGGCTTGTAACGCGTTTCCTGGGGCCCGATTTTTCAGTCGTCTCCCATGCGGGCCAGGGTTATATTTAGGGTTGCTGTGAAAGAGCGAATACGGAGGATCCAGTTGCATGTGGGGCTGCATAAAGGCTCCCCTGGGGAGTTCACTTGTACCCAAAGCCTTCCTCTGGGGGCAATTTTGGATGGGCGAATGGGGCTCGGAATGCGTTTTCTAGGGCCCGAGTTTTCAGTCGTCTCAAATGCCGGCTAGGGATATACATAGTGTTTTCGTAAACAGCGAACGCGGAGGGTCCAGTTGCATTTGGGGCTGCATAAAGGCTCGCCTGGGGAGTTCACTTGTACCCAAAGCCTTCCTTTGGGGGCACTTTTGGATGGTCCAAGGGGAATCGCAATGCGTTTTCTGAGGCCCGCATTTAAGTCTTCTCCCATTGCACCGAGGGCTATATTTAGGCTTGCGGTGAAAGAGTGAACCCGGAGGGTCCAGTTGCATGTGGGGCTGCATAAAGGCTCCCCTGGGAAATTTACTTGTACCCAAAGCCTTTTTTTCCAGACACTTTTGGATGGGCGAATGGGGCTTGTAACGCGTTTTCTGGGGCCCGATTTTTCAGTCGTCTGCTAGGAGGCCCTGGGTTTATTTAGGGTTGCTGTGAAAGAGCGAATACGGAGGGTCCAGTTGCATGTGGGGCTGCATAAATGCTCCCCTGGGGAGTTCAGTTATACCCAAAGCCTTCCTTTGGGGGCACTTCTGGATGGGTGAATGGCGCTTGAAACGCGTTTTCTGGGGCCCCATTTTTCAGTCGTCTGCCATGCGGGCCAGGGTTATATTTAGGGTTGCTGTGAAAGACTGAATACGGAGGGTCCAGTTGCATGTGGCGCTGCATAAAGGCTCCCCTGGGGAGTTCATTTGTACCCAAAGCCTTCCTTTGGGGGCACATTTGGATGGCTGAATGGGGCTTGAAACGATTTATCTGTGGCCCGAGTTTTCAGTCTTCTGCCATACTGGCTAGGGTTATATTTAAAGTTGCGCGTAAACAGCAAACACGGAGGGTCCAGTTGCATGTGGGGCTGCATCAAGGCTCCCCTGGGGAGTTCACTTGTACCCAAAGCCTTCCTTTGGGGGCACTTTTGGATGGTCCAAGGGGAATCGCAATGCGTTTTCTGAGGCTTACATTTTCAGTCTTCTCCCATTGCGCAGAGGGTTATATTTAGTCTTGCAATGAAAAAGTGAACCCGGAGGGTCCAGTTGCATGTGGCGCTGCATAAAGTCTCCCTTGGCGAGTTCAGTTGTACTCAAAGCCTTCCTTTGGGGGCACTTTTGGATGGGCGAATGGGGCTTGTAACGCGTTTTCTGGGGCCCGATTTTTCAGTCGTTGCCATGCGGGCCAGGGTTATATATAGGGTTGCTGTGAAAGAGCAAATACGGAGAGTCCAGTTGCATGTGGCGCTGCATAAAGGCTCCCCTGGGGAGTTCAGTTGTACCCAAAGCCTTCCTTTGGGGGCACTTCTGGATGGGTGAATGGCGCTTTAAACGCTTTCTCTGTGGCCCGAGTTCTCAGTCTTCTGCCATGCCGGCTAGGGTTATGTTTAGTGTTGCTCGGAAAGAGCGAATACGGAGGGTCCAGTTGCATGTGGGGCTGCATAAAGGCTCCCCTGGGGAGTTCAGTTGTACCCAAAGCCTTCCTCTGGGGGCACTTTTGGATGGGCGAAAGGGGCTCGGAAAGCGTTTTCTGGGGCCCGAGTTTTCAGTCGTCTCCCATGCCGGCTAGGCCTATCTTTAGTGTTGCTCGGAAAGAGGGAACCCGGAGGGTCCAGTTGCATGTGGGGCTGTATAAAAGCTCCCCTGGGGAGTTCGCTTGTTCTCAAAGCCTTCCTCTGAGGGCACTTTTGAATGGGCGAAAGTGGCTCAGAACGCGTTTTCTGGGGCCCAAGTTTTCAGTCGTCTCCCATGCCGGCTAGGGTTATATTTAGTGTTGCTCGGAAAGAGCGAATCCGGAGGGTCCAGTTGCATGAGGGGATGCATAAAGTCTCCCTTGGCGAGTTCAGTTGTACCCAAAGCCTTCCTTTGGGGGCACTTCTGGATGGGTTTATGGCGCTTGAAACGCGTTTTCGGAGGCCCCATTTTTGAGTCGTCTGCCATGCGGGCCAGGGTTATATTTAGGGTTGCTGTGAAAGAGTGAATACGGAGGGTCCAGTTGCATGTGGGGCTGCGTAAAGGCTCCCCTGGGGAGTTCAGTTGTACCCAAAACCTTCCTTTGGGGGCACTTTTGGATGGGCGAAAGGGGCTCGGAATGCGTTTTCTGGGGCCCAAGTTTTCAGTCGTCTCCCATGCCGGCTAGGGTTATATTTAGTGTTGCTCGGAAAGAGCGAACCTGGAGGGTCCAGTTGCATGTGGTGCTGCATAAAGGCTCCCCTGGGGAGTTCACTTGTACCCAAAGCCTTCCTTTGGGGGCACTTCTGGATGGGCAAATGGGGCTTGTAACGCGTTTCCTGGGGCCCGATTTTTCAGTCGTCTCCCATGCGGGCCAGGGTTATATTTAGGGTTGCTGTGAAAGAGCGAATACGGAGGATCCAGTTGCATGTGGGGCTGCATAAAGGCTCCCCTGGGGAGTTCACTTGTACCCAAAGCCTTCCTCTGGGGGCACTTTTGGATGGGCGAAAGGGGCTCGGAAAGCGTTTTCTGGGGCCCGAGTTTTCAGTCTCCCATGCCAGCTAGGGCTATACTTAGTGTTGCTCGGAAAGAGCGAACACGGAGGGTCCAGTTGCATTTGGGACTGCGTAAAGACTCTCCTGGAGAGTTCAGTTGTACCCAAAGCCTTCCTTTGGGGGCACTTTTGGATGGTCCAAGGGGAATCGCAATGCGTTTTCTGAGGCCCGCATTTAAGTCTTCTCCCATTGCACCGAGGGCTATATTTAGGCTTGCGGTGAAAGAGTGAACCCGGAGGGTCCAGTTGCATGTGGGGCTGCATAAAGGCTCCCCTGGGAAATTTACTTGTACCCAAAGCCTTTTTTTCCAGACACTTTTGGATGGGCGAATGGGGCTTGTAACGCGTTTTCTGGGGCCCGATTTTTCAGTCGTCTGCTAGGAGGCCCTGGGTTTATTTAGGGTTGCTGTGAAAGAGCGAATACGGAGGGTCCAGTTGCATGTGGGGCTGCATAAATGCTCCCCTGGGGAGTTCAGTTATACCCAAAGCCTTCCTTTGGGGGCACTTCTGGATGGGTGAATGGCGCTTGAAACGCGTTTTCTGGTGCCCCATTTTTCAGTCGTCTGCCATGCGGGCCAGGGTTATATTTAGGGTTGCTGTGAAAGACTGAATACGGAGGGTCCAGTTGCATGTGGGGCTGCATAAAGGCTCCCCTGGGGAGTTCACTTGTACCCAAAGCCTTCCTTTGGGGGCACTTTTGGATGGTCAAAGGGGAATCGCAATGCGTTTTCTGAGGCTTACATTTTCAGTCTTCTCCCATTGCGCAGAGGGTTATATTTAGTCTTGCAAGGAAAAAGTGAACCCGGAGGGTCCAGTTGCATGTGGCGCTGCATAAAGTCTCCCTTGGCGAGTTCAGTTGTACTCAAAGCCTTCCTTTGGGGGCACTTTTGGATGGGCGAATGGGGCTTGTAACGCGTTTTCTGGGGCCCGATTTTTCAGTCGTTGCCATGCGGGCCAGGGTTATATATAGGGTTGCTGTGAAAGAGCAAATACGGAGAGTCCAGTTGCATGTGGCGCTGCATAAAGGCTCCCATGGGGAGTTCAGTTGTACCCAAAGCCTTCCTTTGGGGGCACTTCTGGATGGGTGAATGGCGCTTTAAACGCTTTCTCTGTGGCCCGAGTTCTCAGTCTTCTGCCATGCCGGCTAGGGTTATGTTTAGTGTTGCTCGGAAAGAGCGAATACGGAGGGTCCAGTTGCATGTGGGGCTGCATAAAGGCTCCCCTGGGGAGTTCAGTTGTACCCAAAGCCTTCCTCTGGGGGCACTTTTGGATGGGCGAAAGGGGCTCGGAAAGCGTTTTCTGGGGCCCGAGTTTTCAGTCGTCTCCCATGCCGGCTAGGCCTATCTTTAGTGTTGCTCGGAAAGAGGGAACCCGGAGGGTCCAGTTGCATGTGGGGCAGTATAAAGGCTCCCCTGGGCAGTTCAGTTGTACCCAAAGCCTTCCTTTGGGGGCACTTCTGGATGGTCCAAGGGGAATCGCAATGCGTTTTCTGAGGCTCACTTTTTCAGTCTTCTCCCATTGCGCCGAGGGCTATATATAGTGTAGCAGTGAAAGAGCGAAAAAGGAGGGTCCAGTTTCATGTGGGGCTGCATAAAGGCTCCCCTGGGGAGTTCACTTGTACCCAAAGCCTTCCTTTGGGGGCACTTCTGGATGGTCGAAAGGGGCTCGGACCCGCGTTTTCTGGGGCCCAATTTTTCAGTCGTCTCCCATGCCGGCTAGGATAATATTTAGTGTTGCTCGGAAAGAGCGAACCCGGAGGGTCCAGTTGCATGTGGCGCTGCATAAAGGCTCCCCTGGGGACTTCAGTTGTGCCCAAAGCCTGCCTTTGGGGACTCTTTTGGATAGGCGAAAGGGTCTTGTAAAGCGTTTTCTGTGGCCCCAGTTTTCAGTCTTCTGTCATGCTGGCTAGGGATATATTTAGGGTTGCTCGTAAACAGCGAACACGGAGGGTCCAGTTGCATGTCGGGCTGCATAAAGACTCCCATGGGGAGTTCAGTTGTACCCAAAGCCTTCCTTTGGGGGCACTTCTGGATGGGTGAATGGCGCTTTAAACGCTTTTCCTGTAACCCGAGTTTTCAGTCTTCTGCCATGCTGGCTAGGGTTATATTTAGGGTTGCTCGTAAACAGCAAACACGGAGGGTCCAGTTGCATGTGGGGCTGTATAAAAGCTCCCCTGGGGTGTTCACTTGTACTCAAAGCCTTCCTCTGAGGGCACTTTTGAATGGGCGAAAGTGGCTCAGAACGCGTTTTCTCGGGCCCAAATTTTCAGTCGTCTCCAATGCCGGCTAGGGTTATATTTAGTGTTGCTCGGAAAGAGCGAATCCGGAGGGTCCAGTTGCATGAGGGGCTGCATAAAGTCTCCCTTGGCGAGTTCAGTTGTACCCAAAGCCTTCCTTTGGGGGCACTTCTGGATGGGCGAATGGGGCTTGTAACGCGTTTCCTGGGGCCCGATTTTTCAGTCGTCTGCCTATTGGGCCAGGGATATATTTAGTGTTGCTGTGAAAGAGCGAATACAGAGGGTCCAGTTGCATGTGGGGCTGCATAAAGGCTCCCCTGGGGACTTCAGTTGTGCCCAAAGCCTTCCTTTGGGGACTCTTTTGGATGGGCGAAAGGGTCTTGTAAAGCGTTTTCTGTGGTCCGAGTTTTCAGTCTTCTGCCATGCTGGCTAGGGTTATATTTAGGGTTGCTCGTAAACAGCGAACCTGGAGGGTCCAGTTGCATGTGGGGCTGCATAAAGGCTCCCCTGGGGAGTTCAGTTGTACCCAAAGCCTTCCTCTGGGGGCACTTTTGGATGGGCGAAAGGGGCTCAGGACGCGTTTTCTCGGGCCCGAGTTTTCAGTCGTCTCCCATGCCGGCTAGGGCTACGTTTAGTGTTGCTTGGAAAGAGCGAACCTGGAGGGTCCAGTTGCATGTGGGGCAGCATAAAGGCTCCCCTGGGGAGTTGAGTTGTACCCAAAGCCTTCCTTTGGGGGCACTTCTGGATGGTCCAAGGGGAATCGCAATGCGTTTTCTGAGGCCCGCATTTTAAGACTTCTCCCATTGCGCCGAGGGCTATATTTAGGCTTGCTGTGAAAGAGCGAATACGGAGGGTCCAGTTGCATGTGGGGCTGCGTAAAGACTCCCATGGGGAGTTCAGTTGTACCCAAAGCCTTCCTTTGGGGGTACTTTGGATGGGCGTAATGGGCTTGTATCACGTTTTCTGGGGCCCAAGTTTTCAGTCTTCTGCCATGCTGGCTAGGGATATATTTAGGGTTGGTCGTAAACAGCGAACACGGAGGGTCCAGTTGCATGTGGGGCTGCGTAAAGGCTCCCCTGGGCAGTTCAGTAGTACCCAAAGCCTTCCTCTGGGGGCACTTTTGGATGGGCAAAAGGGGCTCGGAAAGCGTTTTCTGGGGCCCGAGTTTTCAATCGTCTCCCATGCCGGCTAGGCCTACCTTTAGTGTTGCTCGGAAAGAGCGAACCCGGATGGTCCAGTAGCATGTGAGGCTGCATAAAGGCTCCCCTGGGGAATTCAGATATACCCAAAGCCTTCCTTTGGGGGCACTTCTGGATGGTCCAAGGGGAATCGCAATGCGTTTCCTGAGGCTCACTTTATCTGTCTTCTCCCATTGCCCCGAGGTTTATTTTTAGTCTTGCGGTGAAAGAGTGAACCCGGAGGGTCCAGTTGCATGTGGGGCTGCGTAAAGACTCCCCTGGGGAGTTCACTTGTACCCAAAGCCTTCCTTTGGGGGCACGTTTGGATGGGCGAATGGGGCTTGTAACGCGTTTTCTGGAGCCCGATTTTTCAGTCGTCTGACATGCGAGCCAGGGTTATATTTAGGGTTGCTGTGAAAGAGCGAATACGGAGGGTCCAGTTGCATGTGGGGCTGCATAAAGGCTCCCCTGGGGACTTCAGTTGTACCCAAAGCCTTCCTCTGGGGGCACTTTTGGATGGGCGAAAGGGTCTTGTAAAGCGTTTTCTGGAGCCCGAGTTTTCAGTCTTCTGCCATACTGGCTAGGGTTATTTTTAGGGTTGCTCGTAAACAGCGAACACGGAGGGTCCATTTGCATGTGTGGCAGCATAAAGGCTCCCCTGGGGAGTTCAGTTGTACCCAAAGCCTTCCTTTGGGGGCACTTCTGTATGGTCCAAGGGGAATCGCAATGCATTTTCTGAGGCTCAATTTTTCAGTCTTCTCCCATTGCGCCGAGGGCTATATATAGTGTAGCGGTGAAAGAGCGAATACGGAGGGTCCAGTTTCATGTGGGGCTGCGTAAAGACTCCCCTGGGGAGTTCAGTTGTACCCAAAGCCTTCCTTTGGGGGCACTTCTGGACGGGTGAATGGCGCTTGAAACGCTTTTCCTGTAACCCGAGTTTTCAGTCTTCTGCCATGATGGCTAGGGTTATATTTAGGGTTGCTCGTAAACAGCAAACACGGAGGGTCCAGTTGCATGTGGGGCTGTATAAAAGCTCCCCTGGGGAGTTCGCTTGTACTCAAAGCCTTCCTCTGAGGGCACTTTTGAATGGGCGAAAGTGGCTCAGAACGCGTTTTCTCGGGCCCAAGTTTTCACTCGTCTCCCATGCCGGCTAGGGTTATATTTAGTGTTGCTCGGAAAGAGCGAATCTGGAGGGTCCAGTTGCATGAGGGGATGCATCAAGTCTCCCTTGGCGAGTTCAGTTGTACCCAAAGCCTTCCTTTGGGGGCACTTCTGGATGGGTTTATGGCGCGTGAAACGCGTTTTCGGAGGCCCCATTTTTGAGTCGTCTGCCATGCGGGCCAGGGTTATATTTAGGGTTGCTGTGAAAGAGTGAATACGGAGGGTCCAGTTGCATGTGGGGCTGCGTAAAGGCTCCCCTGGGGAGTTCAGTTGTACCCAAAACCTTCCTTTGGGGGCACTTTTGGATGGGCGAAAGGGGCTCGGAATGCGTTTTCTGGGGCCCAAGTTTTCAGTCGACTCCCATGCCGGCTAGGGATATATTTAGTGTTGCTCGGAAAGAGCGAACCTGGAGGGTCCAGTTGCATGTGGGGCTGCATCAAGGCTCCCCTGGGGAGTTCACTTGTACCCAAAGCCTTCCTTTGGGGGCACTTTTGGATGGTCCAAGGGGAATCGCAATGCGTTTTCTGAGGTTTACATTTTCAGTCTTCTCCCATTGCGCAGAGGGTTATATTTAGTCTTGCAATGAAAAAGTGAACCCGGAGGGTCCAGTTGCATGTGGCGCTGCATAAAGTCTCCCTTGGCGAGTTCAGTTGTACTCAAAGCCTTCCTTTGGGGGCACTTTTGGATGGGCGAATGGGGCTTGTAACGCGTTTTCTGGGGCCCGATTTTTCAGTCGTTGCCATGCGGGCCAGGGTTATATATAGGGTTGCTGTGAAAGAGCAAATACGGAGAGTCCAGTTGCATGTGGGGCTGCATAAAGGCTCCCCTGGGGAGTTCAGTTGTACCCAAAGCCTTCCTCTGGGGGCACTTCTGGATGGGTGAATGGCGCTTGAAACGCTTTCTCTGTGGCCCGAGTTCTCAGTCTTCTGCCATGATGGCTAGGGTTATATTTAGGGTTGCTCGTAAACAGCAAACACGGAGGGTCCAGTTGCATGTGGGGCTGTATAAAAGCTCCCCTGGGGAGTTCGCTTGTACTCAAAGCCTTCCTCTGAGGGCACTTTTGAATGGGCGAAAGTGGCTCAGAACGCGTTTTCTCGGGCCCAAGTTTTCAGTCGTCTCCCATGCCGGCTAGGGTTATATTTAGTGTTGCTCGGAAAGAGCGAATCTGGAGGGTCCAGTTGCATGAGGGGATGCATAAAGTCTCCCTTGGCGAGTTCAGTTGTACCCAAAGCCTTCCTTTGGGGGCACTTCTGGATGGGTTTATGGCGCGTGAAACACGTTTTCGGAGGCCCCATTTTTGAGTCGTCTGCCATGCGGGCCAGGGTTATATTTAGGGTTGCTGTGAAAGAGTGAATACGGAGGGTCCAGTTGCATGTGGGGCTGCGTAAAGGCTCCCCTGGGGAGTTCAGTTGTACCCAAAACCTTCCTTTGGGGGCACTTTTGGATGGGCGAAAGGGGCTCGGAATGCGTTTTCTGGGGCCCAAGTTTTCAGTCGTCTCCCATGCCGGCTAGGGATATATTTAGTGTTGCTCTGAAAGAGCGAACCTGGAGGGTCCAGTTGCATGTGGGGCTGCATCAAGGCTCCCCTGGGGAGTTCAGTTGTACCCAAAGCCTTCCTTTGGGGGCACTTTTGGATGGTCCAAGGGGAATCGCAATGCGTTTTCTGAGGTTTACATTTTCAGTCTTCTCCCATTGCGCAGAGGGTTATATTTAGTCTTGCAATGAAAAAGTGAACCCGGAGGGTCCAGTTGCATGTGGCGCTGCATAAAGTCTCCCTTGGCGAGTTCAGTTGTACTCAAAGCCTTCCTTTGGGGGCACTTTTGGATGGGCGAATGGGGCTTGTAACGCGTTTTCTGGGGCCCGATTTTTCAGTCGTTGCCATGCGGGCCAGGGTTATATATAGGGTTGCTGTGAAAGAGCAAATACGGAGAGTCCAGTTGCATGTGGGGCTGCATAAAGGCTCCCCTGGGGAGTTCAGTTGTACCCAAAGCCTTCCTTTGGGGGCACTTCTGGATGGGTGAATGGCGCTTTAAACGCTTTCTCTGTGGCCCGAGTTCTCAGTCTTCTGCCATGCCGGCAAGGGTTATGTTTAGTGTTGCTCGGAAAGAGCGAACCCGGAGGGTCCAGTTGCATGTAGGGCTGCGTAAAGTCTTTCATGGAGAGTTCAGTTGTACCCAAAGCCTTCCTTTGGGGGCACTTTTGGATGGGCAAAAGTGGCTCGGAATGCGTTTTCTGGGTCCCGAGTTTTCAGTCGTCTCCCATGCCGGCTAGGCCTATCTTTAATGTTGCTCGGAAAGAGCGAAAACGGAGGGTCCAGTTGCATGTGGAGCTGCATAAAGGCTCCCCTGGGGAGTTCACTTGTACCAAAAGCCTTCCTCTGGGGGCACTTTTGGATGGTCCAAGGGGAATCACAATGCGTTTTCTGAGGCCTGCATTTTAAGTCTTCTCCCATTGCGCCGAAGGCTATATTTAGGCGTACGGTGAAAGAGTGAACCCGGAGGGTCCAGTTGCATGTGGGGCTGCATAAAGGCTCCCCTGGGGAATTCACTTGTACCCAAAGCCCTTTTTTTCAGGTACTTTTGGATGGGCGAATGGGGCTTGTAACGCGTTTTCTGGGGCCCGATTTTTCAGTCATCTGCCATGCGGGCGAGGGTTATATATAGGGTTGCTGTGAAAGAGCGAATACAGAGGGTCCAGTTGCATGTGGGGCTGTGTAATGGCTCCCCTGGGGAGTTCAGTTGTACCCAAAGCCTTCCTTTGGGGGCACTTTTGGATGGGCAAATGTGGCTCGGAAAGCGTTTTCTGGGGCCCGAGTTTCCAGTCGTCTCCCATGCCGGCTAGAACTATCTTTAGAGTTGCTCGGAAAGAGCGAACCCGGAGGGTCCAGTTGCATGTGGGGCTGCATAAAGGCTCCCCTGGGGAGTTCAGTTGTACCCAAAGCCTTCCTCTGGGGGCACTTTCGGATGGTCCAAGGGGAATCGCAATGCGTTTTCTGAGGCCCGCATTTTAAGTCTTCTCCCATTGCGCCAAGGCTTATATTTAGGCTTGCGGTGAAAGAGTGAACCCGGAGGGTCCAGTTGCATGTGGGGCTGCATAAAGGCTCCCCTGGGGAGTTCAGTTGTACCCAAAGCCTTCCTTTGGGGGCACTTCTGGATGGTCCAAGGGGAATCGCTATGCGTTTTCTGAGGCTCACTTTTTCAGTCTTCTCCCATTGCGCCGAGGGCTATATATAGTGTAGCGGTGAAAGAGCGAAAAAGGAGGGTCCAGTTTCATGTGGGGCTGCATAAAGGCTCCCCTGGGGAGTTCACTTGTACCCAAAGCCTTCCTTAGGGGGCACTTCTGGATGGGCGAAAGGGGCTCGGACCAGCGTTTTCTGGGGCCCAATTTTTCAGTCGTCTCCCATGCCGCCTAGGGTTATATTTAGTGTTGCTCGGAAAGAGCGAACCCGAAGGGTCCAGTTGCATGTGGGGCTGCATAAAGGCTCCCCTGGGGAGTTCAGTTGTACCCAAAGCCTTCCTTTGGGGGCACTTCTGGATGGGCGAATGGGGCTTGTAACGCGTTTCCTGGGGCCCAATTTTTCAGTCATCTACCATGCTGGCCAGGGTTATATTTAGGGTTGCTGTGAAAGAGCGAATACGGAGGGTCCAGTTGCATGTGGGGCTGCATAAAGGCTCCCCTGGGGAGTTCACTTGTACCCAAAGCCTTCCTTTGGGGACTCTTTTGGATGGGCGAAAGGGTCTTGTAAAGCGTTTTCTGTGGCCCCAGTTTTCAGTCTTCTGCCATGCTGCCTCGGGTTATATTTAGGGTTGCTCGTAAACAGCGAACACGGAGGGTCCAGTTGCATGTGGGGCTGCATAAAGGCTCCCCTGGGGAGTTCAGTTGTACCCAAAGCCTTCCTCTGGGAGCACTTTTGAATTGTCCAAGGGGAATCGCAATGTGTTTTCTGAGGCCCGCATTTTAAGACTTCTCCCATTGCGCCGAGGGCTATATTTAGGCTTGCTGTGAAAGAGCGAATACGGAGGGTCCAGTTGCATGTGGGGCTGCGTAAAGACTCCCATGGGGAGTTCAGTTGTACCCAAAGCCTTCCTTTGGGGGCACTTCTGGATGGGTGAATGGCGCTTGAAACACTTTTCCTGTAACCCGAGTTTTCAGTCTTCTGCCATGCTGCCTAGTGTTATATTTAGGGTTGCTCGTAAACAGGAAACACGGAGGGTCCAGTTGCATGTGGGGCTGTATAAAAGCTCCCCTGGGGAGTTCGCTTGTACTCAAAGCCTTCCTCTGAGGGCACTTTTGAATGGGCGAAAGTGGCTCAGAACGCGTTTTCTCGGGCCCAAGTTTTCATTCGTCTCCAATGCCGGCTAGGGTTATATTTAGTGTTGCTTGGAAAGAGCGAATCCGGAGGGTCCAGTTGCATGTGGGGCTGCATAAAGTCTCCCTTGGCGAGTTCAGTTGTACCCAAAGCCTTCCTTTGGGGGCACTTCTGGATGGGTGAATGGCGCTTGAAACGCGTTTTCGGGGGCCCCATTTTTCAGTCGTCTCCAATGCCGGCTAGGGTTATATATAGTGTTGCTCGGAAAGAGCGAATCCGGAGGGTCCAGTTGCATGTGGGGCTGCATAAAGGCTCCCCTGGGGAGTTCCGTTGTACCCAAAGCCTTCCTTTGGGGGCACTTCTGGATGGGCGAATGGGGCTTGTAACATGTTTCCTGGGGCCTGATTTTTCAGTCATCTGGCATGCGGGCCATGGTTATATTTAGGGTTGCTGTGAAAGAGTGAATACGGAGGGTCCAGTTGCATGTGGCACTGCATAAAGGCTCCCCTAGGGAGTTCACTTGTACCCAAAGCCTTCCTTTGGGGGCACTTTTGGGTGGGCGAATAGGGCTTGAAACTCTTTTTCTCTGGCCCGAGTTTTCAGTCTTCTGCCATGCTGGCTACGTTTATGTTTAGAGTTGCTCGGAAAGAGCGAACCCGGAGGGTCCACTTGCATTTGGGGCTGCGTAAAGTCTTTCCTGGAGAGTTCAGTTGTACCCAAAGCCTTCCTTTGGGGGCACTTTTGGATGGGCAAAAGTGGCTCGGAAAGCGTTTTCTGGGGCCCGAGTTTTCAGTCGTCTCCCATGCCGGCTAGGCCTATCTTTGGTGTTGCTCGGAAATAGCGAACCCGGAGGGTCCAGTTGCATGTGGCGCTGCATAAAGGCTCCCCTGGGGAGTTCAGTTCTACCCAAAGCCTTCCTTTGGGGGCACTTCTGGATGGGCGAATGGGGCTTGTAACGCGTTTTCTGGGGCCCGATTTTTCAGTCGTCTGCCATGCGGGCCAGGGTTTTATTTAGAGTTAATGTGAAAGAGCGAATACGGAGGGTCCAGTTGCATGTGGGGCTGCATAAAGGCTCCCCTGGGGACTTCAGTTGTACCCAAAGCCTTCCTCTGGGGGCACTTTTGAATGGGCAAAGGTGGCTCAGAAAGCATTTTCTGGGGCCCGAATTTTCAGTCGTCTCCCATGCCGGCTAGGCCTATCTTTAGTGTTGCTCGGAAAGAGGGAACCCGGAGGGTCCAGTTGCATGTGGGGCAGCATAAAGGCTCCCCTGGGGAGTTCAGTTGTACCCAAAGCCTTCCTTTGGGGTGTGTTGGGTCTGTCTGAGCTGGAGTCACCTTTTCCCTGCAGCAGCCCGCACAGTGCTGTGCTCTGCACTCGTAGCTGGAACAGCACTGATATCACTCCAGTGTTGTGTCTATTGCTGCGTAGTGCTGGCACAGCATCAGGACTCCTAAGCCCCCAAGAGCCAGCAGGCTGGGGGTGGGCAAGTGGTGGGGAGGGGACATTGCCGGGGCAGCTGACCTAAACCAACCAAAGGGATATTCCATAACACCTGATGTCACACTCAGCAATAAAAGGGGGGGCTCTCGTGGGGGAGGGGGCTGTTCCTCCTGAACAACCACTACGCGTTTGAGGCCCTGCTTCCCAGGACGTGGCCGAACACCGCTCGCTGATGGGAAGTAGAGAGTAATTTTTTTCTCTCTCTCTGTGCTTCCGCGCGGACTGATTGTTTCTTTTGTATCTGTTTCTCCTTCCCATTCCCTTTCCCTTTAATTAAACCTTTCTCATCTCAAACCTCGAGTTCTCTGTGTTGTATTTTCTCCCCCTCCTTCTGAGGAGAGGGGGAGTGAGAGAGCGGTTGTGGTGGAGCTTGGCTGCCCACCTGAATAAAACCACCACATGGGGGCACTTCTGGATGGTCCAAGGGGAATCGCAATGCGTTTTCTGAGGCTCACTTTTTCAGTCTTCTCCCATTGCGCCGAGGGCTATATATAGTGTAGCGGTGAAAGAGCGAAAAAGGAGGGTCCAGTTTCATGTGGGGCTGCATAAAGGCTCCCCTGGGGAGTTCACTTGTACCCAAAGCCTTCCTTAGGGGGCACTTCTGGATGGGCGAAAGGGGCTCGGACCAGCGTTTTCTGGGGCCCAATTTTTCAGTCGTCTCCCATGCCGGCTAGTGTTATATATAGTGTTGCTCGGAAAGAGCGAACCCGAAGGGTCCAGTTGCATGTGGGGCTGCATAAAGGCTCCCCTGGGGAGTTCAGTTGTACCCAAAGCATTCCTTTGGGGGCACTTCTGGATGGGTGAATGGGGCTTGTAACGCGTTTCCTGGGGCCCAATTTTTCAGTCATCTACCATGCTGGCCAGGGTTATATTTAGGGTTGCTGTGAAAGAGCGAATACGGAGGGTCCAGTTGCATGTGGGGCTGCATAAAGGCTCCCCTGGGGAGTTCACTTGTACCCAAAGCCTTCCTTTGGGGACACTTCTGGATGGGCGAAATGCGCTTGGAATGAGTTTTCTGGGGCCCGAGTTTTCAGTCTTCTCCCATGCCGGCTAGGGTTATGTTTAGAGTTGCTAGTAAAGAGCGAACCCGGAGGGTCCACTTGCATGTGGGGCTGCGTAAAGTCTTCCCTGGAGAGTTCAGTTGTACCCAAAGCCTTCCTTTGGGGGCACTTTTGGATGGGCAAAAGTGGCTCGGAAAGCGTTTTCTGGGGCCCGAGTTTTCAGTCGTCTCCCATGCCGGCTAGGCCTATCTTTAGTGTTGCTCGGAAATAGCGAACCCGGAGGGTCCAGTTGCATGTGGCGCTGCATAAAGGCTCCCCTGGGGAGTTCAGTTGTACCCAAAGCCTTTCTTTGGGGGCACGTTTGGATGGGCGAATGGGGCTTGTAACGCGTTTTCTGGGGCCCGATTTTTCAGTCGTCTGCCATGCGGGCCAGGGTTTTATTTAGAGTTAATGTGAAAGAGCGAATACGGAGGGTCCAGTTGCATGTGGGGCTGCATATAGGCTCCCCTGGGGACTTCAGTTGTACCCAAAGCCTTCCTCTGGGGGCACTTTTGAATGGGCAAAGGTGGCTCAGAAAGCATTTTCTGGGGCCCGAATTTTCAGTCGTCTCCCATGCCGGCTAGTCCTATCTTTAGTGTTGCTCGGAAAGAGGGAACCCGGAGGGTCCAGTTGCATGTGGGGCAGCATAAAGGCTCCCCTGGGGAGTTCAGTTGTACCCAAAGCCTTCCTTTGGGGGCACTTCTGGATGGTCCAAGGGGAATCGCAATGCGTTTTCTGAGGCTCACTTTTTCAGTCTTCTCCCATTGCGCCGAGGGCTATATATAGTGTGGCGGTGAAAGAGCGAAAAAGGAGGGTCCAGTTTCATGTGGGGCTGCATAAAGGCTCCCCTGGGGAGTTCACTTGTACCCAAAGCCTTCCTTTGGGGGCACTTCTGGATGGGCGAAAGGGGCTCGGACCAGCATTTTCTGGGGCCCGATTTTTCAGTCGTCTCCCATGCCGGCTAGTGTTATATTTAGTGTTGCTCGGAAAGAGCGAACTCGGAGGGTCCAGTTGCATGTGGGGCTGCATAAAGGCTCCCCTGGCGAGTTCAGTTGTACCCAAAGCCTTCCTCTAGGGGCACTTCTGGATGGGCGAATGGGGCTTTTAACACGTTTCCTGGGGCCCGATTTTTCAGTCGTCTGCCTATCGGGCCAGGGTTATATTTAGGGTTGCTGTGAAAGAGCGAATACGGAGGGTCCAGTTGCATGTGGGGCTGCATAAAGGCTCCCCTGGGGACTTCAGTTGTGCCCAAAGCCTTCCTTTGGGGACTCTTTTGGATGGGCGAAAGGGTCTTGTAAAGCGTTTTCTGTGGCCCCAGTTTTCAGTCTTCTGCCATGCTGGCTAGGGTTATATTTAGGGTTGCTCGTAAACAGCGAACACGGAGGGTCCAGTTTCATGTGGGGCTGCATAAAGGCTCCCCTGGGGAGTTCACTTGTACCCAAAGCCTTCCTTAGGGGGCACTTCTGGATGGGCGAAAGGGGCTCGGACCAGCGTTTTCTGGGGCCCAATTTTTCAGTCGTCTCCCATGCCGGCTAGTGTTATATATAGTGTTGCTCGGAAAGAGCGAACCCGAAGGGTCCAGTTGCATGTGGGGCTGCATAAAGGCTCCCCTGGGGAGTTCAGTTGTACCCAAAGCATTCCTTTGGGGGCACTTCTGGATGGGTGAATGGGGCTTGTAACGCGTTTCCTGGGGCCCAATTTTTCAGTCATCTACCATGCTGGCCAGGGTTATATTTAGGGTTGCTGTGAAAGAGCGAATCCGGAGGGTCCAGTTGCATGTGGGGCTGCATAAAGGCTCCCCTGGGGAGTTCACTTGTACCCAAAGCCTTCCTTTGGGGACACTTCTGGATGGGCGAAATGCGCTTGGAATGAGTTTTCTGGGGCCCGAGTTTTCAGTCTTCTCCCATGCCGGCTAGGGTTATGTTTAGAGTTGCTAGTAAAGAGCGAACCCGGAGGGTCCACTTGCATGTGGGGCTGCGTAAAGTCTTCCCTGGAGAGTTCAGTTGTACCCAAAGCCTTCCTTTGGGGGCACTTTTGGATGGGCAAAAGTGGCTCGGAAAGCGTTTTCTGGGGCCCGAGTTTTCAGTCGTCTCCCATGCCGGCTAGGCCTATCTTTAGTGTTGCTCGGAAATAGCGAACCCGGAGGGTCCAGTTGCATGTGGGGCTGCATAAAGGCTCCCCTGGGGAGTTCAGTTGTACCCAAAGCCTTTCTTTGGGGGCACGTTTGGATGGGCGAATGGGGCTTGTAACGCGTTTTCTGGGGCCCGATTTTTCAGTCGTCTGCCATGCGGGCCAGGGTTTTATTTAGAGTTAATGTGAAAGAGCGAATACGGAGGGTCCAGTTGCATGTGGGGCTGCATATAGGCTCCCCTGGGGACTTCAGTTGTACCCAAAGCCTTCCTCTGGGGGCACTTTTGAATGGGCAAAGGTGGCTCAGAAAGCATTTTCTGGGGCCCGAATTTTCAGTCGTCTCCCATGCCGGCTAGTCCTATCTTTAGTGTTGCTCGGAAAGAGGGAACCCGGAGGGTCCAGTTGCATGTGGGGCAGCATAAAGGCTCCCCTGGGGAGTTCAGTTGTACCCAAAGCCTTCCTTTGGGGGCACTTCTGGATGGTCCAAGGGGAATCGCAATGCGTTTTCTGAGGCTCACTTTTTCAGTCTTCTCCCATTGCGCCGAGGGCTATATATAGTGTAGCGGTGAAAGAGCGAAAAAGGAGGGTCCAGTTTCATGTGGGGCTGCATAAAGGCTCCCCTGGGGAGTTCACTTGTACCCAAAGCCTTCCTTTGGGGGCACTTCTGGATGGGCGAAAGGGGCTCGGACCAGCGTTTTCTGGGGCCCGATTTTTCAGTCGTCTCCCATGCCGGCTAGTGTTATATTTAGTGTTGCTCGGAAAGAACGAACTCGGAGGGTCCAGTTGCATGTGGGGCTGCATAAAGGCTCCCCTGGCGAGTTCAGTTGTACCCAAAGCCTTCCTTTGGGGGCACTTCTGGATGGGTGAATGGCGCTTGAAACGCGTTTTCGGGGGCCCCATTTTTCAGTCGTCTCCAATGCCGGCTAGGGTTATATATAGTGTTGCTCGGAAAGAGCGAATCCGGAGGGTCCAGTTGCATGTGGGGCTGCATAAAGGCTCCCCTGGGGAGTTCCGTTGTACCCAAAGCCTTCCTTTGGGGACACTTCTGGATGGGCGAAATGCGCTTGGAATGAGTTTTCTGGGGCCCGAGTTTTCAGTCTTCTCCCATGCCGGCTAGGGTTATGTTTAGAGTTGCTAGTAAAGAGCGAACCCGGAGGGTCCACTTGCATGTGGGGCTGCGTAAAGTCTTCCCTGGAGAGTTCAGTTGTACCCAAAGCCTTCCTTTGGGGGCACTTTTGGATGGGCAAAAGTGGCTCGGAAAGCGTTTTCTGGGGCCCGAGTTTTCAGTCGTCTCCCATGCCGGCTAGGCCTATCTTTAGTGTTGCTCGGAAATAGCGAACCCGGAGGGTCCAGTTGCATGTGGCGCTGCATAAAGGCTCCCCTGGGGAGTTCAGTTGTACCCAAAGCCTTTCTTTGGGGGCACGTTTGGATGGGCGAATGGGGCTTGTAACGCGTTTTCTGGGGCCCGATTTTTCAGTCGTCTGCCATGCGGGCCAGGGTTTTATTTAGAGTTAATGTGAAAGAGCGAATACGGAGGGTCCAGTTGCATGTGGGGCTGCATATAGGCTCCCCTGGGGACTTCAGTTGTACCCAAAGCCTTCCTCTGGGGGCACTTTTGAATGGGCAAAGGTGGCTCAGAAAGCATTTTCTGGGGCCCGAATTTTCAGTCGTCTCCCATGCCGGCTAGTCCTATCTTTAGTGTTGCTCGGAAAGAGGGAACCCGGAGGGTCCAGTTGCATGTGGGGCAGCATAAAGGCTCCCCTGGGGAGTTCAGTTGTACCCAAAGCCTTCCTTTGGGGGCACTTCTGGATGGTCCAAGGGGAATCGCAATGCGTTTTCTGAGGCTCACTTTTTCAGTCTTCTCCCATTGCGCCGAGGGCTATATATAGTGTGGCGGTGAAAGAGCGAAAAAGGAGGGTCCAGTTTCATGTGGGGCTGCATAAAGGCTCCCCTGGGGAGTTCACTTGTACCCAAAGCCTTCCTCTGGGGGCACTTCTGGATGGGCGAAAGGGGCTCGGACCAGCGTTTTCTGGGGCCCGATTTTTCAGTCGTCTCCCATGCCGGCTAGTGTTATATTTAGTGTTGCTCGGAAAGAGCGAACTCGGAGGGTCCAGTTGCATGTGGGGCTGCATAAAGGCTCCCCTGGCGAGTTCAGTTGTACCCAAAGCCTTCCTCTAGGGGCACTTCTGGATGGGCGAATGGGGCTTTTAACACGTTTCCTGGGGCCCGATTTTTCAGTCGTCTGCCTATCGGGCCAGGGTTATATTTAGGGTTGCTGTGAAAGAGCGAATACGGAGGGTCCAGTTGCATGTGGGGCTGCATAAAGGCTCCCCTGGGGACTTCAGTTGTGCCCAAAGCCTTCCTTTGGGGACTCTTTTGGATGGGCGAAAGGGTCTTGTAAAGCGTTTTCTGTGGCCCCAGTTTTCAGTCTTCTGCCATGCTGCCTAGGGTTATATTTAGGGTTGCTCGTAAACAGCGAACACGGAGGGTCCAGTTTCATGTGGGGCTGCATAAAGGCTCCCCTGGGGAGTTCACTTGTACCCAAAGCCTTCCTTAGGGGGCACTTCTGGATGGGCGAAAGGGGCTCGGACCAGCGTTTTCTGGGGCCCAAGTTTTCAGTCGTCTCCCATGCCGGCTAGTGTTATATATAGTGTTGCTCGGAAAGAGCGAACCCGAAGGGTCCAGTTGCATGTGGGGCTGCATAAAGGCTCCCCTGGGGAGTTCAGTTGTACCCAAAGCATTCCTTTGGGGGCACTTCTGGATGGGTGAATGGGGCTTGTAACGCGTTTCCTGGGGCCCAATTTTTCAGTCATCTACCATGCTGGCCAGGGTTATATTTAGGGTTGCTGTGAAAGAGCGAATCCGGAGGGTCCAGTTGCATGTGGGGCTGCATAAAGGCTCCCCTGGGGAGTTCACTTGTACCCAAAGCCTTCCTTTGGGGACACTTCTGGATGGGCGAAATGCGCTTGGAATGAGTTTTCTGGGGCCCGAGTTTTCAGTCTTCTCCCATGCCGGCTAGGGTTATGTTTAGAGTTGCTAGTAAAGAGCGAACCCGGAGGGTCCACTTGCATGTGGGGCTGCGTAAAGTCTTCCCTGGAGAGTTCAGTTGTACCCAAAGCCTTCCTTTGGGGGCACTTTTGGATGGGCAAAAGTGGCTCGGAAAGCGTTTTCTGGGGCCCGAGTTTTCAGTCGTCTCCCATGCCGGCTAGGCCTATCTTTAGTGTTGCTCGGAAATAGCGAACCCGGAGGGTCCAGTTGCATGTGGCGCTGCATAAAGGCTCCCCTGGGGAGTTCAGTTGTACCCAAAGCCTTTCTTTGGGGGCACGTTTGGATGGGCGAATGGGGCTTGTAACGCGTTTTCTGGGGCCCGATTTTTCAGTCGTCTGCCATGCGGGCCAGGGTTTTATTTAGAGTTAATGTGAAAGAGCGAATACGGAGGGTCCAGTTGCATGTGGGGCTGCATATAGGCTCCCCTGGGGACTTCAGTTGTACCCAAAGCCTTCCTCTGGGGGCACTTTTGAATGGGCAAAGGTGGCTCAGAAAGCATTTTCTGGGGCCCGAATTTTCAGTCGTCTCCCATGCCGGCTAGTCCTATCTTTAGTGTTGCTCGGAAAGAGGGAACCCGGAGGGTCCAGTTGCATGTGGGGCAGCATAAAGGCTCCCCTGGGGAGTTCAGTTGTACCCAAAGCCTTCCTTTGGGGGCACTTCTGGATGGTCCAAGGGGAATCGCAATGCGTTTTCTGAGGCTCACTTTTTCAGTCTTCTCCCATTGCGCCGAGGGCTATATATAGTGTAGCGGTGAAAGAGCGAAAAAGGAGGGTCCAGTTTCATGTGGGGCTGCATAAAGGCTCCCCTGGGGAGTTCACTTGTACCCAAAGCCTTCCTTTGGGGGCACTTCTGGATGGGCGAAAGGGGCTCGGACCAGCGTTTTCTGGGGCCCGATTTTTCAGTCGTCTCCCATGCCGGCTAGTGTTATATTTAGTGTTGCTCGGAAAGAACGAACTCGGAGGGTCCAGTTGCATGTGGGGCTGCATAAAGGCTCCCCTGGCGAGTTCAGTTGTACCCAAAGCCTTCCTCTAGGGGCACTTCTGGATGGGCGAATGGGGCTTTTAACACGTTTCCTGGGGCCCGATTTTTCAGTCGTCTGCCTATCGGGCCAGGGTTATATTTAGGGTTGCTGTGAAAGAGCGAATACGGAGGGTCCAGTTGCATGTGGGGCTGCATAAAGGCTCCCCTGGGGACTTCAGTTGTGCCCAAAGCCTTCCTTTGGGGACTCTTTTGGATGGGCGAAAGGGTCTTGTAAAGCGTTTTCTGTGGCCCCAGTTTTCAGTCTTCTGCCATGCTGCCTAGGGTTATATTTAGGGTTGCTCGTAAACAGCGAACACGGAGGGTCCAGTTGCATGTGGGGCTGCATAAAGGCTCCCCTGGGGAGTTCAGTTGTACCCAAAGCCTTCCTCTGGGGGCACTTTTGGATGGGCGAAAGGGGCTCGGAAAGGGGCTCCTTCTGAGGAGAGGGGGAGTGAGAGAGCGGTTGTGGTGGAGCTTGGCTGCCCACCTGAATAAAACCACCACAGTCCTTTTTGGCGCCCAACGTGGGGCTCGAGGGTTGAGATAACAATAGCATTGATTGAAGTATTTACAACTAACATATCGATAGTCATAATGTTCGGTTTTCTGGCAATACTTTTCTGTGTGGATATGTTGTATGTAGCCTACTCTCTGTTTTCTTTTTTCCTTTACATCCGATCGGAGAAAGTGTTGAAGTCTGTGCTTGTTTTCTTTATCGTGTCGTGCTGTAACATACTGGCCTTCAGTTTTGTTTGGTATTCAGGCCCGGCATGGTTATCCTCCTGGTCTCCTGGAGATTATCTTATTGAAAATATTAAGAATTACAGCGCCTTCTTTTTTGCCCCTAGCAGTCAATCAGTGAATAATATCGGGTGTGGTGCCTTCTACTTTTCTCCCTGTGGGCTAATTACAGCAGCCTTTCAGTATCTTGGATACCCTTGGTCAGATATTATCCTCCTATTACTAGGTCTTGTGTTTGTCTTCTTCCCCAAGGTAAAGCAATTTATTAAGAATATTATCCAAGGACCTGTCCCCAGACAAAGTTGTGGGTGGCAAGGTGTGTGGGGGGATTTGGGCAGGTACCTATCACGGTTTTCTCCTCCAATGGTTCTAAATTTCACCCCTGAACAAGTACAAAATCCAAGAAAACTGGTACAGTGTTTGAAAGACGTATGCCCTGACCCTGGCAATACTAGAGAACTCCACCAGATTGCTGCACTCTGCTGGGGTCTGGCTTACGCCTATCAAATATCAATTAACATTGCCCAGCACCCTCAAGGGAATAGGGAGGTTCTTGAATTTGATGATGAGACAGCACAAACTGTGACCACCCTAGAGGACCGACCATCTATGGTATCAGTCGCCCCTGTGGTAAAGACGAAACAGTGGAAACGGAGATCAGGTCGTTTAGTACGGGAAGAAGCTCCTCCTACAGATGAGGGAGAAGAAGAAAAGGCAAGCAGCTCTAAAGCAGCGTTATCATGGCAACATCACAAAGGAGAGACTGAAATCATAGATGAATCAGAAACTACTCGGTCTCTATCCTTGAGTGAGCTGCGAGAACTACGAAAAGACTTCAGTCGCCATCCAGGTGAGCACATCCTCACCTGGCTGCTTCGATGCTGGGATAGTGGGGCCAATACCCAACAGCTAGAAGGCAATGAAGCCAAGCAGCTGGGATCCCTTTCCAGAGAACGGCTCATTGATAGAGTAATTGGAAGAGAGGCACAAGTTATCAGCCTCTGGAGGCGAATCCTAACAGCTGTGAAAGAAAGGTATCCCCATAAAGAGGATATTGTCTACCAAGTAAACAAATGGACCACTATGGATCAGGGCCTCCAGCAGCTGCGGGAATTAGCTGTGCTGGAGATGATTTATAGTGATTTAAATAATGCCCAGACACCTACAGACCCCGATGAAGTTCAATGCACAACATCCATGTGGCGGAAGTTTGTACGGGCGGCACCCCTAACACATGCCAGCACACTGGCAGTAATGGGTTGGGATGAGGGGATGGGGCCAACTGTGGACACCGTGTCCAATCAACTTCATAAATATGAAGAAAATCTCTCTGCCCCAGTACGGGGCTGCATTTCAGCTGTGGAGAAACTGTCCCAACGGCTAGATGAACACATAGCTTCGTCCTCACCTAAACAAAAAAATCTTTCGGCCATCAAGCGCCAGCAGTCCCCGGCTCAAACAAGGGAGAATCCAGGACGCACACCGCGAGGTACCTTGTGGTTTTATTTACGTGACCATGGGGAAGATATGAGGAAGTGGGATGGTGAACCGACCTCGGCCCTAGCTGCTCGGGTACGTGAACTACGGAAAGATACAGCAGCAACAAAGAGGGCCCCTAAGAGGATTGCTGCTCCAGTTTCTGTTGAACAGTCCCCCAGAGGCAGTAGAAAGAATAGTATTACTCCTGACCCTGACGAAGAGACTTCTGCTTCACATTTGGAAGAATTAATTGATAGATACTCCGACCAAGACTAGTGGGGCCCTGCCTCTGGCCAGGTAGAGGAGAGGGACAACCGGATTTACTGGACTGTGTGGATTCGATGGCCTGGCACACCGGAACCGCAAAAATATAAAGCTTTAGTGGACACAGGCGCACAGTGTACCCTAATGCCATCAGGCCACCAAGGGGCAGAACCCATCTCTATCTCTGGAGTGACGGGGGGATCCCAAGAGCTAACCATATTGGAAGCTGAAGTGAGTCTAACTGGGAAGGAGTGGCAAAAGCACCCCATCGTGACTGGCCCAGAGGCTCCGTGCATCCTCGGCATAGACTACCTCAGGAAAGGATACTTCAAGGATCCAAAAGGGTACCGGTGGGCTTTTGGCATAGCTGCCTTGAGCACAGAGAAGATTAAGCAGCTGTCTACCCTGCCTGGTCTCTCACAAGACCCTTCTGCTGTAGGACTGCTGAGGATTGAGGAACAGCAAGTGCCAATTGCGACTACAACTGTGCACCGGCGGCAATATCGCACCAACCGAGACTCCCTGATTCCTATCCATGAGTTAGTTCACCATCTGGAGAGCCAAGGAGTGATCAGCAAGACTCATTCACCTTTTAACAGTCCTATATGGCCAGTGCGAAAGTCCAATGGCGAGTGGAGGCTAACAGTGGACTATCGGGGCCTGAATGAAGTCACACCACCACTAAGTGCAGCAGTGCCAGACATGCTAGAACTCCAGTACGAACTAGAGTCAAAGGCAGCCAAGTGGTATGCTACAATCAATATTGCTAATGCATTTTTCTCTATCCCTCTAGCAGCAGCATGCAGGCCACAATTTGCTTTCACTTGGAGGGGCATTCAGTATACTTGGAATCGACTGCCCCAGGGGTGGAAACACAGCCCTACCATTTGCCATGGACTGATCCAGACGACACTGGAACAGGGGAACGCTCCTGAACACCTGCAGTACATCGATGATATCATTGTATGGGGTAATACAGCAGAAGAAGTTTTTGAGAAAGGGAAGAAAATAATTCAAATTCTCTTGAAAGCTGGCTTTGCCATTAAACAGAATAAGGTCAAAGGACCTGCACAGGAAATCCAGTTCTTGGGGGTAAAATGGCAGGATGGACGTCGCCACATTCCAACGGATGTGATCAACAAAATAACAGTTATGTCTCCGCCAACTAGCAAAAAAGAAACACAAGCTTTCCTAGGTCTTGTGGGATTTTGGAGAATGCATGTGCCCGGTTATAGTCAGCTTGTGAGTCCTCTATATCGAGTAACTCGGAAGAGGAACTCGTTTGAGTGGGGCCCTGAGCAACAACAGGCCTTTGAACAACTCAAACAAGAAATAGCTCGTGCAGTAGCCCTTGGGCCTGTCCGTACTGGACCAGCTGTGCAAAACATACTGTACACTGCAGCTGGGGAGCATGGGCTCACCTGGAGCCTCTGGCAGAAGACCCCAGGAGAAACTCGAGGCCGACCTTTGGGGTTCTGGAGCCGGGGCTATCAAGGATCAGAAGCCAATTACACCCCAACTGAAAAGGAAATATTAACAGCATATGAGGGGATTCGAGCCGCTTCAGAAGTTGTTGGTACAGAAGCACAACTTCTCTTGGCCCCACGGCTACCTGTGTTACATTGGATGTTCAAAGAGAAAATCCCCACTACACATCATGCAACCGATGCTACGTGGAGTAAATGGGTAGCGTTAATTACACAGAGGGCTCGAATGGGAAAACCCAACCGCCCAGGAATCCTGGAAGAGATTATGGACTGGCCAGAGGGCAGGGATTTCGGAGCACCAACAGAAGAAGTAACTCGTCCTGAAGAGGCACCACCATACAATGAGTTGCCAGAAGACAGAAAGCAGTATGCGTTGTTTACTGACGGATCCTGCCGTGTGGTAGGGAGCCATCGGAAGTGGAAAGCTGCTGTGTGGAGTCCCACACGACAAGTTGTGGAGGCCATGGAAGGGGAAGGTGAGTCGAGTCAGTATGCAGAAGTGAAAGCTGGCCCTAGAAATTGCTGAAAGAGAAAAGTGGCCGGTACTATATCTCTATACTGACTCATGGATGGTGGCAAATGCGCTATGGGGGTGGCTGCAACAATGGAAACAGAACAACTGGCAGCGCAGAGGTAAACCTATCTGGGCTGCTACCCTGTGGCAAGATATTGCTGCTCGGGTAGAAAACCTGGCTGTAAAGGTACGTCATGTAGATGCCCATATGCCTAAGAATCGTGCTACCGAAGAACATCAGAACAATGAAGAAGTAGACAGAGCTTCAAAAATTGAAATAGCTCAGGTGGACCTGGACTGGGGACGTAAGGGTGAGCTGTTTGTAGCTCGATGGGCCCATGAAACATCAGGACATCTGGGGAGGGATGCCACTTACAGATGGGCTCGTGATCGAGGGGTGGACCTGACCATTGAGGCCATCGCACAGGTTACCCATCAGTGTGAGACCTGTGCTGCAATCAAACGAGCCATGAGGGTAAAGTCTCCCTGGAATAGAGGGAGATGGCTTGGATTTCGTTATGGTGAGGCCTGGCAGATTGACTACATCGGACCACTTCCACAAACCCGCCAAGGTAAACGTTACATACTCACCATGGTAGAAGCAACTACTGGGTGGCTGGAAACATATCCAGTAAACCATGCCACGGCCCGAAACACTATCTTGGGCCTGGAAAGACAAGTGTTGTGGCGACATGGTACACCAGAAAGAATTGAGTCCGACAATGGGAGTCACTTCCGAAATAATTTGATCACTTCCTGGGCCAAGAGACATGGCATTGAATGGGTGTACCACATCCCTTATCACCCACAAGCCTCTGGGAAGGTTGAGAGGTACAATGGACTGTTAAAAACTATGCTGCGAGCATTGGGTGCTGGGACATGGAAACATTGGGATATAAATCTACCAGAGGCCACTTGGCTAGTTAACAACAGGGGGTCTGAAAGCCGTCCTGGTCCTGCTAAAACAAAACCCCTACACACTGTGGGAGAAGCTAAAGTCCCTGTAGTGCATGTGGGGAAGTGGATGGGGAAGGCAGTGTGGGTTGCCCCTGCCATGGGAAAAGGCAAACCCACTCGTGGGATTGTCTTTGCCCAAGGACCAGGGTATACCTGGTGGGTAATGCAGAAAGATGGGGATATCAAGTGTGTGCCACAAGGAGATTTAACACTGGGAGAAAATTAATCTGTTATCCAAGTTATGTGTTGTAGGAGGACACTGCAGAACCAATGACAGGTCAACTTTGCAAGGAACCGGGCAAGTGCAACAGTGATGTGAGCTAAGCTGGTGCTCGTGTCAAGAAAACCAACTTCGCATGTCCTGAATGACCACTTTAACAGATGAAGCTGAAACCATCAACAGTTTTTATGAGCATTTTGGGAAAAGACCTATAGAATAAAGAGAAGTACAGACATAAAAATGCTTCAATGGACAGAAAACAATGGTGATGAGAACATCTATATACTAAACTGTACCTGATTGTGACACAAATGTTATGGAATAAGGGGTGGAAGTTGTGTTGGGTCTGTCTGAGCTGGAGTCACCTTTTCCCTGCAGCAGCCCGCACAGTGCTGTGCTCTGCACTCGTAGCTGGAACAGCACTGATATCACTCCAGTGTTGTGTCTATTGCTGCGTAGTGCTGGCACAGCATCAGGACTCCTAAGCCCCCAAGAGCCAGCAGGCTGGGGGTGGGCAAGTGATGGGGAGGGGACATTGCCGGGGCAGCTGACCTAAACCAACCAAAGGGATATTCCATAACACCTGATGTCACACTCAGCAATAAAAGGGGGGGCTCTCGTGGGGGAGGGGGCTGTTCCTCCTGAACAACCACTACGCGTTTGAGGCCCTGCTTCCCAGGACGTGGCCGAACACCGCTCGCTGATGGGAAGTAGAGAGTAATTTTTTTCTCTCTCTCTGTGCTTCCGCGCGGACTGATTGTTTCTTTTGTATCTGTTTCTCCTTCCCATTCCCTTTCCCTTTAATTAAACCTTTCTCATCTCAAACCTCGAGTTCTCTGTGTTGTATTTTCTCCCCCTCCTTCTGAGGAGAGGGGGAGTGAGAGAGCGGTTGTGGTGGAGCTTGGCTGCCCACCTGAATAAAACCACCACATGGGGGCACTTCTGGATGGTCCAAGGGGAATCGCAATGCGTTTTCTGAGGCTCACTTTTTCAGTCTTCTCCCATTGCGCCGAGGGCTATATATAGTGTAGCGGTGAAAGAGCGAAAAAGGAGGGTCCAGTTTCATGTGGGGCTGCATAAAGGCTCCCCTGGGGAGTTCACTTGTACCCAAAGCCTTCCTTAGGGGGCACTTCTGGATGGGCGAAAGGGGCTCGGACCAGCGTTTTCTGGGGCCCAATTTTTCAGTCGTCTCCCATGCCGGCTAGTGTTATATATAGTGTTGCTCGGAAAGAGCGAACCCGAAGGGTCCAGTTGCATGTGGGGCTGCATAAAGGCTCCCCTGGGGAGTTCAGTTGTACCCAAAGCATTCCTTTGGGGGCACTTCTGGATGGGTGAATGGGGCTTGTAACGCGTTTCCTGGGGCCCAATTTTTCAGTCATCTACCATGCTGGCCAGGGTTATATTTAGGGTTGCTGTGAAAGAGCGAATCCGGAGGGTCCAGTTGCATGTGGGGCTGCATAAAGGCTCCCCTGGGGAGTTCACTTGTACCCAAAGCCTTCCTTTGGGGACACTTCTGGATGGGCGAAATGCGCTTGGAATGAGTTTTCTGGGGCCCGAGTTTTCAGTCTTCTCCCATGCCGGCTAGGGTTATGTTTAGAGTTGCTAGTAAAGAGCGAACCCGGAGGGTCCACGTGCATGTGGGGCTGCGTAAAGTCTTCCCTGGAGAGTTCAGTTGTACCCAAAGCCTTCCTTTGGGGGCACTTTTGGATGGGCAAAAGTGGCTCAGAAAGCGTTTTCTGGGGCCCGAGTTTTCAGTCGTCTCCCATGCCGGCTAGGCCTATCTTTAGTGTTGCTCGGAAATAGCGAACCCGGAGGGTCCAGTTGCATGTGGCGCTGCATAAAGGCTCCCCTGGGGAGTTCAGTTGTACCCAAAGCCTTTCTTTGGGGGCACGTTTGGATGGGCGAATGGGGCTTGTAACGCGTTTTCTGGGGCCCGATTTTTCAGTCGTCTCCCATGCCGGCTAGTGTTATATATAGTGTTGCTCGGAAAGAGCGAACCCGAAGGGTCCAGTTGCATGTGGGGCTGCATAAAGGCTCCCCTGGGGAGTTCAGTTGTACCCAAAGCATTCCTTTGGGGGCACTTCTGGATGGGTGAATGGGGCTTGTAACGCGTTTCCTGGGGCCCAATTTTTCAGTCATCTACCATGCTGGCCAGGGTTATATTTAGGGTTGCTGTGAAAGAGCGAATCCGGAGGGTCCAGTTGCATGTGGGGCTGCATAAAGGCTCCCCTGGGGAGTTCACTTGTACCCAAAGCCTTCCTTTGGGGACACTTTTGGATGGGCGAAATGCGCTTGGAATGAGTTTTCTGGGGCCCGAGTTTTCAGTCTTCTCCCATGCCGGCTAGGGTTATGTTTAGAGTTGCTAGTAAAGAGCGAACCCGGAGGGTCCACTTGCATGTGGGGCTGCGTAAAGTCTTCCCTGGAGAGTTCAGTTGTACCCAAAGCCTTCCTTTGGGGGCACTTTTGGATGGGCAAAAGTGGCTCGGAAAGCGTTTTCTGGGGCCCGAGTTTTCAGTCGTCTCCCATGCCGGCTAGGCCTATCTTTAGTGTTGCTCGGAAATAGCGAACCCGGAGGGTCCAGTTGCATGTGGCGCTGCATAAAGGCTCCCCTGGGGAGTTCAGTTGTACCCAAAGCCTTTCTTTGGGGGCACGTTTGGATGGGCGAATGGGGCTTGTAACGCGTTTTCTGGGGCCCGATTTTTCAGTCGTCTGCCATGCGGGCCAGGGTTTTATTTAGAGTTAATGTGAAAGAGCGAATACGGAGGGTCCAGTTGCATGTGGGGCTGCATATAGGCTCCCCTGGGGACTTCAGTTGTACCCAAAGCCTTCCTCTGGGGGCACTTTTGAATGGGCAAAGGTGGCTCAGAAAGCATTTTCTGGGGCCCGAATTTTCAGTCGTCTCCCATGCCGGCTAGTCCTATCTTTAGTGTTGCTCGGAAAGAGGGAACCCGGAGGGTCCAGTTGCATGTGGGGCAGCATAAAGGCTCCCCTGGGGAGTTCAGTTGTACCCAAAGCCTTCCTTTGGGGGCACTTCTGGATGGTCCAAGGGGAATCGCAATGCGTTTTCTGAGGCTCACTTTTTCAGTCTTCTCCCATTGCGCCGAGGGCTATATATAGTGTAGCGGTGAAAGAGCGAAAAAGGAGGGTCCAGTTTCATGTGGGGCTGCATAAAGGCTCCCCTGGGGAGTTCACTTGTACCCAAAGCCTTCCTTTGGGGGCACTTCTGGATGGGCGAAAGGGGCTCGGACCAGCGTTTTCTGGGGCCCGATTTTTCAGTCGTCTCCCATGCCGGCTAGTGTTATATTTAGTGTTGCTCGGAAAGAGCGAACTCGGAGGGTCCAGTTGCATGTGGGGCAGCATAAAGGCTCCCCTGGGGAGTTCAGTTGTACCCAAAGCCTTCCTTTGGGGGCACTTCTGGATGGTCCAAGGGCAATCGCAATGCGTTTTCTGAGGCTCATTTTTTCAGTCTTCTCCCATTGCGCCGAGGGCTATATATAGTGTAGCGGTGAAAGAGCGAAAAAGGAGGGTCCAGTTTCATGTGGGGCTGCATAAAGGCTCCCCTGGGGAGTTCACTTGTACCCAAAACCTTCCTCTAGGGGCACTTATGTATGGGCGAATGGGGATTTCAATGCGTTTCCTGGGGCCCGATTTTTCAGTCTTCTGCCTATCGGGCCAGGGTTATATTTAGGGTTGCTGTGAAAGAGCGAATACGGAGGGTCCAGTTGCATGTGGGGCTGCATAAAGGCTCCCCTGGGGACTTCAGTTGTGCCCAAAGCCTTCCTTTGGGGACTCTTTTGGATGGGCGAAAGGGTCTTGTAAAGCGTTTTCTGTGGCCCGAGTTTTCAGTCTTCTGCCATGCTGGCTAGGGTTATATTTAGGGTTGCTCGTAAACAGCGAACACGGAGGGTCCAGTTGCATGTGGGGCTGCATAAAGGCTCCCCTGGGGAGTTCACTTGTACCCAAAGCCTTCCTCTGGGGGCACTTTTGGATGGGCGAAAGGGGCTCGGAAAGCGTTTTCTGGGGCCCGAGTTTTCAGTCGTCTCCCATGCCGGCTAGGGCTATGTTTAGAGTTGCTCGGAAACAGCGAACCTGGAGGGTCCAGTTGCATGTGGGGCTGCATAAAGGCTCCCCTGGGGAGTTCAGTTGTACCCAAAGCCTTCCTCTGGGGGCACTTTTGGATGGTCCAAGAGGAATCGCAATGCGTTTTCTGAGGTCCGCATTTTAAGACTTCTCCCATTGCGCCGAGGGCTATATTTAGGCTTGCTGTGAAAGAGCGAATACGGAGGGTCCAGTTGCATGTGGGGCTGTGTAAAGACTCCCCTGGGGAGTTCAGTTGTACCCAAAGCCTTCCTTTGGGGGCACTTCTGGATAGGTGAATGGCGCTTTAAACGCTTTTCCTGTAACCCGAGTTTTCAGTCTTCTGCCATGCTGGCTAGGGTTATATTTAGGGTTGCTCGTAAACAGGAAACACGGAGGGTCCAGTTGCATGTGGGGCTGTATAAAAGCTCCCCTGGGGAGTTCGCTTGTACTCAAAGCCTTCCTCTGAGGGCACTTTTGAATGGGCGAAAGTGGCTCAGAACGAGTTTTCTGGGGCCCAAGTTTTCAGTCGTCTCCAATGCCGGCTAGGATTATATTTAGTGTTGCTCGGAAAGAGCGAATCCGGAGGGTCCAGTTGCATGAGGGGCTGCATAAAGTCTCCCTTGGCGAGTTCAGTTGTACCCAAAGCCTTCCTTTGGGGGCACTTCTGGATGGGTGAATGGCGCTTGAAACGCGTTTTCGGGGGTCCCATTTTTCAGTCGTTTCCCATGCCGGCTAGGGTATATTTAGTGTTGCTCGGAAAGAGCGGATCCGGAGGGTCCGGTTGCATGTGGGGCTGCATAAAGGCTCAACAGCGGAGTTCAGTTGTACCCAAAGCCTTCCTTTGGGGGCACTTCTGCATGGGCGAATGGGGCTTGTAACGCGTTTTCTGGGGCCCGATTTTTCAGTCGTATGCCATGCGGGCCAGGGATTTATTTAGTGTTGCTGTGAAAGAGCGAATACGGAGGGTCCAGTTGCATGTGGGGCTGCGTAAAGGCTGCCCTGGGGAGTTCAGTTGTACCCAAAGCCTTCCTTTGGGGGTATTGTGGATGGGCGAAAGGGGCTTGTAACACGTTTTCTTTGGCTTGAGTTTTCAGTTTTCTGCAATGCTGGCTAGGGATATATTTAGGGTTGCTCATAAACAGCGAACCCGGAGGGTCCAGTTGCATGTGGGGCTGCGTAAAGGCTCCCCTGGGGAGTTCACTTGTACCCAAAGCCTTCCTTTGGGGGCACTTTTCGATGGGCGAAAGGGGCTCGGAATGCGTTTTCTGGGGCCCAAGTTTTCAGTCGTCTCCCATGCCGGCTAGGGATATATTTAGTGTTGCTCGGAAAGAGCGAACCCGGAGGGTCCAGTTGCATGTGGGGCTGCATAAAGGCTCCCCTGGGGAGTTCACTTGTACCCAAAGCCTTCCTTTGGGAGCACTTCTGGATGGGCGAAAGGGGCTTGGACCCGCGTTTTCTGGGGCCCAATTTTTCAGTCGTCTCCCATGCCGGCTAGGGTTATATTTAGTGTTGCTCGGAAAGAGCGAACCCGGAGGGTCCAGTTGCATGTGGGGCTGCATAAAGGCTCCCCTGGGGAGTTCAGTTGTACCCAAAGCCTTCCTCTAGGGGCACTTCTGGATGGGCGAATGGGGCTTTTAACGCGTATCCTGGGGCCCGTTTTTTCAGACGTCTGCCTGTCGGGCCAGGGTTATATTTAGGGTTGCTGTGAAAGAGCGAATATGGAGGGTCCAGTTGCATGTGGGGCTGCGTAAAGACTCCAATGGGGAGTTCAGTTGTACCCAAAGCCTTCCTTTGGGGGCACTTCTGGATGGGTGAATGGCGCTTTAAACGCTTTTCCTGTAACCCGAGTTTTCAGTCTTCTACCATGCTGGCTAGGGTTATACTTAGGGTTGCTCGTAAACAGCAAACACGGAGGGTCCAGTTGCATGTGGGGCTGTATAAAAGCTCCCCTGGGGTGTTCGCTTGTACTCAAAGCCTTCCTCTGAGGGCACTTTTGAATGGGCGAAAGTGGCTCAGAACGCGTTTTCTCGGGCCCAAGTTTTCAGTCGTCTCCAATGCCGGCTAGGGTTATATTTAGTGTTGCTCTAAAAGAGCGAATCCGGAGAGTCCAGTTGCATGAGGGGCTGCATAAAGTCTCCCTTGGCGAGTTCACTTGTACCCAAAGCCTTCCTTTGGGGGCACTTCTGGATGGGCGAATGGGGTTTTTAACGCGTTTCATGGGGCCCGATATTTCAGTAGTCTGCCTATCGGGCCAGGGTTATATTTAGGGTTGCTGTGAAAGAGCGAATACGGAGGGTCCAGTTGCATGTGGGGCTGCGTAAAGACTCCCATGGGGAGTTCAGTTGTACCCAAAGCCTTCCTCTGGGGGCACTTCTGGATGGGTGAATGGCGCTTGAAAAGCTTTTCCTGTAACCCGAGTTTTCAGTCTTCTGCCATGCTGGCTAGGGATATATTTAGTGTTGCTCGGAAAGAGCGAACCTGGAGGGTCCAGTTGCATGTGGGGCTGTATAAAGGCTCCCCTGGGATGTTCGCTTGTACTCAAAGCCTTCCTCTGAGGGCACTTTTGAATGGGCGAAAGTGGCTCAGAACGCGTTTTCTCGGGCCCAAGTTTTCAGTCGTCTCCAATGCCGGCTAGGGTTATATTTAGTGTTGCTCGGAAAGAGCGAATCCGGAGAGTCCAGTTGCATGAGGGGCTGCATAAAGTCTCCCTTGGCGAGTTCAGTTGTACCCAAAGCCTTCCTTTGGGGGCAATTCTGGATTGGTGAATGGCGCTTGAAACGCGTTTTCTGGGGCCCGATTTTTCAGTCGTCTGCCATGCGGGCCAGGGTTTTATTTAGAGTTAATGTGAAAGAGCGAATACGGAGGGTCCAGTTGCATGTGGGGCTGCATATAGGCTCCCCTGGGGACTTCAGTTGTACCCAAAGCCTTCCTCTGGGGGCACTTTTGAATGGGCAAAGGTGGCTCAGAAAGCATTTTCTGGGGCCCGAATTTTCAGTCGTCTCCCATGCCGGCTAGTCCTATCTTTAGTGTTGCTCGGAAAGAGGGAACCCGGAGGGTCCAGTTGCATGTGGGGCAGCATAAAGGCTCCCCTGGGGAGTTCAGTTGTACCCAAAGCCTTCCTTTGGGGGCACTTCTGGATGGTCCAAGGGGAATCGCAATGCCTTTTCTGAGGCTCACTTTTTCAGTCTTCTCCCATTGCGCCGAGGGCTATATATAGTGTAGCGGTGAAAGAGCGAAAAAGGAGGGTCCAGTTTCATGTGGGGCTGCATAAAGGCTCCCCTGGGGAGTTCACTTGTACCCAAAGCCTTCCTTTGGGGGCACTTCTGGATGGGCGAAAGGGGCTCGGACCAGCGTTTTCTGGGGCCCGATTTTTCAGTCGTCTCCCATGCCGGCTAGTGTTATATTTAGTGTTGCTCGGAAAGAGCGAACTCGGAGGGTCCAGTTGCATGTGGGGCAGCATAAAGGCTCCCCTGGGGAGTTCAGTTGTACCCAAAGCCTTCCTTTGGGGGCACTTCTGGATGGTCCAAGGGCAATCGCAATGCGTTTTCTGAGGCTCATTTTTTCAGTCTTCTCCCATTGCGCCGAGGGCTATATATAGTGTAGCGGTGAAAGAGCGAAAAAGGAGGGTCCAGTTTCATGTGGGGCTGCATAAAGGCTCCCCTGGGGAGTTCACTTGTACCCAAAACCTTCCTCTAGGGGCACTTATGTATGGGCGAATGGGGCTTTCAATGCGTTTCCTGGGGCCCGATTTTTCAGTCGTCTGCCTATCGGGCCAGGGTTATATTTAGGGTTGCTGTGAAAGAGCGAATACGGAGGGTCCAGTTGCATGTGGGGCTGCATAAAGGCTCCCCTGGGGACTTCAGTTGTGCCCAAAGCCTTCCTTTGGGGACTCTTTTGGATGGGCGAAAGGGTCTTGTAAAGCGTTTTCTGTGGCCCGAGTTTTCAGTCTTCTGCCATGCTGGCTAGGGTTATATTTAGGGTTGCTCGTAAACAGCGAACACGGAGGGTCCAGTTGCATGTGGGGCTGCATAAAGGCTCCCCTGGGGAGTTCACTTGTACCCAAAGCCTTCCTCTGGGGGCACTTTTGGATGGGCGAAAGGGGCTCGGAAAGCGTTTTCTGGGGCCCGAGTTTTCAGTCGTCTCCCATGCCGGCTAGGGCTATGTTTAGAGTTGCTCGGAAACAGCGAACCTGGAGGGTCCAGTTGCATGTGGGGCTGCATAAAGGCTCCCCTGGGGAGTTCAGTTGTACCCAAAGCCTTCCTCTGGGGGCACTTTTGGATGGTCCAAGAGGAATCGCAATGCGTTTTCTGAGGTCCGCATTTTAAGACTTCTCCCATTGCGCCGAGGGCTATATTTAGGCTTGCTGTGAAAGAGCGAATACGGAGGGTCCAGTTGCATGTGGGGCTGTGTAAAGACTCCCCTGGGGAGTTCAGTTGTACCCAAAGCCTTCCTTTGGGGGCACTTCTGGATGGGTGAATGGCGCTTTAAACGCTTTTCCTGTAACCCGAGTTTTCAGTCTTCTGCCATGCTGGCTAGGGTTATATTTAGGGTTGCTCGTAAACAGGAAACACGGAGGGTCCAGTTGCATGTGGGGCTGTATAAAAGCTCCCCTGGGGAGTTCGCTTGTACTCAAAGCCTTCCTCTGAGGGCACTTTTGAATGGGCGAAAGTGGCTCAGAACGAGTTTTCTGGGGCCCAAGTTTTCAGTCGTCTCCAATGCCGGCTAGGATTATATTTAGTGTTGCTCGGAAAGAGCGAATCCGGAGGGTCCAGTTGCATGAGGGGCTGCATAAAGTCTCCCTTGGCGAGTTCAGTTGTACCCAAAGCCTTCCTTTGGGGGCACTTCTGGATGGGTGAATGGCGCTTGAAACGCGTTTTCGGGGGTCCCATTTTTCAGTCGTTTCCCATGCCGGCTAGGGTATATTTAGTGTTGCTCGGAAAGAGCGGATCCGGAGGGTCCGGTTGCATGTGGGGCTGCATAAAGGCTCAACAGCGGAGTTCAGTTGTACCCAAAGCCTTCCTTTGGGGGCACTTCTGCATGGGCGAATGGGGCTTGTAACGCGTTTTCTGGGGCCCGATTTTTCAGTCGTATGCCATGCGGGCCAGGGATTTATTTAGTGTTGCTGTGAAAGAGCGAATACGGAGGGTCCAGTTGCATGTGGGGCTGCGTAAAGGCTGCCCTGGGGAGTTCAGTTGTACCCAAAGCCTTCCTTTGGGGGTATTGTGGATGGGCGAAAGGGGCTTGTAACACGTTTTCTTTGGCTTGAGTTTTCAGTTTTCTGCAATGCTGGCTAGGGATATATTTAGGGTTGCTCATAAACAGCGAACCCGGAGGGTCCAGTTGCATGTGGGGCTGCGTAAAGGCTCCCCTCGGGAGTTCACTTGTACCCAAAGCCTTCCTTTGGGGGCACTTTTCGATGGGCGAAAGGGGCTCGGAATGCGTTTTCTGGGGCCCAAGTTTTCAGTCGTCTCCCATGCCGGCTAGGGATATATTTAGTGTTGCTCGGAAAGAGCGAACCCGGAGGGTCCAGTTGCATGTGGGGCTGCATAAAGGCTCCCCTGGGGAGTTCAGTTGTACCCAAAGCCTTCCTTTGGGAGCACTTCTGGATGGGCGAAAGGGGCTTGGACCCGCGTTTTCTGGGGCCCAATTTTTCAGTCGTCTCCCATGCCGGCTAGGGTTATATTTAGTGTTGCTCGGAAAGAGCGAACCCGGAGGGTCCAGTTGCATGTGGGGCTGCATAAAGGCTCCCCTGGGGAGTTCAGTTGTACCCAAAGCCTTCCTCTAGGGGCACTTCTGGATGGGCGAATGGGGCTTTTAACGCGTATCCTGGGGCCCGTTTTTTCAGACGTCTGCCTGTCGGGCCAGGGTTATATTTAGGGTTGCTGTGAAAGAGCGAATATGGAGGGTCCAGTTGCATGTGGGGCTGCGTAAAGACTCCAATGGGGAGTTCAGTTGTACCCAAAGCCTTCCTTTGGGGGCACTTCTGGATGGGTGAATGGCGCTTTAAACGCTTTTCCTGTAACCCGAGTTTTCAGTCTTCTACCATGCTGGCTAGGGTTATACTTAGGGTTGCTCGTAAACAGCAAACACGGAGGGTCCAGTTGCATGTGGGGCTGTATAAAAGCTCCCCTGGGGTGTTCGCTTGTACTCAAAGCCTTCCTCTGAGGGCACTTTTGAATGGGCGAAAGTGGCTCAGAACGCGTTTTCTCGGGCCCAAGTTTTCAGTCGTCTCCAATGCCGGCTAGGGTTATATTTAGTGTTGCTCTAAAAGAGCGAATCCGGAGAGTCCAGTTGCATGAGGGGCTGCATAAAGTCTCCCTTGGCGAGTTCACTTGTACCCAAAGCCTTCCTTTGGGGGCACTTCTGGATGGGCGAATGGGGTTTTTAACGCGTTTCATGGGGCCCGATATTTCAGTAGTCTGCCTATCGGGCCAGGGTTATATTTAGGGTTGCTGTGAAAGAGCGAATACGGAGGGTCCAGTTGCATGTGGGGCTGCGTAAAGACTCCCATGGGGAGTTCAGTTGTACCCAAAGCCTTCCTCTGGGGGCACTTCTGGATGGGTGAATGGCGCTTGAAAAGCTTTTCCTGTAACCCGAGTTTTCAGTCTTCTGCCATGCTGGCTAGGGATATATTTAGTGTTGCTCGGAAAGAGCGAACCTGGAGGGTCCAGTTGCATGTGGGGCTGTATAAAGGCTCCCCTGGGATGTTCGCTTGTACTCAAAGCCTTCCTCTGAGGGCACTTTTGAATGGGCGAAAGTGGCTCAGAACGCGTTTTCTCGGGCCCAAGTTTTCAGTCGTCTCCAATGCCGGCTAGGGTTATATTTAGTGTTGCTCGGAAAGAGCGAATCCGGAGAGTCCAGTTGCATGAGGGGCTGCATAAAGTCTCCCTTGGCGAGTTCAGTTGTACCCAAAGCCTTCCTTTGGGGGCAATTCTGGATTGGTGAATGGCGCTTGAAACGCGTTTTCGGGGGCCCCATTTTTGAGTCGTCTGCCATGCGGGCCAACGTTATATTTAGGGTTGCTGTGAAAGAGTGAATACGGAGGGTCCAGTTGCATGTGGGGCTGCGTAAAGGCTGCCCTGGGGAGTTCAGTTTTACCCAAAGCCTTCCTTTGGGGGTACTTTGGATGGGCGAAATGGACTTGTAACACGTTTTCTGGGGCCCAAATTTTCAGTCTTCTGCCATGCTGGCTAGGGTTATATTTAGTGTTGCTCGGAAAGAGCGAACCCTGAGGGTCCAGTTGCATGTGGCGCTGCATAAAGGCTCCCCTGGCGAGCTCAGTTGTACCCAAAGCCTTCCTCTGGGAGCACTTTTGAATGGGCAAAGGTGGCTCAGAAAGCATTTTCTGGGGCCCGAATTTTCAGTCGTCTCCCATGCCGGCTAGGCCTATCTTTAGTGTTGCTCGGAAAGAGGGAACCCGGAGGGTCCAGTTGCATGTGGGGCAGCATAAAGGCTCCCCTGGGGAGTTCAGTTGTACCCAAAGCCTTCCTTTGGGGGCACTTCTGGATGGTCCAAGGGGAATCGCAATGCGTTTTCTGAGGCTCACTTTTTCAGTCTTCTCCCATTGCGCCGAGGGCTATATATAGTGTAGCAGTGAAAGAGCGAAAAAGGAGGGTCCAGTTTCATGTGGGGCTGCATAAAGGCTCCCCTGGGGAGTTCACTTATACCCAAAGCCTTCCTTTGGGGGCACTTCTGGATGGTCGAAAGGGGCTCAGACCCGCGTTTTCTGGGGCCCAATTTTTCAGTCGTCTCCCATGCCGGCTAGGATTATATTTAGTGTTGCTCGGAAAGAGCGAACCCGGAGGGTCCAGTTGCATGTGGCGCTGCATAAAGGCTCCCCTGGGGACTTCAGTTGTGCCCAAAGCCTGCCTTTGGGGACTCTTTTGGATGGGCGAAAGGGTCTTGTAAAGCGTTTTCTGTGGCCCCAGTTTTCAGTCTTCTGCCATGCTGGCTAGGGATATATTTAGGGTTGCTCGTAAACAGCGAATACGGAGGGTCCAGTTGCATGTGGGGCTGCATAAAGGCTCCCCTGGGGAGTTCACTTGTACCCAAAGCCTTCCTTTGGGGGCACTTCTGGATGGGTGAATGGCGCTTGAAACGCTTTTCCTGTAACCCGAGTTTTCAGTCTTCTGCCATGCTGGCTAGGGTTATATTTATGGTTGCTCGTAAACAGCGAACACGGAGGGTCCAGTTGCATGTGGGGCTGCATAAAGGCTCCCCTGGGGAATTCAGATATACCCAAAGCCTTCCTTTGGGGGCACTTCTGGATGGTCCAAGGGGAATCGCGATGCGTTTCCTGAGGCTCACTTTATCTGTCTTCTCCAATTGCCCCGAGGTTTATTTTTAGTCTTGCGGTGAAAGAGTGAACCCGGAGGGTCCAGTTGCATGTGGGGCTGCGTAATGACTCCCCTGGGGAGTTCACTTGTACCCAAAGCCTTCCTTTGGGGGCACGTTTGGATGGGAGAATGGGGCTTGTAACGCGTTTTCTGGGGCCCGATTTTTCAGTCGTCTGACATGCGGGCCAGGGTTATATTTAGGGTTGCTGTGAAAGAGCGAATACGGAGGGTCCAGTTGCATGTGGGGCTGCATAAAGGCTCCCCTGGGGACTTCAGTTGTACCCAAAGCCTTCCTCTGGGGGCACTTTTGGATGGGCGAAAGGGTCTTGTAAAGCGTTTTCTGGAGCCCGAGTTTTCAGTCTTCTGCCATACTGGCTAGGGTTATTTTTAGGGTTGCTCGTAAACAGCGAACACGGAGGGTCCATTTGCATGTGGGGCAGCATAAAGGCTCCCCTGGGGAGTTCAGTTGTACCCAAAGCCTTCCTTTGGGGGCACTTCTGGATGGTCCAAGGGGAATCGCAATGCATTTTCTGAGGCTCAATTTTTCAGTCTTCTCCCATTGCGCCGAGGGCTATATATAGTGTAGCGGTGAAACAGCGAATACGGAGGGTCCAGTTTCATGTGGGGCTGCGTAAAGACTCCCCTGGGGAGTTCAGTTGTACCCAAAGCCTTCCTTTGGGGGCACTTCTGGATGGGTGAATGGCGCTTGAAACGCTTTTCCTGTAACCCGAGTTTTCAGTCTTCTGCCATGCTGGCTAGGGTTATATTTAGGGTTGCTCGTAAACAGCAAACACGGAGGGTCCAGTTGCATGTGGGGCTGTATAAAAGCTCCCCTGGGGAGTTCGCTTGTTCTCAAAGCCTTCCTCTGAGGGCACTTTTGAATGGGCGAAAGTGGCTCAGAACGCGTTTTCTGGGGCCCAAGTTTTCAGTCGTCTCCCATGCCGGCTAGGGTTATATTTAGTGTTGCTCGGAAAGAGCGAATCCGGAGGGTCCAGTTGCATGAGGGGATGCATAAAGTCTCCCTTGGCGAGTTCAGTTGTACCCAAAGCCTTCCTTTGGGGGCACTTCTGGATGGGTTTATGGCGCTTGAAACGCGTTTTCGGAGGCCCCATTTTTGAGTCGTCTGCCATGCGGGCCAGGGTTATATTTAGGGTTGCTGTGAAAGAGTGAATACGGAGGGTCCAGTTGCATGTGGGGCTGCGTAAAGGCTCCCCTGGGGAGTTCTCTTGTACCCAAAACCTTCCTTTGGGGGCACTTTTGGATGGGCGAAAGGGGCTCGGAATGCGTTTTCTGGGGCCCAAGTTTTCAGTCGTCTCCCATGCCGGCTAGGGTTATATTTAGTGTTGCTCGGAAAGAGCGAACCTGGAGGGTCCAGTTGCATGTGGTGCTGCATAAAGGCTCCCCTGGGGAGTTCACTTGTACCCAAAGCCTTCCTTTGGGGGCACTTCTGGATGGGCAAATGGGGCTTGTAACGCGTTTCCTGGGGCCCGATTTTTCAGTCGTCTCCCATGCGGGCCAGGGTTATATTTAGGGTTGCTGTGAAAGAGCGAATACGGAGGATCCAGTTGCATGTGGGGCTGCATAAAGGCTCCCCTGGGGAGTTCACTTGTACCCAAAGCCTTCCTCTGGGGGCAATTTTGGATGGGCGAATGGGGCTCGGAATGCGTTTTCTAGGGCCCGAGTTTTCAGTCGTCTCAAATGCCGGCTAGGGATATACATAGTGTTTTCGTAAACAGCGAACGCGGAGGGTCCAGTTGCATTTGGGGCTGCATAAAGGCTCGCCTGGGGAGTTCACTTGTACCCAAAGCCTTCCTTTGGGGGCACTTTTGGATGGTCCAAGGGGAATCGCAATGCGTTTTCTGAGGCCCGCATTTAAGTCTTCTCCCATTGCACCGAGGGCTATATTTAGGCTTGCGGTGAAAGAGTGAACCCGGAGGGTCCAGTTGCATGTGGGGCTGCATAAAGGCTCCCCTGGGAAATTTACTTGTACCCAAAGCCTTTTTTTCCAGACACTTTTGGATGGGCGAATGGGGCTTGTAACGCGTTTTCTGGGGCCCGATTTTTCAGTCGTCTGCTAGGAGGCCCTGGGTTTATTTAGGGTTGCTGTGAAAGAGCGAATACGGAGGGTCCAGTTGCATGTGGGGCTGCATAAATGCTCCCCTGGGGAGTTCAGTTATACCCAAAGCCTTCCTTTGGGGGCACTTCTGGATGGGTGAATGGCGCTTGAAATGCGTTTTCTGGTGCCCCATTTTTCAGTCGTCTGCCATGCAGGCCAGGGTTATATTTAGGGTTGCTGTGAAAGACTGAATACGGAGGGTCCAGTTGCATGTGGGGCTGCATAAAGGCTCCCCTGGGGAGTTCATTTGTACCCAAAGCCTTCCTTTGGGGGCACATTTGGATGGCTGAATGGGGCTTGAAACGATTTATCTGTGGCCCGAGTTTTCAGTCTTCTGCCATACTGGCTAGGGTTATATTTAAAGTTGCGCGTAAACAGCAAACACGGAGGGTCCAGTTGCATGTGGGGCTGCATCAAGGCTCCCCTGGGGAGTTCACTTGTACCCAAAGCCTTCCTTTGGGGGCACTTTTGGATGGTCCAAGGGGAATCGCAATGCGTTTTCTGAGGCTTACTTTTTCAGTCTTCTCCCATTGCGCAGAGGGTTATATTTAGTCTTGCAATGAAAAAGTGAACCCGGAGGGTCCAGTTGCATGTGGCGCTGCATAAAGTCTCCCTTGGCGAGTTCAGTTGTACTCAAAGCCTTCCTTTGGGGGCACTTTTGGATGGGCGAATGGGGCTTGTAACGCGTTTTCTGGGGCCCGATTTTTCAGTCGTTGCCATGCGGGCCAGGGTTATATATAGGGTTGCTGTGAAAGAGCAAATACGGAGAGTCCAGTTGCATGTGGCGCTGCATAAAGGCTCCCCTGGGGAGTTCAGTTGTACCCAAAGCCTTCCTTTGGGGGCACTTCTGGATGGGTGAATGGCGCTTTAAACGCTTTCTCTGTGGCCCGAGTTCTCAGTCTTCTGCCATGCCGGCTAGGGTTATGTTTAGTGTTGCTCGGAAAGAGCGAATACGGAGGGTCCAGTTGCATGTGGGGCTGCATAAAGGCTCCCCTGGGGAGTTCAGTTGTACCCAAAGCCTTCCTCTGGGGGCACTTTTGGATGGGCGAAAGGGGCTCGGAAAGCGTTTTCTGGGGCCCGAGTTTTCAGTCGTCTCCCATGCCGGCTAGGCCTATCTTTAGTGTTGCTCGGAAAGAGGGAACCCGGAGGGTCCAGTTGCATGTGGGGCTGTATAAAAGCTCCCCTGGGGAGTTCGCTTGTTCTCAAAGCCTTCCTCTGGGGGCACTTTTGAATGGGCGAAAGTGGCTCAGAACGCGTTTTCTGGGGCCCAAGTTTTCAGTCGTCTCCCATGCCGGCTAGGGTTATATTTAGTGTTGCTCGGAAAGAGCGAACCTGGAGGGTCCAGTTGCATGTGGTGCTGCATAAAGGCTCCCCTGGGGAGTTCACTTGTACCCAAAGCCTTCCTTTGGGGGCACTTCTGGATGGGCAAATGGGGCTTGTAACGCGTTTCCTGGGGCCCGATTTTTCAGTCGTCTCCCATGCGGGCCAGGGTTATATTTAGGGTTGCTGTGAAAGAGCGAATACGGAGGATCCAGTTGCATGTGGGGCTGCATAAAGGCTCCCCTGGGGAGTTCACTTGTACCCAAAGCCTTCCTCTGGGGGCACTTTTGGATGGGCGAAAGGGGCTCGGAAAGCGTTTTCTGGGGCCCGAGTTTTCAGTCTCCCATGCCAGCTAGGGCTATACTTAGTGTTGCTCGGAAAGAGCGAACACGGAGGGTCCAGTTGCATTTGGGACTGCGTAAAGACTCTCCTGGAGAGTTCAGTTGTACCCAAAGCCTTCCTTTGGGGGCACTTTTGGATGGTCCAAGGGGAATCGCAATGCGTTTTCTGAGGCCCGCATTTAAGTCTTCTCCCATTGCACCGAGGGCTATATTTAGGCTTGCGGTGAAAGAGTGAACCCGGAGGGTCCAGTTGCATGTGGGGCTGCATAAAGGCTCCCCTGGGAAATTTGCTTGTACCCAAAGCCTTTTTTTCCAGACACTTTTGGATGGGCGAATGGGGCTTGTAACGCGTTTTCTGGGGCCCGATTTTTCAGTCGTCTGCTAGGAGGCCCTGGGTTTATTTAGGGTTGCTGTGAAAGAGCGAATACGGAGGGTCCAGTTGCATGTGGGGCTGCATAAATGCTCCCCTGGGGAGTTCAGTTATACCCAAAGCCTTCCTTTGGGGGCACTTCTGGATGGGTGAATGGCGCTTGAAACGCGTTTTCTGGGGCCCCATTTTTCAGTCGTCTGCCATGCGGGCCAGGGTTATATTTAGGGTTGCTGTGAAAGACTGAATACGGAGGGTCCAGTTGCATGTGGGGCTGCATAAAGGCTCCCCTGGGGAGTTCACTTGTACCCAAAGCCTTCCTTTGGGGGCACTTTTGGATGGCTGAATGGGGCTTGAAACGATTTATCTGTGGCCCGAGTTTTCAGTCTTCTGCCATACTGGCTAGGGTTATATTTAAAGTTGCGCGTAAACAGCAAACACGGAGGGTCCAGTTGCATGTGGGGCTGCATCAAGGCTCCCCTGGGGAGTTCACTTGTACCCAAAGCCTTCCTTTGGGGGCACTTTTGGATGGTCCAAGGGGAATCGCAATGCGTTTTCTGAGGCTTACATTTTCAGTCTTCTCCCATTGCGCAGAGGGTTATATTTAGTCTTGCAAGGAAAAAGTGAACCCGGAGGGTCCAGTTGCATGTGGCGCTGCATAAAGTCTCCCTTGGCGAGTTCAGTTGTACTCAAAGCCTTCCTTTGGGGGCACTTTTGGATGGGCGAATGGGGCTTGTAACGCGTTTTCTGGGGCCCGATTTTTCAGTCGTTGCCATGCGGGCCAGGGTTATATATAGGGTTGCTGTGAAAGAGCAAATACGGAGAGTCCAGTTGCATGTGGCGCTGCATAAAGGCTCCCCTGGGGAGTTCACTTGTACCCAAAGCCTTCCTTTGGGGGCACTTCTGGATGGGTGAATGGCGCTTTAAACGCTTTCTCTGTGGCCCGAGTTCTCAGTCTTCTGCCATGCCGGCTAGGGTTATGTTTAGTGTTGCTCGGAAAGAGCGAACCCGGAGGGTCCAGTTGCATGTGGCGCTGCATAAAGGCTCCCCTGGGGACTTCAGTTGTGCCCAAAGCCTGCCTTTGGGGACTCTTTTGGATAGGCGAAAGGGTCTTGTAAAGCGTTTTCTGTGGCCCCAGTTTTCAGTCTTCTGTCATGCTGGCTAGGGATATATTTAGGGTTGCTCGTAAACAGCGAACACGGAGGGTCCAGTTGCATGTCGGGCTGCATAAAGACTCCCATGGGGAGTTCAGTTGTACCCAAAGCCTTCCTTTGGGGGCACTTCTGGATGGGTGAATGGCGCTTGAAACGCTTTTCCTGTAACCCGAGTTTTCAGTCTTCTGCCATGCTGGCTAGGGTTATATTTAGGGTTGCTCGTAAACAGCAAACACGGAGGGTCCAGTTGCATGTGGGGCTGTATAAAAGCTCCCCTGGGGTGTTCGCTTGTACTCAAAGCCTTCCTCTGAGGGCACTTTTGAATGGGCGAAAGTGGCTCAGAACGCGTTTTCTCGGGCCCAAATTTTCAGTCGTCTCCAATGCCGGCTAGGGTTATATTTAGTGTTGCTCGGAAAGAGCGAATCCGGAGGGTCCAGTTGCATGAGGGGCTGCATAAAGTCTCCCTTGGCGAGTTCAGTTGTACCCAAAGCCTTCCTTTGGGGGCACTTCTGGATGGGCGAATGGGGCTTGTAACGCGTTTCCTGGGGCCCGATTTTTCAGTCGTCTGCCTATTGGGCCAGGGATATATTTAGTGTTGCTGTGAAAGAGCGAATACAGAGGGTCCAGTTGCATGTGGGGCTGCATAAAGGCTCCCCTGGGGACTTCAGTTGTGCCCAAAGCCTTCCTTTGGGGACTCTTTTGGATGGGCGAAAGGGTCTTGTAAAGCGTTTTCTGTGGTCCGAGTTTTCAGTCTTCTGCCATGCTGGCTAGGGTTATATTTAGGGTTGCTCGTAAACAGCGAACCTGGAGGGTCCAGTTGCATGTGGGGCTGCATAAAGGCTCCCCTGGGGAGTTCAGTTGTACCCAAAGCCTTCCTCTGGGGGCACTTTTGGATGGGCGAAAGGGGCTCAGGACGCGTTTTCTCGGGCCCGAGTTTTCAGTCGTCTCCCATGCCGGCTAGGGCTACGTTTAGTGTTGCTTGGAAAGAGCGAACCTGGAGGGTCCAGTTGCATGTGGGGCAGCATAAAGGCTCCCCTGGGGAGTTGAGTTGTACCCAAAGCCTTCCTTTGGGGGCACTTCTGGATGGTCCAAGTGGAATCGCAATGCGTTTTCTGAGGCCCGCATTTTAAGACTTCTCCCATTGCGCCGAGGGCTATATTTAGGCTTGCTGTGAAAGAGCGAATACGGAGGGTCCAGTTGCATGTGGGGCTGCGTAAAGACTCCCATGGGGAGTTCAGTTGTACCCAAAGCCTTCCTTTGGGGGTACTTTGGATGGGCGTAATGGGCTTGTATCACGTTTTCTGGGGCCCAAGTTTTCAGTCTTCTGCCATGCTGGCTAGGGATATATTTAGGGTTGGTCGTAAACAGCGAACACGGAGGGTCCAGTTGCATGTGGGGCTGCGTAAAGGCTCCCCTGGGCAGTTCAGTAGTACCCAAAGCCTTCCTCTGGGGGCACTTTTGGATGGGCAAAAGGGGCTCGGAAAGCGTTTTCTGGGGCCCGAGTTTTCAATCGTCTCCCATGCCGGCTAGGCCTACCTTTAGTGTTGCTCGGAAAGAGCGAACCCGGATGGTCCAGTAGCATGTGAGGCTGCATAAAGGCTCCCCTGGGGAATTCAGATATACCCAAAGCCTTCCTTTGGGAACACTTCTGGATGGTCCAAGGGGAATCGCAATGCGTTTCCTGAGGCTCACTTTATCTGTCTTCTCCCATTGCCCCGAGGTTTATTTTTAGTCTTGCGGTGAAAGAGTGAACCCGGAGGGTCCAGTTGCATGTGGGGCTGCGTAAAGACTCCCCTGGGGAGTTCACTTGTACCCAAAGCCTTCCTTTGGGGGCACGTTTGGATGGGCGAATGGGGCTTGTAACGCGTTTTCTGGAGCCCGATTTTTCAGTCGTCTGACATGCGAGCCAGGGTTATATTTAGGGTTGCTGTGAAAGAGCGAATACGGAGGGTCCAGTTGCATGTGGGGCTGCATAAAGGCTCCCCTGGGGACTTCAGTTGTACCCAAAGCCTTCCTCTGGGGGCACTTTTGGATGGGCGAAAGGGTCTTGTAAAGCGTTTTCTGGGGCCCGAGTTTTCAGTCGTCTCCCATGCCGGCTAGGGTTATTTTTAGGGTTGCTCGTAAACAGCGAACACGGAGGGTCCATTTGCATGTGTGGCAGCATAAAGGCTCCCCTGGGGAGTTCAGTTGTACCCAAAGCCTTCCTTTGGGGGCACTTCTGTATGGTCCAAGGGGAATCGCAATGCATTTTCTGAGGCTCAATTTTTCAGTCTTCTCCCATTGCGCCGAGGGCTATATATAGTGTAGCGGTGAAAGAGCGAATACGGAGGGTCCAGTTTCATGTGGGGCTGCGTAAAGACTCCCCTGGGGAGTTCAGTTGTACCCAAAGCCTTCCTTTGGGGGCACTTCTGGACGGGTGAATGGCGCTTGAAACGCTTTTCCTGTAACCCGAGTTTTCAGTCTTCTGCCATGATGGCTAGGGTTATATTTAGGGTTGCTCGTAAACAGCAAACACGGAGGGTCCAGTTGCATGTGGGGCTGTATAAAAGCTCCCCTGGGGAGTTCGCTTGTACTCAAAGCCTTCCTCTGAGGGCACTTTTGAATGGGCAAAAGTGGCTCAGAACGCGTTTTCTCGGGCCCAAGTTTTCAGTCGTCTCCCATGCCGGCTAGGGTTATATTTAGTGTTGCTCGGAAAGAGCGAATCTGGAGGGTCCAGTTGCATGAGGGGATGCATCAAGTCTCCCTTGGCGAGTTCAGTTGTACCCAAAGCCTTCCTTTGGGGGCACTTCTGGATGGGTTTATGGCGCGTGAAACGCGTTTTCGGAGGCCCCATTTTTGAGTCGTCTGCCATGCGGGCCAGGGTTATATTTAGGGTTGCTGTGAAAGAGTGAATACGGAGGGTCCAGTTGCATGTGGGGCTGCGTAAAGGCTCCCCTCGGGAGTTCAGTTGTACCCAAAACCTTCCTTTGGGGGCACTTTTGGATGGGCGAAAGGGGCTCGGAATGCGTTTTCTGGGGCCCAAGTTTTCAGTCGACTCCCATGCCGGCTAGGGATATATTTAGTGTTGCTCGGAAAGAGCGAACCTGGAGGGTCCAGTTGCATGTGGGGCTGCATCAAGGCTCCCCTGGGGAGTTCACTTGTACCCAAAGCCTTCCTTTGGGGGCACTTTTGGATGGTCCAAGGGGAATCGCAATGCGTTTTCTGAGGTTTACATTTTCAGCCTTCTCCCATTGCGCAGAGGGTTATATTTAGTCTTGCAATGAAAAAGTGAACCCGGAGGGTCCAGTTGCATGTGGCGCTGCATAAAGTCTCCCTTGGCGAGTTCAGTTGTACTCAAAGCCTTCCTTTGGGGGCACTTTTGGATGGGCGAATGGGGCTTGTAACGCGTTTTCTGGGGCCCGATTTTTCAGTCGTTGCCATGCGGGCCAGGGTTATATATAGGGTTGCTGTGAAAGAGCAAATACGGAGAGTCCAGTTGCATGTGGGGCTGCATAAAGGCTCCCCTGGGGAGTTCAGTTGTACCCAAAGCCTTCCTTTGGGGGCACTTCTGGATGGGTGAATGGCGCTTGAAACGCTTTCTCTGTGGCCCGAGTTCTCAGTCTTCTGCCATGATGGCTAGGGTTATATTTAGGGTTGCTCGTAAACAGCAAACACGGAGGGTCCAGTTGCATGTGGGGCTGTATAAAAGCTCCCCTGGGGAGTTCGCTTGTACTCAAAGCCTTCCTCTGAGGGCACTTTTGAATGGGCGAAAGTGGCTCAGAACGCGTTTTCTCGGGCCCAAGTTTTCAGTCGTCTCCCATGCCGGCTAGGGTTATATTTAGTGTTGCTCGGAAAGAGCGAATCTGGAGGGTCCAGTTGCATGAGGGGATGCATAAAGTCTCCCTTGGCGAGTTCAGTTGTACCCAAAGCCTTCCTTTGGGGGCACTTCTGGATGGGTTTATGGCGCGTGAAACACGTTTTCGGAGGCCCCATTTTTGAGTCGTCTGCCATGCGGGCCAGGGTTATATTTAGGGTTGCTGTGAAAGAGTGAATACGGAGGGTCCAGTTGCATGTGGGGCTGCGTAAAGGCTCCCCTGGGGAGTTCAGTTGTACCCAAAACCTTCCTTTGGGGGCACTTTTGGATGGGCGAAAGGGGCTCGGAATGCGTTTTCTGGGGCCCAAGTTTTCAGTCGTCTCCCATGCCGGCTAGGGATATATTTAGTGTTGCTCGGAAAGAGCGAACCTGGAGGGTCCAGTTGCATGTGGGGCTGCATCAAGGCTCCCCTGGGGAGTTCACTTGTACCCAAAGCCTTCCTTTGGGGGCACTTTTGGATGGTCCAAGGGGAATCGCAATGCGTTTTCTGAGGTTTACATTTTCAGTCTTCTCCCATTGCGCAGAGGGTTATATTTAGTCTTGCAATGAAAAAGTGAACCCGGAGGGTCCAGTTGCATGTGGCGCTGCATAAAGTCTCCCTTGGCGAGTTCAGTTGTACTCAAAGCCTTCCTTTGGGGGCACTTTTGGATGGGCGAATGGGGCTTGTAACGCGTTTTCTGGGGCCCGATTTTTCAGTCGTTGCCATGCGGGCCAGGGTTATATATAGGGTTGCTGTGAAAGAGCAAATACGGAGAGTCCAGTTGCATGTGGGGCTGCATAAAGGCTCCCCTGGGGAGTTCAGTTGTACCCAAAGCCTTCGTTTGGGGGCACTTCTGGATGGGTGAATGGCGCTTTAAACGCTTTCTCTGTGGCCCGAGTTCTCAGTCTTCTGCCATGCCGGCTAGGGTTATGTTTAGTGTTGCTCGGAAAGAGCGAACCCGGAGGGTCCAGTTGCATGTAGGGCTGCGTAAAGTCTTTCATGGAGAGTTCAGTTGTACCCAAAGCCTTCCTTTGGGGGCACTTTTGGATGGGCAAAAGTGGCTCGGAATGCGTTTTCTGGGTCCCGAGTTTTCAGTCGTCTCCCATGCCGTCTAGGCCTATCTTTAATGTTGCTCGGAAAGAGCGAAAACGGAGGGTCCAGTTGCATGTGGAGCTGCATAAAGGCTCCCCTGGGGAGTTCACTTGTACCAAAAGCCTTCCTCTGGGGGCACTTTTGGATGGTCCAAGGGGAATCACAATGCGTTTTCTGAGGCCTGCATTTTAAGTCTTCTCCCATTGCGCCGAAGGCTATATATAGGCGTACGGTGAAAGAGTGAACCCGGAGGGTCCAGTTGCATGTGGGGCTGCATAAAGGCTCCCCTGGGGAATTCACTTGTACCCAAAGCCCTTTTTTTCAGGCACTTTTGGATGGGCGAATGGGGCTTGTAACGCGTTTTCTGGGGCCCGATTTTTCAGTCATCTGCCATGCGGGCGAGGGTTATACATAGGGTTGCTGTGAAAGAGCGAATACAGAGGGTCCAGTTGCATGTGGGGCTGTGTAATGGCTCCCCTGGGGAGTTCAGTTGTACCCAAAGCCTTCCTTTGGGGGCACTTTTGGATGGGCAAATGTGGCTCGGAAAGCGTTTTCTGGGGCCCGAGTTTCCAGTCGTCTCCCATGCCGGCTAGAACTATCTTTAGAGTTGCTCGGAAAGAGCGAACCCGGAGGGTCCAGTTGCATGTGGGGCTGCATAAAGGCTCCCCTGGGGAGTTCAGTTGTACCCAAAGCCTTCCTCTGGGGGCACTTTCGGATGGTCCAAGGGGAATCGCAATGCGTTTTCTGAGGCCCGCATTTTAAGTCTTCTCCCATTGTGCCAAGGCTTATATTTAGGCTTGCGGTGAAAGAGTGAACCCGGAGGGTCCAGTTGCATGTGGGGCTGCATAAAGGCTCCCCTGGGGAGTTCAGTTGTACCCAAAGCCTTCCTTTGGGGGCACTTCTGGATGGTCCAAGGGGAATCGCTATGCGTTTTCTGAGGCTCACTTTTTCAGTCTTCTCCCATTGCGCCGAGGGCTATATATAGTGTAGCGGTGAAAGAGCGAAAAAGGAGGGTCCAGTTTCATGTGGGGCTGCATAAAGGCTCCCCTGGGGAGTTCACTTGTACCCAAAGCCTTCCTTAGGGGGCACTTCTGGATGGGCGAAAGGGGCTCGGACCAGCGTTTTCTGGGGCCCAATTTTTCAGTCGTCTCCCATGCCGCCAAGGGTTATATTTAGTGTTGCTCGGAAAGAGCGAACCCGAAGGGTCCAGTTGCATGTGGGGCTGCATAAAGGCTCCCCTGGGGAGTTCAGTTGTACCCAAAGCCTTCCTTTGGGGGCACTTCTGGATGGGCGAATGGGGCTTGTAACGCGTTTCCTGGGGCCCAATTTTTCAGTCATCTACCATGCTGGCCAGGGTTATATTTAGGGTTGCTGTGAAAGAGCGAATCCGGAGGGTCCAGTTGCATGTGGGGCTGCATAAAGGCTCCCCTGGGGAGTTCACTTGTACCCAAAGCCTTCCTTTGGGGACTCTTTTGGATGGGCGAAAGGGTCTTGTAAAGCGTTTTCTGTGGCCCCAGTTTTCAGTCTTCTGCCATGCTGCCTCGGGTTATATTTAGGGTTGCTCGTAAACAGCGAACACGGAGGGTCCAGTTGCATGTGGGGCTGCATAAAGGCTCCCCTGCGGAGTTCAGTTGTACCCAAAGCCTTCCTCTGGGGGCACTTTTGGATGGGCGAAAGAGGCTCGGAATGCGTTTTCTGGGGCCCGAGTTTTCAGTCGTCTCCAATGCCAGCTAGGGCTATGTTAAGTGTTGCTCGGAAACAGCGAACCTGGAGGGTCCAGTTGCATGTGGGGATGCATAAAGGCTCCCCTGGGGAGTTCAGTTGTACCCAAAGCCTTCCTCTGGGAGCACTTTTGAATTGTCCAAGGGGAATCGCAATGTGTTTTCTGAGGCCCGCATTTTAAGACTTCTCCCATTGCGCCGAGGGCTATATTTAGGCTTGCTGTGAAAGAGCGAATACGGAGGGTCCAGTTGCATGTGGGGCTGCGTAAAGACTCCCATGGGGAGTTCAGTTGTACCCAAAGCCTTCCTTTGGGGGCACTTCTGGATGGGTGAATGGCGCTTGAAACGCTTTTCCTGTAACCCGAGTTTTCAGTCTTCTGCCATGCTGCCTAGTGTTATATTTAGGGTTGCTCGTAAACAGGAAACACGGAGGGTCCAGTTGCATGTGGGGCTGTATAAAAGCTCCCCTGGGGAGTTCGCTTGTACTCAAAGCCTTCCTCTGAGGGCACTTTTGAATGGGCGAAAGTGGCTCAGAACGCGTTTTCTCGGGCCCAAGTTTTCAGTCGTCTCCAATGCCGGCTAGGGTTATATTTAGTGTTGCTTGGAAAGAGCGAATCCGGAGGGTCCAGTTGCATGTGGGGCTGCATAAAGTCTCCCTTGGCGAGTTCAGTTGTACCCAAAGCCTTCCTTTGGGGGCACTTCTGGATGGGTGAATGGCGCTTGAAACGCGTTTTCGGGGGCCCCATTTTTCAGTCGTCTCCAATGCCGGCTAGGGTTATATATAGTGTTGCTCGGAAAGAGCGAATCCGGAGGGTCCAGTTGCATGTGGGGCTGCATAAAGGCTCCCCTGGGGAGTTCCGTTGTACCCAAAGCCTTCCTTTGGGGGCACTTCTGGATGGGCGAATGGGGCTTGTAACATGTTTCCTGGGGCCTGATTTTTCAGTCATCTGGCATGCGGGCCATGGTTATATTTAGGGTTGCTGTGAAAGAGTGAATACGGAGGGTCCAGTTGCATGTGGCACTGCATAAAGGCTCCCCTAGGGAGTTCAGTTTTACCCAAAGCCTTCCTTTGGGGGCACTTTTGGGTGGGCGAATAGGGCTTGAAACTCTTTTTCTCTGGCCCGAGTTTTCAGTCTTCTGCCATGCTGGCTACGTTTATGTTTAGAGTTGCTCGGAAAGAGCGAACCCGGAGGGTCCACTTGCATTTGGGGCTGCGTAAAGTCTTTCCTGGAGAGTTCAGTTGTACCCAAAGCCTTCCTTTGGGGGCACTTTTGGATGGGCAAAAGTGGCTCGGAAAGCGTTTTCTGGGGCCCGAGTTTTCAGTCGTCTCCCATGCCGGCTAGGCCTATCTTTGGTGTTGCTCGGAAATAGCGAACCCGGAGGGTCCAGTTGCATGTGGCGCTGCATAAAGGCTCCCCTGGGGAGTTCAGTTCTACCCAAAGCCTTCCTTTGGGGGCACGTTTGGATGGGCGAATGGGGCTTGTAACGCGTTTTCTGGGGCCCGATTTTTCAGTCGTCTGCCATGCGGGCCAGGGTTTTATTTAGAGTTAATGTGAAAGAGCGAATACGGAGGGTCCAGTTGCATGTGGGGCTGCATAAAGGCTCCCCTGGGGACTTCAGTTGTACCCAAAGCCTTCCTCTGGGGGCACTTTTGAATGGGCAAAGGTGGCTCAGAAAGCATTTTCTGGGGCCCGAATTTTCAGTCGTCTCCCATGCCGGCTAGGCCTATCTTTAGTGTTGCTCGGAAAGAGGGAACCCGGAGGGTCCAGTTGCATGTGGGGCAGCATAAAGGCTCCCCTGGGGAGTTCAGTTGTACCCAAAGCCTTCCTTTGGGGTGTGTTGGGTCTGTCTGAGCTGGAGTCACCTTTTCCCTGCAGCAGCCCGCACAGTGCTGTGCTCTGCACTCGTAGCTGGAACAGCACTGATATCACTCCAGTGTTGTGTCTATTGCTGCGTAGTGCTGGCACAGCATCAGGACTCCTAAGCCCCCAAGAGCCAGCAGGCTGGGGGTGGGCAAGTGGTGGGGAGGGGACATTGCCGGGGCAGCTGACCTAAACCAACCAAAGGGATATTCCATAACACCTGATGTCACACTCAGCAATAAAAGGGGGGGCTCTCGTGGGGGAGGGGGCTGTTCCTCCTGAACAACCACTACGCGTTTGAGGCCCTGCTTCCCAGGACGTGGCCGAACACCGCTCGCTGATGGGAAGTAGAGAGTAATTTTTTTCTCTCTCTCTGTGCTTCCGCGCGGACTGATTGTTTCTTTTGTATCTGTTTCTCCTTCCCATTCCCTTTCCCTTTAATTAAACCTTTCTCATCTCAAACCTCGAGTTCTCTGTGTTGTATTTTCTCCCCCTCCTTCTGAGGAGAGGGGGAGTGAGAGAGCGGTTGTGGTGGAGCTTGGCTGCCCACCTGAATAAAACCACCACATGGGGGCACTTCTGGATGGTCCAAGGGGAATCGCAATGCGTTTTCTGAGGCTCACTTTTTCAGTCTTCTCCCATTGCGCCGAGGGCTATATATAGTGTAGCGGTGAAAGAGCGAAAAAGGAGGGTCCAGTTTCATGTGGGGCTGCATAAAGGCTCCCCTGGGGAGTTCACTTGTACCCAAAGCCTTCCTTAGGGGGCACTTCTGGATGGGCGAAAGGGGCTCGGACCAGCGTTTTCTGGGGCCCAATTTTTCAGTCGTCTCCCATGCCGGCTAGTGTTATATATAGTGTTGCTCGGAAAGAGCGAACCCGAAGGGTCCAGTTGCATGTGGGGCTGCATAAAGGCTCCCCTGGGGAGTTCAGTTGTACCCAAAGCATTCCTTTGGGGGCACTTCTGGATGGGTGAATGGGGCTTGTAACGCGTTTCCTGGGGCCCAATTTTTCAGTCATCTACCATGCTGGCCAGGGTTATATTTAGGGTTGCTGTGAAAGAGCGAATACGGAGGGTCCAGTTGCATGTGGGGCTGCATAAAGGCTCCCCTGGGGAGTTCACTTGTACCCAAAGCCTTCCTTTGGGGACACTTCTGGATGGGCGAAATGCGCTTGGAATGAGTTTTCTGGGGCCCGAGTTTTCAGTCTTCTCCCATGCCGGCTAGGGTTATGTTTAGAGTTGCTAGTAAAGAGCGAACCCGGAGGGTCCACTTGCATGTGGGGCTGCGTAAAGTCTTCCCTGGAGAGTTCAGTTGTACCCAAAGCCTTTCTTTGGGGGCACGTTTGGATGGGCGAATGGGGCTTGTAACGCGTTTTCTGGGGCCCGATTTTTCAGTCGTCTGCCATGCGGGCCAGGGTTTTATTTAGAGTTAATGTGAAAGAGCGAATACGGAGGGTCCAGTTGCATGTGGGGCTGCATATAGGCTCCCCTGGGGACTTCAGTTGTACCCAAAGCCTTCCTCTGGGGGCACTTTTGAATGGGCAAAGGTGGCTCAGAAAGCATTTTCTGGGGCCCGATTTTTCAGTCGTCTCCCATGCCGGCTAGTGTTATATATAGTGTTGCTCGGAAAGAGGGAACCCGGAGGGTCCAGTTGCATGTGGGGCAGCATAAAGGCTCCCCTGGGGAGTTCAGTTGTACCCAAAGCCTTCCTTTGGGGGCACTTCTGGATGGTCCAAGGGGAATCGCAATGCGTTTTCTGAGGCTCACTTTTTCAGTCTTCTCCCATTGCGCCGAGGGCTATATATAGTGTGGCGGTGAAAGAGCGAAAAAGGAGGGTCCAGTTTCATGTGGGGCTGCATAAAGGCTCCCCTGGGGAGTTCACTTGTACCCAAAGCCTTCCTTTGGGGGCACTTCTGGATGGGCGAAAGGGGCTCGGACCAGCGTTTTCTGGGGCCCGATTTTTCAGTCGTCTCCCATGCCGGCTAGTGTTATATTTAGTGTTGCTCGGAAAGAGCGAACTCGGAGGGTCCAGTTGCATGTGGGGCTGCATAAAGGCTCCCCTGGCGAGTTCAGTTGTACCCAAAGCCTTCCTCTAGGGGCACTTCTGGATGGGCGAATGGGGCTTTTAACACGTTTCCTGGGGCCCGATTTTTCAGTCGTCTGCCTATCGGGCCAGGGTTATATTTAGGGTTGCTGTGAAAGAGCGAATACGGAGGGTCCAGTTGCATGTGGGGCTGCATAAAGGCTCCCCTGGGGACTTCAGTTGTGCCCAAAGCCTTCCTTTGGGGACTCTTTTGGATGGGCGAAAGGGTCTTGTAAAGCGTTTTCTGTGGCCCCAGTTTTCAGTCTTCTGCCATGCTGGCTAGGGTTATATTTAGGGTTGCTCGTAAACAGCGAACACGGAGGGTCCAGTTTCATGTGGGGCTGCATAAAGGCTCCCCTGGGGAGTTCACTTGTACCCAAAGCCTTCCTTAGGGGGCACTTCTGGATGGGCGAAAGGGGCTCGGACCAGCGTTTTCTGGGGCCCAATTTTTCAGTCGTCTCCCATGCCGGCTAGTGTTATATATAGTGTTGCTCGGAAAGAGCGAACCCGAAGGGTCCAGTTGCATGTGGGGCTGCATAAAGGCTCCCCTGGGGAGTTCAGTTGTACCCAAAGCATTCCTTTGGGGGCACTTCTGGATGGGTGAATGGGGCTTGTAACGCGTTTCCTGGGGCCCAATTTTTCAGTCATCTACCATGCTGGCCAGGGTTATATTTAGGGTTGCTGTGAAAGAGCGAATACGGAGGGTCCAGTTGCATGTGGGGCTGCATAAAGGCTCCCCTGGGGAGTTCACTTGTACCCAAAGCCTTCCTTTGGGGACACTTCTGGATGGGCGAAATGCGCTTGGAATGAGTTTTCTGGGGCCCGAGTTTTCAGTCTTCTCCCATGCCGGCTAGGGTTATGTTTAGAGTTGCTAGTAAAGAGCGAACCCGGAGGGTCCACTTGCATGTGGGGCTGCGTAAAGTCTTCCCTGGAGAGTTCAGTTGTACCCAAAGCCTTCCTTTGGGGGCACTTTTGGATGGGCAAAAGTGGCTCGGAAAGCGTTTTCTGGGGCCCGAGTTTTCAGTCGTCTCCCATGCCGGCTAGGCCTATCTTTAGTGTTGCTCGGAAATAGCGAACCCGGAGGGTCCAGTTGCATGTGGCGCTGCATAAAGGCTCCCCTGGGGAGTTCAGTTGTACCCAAAGCCTTTCTTTGGGGGCACGTTTGGATGGGCGAATGGGGCTTGTAACGCGTTTTCTGGGGCCCGATTTTTCAGTCGTCTGCCATGCGGGCCAGGGTTTTATTTAGAGTTAATGTGAAAGAGCGAATACGGAGGGTCCAGTTGCATGTGGGGCTGCATATAGGCTCCCCTGGGGACTTCAGTTGTACCCAAAGCCTTCCTCTGGGGGCACTTTTGAATGGGCAAAGGTGGCTCAGAAAGCATTTTCTGGGGCCCGAATTTTCAGTCGTCTCCCATGCCGGCTAGTCCTATCTTTAGTGTTGCTCGGAAAGAGGGAACCCGGAGGGTCCAGTTGCATGTGGGGCAGCATAAAGGCTCCCCTGGGGAGTTCAGTTGTACCCAAAGCCTTCCTTTGGGGGCACTTCTGGATGGTCCAAGGGGAATCGCAATGCCTTTTCTGAGGCTCACTTTTTCAGTCTTCTCCCATTGCGCCGAGGGCTATATATAGTGTAGCGGTGAAAGAGCGAAAAAGGAGGGTCCAGTTTCATGTGGGGCTGCATAAAGGCTCCCCTGGGGAGTTCACTTGTACCCAAAGCCTTCCTTTGGGGGCACTTCTGGATGGGCGAAAGGGGCTCGGACCAGCGTTTTCTGGGGCCCGATTTTTCAGTCGTCTCCCATGCCGGCTAGTGTTATATTTAGTGTTGCTCGGAAAGAACGAACTCGGAGGGTCCAGTTGCATGTGGGGCTGCATAAAGGCTCCCCTGGCGAGTTCAGTTGTACCCAAAGCCTTCCTCTAGGGGCACTTCTGGATGGGCGAATGGGGCTTTTAACACGTTTCCTGGGGCCCGATTTTTCAGTCGTCTGCCTATCGGGCCAGGGTTATATTTAGGGTTGCTGTGAAAGAGCGAATACGGAGGGTCCAGTTGCATGTGGGGCTGCATAAAGGCTCCCCTGGGGAGTTCACTTGTACCCAAAGCCTTCCTTTGGGGACACTTCTGGATGGGCGAAATGCGCTTGGAATGAGTTTTCTGGGGCCCGAGTTTTCAGTCTTCTCCCATGCCGGCTAGGGTTATGTTTAGAGTTGCTAGTAAAGAGCGAACCCGGAGGGTCCACTTGCATGTGGGGCTGCGTAAAGTCTTCCCTGGAGAGTTCAGTTGTACCCAAAGCCTTCCTTTGGGGGCACTTTTGGATGGGCAAAAGTGGCTCGGAAAGCGTTTTCTGGGGCCCGAGTTTTCAGTCGTCTCCCATGCCGGCTAGGCCTATCTTTAGTGTTGCTCGGAAATAGCGAACCCGGAGGGTCCAGTTGCATGTGGCGCTGCATAAAGGCTCCCCTGGGGAGTTCAGTTGTACCCAAAGCCTTTCTTTGGGGGCACGTTTGGATGGGCGAATGGGGCTTGTAACGCGTTTTCTGGGGCCCGATTTTTCAGTCGTCTGCCATGCGGGCCAGGGTTTTATTTAGAGTTAATGTGAAAGAGCGAATACGGAGGGTCCAGTTGCATGTGGGGCTGCATATAGGCTCCCCTGGGGACTTCAGTTGTACCCAAAGCCTTCCTCTGGGGGCACTTTTGAATGGGCAAAGGTGGCTCAGAAAGCATTTTCTGGGGCCCGAATTTTCAGTCGTCTCCCATGCCGGCTAGTCCTATCTTTAGTGTTGCTCGGAAAGAGGGAACCCGGAGGGTCCAGTTGCATGTGGGGCAGCATAAAGGCTCCCCTGGGGAGTTCAGTTGTACCCAAAGCCTTCCTTTGGGGGCACTTCTGGATGGTCCAAGGGGAATCGCAATGCGTTTTCTGAGGCTCACTTTTTCAGTCTTCTCCCATTGCGCCGAGGGCTATATATAGTGTGGCGGTGAAAGAGCGAAAAAGGAGGGTCCAGTTTCATGTGGGGCTGCATAAAGGCTCCCCTGGGGAGTTCACTTGTACCCAAAGCCTTCCTCTGGGGGCACTTCTGGATGGGCGAAAGGGGCTCGGACCAGCGTTTTCTGGGGCCCGATTTTTCAGTCGTCTCCCATGCCGGCTAGTGTTATATTTAGTGTTGCTCGGAAAGAGCGAACTCGGAGGGTCCAGTTGCATGTGGGGCTGCATAAAGGCTCCCCTGGCGAGTTCAGTTGTACCCAAAGCCTTCCTCTAGGGGCACTTCTGGATGGGCGAATGGGGCTTTTAACACGTTTCCTGGGGCCCGATTTTTCAGTCGTCTGCCTATCGGGCCAGGGTTATATTTAGGGTTGCTGTGAAAGAGCGAATACGGAGGGTCCAGTTGCATGTGGGGCTGCATAAAGGCTCCCCTGGGGACTTCAGTTGTGCCCAAAGCCTTCCTTTGGGGACTCTTTTGGATGGGCGAAAGGGTCTTGTAAAGCGTTTTCTGTGGCCCCAGTTTTCAGTCTTCTGCCATGCTGCCTAGGGTTATATTTAGGGTTGCTCGTAAACAGCGAACACGGAGGGTCCAGTTTCATGTGGGGCTGCATAAAGGCTCCCCTGGGGAGTTCACTTGTACCCAAAGCCTTCCTTAGGGGGCACTTCTGGATGGGCGAAAGGGGCTCGGACCAGCGTTTTCTGGGGCCCGAGTTTTCAGTCGTCTCCCATGCCGGCTAGTGTTATATATAGTGTTGCTCGGAAAGAGCGAACCCGAAGGGTCCAGTTGCATGTGGGGCTGCATAAAGGCTCCCCTGGGGAGTTCAGTTGTACCCAAAGCATTCCTTTGGGGGCACTTCTGGATGGGTGAATGGGGCTTGTAACGCGTTTCCTGGGGCCCAATTTTTCAGTCATCTACCATGCTGGCCAGGGTTATATTTAGGGTTGCTGTGAAAGAGCGAATACGGAGGGTCCAGTTGCATGTGGGGCTGCATAAAGGCTCCCCTGGGGAGTTCACTTGTACCCAAAGCCTTCCTTTGGGGACACTTCTGGATGGGCGAAATGCGCTTGGAATGAGTTTTCTGGGGCCCGAGTTTTCAGTCTTCTCCCATGCCGGCTAGGGTTATGTTTAGAGTTGCTAGTAAAGAGCGAACCCGGAGGGTCCACTTGCATGTGGGGCTGCGTAAAGTCTTCCCTGGAGAGTTCAGTTGTACCCAAAGCCTTCCTTTGGGGGCACTTTTGGATGGGCAAAAGTGGCTCGGAAAGCGTTTTCTGGGGCCCGAGTTTTCAGTCGTCTCCCATGCCGGCTAGGCCTATCTTTAGTGTTGCTCGGAAATAGCGAACCCGGAGGGTCCAGTTGCATGTGGCGCTGCATAAAGGCTCCCCTGGGGAGTTCAGTTGTACCCAAAGCCTTTCTTTGGGGGCACGTTTGGATGGGCGAATGGGGCTTGTAACGCGTTTTCTGGGGCCCGATTTTTCAGTCGTCTGCCATGCGGGCCAGGGTTTTATTTAGAGTTAATGTGAAAGAGCGAATACGGAGGGTCCAGTTGCATGTGGGGCTGCATATAGGCTCCCCTGGGGACTTCAGTTGTACCCAAAGCCTTCCTCTGGGGGCACTTTTGAATGGGCAAAGGTGGCTCAGAAAGCATTTTCTGGGGCCCGAATTTTCAGTCGTCTCCCATGCCGGCTAGTCCTATCTTTAGTGTTGCTCGGAAAGAGGGAACCCGGAGGGTCCAGTTGCATGTGGGGCAGCATAAAGGCTCCCCTGGGGAGTTCAGTTGTACCCAAAGCCTTCCTTTGGGGGCACTTCTGGATGGTCCAAGGGGAATCGCAATGCCTTTTCTGAGGCTCACTTTTTCAGTCTTCTCCCATTGCGCCGAGGGCTATATATAGTGTAGCGGTGAAAGAGCGAAAAAGGAGGGTCCAGTTTCATGTGGGGCTGCATAAAGGCTCCCCTGGGCAGTTAAATTGTACCCAAAGCCTTCCTCTGGGGGCACTTCTGGATGGGCGAATGGGGCGTGTAACGCGTTTTCTGGGGCCTGACTTTTCAGTCGTCTGCCATGCTGGCTAGGGATATATTTAGGGTTGGTCGTAAACAGCAAACTCGGAGGGTCCAGTTGCATGTGGGGCTGCATAAAGGCTCCCCTGGCGAGTTCAGTTGTACCCAAAGCCTTCCTCTAGGGGCACTTCTGGATGGGCGAATGGGGCTTTTAACACGTTTCCTGGGGCCCGATTTTTCAGTCGTCTGCCTATCGGGCCAGGGTTATATTTAGGGTTGCTGTGAAAGAGCGAATACGGAGGGTCCAGTTGCATGTGGGGCTGCATAAAGGCTCCCCTGGGGACTTCAGTTGTGCCCAAAGCCTTCCTTTGGGGACTCTTTTGGATGGGCGAAAGGGTCTTGTAAAGCGTTTTCTGTGGCCCCAGTTTTCAGTCTTCTGCCATGCTGCCTAGGGTTATATTTAGGGTTGCTCGTAAACAGCGAACACGGAGGGTCCAGTTGCATGTGGGGCTGCATAAAGGCTCCCCTGGGGAGTTCAGTTGTACCCAAAGCCTTCCTCTGGGGGCACTTTTGGATGGGCGAAAGGGGCTCGGAAAGGGGCTCCTTCTGAGGAGAGGGGGAGTGAGAGAGCGGTTGTGGTGGAGCTTGGCTGCCCACCTGAATAAAACCACCACAGTCCTTTTTGGCGCCCAACGTGGGGCTCGAGGGTTGAGATAACAATAGCATTGATTGAAGTATTTACAACTAACATATCGATAGTCATAATGTTCGGTTTTCTGGCAATACTTTTCTGTGTGGATATGTTGTATGTAGCCTACTCTCTGTTTTCTTTTTTCCTTTACATCCGATCGGAGAAAGTGTTGAAGTCTGTGCTTGTTTTCTTTATCGTGTCGTGCTGTAACATACTGGCCTTCAGTTTTGTTTGGTATTCAGGCCCGGCATGGTTATCCTCCTGGTCTCCTGGAGATTATCTTATTGAAAATATTAAGAATTACAGCGCCTTCTTTTTTGCCCCTAGCAGTCAATCAGTGAATAATATCGGGTGTGGTGCCTTCTACTTTTCTCCCTGTGGGCTAATTACAGCAGCCTTTCAGTATCTTGGATACCCTTGGTCAGATATTATCCTCCTATTACTAGGTCTTGTGTTTGTCTTCTTCCCCAAGGTAAAGCAATTTATTAAGAATATTATCCAAGGACCTGTCCCCAGACAAAGTTGTGGGTGGCAAGGTGTGTGGGGGGATTTGGGCAGGTACCTATCACGGTTTTCTCCTCCAATGGTTCTAAATTTCACCCCTGAACAAGTACAAAATCCAAGAAAACTGGTACAGTGTTTGAAAGACGTATGCCCTGACCCTGGCAATACTAGAGAACTCCACCAGATTGCTGCACTCTGCTGGGGTCTGGCTTACGCCTATCAAATATCAATTAACATTGCCCAGCACCCTCAAGGGAATAGGGAGGTTCTTGAATTTGATGATGAGACAGCACAAACTGTGACCACCCTAGAGGACCGACCATCTATGGTATCAGTCGCCCCTGTGGTAAAGACGAAACAGTGGAAACGGAGATCAGGTCGTTTAGTACGGGAAGAAGCTCCTCCTACAGATGAGGGAGAAGAAGAAAAGGCAAGCAGCTCTAAAGCAGCGTTATCATGGCAACATCACAAAGGAGAGACTGAAATCATAGATGAATCAGAAACTACTCGGTCTCTATCCTTGAGTGAGCTGCGAGAACTACGAAAAGACTTCAGTCGCCATCCAGGTGAGCACATCCTCACCTGGCTGCTTCGATGCTGGGATAGTGGGGCCAATACCCAACAGCTAGAAGGCAATGAAGCCAAGCAGCTGGGATCCCTTTCCAGAGAACGGCTCATTGATAGAGTAATTGGAAGAGAGGCACAAGTTATCAGCCTCTGGAGGCGAATCCTAACAGCTGTGAAAGAAAGGTATCCCCATAAAGAGGATATTGTCTACCAAGTAAACAAATGGACCACTATGGATCAGGGCCTCCAGCAGCTGCGGGAATTAGCTGTGCTGGAGATGATTTATAGTGATTTAAATAATGCCCAGACACCTACAGACCCCGATGAAGTTCAATGCACAACATCCATGTGGCGGAAGTTTGTACGGGCGGCACCCCTAACACATGCCAGCACACTGGCAGTAATGGGTTGGGATGAGGGGATGGGGCCAACTGTGGACACCGTGTCCAATCAACTTCATAAATATGAAGAAAATCTCTCTGCCCCAGTACGGGGCTGCATTTCAGCTGTGGAGAAACTGTCCCAACGGCTAGATGAACACATAGCTTCGTCCTCACCTAAACAAAAAAATCTTTCGGCCATCAAGCGCCAGCAGTCCCCGGCTCAAACAAGGGAGAATCCAGGACACACACCGCGAGGTACCTTGTGGTTTTATTTACGTGACCATGGGGAAGATATGAGGAAGTGGGATGGTGAACCGACCTCGGCCCTAGCTGCTCGGGTACGTGAACTACGGAAAGATACAGCAGCAACAAAGAGGGCCCCTAAGAGGATTGCTGCTCCAGTTTCTGTTGAACAGTCCCCCAGAGGCAGTAGAAAGAATAGTATTACTCCTGACCCTGACGAAGAGACTTCTGCTTCACATTTGGAAGAATTAATTGATAGATACTCCGACCAAGACTAGTGGGGCCCTGCCTCTGGCCAGGTAGAGGAGAGGGACAACCGGATTTACTGGACTGTGTGGATTCGATGGCCTGGCACACCGGAACCGCAAAAATATAAAGCTTTAGTGGACACAGGCGCACAGTGTACCCTAATGCCATCAGGCCACCAAGGGGCAGAACCCATCTCTATCTCTGGAGTGACGGGGGGATCCCAAGAGCTAACCATATTGGAAGCTGAAGTGAGTCTAACTGGGAAGGAGTGGCAAAAGCACCCCATCGTGACTGGCCCAGAGGCTCCGTGCATCCTCGGCATAGACTACCTCAGGAAAGGATACTTCAAGGATCCAAAAGGGTACCGGTGGGCTTTTGGCATAGCTGCCTTGAGCACAGAGAAGATTAAGCAGCTGTCTACCCTGCCTGGTCTCTCACAAGACCCTTCTGCTGTAGGACTGCTGAGGATTGAGGAACAGCAAGTGCCAATTGCGACTACAACTGTGCACCGGCGGCAATATCGCACCAACCGAGACTCCCTGATTCCTATCCATGAGTTAGTTCACCATCTGGAGAGCCAAGGAGTGATCAGCAAGACTCATTCACCTTTTAACAGTCCTATATGGCCAGTGCGAAAGTCCAATGGCGAGTGGAGGCTAACAGTGGACTATCGGGGCCTGAATGAAGTCACACCACCACTAAGTGCAGCAGTGCCAGACATGCTAGAACTCCAGTACGAACTAGAGTCAAAGGCAGCCAAGTGGTATGCTACAATCAATATTGCTAATGCATTTTTCTCTATCCCTCTAGCAGCAGCATGCAGGCCACAATTTGCTTTCACTTGGAGGGGCATTCAGTATACTTGGAATCGACTGCCCCAGGGGTGGAAACACAGCCCTACCATTTGCCATGGACTGATCCAGACGACACTGGAACAGGGGAACGCTCCTGAACACCTGCAGTACATCGATGATATCATTGTATGGGGTAATACAGCAGAAGAAGTTTTTGAGAAAGGGAAGAAAATAATTCAAATTCTCTTGAAAGCTGGCTTTGCCATTAAACAGAATAAGGTCAAAGGACCTGCACAGGAAATCCAGTTCTTGGGGGTAAAATGGCAGGATGGACGTCGCCACATTCCAACGGATGTGATCAACAAAATAACAGTTATGTCTCCGCCAACTAGCAAAAAAGAAACACAAGCTTTCCTAGGTCTTGTGGGATTTTGGAGAATGCATGTGCCCGGTTATAGTCAGCTTGTGAGTCCTCTATATCGAGTAACTCGGAAGAGGAACTCGTTTGAGTGGGGCCCTGAGCAACAACAGGCCTTTGAACAACTCAAACAAGAAATAGCTCGTGCAGTAGCCCTTGGGCCTGTCCGTACTGGACCAGCTGTGCAAAACATACTGTACACTGCAGCTGGGGAGCATGGGCTCACCTGGAGCCTCTGGCAGAAGACCCCAGGAGAAACTCGAGGCCGACCTTTGGGGTTCTGGAGCCGGGGCTATCAAGGATCAGAAGCCAATTACACCCCAACTGAAAAGGAAATATTAACAGCATATGAGGGGATTCGAGCCGCTTCAGAAGTTGTTGGTACAGAAGCACAACTTCTCTTGGCCCCACGGCTACCTGTGTTACATTGGATGTTCAAAGAGAAAATCCCCACTACACATCATGCAACCGATGCTACGTGGAGTAAATGGGTAGCGTTAATTACACAGAGGGCTCGAATGGGAAAACCCAACCGCCCAGGAATCCTGGAAGAGATTATGGACTGGCCAGAGGGCAGGGATTTCGGAGCACCAACAGAAGAAGTAACTCGTCCTGAAGAGGCACCACCATACAATGAGTTGCCAGAAGACAGAAAGCAGTATGCGTTGTTTACTGACGGATCCTGCCGTGTGGTAGGGAGCCATCGGAAGTGGAAAGCTGCTGTGTGGAGTCCCACACGACAAGTTGTGGAGGCCATGGAAGGGGAAGGTGAGTCGAGTCAGTATGCAGAAGTGAAAGCTGGCCCTAGAAATTGCTGAAAGAGAAAAGTGGCCGGTACTATATCTCTATACTGACTCATGGATGGTGGCAAATGCGCTATGGGGGTGGCTGCAACAATGGAAACAGAACAACTGGCAGCGCAGAGGTAAACCTATCTGGGCTGCTACCCTGTGGCAAGATATTGCTGCTCGGGTAGAAAACCTGGCTGTAAAGGTACGTCATGTAGATGCCCATATGCCTAAGAATCGTGCTACCGAAGAACATCAGAACAATGAAGAAGTAGACAGAGCTTCAAAAATTGAAATAGCTCAGGTGGACCTGGACTGGGGACGTAAGGGTGAGCTGTTTGTAGCTCGATGGGCCCATGAAACATCAGGACATCTGGGGAGGGATGCCACTTACAGATGGGCTCGTGATCGAGGGGTGGACCTGACCATTGAGGCCATCGCACAGGTTACCCATCAGTGTGAGACCTGTGCTGCAATCAAACGAGCCATGAGGGTAAAGTCTCCCTGGAATAGAGGGAGATGGCTTGGATTTCGTTATGGTGAGGCCTGGCAGATTGACTACATCGGACCACTTCCACAAACCCGCCAAGGTAAACGTTACATACTCACCATGGTAGAAGCAACTACTGGGTGGCTGGAAACATATCCAGTAAACCATGCCACGGCCCGAAACACTATCTTGGGCCTGGAAAGACAAGTGTTGTGGCGACATGGTACACCAGAAAGAATTGAGTCCGACAATGGGAGTCACTTCCGAAATAATTTGATCACTTCCTGGGCCAAGAGACATGGCATTGAATGGGTGTACCACATCCCTTATCACCCACAAGCCTCTGGGAAGGTTGAGAGGTACAATGGACTGTTAAAAACTATGCTGCGAGCATTGGGTGCTGGGACATGGAAACATTGGGATATAAATCTACCAGAGGCCACTTGGCTAGTTAACAACAGGGGGTCTGAAAGCCGTCCTGGTCCTGCTAAAACAAAACCCCTACACACTGTGGGAGAAGCTAAAGTCCCTGTAGTGCATGTGGGGAAGTGGATGGGGAAGGCAGTGTGGGTTGCCCCTGCCATGGGAAAAGGCAAACCCACTCGTGGGATTGTCTTTGCCCAAGGACCAGGGTATACCTGGTGGGTAATGCAGAAAGATGGGGATATCAAGTGTGTGCCACAAGGAGATTTAACGCTGGGAGAAAATTAATCTGTTATCCAAGTTATGTGTTGTAGGAGGACACTGCAGAACCAATGACAGGTCAACTTTGCAAGGAACCGGGCAAGTGCAACAGTGATGTGAGCTAAGCTGGTGCTCGTGTCAAGAAAACCAACTTCGCATGTCCTGAATGACCACTTTAACAGATGAAGCTGAAACCATCAACAGTTTTTATGAGCATTTTGGGAAAAGACCTATAGAATAAAGAGAAGTACAGACATAAAAATGCTTCAATGGACAGAAAACAATGGTGATGAGAACATCTATATACTAAACTGTACCTGATTGTGACACAAATGTTATGGAATAAGGGGTGGAAGTTGTGTTGGGTCTGTCTGAGCTGGAGTCACCTTTTCCCTGCAGCAGCCCGCACAGTGCTGTGCTCTGCACTCGTAGCTGGAACAGCACTGATATCACTCCAGTGTTGTGTCTATTGCTGCGTAGTGCTGGCACAGCATCAGGACTCCTAAGCCCCCAAGAGCCAGCAGGCTGGGGGTGGGCAAGTGATGGGGAGGGGACATTGCCGGGGCAGCTGACCTAAACCAACCAAAGGGATATTCCATAACACCTGATGTCACACTCAGCAATAAAAGGGGGGGCTCTCGTGGGGGAGGGGGCTGTTCCTCCTGAACAACCACTACGCGTTTGAGGCCCTGCTTCCCAGGACGTGGCCGAACACCGCTCGCTGATGGGAAGTAGAGAGTAATTTTTTTCTCTCTCTCTGTGCTTCCGCGCGGACTGATTGTTTCTTTTGTATCTGTTTCTCCTTCCCATTCCCTTTCCCTTTAATTAAACCTTTCTCATCTCAAACCTCGAGTTCTCTGTGTTGTATTTTCTCCCCCTCCTTCTGAGGAGAGGGGGAGTGAGAGAGCGGTTGTGGTGGAGCTTGGCTGCCCACCTGAATAAAACCACCACATGGGGGCACTTCTGGATGGTCCAAGGGGAATCGCAATGCGTTTTCTGAGGCTCACTTTTTCAGTCTTCTCCCATTGCGCCGAGGGCTATATATAGTGTAGCGGTGAAAGAGCGAAAAAGGAGGGTCCAGTTTCATGTGGGGCTGCATAAAGGCTCCCCTGGGGAGTTCACTTGTACCCAAAGCCTTCCTTAGGGGGCACTTCTGGATGGGCGAAAGGGGCTCGGACCAGCGTTTTCTGGGGCCCAATTTTTCAGTCGTCTCCCATGCCGGCTAGTGTTATATATAGTGTTGCTCGGAAAGAGCGAACCCGAAGGGTCCAGTTGCATGTGGGGCTGCATAAAGGCTCCCCTGGGGAGTTCAGTTGTACCCAAAGCATTCCTTTGGGGGCACTTCTGGATGGGTGAATGGGGCTTGTAACGCGTTTCCTGGGGCCCAATTTTTCAGTCATCTACCATGCTGGCCAGGGTTATATTTAGGGTTGCTGTGAAAGAGCGAATACGGAGGGTCCAGTTGCATGTGGGGCTGCATAAAGGCTCCCCTGGGGAGTTCACTTGTACCCAAAGCCTTCCTTTGGGGACACTTCTGGATGGGCGAAATGCGCTTGGAATGAGTTTTCTGGGGCCCGAGTTTTCAGTCTTCTCCCATGCCGGCTAGGGTTATGTTTAGAGTTGCTAGTAAAGAGCGAACCCGGAGGGTCCACTTGCATGTGGGGCTGCGTAAAGTCTTCCCTGGAGAGTTCAGTTGTACCCAAAGCCTTCCTTTGGGGGCACTTTTGGATGGGCAAAAGTGGCTCGGAAAGCGTTTTCTGGGGCCCGAGTTTTCAGTCGTCTCCCATGCCGGCTAGGCCTATCTTTAGTGTTGCTCGGAAATAGCGAACCCGGAGGGTCCAGTTGCATGTGGCGCTGCATAAAGGCTCCCCTGGGGAGTTCAGTTGTACCCAAAGCCTTTCTTTGGGGGCACGTTTGGATGGGCGAATGGGGCTTGTAACGCGTTTTCTGGGGCCCGATTTTTCAGTCGTCTGCCATGCGGGCCAGGGTTTTATTTAGAGTTAATGTGAAAGAGCGAATACGGAGGGTCCAGTTGCATGTGGGGCTGCATATAGGCTCCCCTGGGGACTTCAGTTGTACCCAAAGCCTTCCTCTGGGGGCACTTTTGAATGGGCAAAGGTGGCTCAGAAAGCATTTTCTGGGGCCCGAATTTTCAGTCGTCTCCCATGCCGGCTAGTCCTATCTTTAGTGTTGCTCGGAAAGAGGGAACCCGGAGGGTCCAGTTGCATGTGGGGCAGCATAAAGGCTCCCCTGGGGAGTTCACTTGTACCCAAAGCCTTCCTTTGGGGGCACTTCTGGATGGGCGAAAGGGGCTCGGACCAGCGTTTTCTGGGGCCCGATTTTTCAGTCGTCTCCCATGCCGGCTAGTGTTATATTTAGTGTTGCTCGGAAAGAGCGAACTCGGAGGGTCCAGTTGCATGTGGGGCTGCATAAAGGCTCCCCTGGCGAGTTCAGTTGTACCCAAAGCCTTCCTCTAGGGGCACTTCTGGATGGGCGAATGGGGCTTTTAACACGTTTCCTGGGGCCCGATTTTTCAGTCGTCTGCCTATCGGGCCAGGGTTATATTTAGGGTTGCTGTGAAAGAGCGAATACGGAGGGTCCAGTTGCATGTGGGGCTGCATAAAGGCTCCCCTGGGGACTTCAGTTGTGCCCAAAGCCTTCCTTTGGGGACTCTTTTGGATGGGCGAAAGGGTCTTGTAAAGCGTTTTCTGTGGCCCCAGTTTTCAGTCTTCTGCCATGCTGCCTAGGGTTATATTTAGGGTTGCTCGTAAACAGCGAACACGGAGGGTCCAGTTGCATGTGGGGCTGCATAAAGGCTCCCCTGGGGAGTTCAGTTGTACCCAAAGCCTTCCTCTGGGGGCACTTTTGGATGGGCGAAAGGGGCTCGGAATGCGTTTTCTGGGGCCCGAGTTTTCAGTCGTCTCCAATGCCAGCTAGGGCTATGTTTAGTGTTGCTCGGAAACAGCGAACCTGGAGGGTCCAGTTGCATGTGGGGATGCATAAAGGCTCCCCTGGGGAGTTCAGTTGTACCCAAAGCCTTCCTCTGGGAGCACTTTTGAATTGTCCAAGGGGAATCGCAATGTGTTTTCTGAGGCCCGCATTTTAAGACTTCTCCCATTGCGCCGAGGGCTATATTTAGGCTTGCTGTGAAAGAGCGAATACGGAGGGTCCAGTTGCATGTGGGGCTGCGTAAAGACTCCCATGGGGAGTTCAGTTGTACCCAAAGCCTTCCTTTGGGGGCACTTCTGGATGGGTGAATGGCGCTTTAAACGCTTTTCCTGTAACCCGAGTTTTCAGTCTTCTGCCATGCTGGCTAGGGTTATATTTAGGGTTGCTCGTAAACAGCAAACACGGAGGGTCCAGTTGCATGTGGGGCTGTATAAAAGCTCCCCTGGGGAGTTCGCTTGTACTCAAAGCCTTCCTCTGAGGGCACTTTTGAATGGGCGAAAGTGGCTCAGAACGCGTTTTATCGGGCCCAAGTTTTCAGTCGTCTCCAATGCCGGCTAGGGTTATATTTAGTGTTGCTTGGAAAGAGCGAATCCAGAGGGTCCAGTTGCATGAGGGGCTGCATAAAGTCTCCCTTGGCGAGTTCAGTTGTACCCAAAGCCTTCCTTTGGGGGCACTTCTGGATGGGTGAATGGCGCTTGAAACGCGTTTTCTGGGGCCCCATTTTTCAGTCGTCTCCCATGCCGGCTAGGGTTATATTTAGTGTTGCTCGGAAAGAGCGAACTCGGAGGGTCCAGTTGCATGTGGGGCTGCATAAAGGCTCCCCTGCGGAGTTCAGTTGTACCCAAAGCCTTCCTTTGGGGGCACTTCTGGATGGGCGAAAGGGGCTCGGAATGCGTTTTCTGGGGCCCAAGTTTTCAGTCGTCTCCCATGCCGCCTAGGGTTATATTTAGTGTTGCTCGGAAAGAGCGAACACGGAGGGTCCAGTTGCATGTGGGGCTGCATAAAGGCTCCCCTGGGGAGTTCACTTGTACCCAAAGCCTTCCTTTGGGGGCACTTCTGGATGGGCGAATGGGGCTTGTAACGCGTTTCCTGGGGCCCGATTTTTCAGTCGTCTGCCATGCGGGCCAGGGTTATATTTAGTGTTGCTGTGAAAGAGCGAATACGGAGGGTCCAGTTGCATGTGGGGCTGCATAAAGGCTCCCCTGGGGAGTTCAGTTGTACCCAAAGCCTTCCTTTGGGGGCACTTTTGGGTGGGCGAATGGGGCTTGTAACGCGTTTTCTGTGTCCCGAGTTTTCAGTCTTCTGCCATGCTGGCTAGGGATATATTTAGGGTTGCTCGTAAACAGCGAATCCGGAGGGTCCAGTTGCATGTGGCGCTGCATAAAGGCTGCCCTGGGGAGTTCAGTTGTACCCAAAGCCTTCCTTTGGGGGCACTTCTGGATGGGCGAAATGCGCTTGGAATGAGTTTTCTGGGGCCCGATTTTTCAGTCTTCTCCCATGCCGGCTAGGGCTATGTTTAGTGTTGCTCGGAAAGAGCGAACCCGGAGGGTCCAGTTGCATGTGGGGCTGCGTAAAGTCTTTCATGGAGAGTTCAGTTGTACCCAAAGCCTTCCTTTGGGGGCACTTCTGGATGGGCAAAAGTGGCTCGGAAAGCGTTTTCTGGGGCCCCAGTTTTCAGTCGTCTCCCATGCCGGCTAGGCCTATCTTTAGTGTTGCTCGGAAACAGCGAACCTGGACTGTCCAGTTGCATGTGGTGCTGCATAAAGGCTCTCCTGGGGACTTCAGTTGTACCCAAAGCCTTCCTCTGTGGGCACTTTTGGATGGTCCAAGGGGAATCGCAATGCGTTTTCTGAGGCCTGCATTTTAAGACTTCTCCCATTGCGCCGAGGGCTATATTTAGGCTTGCTGTGAAAGAGCGAATACGGAGGGTCCAGTTGCATGTGGGGCTGCGTAAAGACTCCCATGGGGAGTTCAGTTGTACCCAAAGCCTTCCTTTGGGGGCACTTCTGGATGGGTGAATGGCGCTTGAAACGCTTTTCCTGTAACCCGAGTTTTCAGTCTTCTGCCATGCTGGCTAGGGTTATATTTAGGGTTGCTCGTAAACAGCAAACACGGAGGGTCCAGTTGCATGTGGGGCTGTATAAAAGCTTCCCTGGGGAGTTCGCTTGTACTCAAAGCCTTCCTCTGAGGGCACTTTTGAATGGGCGAAAGTGGCTCAGAACGCGTTTTCTCGGGCCCAAGTTTTCAGTCGTCTCCAATGCTGGCTAGGGTTATATTTAGTGTTGCTCGGAAAGAGCGAACCCGGAGGGTCCAGTTGCATGAGGGGCTGCATAAAGTCTCCCTTGGCGAGTTCACTTGTACCCAAAGCCTTCCTTTGGGGGCACTTCTGGATGGTCCAAGGGGAATCGCAATGCGTTTCCTGAGGCTCACTTTTTCAGTCTTCTCCCATTGCGCCGAGGGCTATATATATTGTAGCGGTGAAAGAGCGAAAAAGGAGGGTCCAGTTTCATGTGGGGCTGCATAAAGGCTCCCCTGGGGAGTTCACTTGTACCCAAAACCTTCCTTTGGGGGCACTTCTGGATGGGCGAAAGGGGCTTGGACCCGCGTTTTCCGGGGCCCGATTTTTCAGTCGTCTGCCTATCGGGCCAGGGTTATATTTAGGGGTGCTGTGAAAGAGAGAACCCGGAGGGTCCAGTTGCATGTGGGGCTGCGTTAAGACTCCCATGGGGAGTTCAGTTGTACCCAAAGCCTTCCTTTGGGGCACTTCTGGATGGGTGAATGCCACTTGAAACGCTTTTCCTGTAACCCGAGTTTTCAGTCTTCTGCCATGCTGGCTAGGGTTATATTTAGGGTTGCTCGTAAACAGCAAACACGGAGGGTCCAGTTGCATGTGGGGCTGTATAAAAGCTCCCCTGGGGTGTTCGCTTGTACTCAAAGCCTTCCTCTGAGGGCACATTTGAATGGGCAAAAGTGGCTCAGAACGCGTTTTCTCGGGCCCAAGTTTTCAGTCGTCTCCAATGCCGGCTAGGGTTATATTTAGTGTTGCTCGGAAAGAGCGAATCCGGAGAGTCCAGTTGCATGTGGGGCTGCATAAAGTCTCCCTTGGCGAGTTCAGTTGTACCCAAAGCCTTCCTTTGGGGGCACTTCTGGATGGGTGAATGGCGCTTGAAACGCGTTTTCGGGGGCCCCATTTTTGAGTCGTCTGCCATGCGGGCCAGGGTTATATTTAGGGTTGCTGTGAAAGAGTGAATACGGAGGGTCCAGTTGCATGTGGGGCTGCGTAAAGGCTCCCCTGGGGAGTTCAGTTGTACCCAAAGCCTTCCTTTGGGGGTGCTTTGGATGGGCGAAACGGGCTTGTAACACGTTTTCTTTGGCTTGAGTTTTCAGTTTTCTGCCTTGCTGGCTAGGGATATATTTAGGGTTGCTCATAAACAGCGAACACGGAGGGTCCAGTTGCATGTGGGGCTGCATAAAGGCTCCCCTGGGGAGTTCAGTTGTACCCAAAGCCTTCCTTTGGGGGCACTTTTGGATGGGCGAAAGGGGCTCGGAATGCGTTTTCTGGGGCCCGATTTTTCAGTCGTCTGACATGCGGGCCAGGGTTATATTTAGTGTTGCTCGGAAAGAGCGAATCCGGAGGGTCCAGTTGCATGTGGGGCTGCATAAAGGCTCCCCTGGGGAGTTCAGTTGTACCCAAAGCCTTCCTTTGGGGGCACTTCTGGATGGGCGAAAGGGGCTTCGAATGAGTTTTCTGGGGCCCGATTTTTCAGTCGTCTGCCCTGCGGGCCAGGGTTATATTTAGGTTTGCTGTGAAAGAGTGAATACGGAGGGTCCAGTTGCATGTGAAGCTGCGTAAAGGCTCCCCTGGGGAGTTCAGTTGTACCCAAAGCCTTCCTTTGGGGGCACTTCTGGATGGGCGAATAGGGCTTGAAACGATTTTTCTGTGGCCCGAGTTTTCAGTCGTCTGCCTTGCGAGCCAGGGATATATTTAGGGTTGCTGTGAAAGAGCGAATACGGAGGGTCCAGTTGCATGTGGGGCTGCATAAAGGCTCCCCTGGGGACTTCAGTTGTGCCCAAAGCCTTCCTTTGGGGGCACTTTTGGATGGGCGAATGTGGCTCGGAAAGTGTTTTCTGGGGCCCGAGTTTTCAGTCGTCTCCCATGCCGGCTGGCCCTATCTTTAGTGTTGCTCGGAAAGAGCGAACCCTGAGGGTCCAGTTGCATGTGGCGCTGCATAAAGGCTCCCCTGGCGAGTTCAGTTGTACCCAAAGCCTTCCTCTGGGGGCACTTTTGAATGGGCAAAGGTGGCTCAGAAAGCATTTTCTGGGGCCCGAATTTTCAGTCGTCTCCCATGCCGGCTAGGCATATCTTTAGTGTTGCTCGGAAAGAGGGAACCCGGAGGGTCCAGTTGCATGTGGGGCAGCATAAAGGCTCCCCTGGGGAGTTCAGTTGTACCCAAAGCCTTCCTTTGGGGGCACTTCTGGATGGTCCAAGGGGAATCGCTATGCGTTTTCTGAGGCTCACTTTTTCAGTCTTCTCCCATTGCGCGGAGGGCTATATATAGTGTAGCGGTGAAAGAGCGAAAAAGGAGGGTCCAGTTTCATGTGGGGCTGCATAAAGGCTCCCCTGGGGAGTTCAGTTGTACCCAAAGCCTTCCTTTGGGGGCAATTCTGGATTGGTGAATGGCGCTTGAAACGCGTTTTCGGGGGCCCCATTTTTGAGTCGTCTGCCATGCGGGCCAACGTTATATTTAGGGTTGCTGTGAAAGAGTGAATACGGAGGGTCCAGTTGCATGTGCGGCTCCGTAAAGGCTGCCCTGGGGAGTTCAGTTTTACCCAAAGCCTTCCTTTGGGGGTACTTTGGATGGGCGAAATGGACTTGTAACACATTTTCTGGGGCCCAAATTTTCAGTCTTCTGCCATGCTGGCTAGGGATATATTTACGGTTGCTCATAAACAGCGAACACGGAGGGTCCAGTTGCATGTGGGGCTGCGTAAAGGCTCCCCTCGGGAGTTCACTTGTACCCAAAGCCTTCCTTTGGGGGCACTTTTGGATGGGCGAAAGGGGCTCGGAATGCGTTTTCTGGGGCCCAAGTTTTCAGTCGTCTCCCATGCCGGCTTGGGTTATATTTAGTGTTGCTCGGAAAGAGCGAATCCGGAGGGTCCAGTTGCATGTGTGGCTGCATAAAGGCTCCCCTGGGGACGTCAGTTGTACCCAAAGCCTTCCTTTAGGGGCACTTTTGGATGGGCGAATGGGGCTTGTAACGCGTTTCCTGGGGCCCGATTTTTCAGTCGTCTGCCATGCTGGCCAGGGTTATATTTAGTGTTGCTCGGAAAGAGCGAATACGGAGGGTCCAGTTGCATGTGGGGCTGCATAAAGGCTCCCCTGCGGAGTTCACTTGTACCCAAAGCCTTCCTTTGGGGGCACTTCTGGATGGGCGAACGGGTCTTATAACGCTATTTCTGTGGCCCGAGTTTTCAGTCTTCTGCAATGCTGGCTAGGGTTATGTTTAGTGTTGCTCGGAAGGAGCGAACCCGGAGGGTCCAGTTGCATGTGGCGCTGCATAAAGGCTCCCCTGGGGAGTTCAGTTGTACCCAAAGCCTTCCTTTGGGGGCACTTCTGGATGGGCGAATCGCGCTTGGAATGAGTTTCTGGGGCCCGAGTTTTCAGTCTTCTCCCATGGCGGCTAGGGTTATGTTTAGTGTTGCTCGGAAAGAGCGAACCCGGAAGGTCCAGTTGCATGTGGGGCTGCATAAAGGCTCCCCTGGGGAGTTCAGTTGTACCCAAAGCCTTCCTTTGGCTGCACTTCTAGATGGGCGAAACGCGCTTGGAATGAGTTTTCTGGGGCCCGAGTTTTCAGTCTTCTCCCATGCCCGCTAGGGTTATGTTTAGTGTTGCTCGGAAAGAGCGAACCCGGAGGGTCCAGTTGCATGTGGGGCTACGTAAAGTCTTTCCTGGAGAGTTCAGTTGTACCCAAAGCCTTCCTTTGGGGGCACTTTTGGATGGGCAAAAGTGGCTCGGAAAGCGTTTTCTGGGGCCCGAGTTTTCAGTCGTCTCCCATGCCGCCTGGGCCTATCTTTAGTGTTGCTCGGAAAGAGCGAACCCGGAGGGTCCAGTTGCATGTGGCGCTGCATAAAGGCTCCCCTGGCGAGCTCAGTTGTACCCAAAGCCTTCCTCTGGGAGCACTTTTGAATGGGCAAATGTGGCTCGGAAAGCGTTTTCTGGCCCCGAGTTTTCAGTCGTCTCCCATGCCGGCTAGGATTATATTTAGTGTTGCTCGGAAAGAGCGAACCCGGAGGGTCCAGTTGCATGTGGCGCTGCATAAAGGCTCCCCTGGGGACTTCAGTTGTGCCCAAAGCCTGCCTTTGGGGACTCTTTTGGATGGGCGAAAGGGTCTTGTAAAGCGTTTTCTGTGGCCCCAATTTTCAGTCTTCTGCCATGCTGGCTAGGGATATATTTAGGGTTGCTCGTAAACAGCGAACACGGAGGGTCCAGTTGCATGTGGGGCTGCATAAAGACTCCCATGGGGAGTTCAGTTGTACCCAAAGCCTTCCTTTGGGGGCACTTCTGGATGGGTGAATGGCGCTTGAAACGCTTTTCCTGTAACCCGAGTTTTCAGTCTTCTGCCATGCTGCCTAGGGTTATATTTAGGGTTGCTCGTAAACAGCAAACACGGAGGGTCCAGTTGCATGTGGGGCTGTATAAAAGCTCCCCTGGGGTGTTCGCTTGTACTCAAAGCCTTCCTCTGAGGGCACTTTTGAATGGGCGAAAGTGGCTCAGAACGCGTTTTCTCGGGCCCAAATTTTCAGTCGTCTCCAATGCCGGCTAGGGTTATATTTAGTGTTGCTCGGAAAGAGCGAATCCGGAGGGTCCAGTTGCATGAGGGGCTGCATAAAGTCTCCCTTGGCGAGTTCAGTTGTACCCAAAGCCTTCCTTTGGGGGCACTTCTGGATGGGTGAATGGGGCTTGTATCGCGTTTCCTGGGGCCCGATTTTTCAGTCGTCTGCCTATTGGGCCAGGGTTATATTTAGTGTTGCTGTGAAAGAGCGAATACGGAGGGTCCAGTTGCATGTGGGGCTGCATAAAGGCTCCCCTGGGGACTTCAGTTGTGCCCAAAGCCTTCCTTTGGGGACTCTTTTGGATGGGCGAAAGGGTCTTGTAAAGCGTTTTCTGTGACCCGAGTTTTCAGTCTTCTGCCATGCTGGCTATGGTTATATTTAGGGTTGCTCGTAAACAGCGAACCTGGAGGGTCCAGTTGCATGTGGGGCTGCATAAAGGCTCCCCTGGGGAGTTCAGTTGTACCCAAAGCCTTCCTCTGGGGGCACTTTTGGATGGGCGAAAGGGGCTCGGAAAGCGTTTTCTGGGGCCCGAGTTTTCAGTCGTCTCCCATGCCGGCTAGGGCTATGTTTAGTGTTGCTTGGAAACAGCGAACCCGGAGGGTCCAGTTGCATGTGAGGCTGCATAAAGGCTCCCCTGGGGAATTCAGATATACCCAAAGCCTTCCTTTGGGGGCACTTCTGGATGGTCCAAGGGGAATCGCAATGCGTTTCCTGAGGCTCACTTTATCTGTCTTCTCCAATTGCCCCGAGGTTTATTTTTAGTCTTGCGGTGAAAGAGTGAACCCGGAGGGTCCAGTTGCATGTGGGGCTGCATAAAGGCTCCCCTGGCGAGTTCACTTGTACCCAAAGCCTTCCTTTGGGGGCACGTTTGGATGGGCGAATGGGGCTTGTAACGCGTTTTCTGGGGCCCGATTTTTCAGTCGTCTGACATGCGGGCCAGGGTTATATTTAGGGTTGCTGTGAAAGAGCGAATACGGAGGGTCCAGTTGCATGTGGGGCTGCGTTAAGGCTCCCCTGGGGACTTCAGTTGTACCCAAAGCCTTCCTTTGGGGGCACTTCTGGATGGGTTTATGGCGCTTGAAACGCGTTTTCAGAGGCCCCATTTTTGAGTCGTCTGCCATGCGGGCCAGGGTTATATTTCGGGTTGCTGTGAAAGAGTGAATACTGAGGGTCCAGTTGCATGTGGGGCTGCGTAAAGGCTCCCCTGGGGAGTTCACTTGTACCCAAAACCTTCCTTTGGGGGCACTTTTGGATGGGCGAAAGGGGCTCGGAATGCGTTTTCTGGGGCCCAAGTTTTCAGTCGTCTCCCATGCCGGCTAGGGTTATATTTAGTGTTGCTCGGAAAGAGCGAACCTGGAGGGTCCAGTTGCATGTGGTGCTGCATAAAGGCTCCCCTGGGGAGTTCACTTGTACCCAAAGCCTTCCTTTGGGGGCACTTCTGGATGGGCAAATGGGGCTTGTAACGCGTTTCCTGGGGCCCGATTTTTCAGTCGTCTGCCATGCGGGCCAGGGTTATATTTAGGGTTGCTGTGAAAGAGCGAATACGGAGGATCCAGTTGCATGTGGGGCTGCATAAAGGCTCCCCTGGGGACTTAAGTTGTACCCAAAGCCTTCCTCTGGGGGCACTTTTGGATGGGCGAAAGGGGCTCGGAAAGCGTTTTCTGGGGCCCGAGTTTTCAGTCTCCCATGCCAGCTAGGGCTATACTTAGCGTTGCTCGGAAAGAGCGAACACGGAGGGTCCAGTTGCATTTGGGACTGCGTAAAGACTCTCCTGGAGAGTTCAGTTGTACCCAAAGCCTTCCTTTCGGGGCACTTTTGGATGGTCCAAGGGGAATCGCAATGCGTTTTCTGAGGCCCGCATTTAAGTCTTCTCCCATTGCACCGAGGGCTATATTTAGGCTTGCGGTGAAAGAGTGAACCCGGAGGGTCCAGTTGCATGTGGGGCTGCATAAAGGCTCCCCTGGGAAATTTACTTGTACCCAAAGCCTTTTTTTCCAGACACTTTTGGATGGGCGAATGGGGCTTGTAACGCGTTTTCTGGGGCCCGATTTTTCAGTCGTCTGCTATGAGGGCCTGGGTTTATTTAGGGTTGCTGTGAAAGAGCGAATACGGAGGGTCCAGTTGCATGTGGGGCTGCATAAATGCTCCCCTGGGGAGTTCAGTTATACCCAAAGCCTTCCTTTGGGGGCACTTCTGGATGGGTGAATGGCGCTTGAAACGCGTTTTCTGGGGCCCCATTTTTCAGTCGTCTGCCATGCGGGCCTGGGTTATATTTAGGGTTGCTGTGAAAGACTGAATACGGAGGGTCCAGTTGCATGTGGCGCTGCATAAAGGCTCCCCTGGGGAGTTCATTTGTACCCAAAGCCTTCCTTTGGGGGCACATTTGGATGGCTGAATGGGGCTTGAAACGATTTATCTGTGGCCCGAGTTTTCAGTCTTCTGCCATACTGGCTAGGGTTATATTTAAAGTTGCGCGTAAACAGCAAACACGGAGGGTCCAGTTGCATGTGGGGCTGCATCAAGGCTCCCCTGGGGAGTTCACTTGTACCCAAAGCCTTCATTTGGGGGCACTTTTGGATGGTCCAAGGGGAATCGCAATGCGTTTTCTGAGGCTTACATTTTCAGTCTTCTCCCATTGCGCAGAGGGTTATATTTAGTCTTGCAATGAAAAAGTGAACCCGGAGGGTCCAGTTGCATATGGCGCTGCATAAAGTCTCCCTTGGCGAGTTCAGTTGTACTCAAAGCCTTCCTTTGGGGGCACTTTTGGATGGGCGAATGGGGCTTGTAACGCGTTTTCTGGGGCCCGATTTTTCAGTCGTTGCCATGCGGGCCAGGGTTATATATAGGGTTGCTGTGAAAGAGCAAATACGGAGAGTCCAGTTGCATGTGGCGCTGCATAAAGGCTCCCCTGGGGAGTTCACTTGTACCCAAAGCCTTCCTTTGGGGGCACTTCTGGATGGGTGAATGGCGCTTTAAACGCTTTCTCTGTGGCCCGAGTTATCAGTCTTCTGCCATGCCGGCTAGGGTTATGTTTAGTGTTGCTCGGAAAGAGCAAACCCGGAGGGTCCAGTTGCATGTAGGGCTGCGTAAAGTCTTTCATGGAGAGTTCAGTTGTACCCAAAGCCTTCCTTTGGGGGCACTTTTGGATGGGCAAAAGTGGCTCGGAATGCGTTTTCTGGGTCCCTAGTTTTCAGTCGACTCCCATGCCGCCTAGGCCTATCTTTAGTGTTGCTCGGAAAGAGCGAACCTGGAGGGTCCAGTTGCATGTGGTGCTGCATAAAGGCTCCCCTGGGGAGTTCACTTGTACCCAAAGCCTTCCTTTGGGGGCACTTCTGGATGGGCAAATGGGGCTTGTAACGCGTTTCCTGGGGCCCGATTTTTCAGTCGTCTGCCATGCGGGCCAGGGTTATATTTAGGGTTGCTGTGAAAGAGCGAATACGGAGGATCCAGTTGCATGTGGGGCTGCATAAAGGCTCCCCTGGGGACTTAAGTTGTACCCAAAGCCTTCCTCTGGGGGCACTTTTGGATGGGCGAAAGGGGCTCGGAAAGCGTTTTCTGGGGCCCGAGTTTTCAGTCTCCCATGCCAGCTAGGGCTATACTTAGTGTTGCTCGGAAAGAGCGAACCCGGAGGGTCCAGTTGCATTTGGGACTGCGTAAAGACTCTCCTGGAGAGTTCAGTTGTACCCAAAGCCTTCCTTTGGGGGCAATTTTGGATGGTCCAAGGGGAATCGCAATGCGTTTTCTGAGGCCCGCATTTAAGTCTTCTCCCATTGCACCGAGGGCTATATTTAGGCTTGCGGTGAAAGAGTGAACCCGGAGGGTCCAGTTGCATGTGGGGCTGCATAAAGGCTCCCCTGGGAAATTTACTTGTACCCAAAGCCTTTTTTTCCAGACACTTTTGGATGGGCGAATGGGGCTTGTAACGCGTTTTCTGGGGCCCGATTTTTCAGTCGTCTGCTATGAGGGCCTGGGTTTATTTAGGGTTGCTGTGAAAGAGCGAATACGGAGGGTCCAGTTGCATGTGGGGCTGCATAAATGCTCCCCTGGGGAGTTCAGTTATACCCAAAGCCTTCCTTTGGGGGCACTTCTGGATGGGTGAATGGCGCTTGAAACGCGTTTTCTGGGGCCCCATTTTTCAGTCGTCTGCCATGCGGGCCTGGGTTATATTTAGGGTTGCTGTGAAAGACTGAATACGGAGGGTCCAGTTGCATGTGGCGCTGCATAAAGGCTCCCCTGGGGAGTTCATTTGTACCCAAAGCCTTCCTTTGGGGGCACATTTGGATGGCTGAATGGGGCTTGAAACGATTTATCTGTGGCCCGAGTTTTCAGTCTTCTGCCATACTGGCTAGGGTTATATTTAAAGTTGCGCGTAAACAGCAAACACGGAGGGTCCAGTTGCATGTGGGGCTGCATCAAGGCTCCCCTGGGGAGTTCACTTGTACCCAAAGCCTTCATTTGGGGGCACTTTTGGATGGTCCAAGGGGAATCGCAATGCGTTTTCTGAGGCTTACATTTTCAGTCTTCTCCCATTGCGCAGAGGGTTATATTTAGTCTTGCAATGAAAAAGTGAACCCGGAGGGTCCAGTTGCATATGGCGCTGCATAAAGTCTCCCTTGGCGAGTTCAGTTGTACTCAAAGCCTTCCTTTGGGGGCACTTTTGGATGGGCGAATGGGGCTTGTAACGCGTTTTCTGGGGCCCGATTTTTCAGTCGTTGCCATGCGGGCCAGGGTTATATATAGGGTTGCTGTGAAAGAGCAAATACGGAGAGTCCAGTTGCATGTGGCGCTGCATAAAGGCTCCCCTGGGGAGTTCAGTTGTACCCAAAGCCTTCCTTTGGGGGCACTTCTGGATGGGTGAATGGCGCTTTAAACGCTTTCTCTGTGGCCCGAGTTATCAGTCTTCTGCCATGCCGGCTAGGGTTATGTTTAGTGTTGCTCGGAAAGAGCAAACCCGGAGGGTCCAGTTGCATGTAGGGCTGCGTAAAGTCTTTCATGGAGAGTTCAGTTGTACCCAAAGCCTTCCTTTGGGGGCACTTTTGGATGGGCAAAAGTGGCTCGGAATGCGTTTTCTGGGTCCCTAGTTTTCAGTCGACTCCCATGCCGCCTAGGCCTATCTTTAGTGTTGCTCGGAAAGAGCGAACCTGGAGGGTCCAGTTGCATGTGGTGCTGCATAAAGGCTCCCCTGGGGAGTTCACTTGTACCCAAAGCCTTCCTTTGGGGGCACTTCTGGATGGGCAAATGGGGCTTGTAACGCGTTTCCTGGGGCCCGATTTTTCAGTCGTCTGCCATGCGGGCCAGGGTTATATTTAGGGTTGCTGTGAAAGAGCGAATACGGAGGATCCAGTTGCATGTGGGGCTGCATAAAGGCTCCCCTGGGGACTTAAGTTGTACCCAAAGCCTTCCTCTGGGGGCACTTTTGGATGGGCGAAAGGGGCTCGGAAAGCGTTTTCTGGGGCCCGAGTTTTCAGTCTCCCATGCCAGCTAGGGCTATACTTAGTGTTGCTCGGAAAGAGCGAACCCGGAGGGTCCAGTTGCATTTGGGACTGCGTAAAGACTCTCCTGGAGAGTTCAGTTGTACCCAAAGCCTTCCTTTGGGGGCAATTTTGGATGGTCCAAGGGGAATCGCAATGCGTTTTCTGAGGCCCGCATTTAAGTCTTCTCCCATTGCACCGAGGGCTATATTTAGGCTTGCAGTGAAAGAGTGAACCCGGAGGGTCCAGTTGCATGTGGGGCTGCATAAAGGCTCCCCTGGGAAATTTACTTGTACCCAAAGCCTTTTTTTCCAGACACTTTTGGATGGGCGAATGGGGCTTGTAACGCGTTTTCTGGGGCCCGATTTTTCAGTCGTCTGCTATGAGGGCCTGGGTTTATTTAGGGTTGCTGTGAAAGAGCGAATACGGAGGGTCCAGTTGCATGTGGGGCTGCATAAATGCTCCCCTGGGGAGTTCAGTTATACCCAAAGCCTTCCTTTGGGGGCACTTCTGGATGGGTGAATGGCGCTTGAAACGCGTTTTCTGGGGCCCCATTTTTCAGTCGTCTGCCATGCGGGCCTGGGTTATATTTAGGGTTGCTGTGAAAGACTGAATACGGAGGGTCCAGTTGCATGTGGCGCTGCATAAAGGCTCCCCTGGGGAGTTCATTTGTACCCAAAGCCTTCCTTTGGGGGCACATTTGGATGGCTGAATGGGGCTTGAAACGATTTATCTGTGGCCCGAGTTTTCAGTCTTCTGCCATACTGGCTAGGGTTATATTTAAAGTTGCGCGTAAACAGCAAACACGGAGGGTCCAGTTGCATGTGGGGCTGCATCAAGGCTCCCCTGGGGAGTTCACTTGTACCCAAAGCCTTCATTTGGGGGCACTTTTGGATGGTCCAAGGGGAATCGCAATGCGTTTTCTGAGGCTTACATTTTCAGTCTTCTCCCATTGCGCAGAGGGTTATATTTAGTCTTGCAATGAAAAAGTGAACCCGGAGGGTCCAGTTGCATATGGCGCTGCATAAAGTCTCCCTTGGCGAGTTCAGTTGTACTCAAAGCCTTCCTTTGGGGGCACTTTTGGATGGGCGAATGGGGCTTGTAACGCGTTTTCTGGGGCCCGATTTTTCAGTCGTTGCCATGCGGGCCAGGGTTATATATAGGGTTGCTGTGAAAGAGCAAATACGGAGAGTCCAGTTGCATGTGGCGCTGCATAAAGGCTCCCCTGGGGAGTTCAGTTGTACCCAAAGCCTTCCTTTGGGGGCACTTCTGGATGGGTGAATGGCGCTTTAAACGCTTTCTCTGTGGCCCGAGTTATCAGTCTTCTGCCATGCCGGCTAGGGTTATGTTTAGTGTTGCTCGGAAAGAGCAAACCCGGAGGGTCCAGTTGCATGTAGGGCTGCGTAAAGTCTTTCATGGAGAGTTCAGTTGTACCCAAAGCCTTCCTTTGGGGGCACTTTTGGATGGGCAAAAGTGGCTCGGAATGCGTTTTCTGGGTCCCTAGTTTTCAGTCGACTCCCATGCCGCCTAGGCCTATCTTTAGTGTTGCTCGGAAAGAGCGAACCTGGAGGGTCCAGTTGCATGTGGTGCTGCATAAAGGCTCCCCTGGGGAGTTCACTTGTACCCAAAGCCTTCCTTTGGGGGCACTTCTGGATGGGCAAATGGGGCTTGTAACGCGTTTCCTGGGGCCCGATTTTTCAGTCGTCTGCCATGCGGGCCAGGGTTATATTAAGGGTTGCTGTGAAAGAGCGAATACGGATGATCCAGTTGCATGTGGGGCTGCATAAAGGCTCCCCTGGGGACTTAAGTTGTACCCAAAGCCTTCCTCTGGGGGCACTTTTGGATGGGCGAAAGGGGCTCGGAAAGCGTTTTCTGTGGCCCGAGTTTTCAGTCTCCCATGCCAGCTAGGGCTATACTTAGCGTTGCTCGGAAAGAGCGAACACGGAGGGTCCAGTTGCATTTGGGACTGCGTAAAGACTCTCCTGGAGAGTTCAGTTGTACCCAAAGCCTTCCTTTCGGGGCACTTTTGGATGGTCCAAGGGGAATCGCAATGCGTTTTCTGAGGCCCGCATTTAAGTCTTCTCCCATTGCACCGAGGGCTATATTTAGGCTTGCGGTGAAAGAGTGAACCCGGAGGGTCCAGTTGCATGTGGGGCTGCATAAAGGCTCCCCTGGGAAATTTACTTGTACCCAAAGCCTTTTTTTCCAGACACTTTTGGATGGGCGAATGGGGCTTGTAACGCGTTTTCTGGGGCCCGATTTTTCAGTCGTCTGCTAGGAGGCCCTGGGTTTATTTAGGGTTGCTGTGAAAGAGCGAATACGGAGGGTCCAGTTGCATGTGGGGCTGCATAAATGCTCCCCTGGGGAGTTCAGTTATACCCAAAGCCTTCCTTTGGGGGCACTTCTGGATGGGTGAATGGCGCTTGAAACGCGTTTTCTGGGGCCCCATTTTTCAGTCGTCTGCCATGCGGGCCAGGGTTATATTTAGGGTTGCTGTGAAAGACTGAATACGGAGGGTCCAGTTGCATGTGGGGCTGCGTAAAGGCTCCCCTGGGGACTTCAGTTGTACCCAAAGCCTTCCTCTGGGGGCACATTTGGATGGCTGAATGGGGCTTGAAACGATTTATCTGTGGCCCGAGTTTTCAGTCTTCTGCCATACTGGCTAGGGTTATATTTAAAGTTGCGCGTAAACAGCAAACACGGAGGGTCCAGTTGCATGTGGGGCTGCATCAAGGCTCCCCTGGGGAGTTCACTTGTACCCAAAGCCTTCCTTTGGGGGCACTTTTGGATGGTCCAAGGGGAATCGCAATGCGTTTTCTGAGGCTTACATTTTCAGTCTTCTCCCATTGCGCAGAGGGTTATATTTAGTCTTGCAATGAAAAAGTGAACCCGGAGGGTCCAGTTGCATGTGGCGCTGCATAAAGTCTCCCTTGGCAAGTTCAGTTGTACTCAAAGCCTTCCTTTGGGGGCACTTTTGGATGGGCGAATGGGGCTTGTAACGCGTTTTCTGGGGCCCGATTTTTCAGTCGTTGCCATGCGGGCCAGGGTTATATATAGGGTTGCTGTGAAAGAGCAAATACGGAGAGTCCAGTTGCATGTGGCGCTGCATAAAGGCTCCCCTGGGGAGTTCAGTTGTACCCAAAGCCTTCCTTTGGGGTCACTTCTGGATGGTCCAAGGGGAATCGCAATGCGTTTTCTGAGGCTCACTTTTTCAGTCTTCTCCCATTGCGCCGAGGGCTATATATAGTGTAGCAGTGAAAGAGCGAAAAAGGAGGGTCCAGTTTCATGTGGGGCTGCATAAAGGCTCCCCTGGGGAGTTCACTTGTACCCAAAGCCTTCCTTTGGGGGCACTTCTGGATGGTCGAAAGGGGCTCGGACCCGCGTTTTCTGGGGCCCAATTTTTCAGTCGTCTCCCATGCCGGCTAGGATTATATTTAGTGTTGCTCGGAAAGAGCGAACCCGGAGGGTCCAGTTGCATGTGGCGCTGCATAAAGGCTCCCCTGGGGACTTCAGTTGTGCCCAAAGCCTGCCTTTGGGGACTCTTTTGGATGGGCGAAAGGGTCTTGTAAAGCGTTTTCTGTGGCCCCAGTTTTCAGTCTTCTGCCATGCTGGCTAGGGATATATTTAGGGTTGCTCGTAAACAGCGAACACGGAGGGTCCAGTTGCATGTGGGGCTGCATAAAGACTCCCATGGGGAGTTCAGTTGTACCCAAAGCCTTCCTTTGGGGGCACTTCTGGATGGTCCAAGGGGAATCGCAATGCGTTTTCTGAGGCTCACTTTTTCAGTCTTCTCCCATTGCGCCGAGGGCTATATATAGTGTAGCAGTGAAAGAGCGAAAAAGGAGGGTCCAGTTTCATGTGGCGCTGCATAAAGGCTCCCCTGGGGACTTCAGTTGTGCCCAAAGCCTTCCTTTGGGGACTCTTTTGGATGGGCGAAAGGGTCTTGTAAAGCGTTTTCTGTGGCCCCAGTTTTCAGTCGTCTCCCATGCCGGCTAGGATTATATTTAGTGTTGCTCGGAAAGAGCGAACCCGGAGGGTCCAGTTGCATGTGGCGCTGCATAAAGGCTCCCCTGGGGACTTCAGTTGTGCCCAAAGCCTGCCTTTGGGGACTCTTTTGGATGGGCGAAAGGGTCTTGTAAAGCGTTTTCTGTGGCCCCAGTTTTCAGTCTTCTGCCATGCTGGCTAGGGATATATTTAGGGTTGCTCGTAAACAGCGAACACGGAGGGTCCAGTTGCATGTGGGGCTGCATAAAGACTCCCATGGGGAGTTCAGTTGTACCCAAAGCCTTCCTTTGGGGGCACTTCTGGATGGTCCAAGGGGAATCGCTATGCGTTTTCTGAGGCTCACTTTTTCAGTCTTCTCCCATTGCGCCGAGGGCTATATATAGTGTAGCAGTGAAAGAGCGAAAAAGGAGGGTCCAGTTTCATGTGGCGCTGCATAAAGGCTCCCCTGGGGACTTCAGTTGTGCCCAAAGCCTTCCTTTGGGGACTCTTTTGGATGGGCGAAAGGGTCTTGTAAAGCGTTTTCTGTGGCCCCAGTTTTCAGTCTTCTGCCATGCGGGCCAGGGTTATATATAGGGTTGCTGTGAAAGAGCAAATACGGAGAGTCCAGTTGCATGTGGCGCTGCATAAAGGCTCCCCTGGGGAGTTGAGTTGTACCCAAAGCCTTCCTTTGGGGGCACTTCTGGATGGTCCAAGGGGAATCGCAATGCGTTTTCTGAGGCTCACTTTTTCAGTCTTCTCCCATTGCGCCGAGGGCTATATATAGTGTAGCAGTGAAAGAGCGAAAAAGGAGGGTCCAGTTTCATGTGGGGCTGCATAAAGGCTCCCCTGGGGACTTCAGTTGTACCCAAAGCCTTCCTTTGGGGGCACTTCTGGATGGGCGAAAGGGGCTCGGAAAGCGTTTTCTGGGGCCCGAGTTTTCAGTCGTCTCCCATGCCGGCTAGGGCTATGTTTAGTGTTGCTTGGAAACAGCGAACCTGGAGGGTCCAGTTGCATGTGGGGCAGCATAAAGGCTCCCCTGGGGAGTTGAGTTGTACCCAAAGCCTTCCTTTGGGGGCACTTTTGGATGGTCCAAGTGGAATCGCAATGCGTTTTCTGAGGCCCGCATTTTAAGACTTCTCCCATTGCGCCGAGGGCTATATTTAGGCTTGCTGTGAAAGAGCGAATACGGAGGGTCCAGTTGCATGTGGGGCTGCGTAAAGACTCCCATGGGGAGTTCAGTTGTACCCAAAGCCTTCCTTTGGGGGTACTTTGGATGGGCGTAATGGGCTTGTATCACGTTTTCTGGGGCCCGATTTTTCAGTCTTCTGCCATGCTGGCTAGGGATATATTTAGGGTTGGTCGTAAACAGCGAACACGGAGGGTCCAGTTGCATGTGGGGCTGCGTAAAGGCTCCCCTGGGCAGTTCAGTAGTACCCAAAGCCTTCCTCTGGGGGCACTTTTGGATGGGCAAAAGGGGCTCGGAAAGCGTTTTCTGGGGCCCGAGTTTTCAATCGTCTCCCATGCCGGCTAGGCCTACCTTTAGTGTTGCTCGGAAAGAGCGAACACGGAGGGTCCAGTTGCATGTGAGGCTGCATAAAGGCTCCCCTGGGGAATTCAGATATACCCAAAGCCTTCCTTTGGGGGCACTTCTGGATGGTCCAAGGGGAATCGCAATGCGTTTCCTGAGGCTCACTTTATCTGTCTTCTCCAATTGCCCCGAGGTTTATTTTTAGTCTTGCGGTGAAAGAGTGAACCCGGAGGGTCCAGTTGCATGTGGGGCTGCATAAAGGCTCCCCTGGGGAGTTCACTTGTACCCAAAGCCTTCCTTTGGGGGCACGTTTGGATGGGCGAATGGGGCTTGTAACGCGTTTTCTGGGGCCCGATTTTTCAGTCGTCTGACATGCGGGCCAGGGTTATATTTAGGGTTGCTGTGAAAGAGCGAATACGGAGGGTCCAGTTGCATGTGGGGCTGCATAAAGGCTCCCCTGGGGACTTCAGTTGTACCCAAAGCCTTCCTCTGGGGGCACTTTTGGATGGGCGAAAGGGTCTTGTAAAGCGTTTTCTGGAGCCCGAGTTTTCAGTCTTCTGCCATACTGGCTAGGGTTATATTTAGGGTTGCTCGTAAACAGCGAACCCGGAGGGTCCAGTTGCATGTGGGGCTGCATAAAGGCTCCCCTGGGGAGTTCACTTGTACCCAAAGCCTTCCTTTGGGGGCACTTCTGGATGGGCAAATGGGGCTTGTAACGCGTTTCCTGGGGCCCGATTTTTCAGTCGTCTGCCATGCGGGCCAGGGTTATATTAAGGGTTGCTGTGAAAGAGCGAATACGGATGATCCAGTTGCATGTGGGGCTGCATAAAGGCTCCCCTGGGGACTTAAGTTGTACCCAAAGCCTTCCTCTGGGGGCACTTTTGGATGGGCGAAAGGGGCTCGGAAAGCGTTTTCTGTGGCCCGAGTTTTCAGTCTCCCATGCCAGCTAGGGCTATACTTAGCGTTGCTCGGAAAGAGCGAACACGGAGGGTCCAGTTGCATTTGGGACTGCGTAAAGACTCTCCTGGAGAGTTCAGTTGTACCCAAAGCCTTCCTTTCGGGGCACTTTTGGATGGTCCAAGGGGAATCGCAATGCGTTTTCTGAGGCCCGCATTTAAGTCTTCTCCCATTGCACCGAGGGCTATATTTAGGCTTGCGGTGAAAGAGTGAACCCGGAGGGTCCAGTTGCATGTGGGGCTGCATAAAGGCTCCCCTGGGAAATTTACTTGTACCCAAAGCCTTTTTTTCCAGACACTTTTGGATGGGCGAATGGGGCTTGTAACGCGTTTTCTGGGGCCCGATTTTTCAGTCGTCTGCTAGGAGGCCCTGGGTTTATTTAGGGTTGCTGTGAAAGAGCGAATACGGAGGGTCCAGTTGCATGTGGGGCTGCATAAATGCTCCCCTGGGGAGTTCAGTTATACCCAAAGCCTTCCTTTGGGGGCACTTCTGGATGGGTGAATGGCACTTGAAACGCGTTTTCTGGGGCCCCATTTTTCAGTCGTCTGCCATGCGGGCCAGGGTTATATTTAGGGTTGCTGTGAAAGACTGAATACGGAGGGTCCAGTTGCATGTGGGGCTGCGTAAAGGCTCCCCTGGGGACTTCAGTTGTACCCAAAGCCTTCCTCTGGGGGCACATTTGGATGGCTGAATGGGGCTTGAAACGATTTATCTGTGGCCCGAGTTTTCAGTCTTCTGCCATACTGGCTACTCTGCTATACTGGGTTATATTTAAAGTTGCGCGTAAACAGCAAACACGGAGGGTCCAGTTGCATGTGGGGCTGCATCAAGGCTCCCCTGGGGAGTTCACTTGTACCCAAAGCCTTCCTTTGGGGGCACTTTTGGATGGTCCAAGGGGAATCGCAATGCGTTTTCTGAGGCTTACATTTTCAGTCTTCTCCCATTGCGCAGAGGGTTATATTTAGTCTTGCAATGAAAAAGTGAACCCGGAGGGTCCAGTTGCATGTGGCGCTGCATAAAGTCTCCCTTGGCGAGTTCAGTTGTACTCAAAGCCTTCCTTTGGGGGCACTTTTGGATGGGCGAATGGGGCTTGTAACGCGTTTTCTGGGGCCCGATTTTTCAGTCGTTGCCATGCGGGCCAGGGTTATATATAGGGTTGCTGTGAAAGAGCAAATACGGAGAGTCCAGTTGCATGTGGCGCTGCATAAAGGCTCCCCTGGGGAGTTCAGTTGTACCCAAAGCCTTCCTTTGGGGTCACTTCTGGATGGTCCAAGGGGAATCGCAATGCGTTTTCTGAGGCTCACTTTTTCAGTCTTCTCCCATTGCGCCGAGAGCTATATATAGTGTAGCAGTGAAAGAGCGAAAAAGGAGGGTCCAGTTTCATGTGGGGCTGCATAAAGGCTCCCCTGGGGAGTTCACTTGTACCCAAAGCCTTCCTTTGGGGGCACTTCTGGATGGTCGAAAGGGGCTCGGACCCGCGTTTTCTGGGGCCCAATTTTTCAGTCGTCTCCCATGCCGGCTAGGATTATATTTAGTGTTGCTCGGAAAGAGCGAACCCGGAGGGTCCAGTTGCATGTGGCGCTGCATAAAGGCTCCCCTGGGGACTTCAGTTGTGCCCAAAGCCTGCCTTTGGGGACTCTTTTGGATGGGCGAAAGGGTCTTGTAAAGCGTTTTCTGTGGCCCCAGTTTTCAGTCTTCTGCCATGCTGGCTAGGGATATATTTAGGGTTGCTCGTAAACAGCGAACACGGAGGGTCCAGTTGCATGTGGGGCTGCATAAAGACTCCCATGGGGAGTTCAGTTGTACCCAAAGCCTTCCTTTGGGGGCACTTCTGGATGGTCCAAGGGGAATCGCAATGCGTTTTCTGAGGCTCACTTTTTCAGTCTTCTCCCATTGCGCCGAGGGCTATATATAGTGTAGCAGTGAAAGAGCGAAAAAGGAGGGTCCAGTTTCATGTGGCGCTGCATAAAGGCTCCCCTGGGGACTTCAGTTGTGCCCAAAGCCTTCCTTTGGGGACTCTTTTGGATGGGCGAAAGGGTCTTGTAAAGCGTTTTCTGTGGCCCCAGTTTTCAGTCTTCTGCCATGCGGGCCAGGGTTATATATAGGGTTGCTGTGAAAGAGCAAATACGGAGAGTCCAGTTGCATGTGGCGCTGCATAAAGGCTCCCCTGGGGAGTTCAGTTGTACCCAAAGCCTTCCTTTGGGGGCACTTCTGGATGGTCCAAGGGGAATCGCAATGCGTTTTCTGAGGCTCACTTTTTCAGTCTTCTCCCATTGCGCCGAGGGCTATATATAGTGTAGCAGTGAAAGAGCGAAAAAGGAGGGTCCAGTTTCATGTGGGGCTGCATAAAGGCTCCCCTGGGGACTTCAGTTGTACCCAAAGCCTTCCTTTGGGGGCACTTCTGGATGGGCGAAAGGGGCTCGGAAAGCGTTTTCTGGGGCCCGAGTTTTCAGTCGTCTCCCATGCCGGCTAGGGCTATGTTTAGTGTTGCTTGGAAACAGCGAACCTGGAGGGTCCAGTTGCATGTGGGGCAGCATAAAGGCTCCCCTGGGGAGTTGAGTTGTACCCAAAGCCTTCCTTTGGGGGCACTTTTGGATGGTCCAAGTGGAATCGCAATGCGTTTTCTGAGGCCCGCATTTTAAGACTTCTCCCATTGCGCCGAGGGCTATATTTAGGCTTGCTGTGAAAGAGCGAATACGGAGGGTCCAGTTGCATGTGGGGCTGCGTAAAGACTCCCATGGGGAGTTCAGTTGTACCCAAAGCCTTCCTTTGGGGGTACTTTGGATGGGCGTAATGGGCTTGTATCACGTTTTCTGGGGCCCAAGTTTTCAGTCTTCTGCCATGCTGGCTAGGGATATATTTAGGGTTGGTCGTAAACAGCGAACACGGAGGGTCCAGTTGCATGTGGGGCTGCGTAAAGGCTCCCCTGGGCAGTTCAGTAGTACCCAAAGCCTTCCTCTGGGGGCACTTTTGGATGGGCAAAAGGGGCTCGGAAAGCGTTTTCTGGGGCCCGAGTTTTCAATCGTCTCCCATGCCGGCTAGGCCTACCTTTAGTGTTGCTCGGAAAGAGCGAACACGGAGGGTCCAGTTGCATGTGAGGCTGCATAAAGGCTCCCCTGGGGAATTCAGATATACCCAAAGCCTTCCTTTGGGGGCACTTCTGGATGGTCCAAGGGGAATCGCAATGCGTTTCCTGAGGCTCACTTTATCTGTCTTCTCCAATTGCCCCGAGGTTTATTTTTAGTCTTGCGGTGAAAGAGTGAACCCGGAGGGTCCAGTTGCATGTGGGGCTGCGTAAAGACTCCCCTGGGGAGTTCACTTGTACCCAAAGCCTTCCTTTGGGGGCACGTTTGGATGGGCGAATGGGGCTTGTAACGCGTTTTCTGGGGCCCGATTTTTCAGTCGTCTGACATGCGGGCCAGGGTTATATTTAGGGTTGCTGTGAAAGAGCGAATACGGAGGGTCCAGTTGCATGTGGGGCTGCATAAAGGCTCCCCTGGGGACTTCAGTTGTACCCAAAGCCTTCCTCTGGGGGCACTTTTGGATGGGCGAAAGGGTCTTGTAAAGCGTTTTCTGGAGCCCGAGTTTTCAGTCTTCTGCCATACTGGCTAGGGTTATATTTAGGGTTGCTCGTAAACAGCGAACACGGAGGGTCCATTTGCATGTGGGGCAGCATAAAGGCTCCCCTGGGGAGTTCAGTTGTACCCAAAGCCTTCCTTTGGGGGCACTTCTGGATGGTCCAAGGGGAATCGCAATGCATTTTCTGAGGCTCAATTTTTCAGTCTTCTCCCATTGCGCCGAGGGCTATATATAGTGTAGCGGTGAAAGAGCGAATACGGAGGGTCCAGTTTCATGTGGGGCTGCGTAAAGACTCCCCTGGGGAGTTCAGTTGTACCCAAAGCCTTCCTTTGGGGGCACTTCTGGACGGGTGAATGGCGCTTGAAACGCTTTTCCTGTAACCCGAGTTTTCAGTCTTCTGCCATGATGGCTAGGGTTATATTTAGGGTTGCTGGTAAACAGCAAACACGGAGGGTCCAGTTGCATGTGGGGCTGTATAAAAGCTCCCCTGGGGAGTTCGCTTGTTCTCAAAGCCTTCCTCTGAGGGCACTTTTGAATGGGCGAAAGTGGCTCAGAACGCGTTTTCTCGGGCCCAAGTTTTCAGTCGTCTCCAATGCCGGCTAGGGTTATATTTAGTGTTGCTCGGAAAGAGCGAATCCGGAGGGTCCAGTTGCATGAGGGGATGCATAAAGTCTCCCTTGGCGAGTTCAGTTGTACCCAAAGCCTTCCTTTGGGGGCACTTCTGGATGGGTTTATGGCGCGTGAAACGCGTTTTCGGAGGCCCCATTTTTGAGTCGTCTGCCATGCGGGCCAGGGTTATATTTAGGGTTGCTGTGAAAGAGTGAATACGGAGGGTCCAGTTGCATGTGGGGCTGCGTAAAGGCTCCCCTGGGGAGTTCATTTGTACCCAAAGCCTTCCTTTGGGGGCACTTTTGGATGGGCGAAAGGGGCTCGGAATGCGTTTTCTGGGGCCCAAGTTTTCAGTCGACTCCCATGCCGGCTAGGGATATATTTAGTGTTGCTCGGAAAGAGCGAACCTGGAGGGTCCAGTTGCATGTGGGGCTGCATCAAGGCTCCCCTGGGGAGTTCACTTGTACCCAAAGCCTTCCTTTGGGGGCACTTTTGGATGGTCCAAGGGGAATCGCAATGCGTTTTCTGAGGTTTACATTTTCAGTCTTCTCCCATTGCGCAGAGGGTTATATTTAGTCTTGCAATGAAAAAGTGAACCCGGAGGGTCCAGTTGCATGTGGCGCTGCATAAAGTCTCCCTTGGCGAGTTCAGTTGTACTCAAAGCCTTCCTTTGGGGGCAATTTTGGATGGGCGAATGGGGCTTGTAACGCGTTTTCTGGGGCCCGATTTTTCAGTCGTTGCCATGCGGGCCAGGGTTATATATAGGGTTGCTGTGAAAGAGCAAATACGGAGAGACCAGTTGCATGTGGCGCTGCATAAAGGCTCCCCTGGGGAGTTCAGTTGTACCCAAAGCCTTCCTTTGGGGGCACTTCTGGATGGGTGAATGGCGCTTTAAACGCTTTCTCTGTGGCCCGAGTTCTCAGTCTTCTGCCATGCCGGCTAGGGTTATGTTTAGTGTTGCTCGGAAAGAGCGAACCCGGAGGGTCCAGTTGCATGTAGGGCTGCGTAAAGTCTTTCATGGAGAGTTCAGTTGTACCCAAAGCCTTCCTTTGGGGACACTTTTGGATGGGCAAAAGTGGCTCGGAATGCGTTTTCTGGGTCCCGAGTTTTAAGTCGTCTCCCATGCCGGCTAGGCCTATCTTTAATGTTGCTCGGAAAGAGCGAAAACGGAGGGTCCAGTTGCATGTGGAGCTGCATAAAGGCTCCCCTGGGGAGTTCACTTGTACCCAAAGCCTTCCTCTGGGGGCACTTTTGGATGGGCGAAAGGGGCTCGGAAAGCGTTTTCTGGGGCCCGAGTTTTCAGTCGTCTCCCATGCCGGCTAGGGCTATGTTTAGTGTTGCTTGGAAACAGCGAACCCGGAGGGTCCAGTTGCATGTGAGGCTGCATAAAGGCTCCCCTGGGGAATTCAGATATACCCAAAGCCTTCCTTTGGGGGCACTTCTGGATGGTCCAAGGGGAATCGCAATGCGTTTCCTGAGGCTCACTTTATCTGTCTTCTCCAATTGCCCCGAGGTTTATTTTTAGTCTTGCGGTGAAAGAGTGAACCCGGAGGGTCCAGTTGCATGTGGGGCTGCATAAAGGCTCCCCTGGGGACTTCAGTTGTACCCAAAGCCTTCCTTTGGGGGCACTTCTGGATGGGTTTATGGCGCTTGAAACGCGTTTTCGGAGGCCCCATTTTTGAGTCGTCTGCCATGCGGGCCAGGGTTATATTTAGGGTTGCTGTGAAAGAGTGAATACTGAGGGTCCAGTTGCATGTGGGGCTGCGTAAAGGCTCCCTTGGCGAGTTCAGTTGTACCCAAAGCCTTCCTTTGGGGGCACTTTTGGATGGGCGAAAGGGGCTCGGAATGCGTTTTCTGGGGCCCAAGTTTTCAGTCGTCTCCCATGCCGGCTAGGGTTATATTTAGTGTTGCTCGGAAAGAGCGAACCTGGAGGGTCCAGTTGCATGTGGTGCTGCATAAAGGCTCCCCTGGGGAGTTCACTTGTACCCAAAGCCTTCCTTTGGGGGCACTTCTGGATGGGCAAATGGGGCTTGTAACGCGTTTCCTGGGGCCCGATTTTTCAGTCGTCTGCCATGCGGGCCAGGGTTATATTTAGGGTTGCTGTGAAAGAGCGAATACGGAGGATCCAGTTGCATGTGGGGCTGCATAAAGGCTCCCCTGGGGACTTAAGTTGTACCCAAAGCCTTCCTCTGGGGGCACTTTTGGATGGGCGAAAGGGGCTCGGAAAGCGTTTTCTGGGGCCCGAGTTTTCAGTCTCCCATGCCAGCTAGGGCTATACTTAGCGTTGCTCGGAAAGAGCGAACACGGAGGGTCCAGTTGCATTTGGGACTGCGTAAAGACTCTCCTGGAGAGTTCAGTTGTACCCAAAGCCTTCCTTTGGGGGCAATTTTGGATGGTCCAAGGGGAATCGCAATGCGTTTTCTGAGGCCCGCATTTAAGTCTTCTCCCATTGCACCGAGGGCTATATTTAGGCTTGCGGTGAAAGAGTGAACCCGGAGGGTCCAGTTGCATGTGGGGCTGCATAAAGGCTCCCCTGGGAAATTTACTTGTACCCAAAGCCTTTTTTTCCAGACACTTTTGGATGGGCGAATGGGGCTTGTAACGCGTTTTCTGGGGCCCGATTTTTCAGTCGTCTGCTATGAGGGCCTGGGTTTATTTAGGGTTGCTGTGAAAGAGCGAATACGGAGGGTCCAGTTGCATGTGGGGCTGCATAAATGCTCCCCTGGGGAGTTCAGTTATACCCAAAGCCTTCCTTTGGGGGCACTTCTGGATGGGTGAATGGCGCTTGAAACGCGTTTTCTGGGGCCCCATTTTTCAGTCGTCTGCCATGCGGGCCTGGGTTATATTTAGGGTTGCTGTGAAAGACTGAATACGGAGGGTCCAGTTGCATGTGGCGCTGCATAAAGGCTCCCCTGGGGAGTTCATTTGTACCCAAAGCCTTCCTTTGGGGGCACATTTGGATGGCTGAATGGGGCTTGAAACGATTTATCTGTGGCCCGAGTTTTCAGTCTTCTGCCATACTGGCTAGGGTTATATTTAAAGTTGCGCGTAAACAGCAAACACGGAGGGTCCAGTTGCATGTGGGGCTGCATCAAGGCTCCCCTGGGGAGTTCACTTGTACCCAAAGCCTTCATTTGGGGGCACTTTTGGATGGTCCAAGGGGAATCGCAATGCGTTTTCTGAGGCTTACATTTTCAGTCTTCTCCCATTGCGCAGAGGGTTATATTTAGTCTTGCAATGAAAAAGTGAACCCGGAGGGTCCAGTTGCATATGGCGCTGCATAAAGTCTCCCTTGGCGAGTTCAGTTGTACTCAAAGCCTTCCTTTGGGGGCACTTTTGGATGGGCGAATGGGGCTTGTAACGCGTTTTCTGGGGCCCGATTTTTCAGTCGTTGCCATGCGGGCCAGGGTTATATATAGGGTTGCTGTGAAAGAGCAAATACGGAGAGTCCAGTTGCATGTGGCGCTGCATAAAGGCTCCCCTGGGGAGTTCACTTGTACCCAAAGCCTTCCTTTGGGGGCACTTCTGGATGGGTGAATGGCGCTTTAAACGCTTTCTCTGTGGCCCGAGTTATCAGTCTTCTGCCATGCCGGCTAGGGTTATGTTTAGTGTTGCTCGGAAAGAGCAAACCCGGAGGGTCCAGTTGCATGTAGGGCTGCGTAAAGTCTTTCATGGAGAGTTCAGTTGTACCCAAAGCCTTCCTTTGGGGGCACTTTTGGATGGGCAAAAGTGGCTCGGAATGCGTTTTCTGGGTCCCTAGTTTTCAGTCGACTCCCATGCCGCCTAGGCCTATCTTTAGTGTTGCTCGGAAAGAGCGAACCTGGAGGGTCCAGTTGCATGTGGTGCTGCATAAAGGCTCCCCTGGGGAGTTCACTTGTACCCAAAGCCTTCCTTTGGGGGCACTTCTGGATGGGCAAATGGGGCTTGTAACGCGTTTCCTGGGGCCCGATTTTTCAGTCGTCTGCCATGCGGGCCAGGGTTATATTAAGGGTTGCTGTGAAAGAGCGAATACGGAGGGTCCAGTTGCATGTGGGGCTGCATAAAGGCTCCCCTGGGGACTTAAGTTGTACCCAAAGCCTTCCTCTGGGGGCACTTTTGGATGGGCGAAAGGGGCTCGGAATGCGTTTTCTGTGGCCCGAGTTTTCAGTCTCCCATGCCAGCTAGGGCTATACTTAGCGTTGCTCGGAAAGAGCGAACACGGAGGGTCCAGTTGCATTTGGGACTGCGTAAAGACTCTCCTGGAGAGTTCAGTTGTACCCAAAGCCTTCCTTTCGGGGCACTTTTGGATGGTCCAAGGGGAATCGCAATGCGTTTTCTGAGGCCCGCATTTAAGTCTTCTCCCATTGCACCGAGGGCTATATTTAGGCTTGCGGTGAAAGAGTGAACCCGGAGGGTCCAGTTGCATGTGGGGCTGCATAAAGGCTCCCCTGGGAAATTTACTTGTACCCAAAGCCTTTTTTTCCAGACACTTTTGGATGGGCGAATGGGGCTTGTAACGCGTTTTCTGGGGCCCGATTTTTCAGTCGTCTGCCATGCGGGCCTGGGTTTATTTAGGGTTGCTGTGAAAGAGCGAATACGGAGGGTCCAGTTGCATGTGGGGCTGCATAAATGCTCCCCTGGGGAGTTCAGTTATACCCAAAGCCTTCCTTTGGGGGCACTTCTGGATGGGTGAATGGCGCTTGAAACGCGTTTTCTGGGGCCCCATTTTTCAGTCGTCTGCCATGCGGGCCAGGGTTATATTTAGGGTTGCTGTGAAAGACTGAATACGGAGGGTCCAGTTGCATGTGGGGCTGCGTAAAGGCTCCCCTGGGGAGTTCATTTGTACCCAAAGCCTTCCTCTGGGGGCACATTTGGATGGCTGAATGGGGCTTGAAACGATTTATCTGTGGCCCGAGTTTTCAGTCTTCTGCCATACTGGCTAGGGTTATATTTAAAGTTGCGCGTAAACAGCAAACACGGAGGGTCCAGTTGCATGTGGGGCTGCATCAAGGCTCCCCTGGGGAGTTCACTTGTACCCAAAGCCTTCCTTTGGGGGCACTTTTGGATGGTCCAAGGGGAATCGCAATGCGTTTTCTGAGGCTTACATTTTCAGTCTTCTCCCATTGCGCAGAGGGTTATATTTAGTCTTGCAATGAAAAAGTGAACCCGGAGGGTCCAGTTGCATGTGGCGCTGCATAAAGTCTCCCTTGGCGAGTTCAGTTGTACTCAAAGCCTTCCTTTGGGGGCACTTTTGGATGGGCGAATGGGGCTTGTAACGCGTTTTCTGGGGCCCGATTTTTCAGTCGTTGCCATGCGGGCCAGGGTTATATATAGGGTTGCTGTGAAAGAGCAAATACGGAGAGTCCAGTTGCATGTGGCGCTGCATAAAGGCTCCCCTGGGGAGTTCAGTTGTACCCAAAGCCTTCCTTTGGGGTCACTTCTGGATGGTCCAAGGGGAATCGCAATGCGTTTTCTGAGGCTCACTTTTTCAGTCTTCTCCCATTGCGCCGAGGGCTATATATAGTGTAGCAGTGAAAGAGCGAAAAAGGAGGGTCCAGTTTCATGTGGGGCTGCATAAAGGCTCCCCTGGGGAGTTCACTTGTACCCAAAGCCTTCCTTTGGGGGCACTTCTGGATGGTCGAAAGGGGCTCGGACCCGCGTTTTCTGGGGCCCAATTTTTCAGTCGTCTCCCATGCCGGCTAGGATTATTTTTAGTGTTGCTCGGAAAGAGCGAACCCGGAGGGTCCAGTTGCATGTGGCGCTGCATAAAGGCTCCCCTGGGGACTTCAGTTGTGCCCAAAGCCTTCCTTTGGGGACTCTTTTGGATGGGCGAAAGGGTCTTGTAAAGCGTTTTCTGTGGCCCCAGTTTTCAGTCTTCTGCCATGCTGGCTAGGGATATATTTAGGGTTGCTCGTAAACAGCGAACACGGAGGGTCCAGTTGCATGTGGGGCTGCATAAAGACTCCCATGGGGAGTTCAGTTGTACCCAAAGCCTTCCTTTGGGGGCACTTCTGGATGGTCCAAGGGGAATCGCAATGCGTTTTCTGAGGCTCACTTTTTCAGTCTTCTCCCATTGCGCCGAGGGCTATATATAGTGTAGCAGTGAAAGAGCGAAAAAGGAGGGTCCAGTTTCATGTGGCGCTGCATAAAGGCTCCCCTGGGGACTTCAGTTGTGCCCAAAGCCTGCCTTTGGGGACTCTTTTGGATGGGCGAAAGGGTCTTGTAAAGCGTTTTCTGTGGCCCCAGTTTTCAGTCTTCTGCCATGCGGGCCAGGGTTATATATAGGGTTGCTGTGAAAGAGCAAATACGGAGAGTCCAGTTGCATGTGGCGCTGCATAAAGGCTCCCCTGGGGAGTTCAGTTGTACCCAAAGCCTTCCTTTGGGGGCACTTCTGGATGGTCCAAGGGGAATCGCAATGCGTTTTCTGAGGCTCACTTTTTCAGTCTTCTCCCATTGCGCCGAGGGCTATATATAGTGTAGCAGTGAAAGAGCGAAAAAGGAGGGTCCAGTTTCATGTGGGGCTGCATAAAGGCTCCCCTGGGGACTTCAGTTGTACCCAAAGCCTTCCTTTGGGGGCACTTCTGGATGGGCGAAAGGGGCTCGGAAAGCGTTTTCTGGGGCCCGAGTTTTCAGTCGTCTCCCATGCCGGCTAGGGCTATGTTTAGTGTTGCTTGGAAACAGCGAACCTGGAGGGTCCAGTTGCATGTGGGGCAGCATAAAGGCTCCCCTGGGGAGTTGAGTTGTACCCAAAGCCTTCCTTTGGGGGCACTTTTGGATGGTCCAAGTGGAATCGCAATGCGTTTTCTGAGGCCCGCATTTTAAGACTTCTCCCATTGCGCCGAGGGCTATATTTAGGCTTGCTGTGAAAGAGCGAATACGGAGGGTCCAGTTGCATGTGGGGCTGCGTAAAGACTCCCATGGGGAGTTCAGTTGTACCCAAAGCCTTCCTTTGGGGGTACTTTGGATGGGCGTAATGGGCTTGTATCACGTTTTCTGGGGCCCAAGTTTTCAGTCTTCTGCCATGCTGGCTAGGGATATATTTAGGGTTGGTCGTAAACAGCGAACACGGAGGGTCCAGTTGCATGTGGGGCTGCGTAAAGGCTCCCCTGGGCAGTTCAGTAGTACCCAAAGCCTTCCTCTGGGGGCACTTTTGGATGGGCAAAAGGGGCTCGGAAAGCGTTTTCTGGGGCCCGAGTTTTCAATCGTCTCCCATGCCGGCTAGGCTTACCTTTAGTGTTGCTCGGAAAGAGCGAACACGGAGGGTCCAGTTGCATGTGAGGCTGCATAAAGGCTCCCCTGGGGAATTCATATATACCCAAAGCCTTCCTTTGGGGGCACTTCTGGATGGTCCAAGGGGAATCGCAATGCGTTTCCTGAGGCTCACTTTATCTGTCTTCTCCAATTGCCCCGAGGTTTATTTTTAGTCTTGCGGTGAAAGAGTGAACCCGGAGGGTCCAGTTGCATGTGGGGCTGCATAAAGGCTCCCCTGGGGAGTTCACTTGTACCCAAAGCCTTCCTTTGGGGGCACGTTTGGATGGGCGAATGGGGCTTGTAACGCGTTTTCTGGGGCCCGATTTTTCAGTCGTCTGACATGCGGGCCAGGGTTATATTTAGGGTTGCTGTGAAAGAGCGAATACGGAGGGTCCAGTTGCATGTGGGGCTGCATAAAGGCTCCCCTGGGGACTTCAGTTGTACCCAAAGCCTTCCTCTGGGGGCACTTTTGGATGGGCGAAAGGGTCTTGTAAAGCGTTTTCTGGAGCCCGAGTTTTCAGTCTTCTGCCATACTGGCTAGGGTTATATTTAGGGTTGCTCGTAAACAGCGAACACGGAGGGTCCAGTTGCATGTGGGGCAGCATAAAGGCTCCCCTGGGGAGTTCAGTTGTACCCAAAGCCTTCCTTTGGGGGCACTTCTGGATGGTCCAAGGGGAATCGCAATGCATTTTCTGAGGCTCAATTTTTCAGTCTTCTCCCATTGCGCCGAGGGCTATATATAGTGTAGCGGTGAAAGAGCGAATACGGAGGGTCCAGTTTCATGTGGGGCTGCGTAAAGACTCCCCTGGGGAGTTCAGTTGTACCCAAAGCCTTCCTTTGGGGGCACTTCTGGACGGGTGAATGGCGCTTGAAACGCTTTTCCTGTAACCCGAGTTTTCAGTCTTCTGCCATGATGGCTAGGGTTATATTTAGGGTTGCTCGTAAACAGCAAACACGGAGGGTCCAGTTGCATGTGGGGCTGTATAAAAGCTCCCCTGGGGAGTTCGCTTGTTCTCAAAGCCTTCCTCTGAGGGCACTTTTGAATGGGCGAAAGTGGCTCAGAACGCGTTTTCTCGGGCCCAAGTTTTCAGTCGTCTCCCATGCCGGCTAGGGTTATATTTAGTGTTGCTCGGAAAGAGCGAATCCGGAGGGTCCAGTTGCATGAGGGGATGCATAAAGTCTCCCTTGGCGAGTTCAGTTGTACCCAAAGCCTTCCTTTGGGGGCACTTCTGGATGGGTTTATGGCGCGTGAAACGCGTTTTCGGAGGCCCCATTTTTGAGTCGTCTGCCATGCGGGCCAGGGTTATATTTAGGGTTGCTGTGAAAGAGTGAATACGGAGGGTCCAGTTGCATGTGGGGCTGCGTAAAGGCTCCCCTGGGGAGTTCATTTGTACCCAAAGCCTTCCTTTGGGGGCACTTTTGGATGGGCGAAAGGGGCTCGGAATGCGTTTTCTGGGGCCCAAGTTTTCAGTCGACTCCCATGCCGGCTAGGGATATATTTAGTGTTGCTCGGAAAGAGCGAACCTGGAGGGTCCAGTTGCATGTGGGGCTGCATCAAGGCTCCCCTGGGGAGTTCAGTTGTACCCAAAGCCTTCCTTTGGGGGCACTTTTGGATGGTCCAAGGGGAATCGCAATGCGTTTTCTGAGGTTTACATTTTCAGTCTTCTCCCATTGCGCAGAGGGTTATATTTAGTCTTGCAATGAAAAAGTGAACCCGGAGGGTCCAGTTGCATGTGGCGCTGCATAAAGTCTCCCTTGGCGAGTTCAGTTGTACTCAAAGCCTTCCTTTGGGGGCAATTTTGGATGGGCGAATGGGGCTTGTAACGCGTTTTCTGGGGCCCGATTTTTCAGTCGTTGCCATGCGGGCCAGGGTTATATATAGGGTTGCTGTGAAAGAGCAAATACGGAGAGTCCAGTTGCATGTGGCGCTGCATAAAGGCTCCCCTGGGGAGTTCAGTTGTACCCAAAGCCTTCCTTTGGGGGCACTTCTGGATGGGTGAATGGCGCTTTAAACGCTTTCTCTGTGGCCCGAGTTCTCAGTCTTCTGCCATGCCGGCTAGGGTTATGTTTAGTGTTGCTCGGAAAGAGCGAACCCGGAGGGTCCAGTTGCATGTAGGGCTGCGTAAAGTCTTTCATGGAGAGTTCAGTTGTACCCAAAGCCTTCCTTTGGGGGCACTTTTGGATGGGCAAAAGTGGCTCGGAATGCGTTTTCTGGGTCCCGAGTTTTCAGTCGTCTCCCATGCCGGCTAGGCCTATCTTTAATGTTGCTCGGAAAGAGCGAAAACGGAGGGTCCAGTTGCATGTGGAGCTGCATAAAGGCTCCCCTGGGGAGTTCACTTGTACCCAAAGCCTTCCTCTGGGGGCACTTTTGGATGGTCCAAGGGGAATCGCAATGCGTTTTCTGAGTCCCGCATTTTAAGTCTTCTCCCATTGCACCGAGGGCTATATTTAGGCTTGCGGTGAAAGAGTGAACCCGGAGGGTCCAGTTGCATGTGGGGCTGCATAAAGGCTCCCCTGGGGAGTTCACTTGTACCCAAAGCCTTTTTTTCCAGGCACTTTTGGATGGGCGAATGGGGCTTGTAACGCGTTTTCTGGGGCCCGATTTTTCAGTCGTCTGCCATGCGGGCCTGGGTTTATTTAGGGTTGCTGTGAAAGAGCGAATACGGAGGGTCCAGTTGCATGTGGGGCTGCGTAAAGACTCCCATGGGGAGTGCAGTTGTACCCAAAGCATTCCTTTCGGGGCACATCTGGATGTGCGAATAGGGCTTGAAACGCTTTTTCTGTGGCCCGAGTTTTCAGTCTTCTGCCATGCCGGCTAGGCCTATATTTAGTGTTGCTCGTAAACATCAAACACGGAGGGTCCAGTTGCATGTGGGGCTGCGTAAAGGCTCCCCTGGGGAATTCAGTTGTACCCAAAGCCTTCCTTTGGGGGCACTTCTGGATGGGCGAAAGGGGCTTCGAATGAGTTTTCTGGGGCCCGATTTTTCAGTCGTCTGCCCTGCGGGCCAGGGTTATATTTAGGGTTGCTGTGAAAGAGTGAATACGGAGGGTCCAGTTGCATGTGAAGCTGCGTAAAGGCTCCCCTGGGGAGTTCAGTTGTACCCAAAGCCTTCCTTTGGGGGCACTTCTGGATGGGCGAATAGGGCTTGAAACGATTTTTCTGTGGCACGAGTTTTCAGTCGTCTGCCTTGCGAGCCAGGGATATATTTAGGGTTGCTGTGAAAGAGCGAATACGGAGGGTCCAGTTGCATGTGGGGCTGCATAAAGGCTCCCCTGGGGACTTCAGTTGTGCCCAAAGCCTTCCTTTGGGGACTCTTTTGGATGGGCGAAAGGGTCTTGTAAAGCGTTTTCTGTGGCCCCAGTTTTCAGTCTTCTCCCATGCTGCCCAGGGTTATATTTAGGGTTGCTCGTAAACAGCGAACACGGAGGGTCCAGTTGCATGTGGGGCTGCATAAAGGCTCCCCTGGGGACTTTAGATGTACCCCAAGCTTTCCTTTGGGGGCACTTTTGGATGGGCGATAGGGGCTCGGAATGCGTTTTCTGAGGCCCGAGTTTTCAGTCGTCTCCAATGCCAGCTAGGGTTATATTTAGTGTTGCTCGGAAAGAGCGAACCCGGAGGTTCCAGTTGCATGTGGGGCTGCATAAAGGCACCCCTGGGGACTTCAGTTGTACCCAAAGCCTTCCTATGGGGGCACTTTTGGATGGTCCAAGGGGAATCGCATTGCGTTTTCTGAGTTCCGCTTTTTCAGTCTTCTCCCATTGCGCCGAGGGTTATATTTAGGCTTGCGGTGAAAGAGTGAACCCGGAGGGTCCAGTAGCATGTGGGGCTGCATAAAGGCTCCCCTGGGGAGTTCCGTTGTACCCAAAGCCTTCCTTTGGGGGCACTTCTGGATGGGCGAATGGGGCTTGTAACATGTTTCCTGGGGCCTGATTTTTCAGTCATCTGGCATGCGGACCATGGTTATATTTAGGGTTGCTGTGAAAGAGCGAATACGGAGGGTCCAGTTGCATGTGGCACTGCATAAAGGCTCCCCTAGGGAGTTCAGTTTTACCCAAAGCCTTCCTTTGGGAGCACTTTTGGGTGGGCGAATAGGGCTTGAAACTCTTTTTCTATGGCCCGAGTTTTCAGTCTTCTGCCATGCTGGCTAGGGTTATATTTAGTGTTGCTCGGAAACAGCGAAGAAGGAGGGTCCAGTTGCATGTGGTGCTGCAAAAGGCTCCCCTGGGGAGTTCAGTTGTACCCAAAGCTTTCCTTTGGGGGCACTTCTGGATGGGCGAATAGGGCTTGAAACGCTTTTTCTGTCGCCCGAGTTTTCAGTCTTCTGCCATGCTGGCTAGCTTTATATTTAGGGTTGCTCGTAAACATCGAACACGGAGGGTCCAGTTGCATGTGGGGCTGCATAAAGTCTCCCCTGGGCAGTTCAGTTGTACCCAAAGCCTTCCTCTGGGGGCACTTTTGGATGGTCCAAGGGGAATCACAATGCGTTTTCTGAGGCCCGCATTTTAAGTCTTCTCCCATTGCGCCGAAGGCTATATATAGGCGTACGGTGAAAGAGTGAACCCGGAGGGTCCAGTTGCATGTGGGGCTGCATAAAGGCTCCCCTGGGGAATTCACTTGTACCCAAAGCCCTTTTTTTCAGGCACTTTTGGATGGGCGAATGGGGCTTGTAACGCGTTTTCTGGGGCCCGATTTTTCAGTCATCTGCCATGCGGGCGAGGGTTATATATAGGGTTGCTGTGAAAGAGCGAATACAGAGGGTCCAGTTGCATGTGGGGCTGTGTAATGGCTCCCCTGGGGAGTTCAGTTGTACCCAAAGCCTTCCTTTGGGGGCACTTTTGGATGGGCAAATGTGGCTCGGAAAGCGTTTTCTGGGGCCCGAGTTTCCAGTCGTCTCCCATGCCGGCTAAAACTATCTTTAGAGTTGCTCGGAAAGAGCGAACCCGGAGGGTCCAGTTGCATGTAGGGCTGCGTAAAGTCTTTCATGGAGAGTTCAGTTGTACCCAAAGCCTTCCTTTGGGGGCACTTTTGGATGGGCAAAAGTGGCTCGGAATGCGTTTTCTGGGTCCCGAGTTTTCAGTCGTCTCCCATGCCGGCTAGGCCTATCTTTAATGTTGCTCGGAAAGAGCGAAAACGGAGGGTCCAGTTGCATGTGGAGCTGCATAAAGGCTCCCCTGGGGAGTTCACTTGTACCCAAAGCCTTCCTCTGGGGGCACTTTTGGATGGTCCAAGGGGAATCGCAATGCGTTTTCTGAGTCCCGCATTTTAAGTCTTCTCCCATTGCACCGAGGGCTATATTTAGGCTTGCGGTGAAAGAGTGAACCCGGAGGGTCCAGTTGCATGTGGGGCTGCATAAAGGCTCCCCTGGGGAGTTCACTTGTACCCAAAGCCTTTTTTTCCAGGCACTTTTGGATGGGCGAATGGGGCTTGTAACGCGTTTTCTGGGGCCCGATTTTTCAGTCGTCTGCCATGCGGGCCTGGGTTTATTTAGGGTTGCTGTGAAAGAGCGAATACGGAGGGTCCAGTTGCATGTGGGGCTGCGTAAAGACTCCCATGGGGAGTGCAGTTGTACCCAAAGCATTCCTTTCGGGGCACATCTGGATGTGCGAATAGGGCTTGAAACGCTTTTTCTGTGGCCCGAGTTTTCAGTCTTCTGCCATGCCGGCTAGGCCTATATTTAGTGTTGCTCGTAAACATCAAACACGGAGGGTCCAGTTGCATGTGGGGCTGCGTAAAGGCTCCCCTGGGGAATTCAGTTGTACCCAAAGCCTTCCTTTGGGGGCACTTCTGGATGGGCGAAAGGGGCTTCGAATGAGTTTTCTGGGGCCCGATTTTTCAGTCGTCTGCCCTGCGGGCCAGGGTTATATTTAGGGTTGCTGTGAAAGAGTGAATACGGAGGGTCCAGTTGCATGTGAAGCTGCGTAAAGGCTCCCCTGGGGAGTTCAGTTGTACCCAAAGCCTTCCTTTGGGGGCACTTCTGGATGGGCGAATAGGGCTTGAAACGATTTTTCTGTGGCCCGAGTTTTCAGTCGTCTGCCTTGCGAGCCAGGGATATATTTAGGGTTGCTGTGAAAGAGCGAATACGGAGGGTCCAGTTGCATGTGGGGCTGTGTAATGGCTCCCCTGGGGAGTTCAGTTGTACCCAAAGCCTTCCTTTGGGGGCACTTTTGGATGGGCAAATGTGGCTCGGAAAGCGTTTTCTGGGGCCCGAGTTTCCAGTCGTCTCCCATGCCGGCTAAAACTATCTTTAGAGTTGCTCGGAAAGAGCGAACCCGGAGGGTCCAGTTGCATGTAGGGCTGCGTAAAGTCTTTCATGGAGAGTTCAGTTGTACCCAAAGCCTTCCTTTGGGGGCACTTTTGGATGGGCAAAAGTGGCTCGGAATGCGTTTTCTGGGTCCCGAGTTTTCAGTCGTCTCCCATGCCGGCTAGGCCTATCTTTAATGTTGCTCGGAAAGAGCGAAAACGGAGGGTCCAGTTGCATGTGGAGCTGCATAAAGGCTCCCCTGGGGAGTTCACTTGTACCCAAAGCCTTCCTCTGGGGGCACTTTTGGATGGTCCAAGGGGAATCGCAATGCGTTTTCTGAGTCCCGCATTTTAAGTCTTCTCCCATTGCACCGAGGGCTATATTTAGGCTTGCGGTGAAAGAGTGAACCCGGAGGGTCCAGTTGCATGTGGGGCTGCATAAAGGCTCCCCTGGGGAGTTCACTTGTACCCAAAGCCTTTTTTTCCAGGCACTTTTGGATGGGCGAATGGGGCTTGTAACGCGTTTTCTGGGGCCCGATTTTTCAGTCGTCTGCCATGCGGGCCTGGGTTTATTTAGGGTTGCTGTGAAAGAGCGAATACGGAGGGTCCAGTTGCATGTGGGGCTGCGTAAAGACTCCCATGGGGAGTGCAGTTGTACCCAAAGCATTCCTTTCGGGGCACATCTGGATGTGCGAATAGGGCTTGAAACGCTTTTTCTGTGGCCCGAGTTTTCAGTCTTCTGCCATGCCGGCTAGGCCTATATTTAGTGTTGCTCGTAAACATCAAACACGGAGGGTCCAGTTGCATGTGGGGCTGCGTAAAGGCTCCCCTGGGGAATTCAGTTGTACCCAAAGCCTTCCTTTGGGGGCACTTCTGGATGGGCGAAAGGGGCTTCGAATGAGTTTTCTGGGGCCCGATTTTTCAGTCGTCTGCCCTGCGGGCCAGGGTTATATTTAGGGTTGCTGTGAAAGAGTGAATACGGAGGGTCCAGTTGCATGTGAAGCTGCGTAAAGGCTCCCCTGGGGAGTTCAGTTGTACCCAAAGCCTTCCTTTGGGGGCACTTCTGGATGGGCGAATAGGGCTTGAAACGATTTTTCTGTGGCCCGAGTTTTCAGTCGTCTGCCTTGCGAGCCAGGGATATATTTAGGGTTGCTGTGAAAGAGCGAACCTGGAGGGTCCAGTTGCATGTGGGGCTGCATAAAGGCTCCCCTGGGGACTTCATTTGTGCCCAAAGCCTTCCTTTGGGGACTCTTTTGGAGGGGCGAAAGGGTCTTGTAAAGCGTTTTCTGTGGCCCCAGTTTTCAGTCTTCTCCCATGCTGCCCAGGGTTATATTTAGGGTTGCTCGTAAACAGCGAACACGGAGGGTCCAGTTGCATGTGGGGCTGCATAAAGGCTCCCCTGGGGACTTTAGATGTACCCCAAGCTTTCCTTTGGGGGCACTTTTGGATGGGCGATAGGGGCTCGGAATGCGTTTTCTGAGGCCCGAGTTTTCAGTCGTCTCCAATGCCAGCTAGGGTTATATTTAGTGTTGCTCGGAAAGAGCGAACCCGGAGGTTCCAGTTGCATGTGGGGCTGCATAAAGGCTCCCCTGGGGACTTCAGTTGTACCCAAAGCCTTCCTATGGGGGCACTTTTGGATGGTCCAAGGGGAATCGCATTGCGTTTTCTGAGTTCCGCTTTTTCAGTCTTCTCCCATTGCGCCGAGGGTTATATTTAGGCTTGCGGTGAAAGAGTGAACCCGGAGGGTCCAGTAGCATGTGGGGCTGCATAAAGGCTCCCCTGGGGAGTTCCGTTGTACCCAAAGCCTTCCTTTGGGGGCACTTCTGGATGGGCGAATGGGGCTTGTAACATGTTTCCTGGGGCCTGATTTTTCAGTCATCTGGCATGCGGACCATGGTTATATTTAGGGTTGCTGTGAAAGAGCGAATACGGAGGGTCCAGTTGCATGTGGCACTGCATAAAGGCTCCCCTGGGGAGTTCAGTTTTACCCAAAGCTTTCCTTTGGGGGCACTTTTGGGTGGGCGAATAGGGCTTGAAACTCTTTTTCTATGGCCCGAGTTTTCAGTCTTCTGCCATGCTGGCTAGGGTTATATTTAGTGTTGCTCGGAAACAGCGAAGAAGGAGGGTCCAGTTGCATGTGGTGCTGCAAAAGGCTCCCCTGGGGAGTTCAGTTGTACCAAAGCTTTCCTTTGGGGGCACTTCTGGATGGGCGAATAGGGCTTGAAACGCTTTTTCTGTCGCCCGAGTTTTCAGTCTTCTGCCATGCTGGCTAGCTTTATATTTAGGGTTGCTCGTAAACATCGAACACGGAGGGTCCAGTTGCATGTGGGGCTGCATAAAGGCTCCCCTGGGCAGTTCAGTTGTACCCAAAGCCTTCCTCTGGGGGCACTTTTGGATGGTCCAAGGGGAATCACAATGCGTTTTCTGAGGCCCGCATTTTAAGTCTTCTCCCATTGCGCCGAAGGCTATATTTAGGCGTACGGTGAAAGAGTGAACCCGGAGGGTCCAGTTGCATGTGGGGCTGCATAAAGGCTCCCCTGGGGAATTCACTTGTACCCAAAGCCCTTTTTTTCAGGCACTTTTGGATGGGCGAATGGGGCTTGTAACGCGTTTTCTGGGGCCCGATTTTTCAGTCATCTGCCATGCGGGCGAGGGTTATATATAGGGTTGCTGTGAAAGAGCGAATACAGAGGGTCCAGTTGCATGTGGGGCTGTGTAATGGCTCCCCTGGGGAGTTCAGTTGTACCCAAAGCCTTCCTTTGGGGGCACTTTTGGATGGGCAAATGTGGCTCGGAAAGCGTTTTCTGGGGCACGAGTTTCCAGTCGTCTCCCATGCCGGCTAGAACTATCTTTAGAGTTGCTCGGAAAGAGCGAAGCCGGAGGGTCCAGTTGCATGTGGGGCTGCATAAAGGCTCCCCTGGGGAGTTCAGTTGTACCCAAAGCCTTCCTTTGGGGGCACTTCTGGATGGGCGAATGGGGCTTGTAACGCGTTTCCTGGGGCCCAATTTTTCAGTCATCTACCATGCTGGCCAGGGTTATATTTAGGGTTGCTGTGAAAGAGCGAATACGGAGGGTCCAGTTGCATGTGGGGCTGCGTAAAGGCTCCCCTGGGGAGTTCAGTTGTACCCAAAGCCTTCCTTTGGGGACACTTCTGGATGGGCGAAATACGCTTGGAATGAGTTTTCTGGGGCCCGAGTTTTCAGTCTTCTCCCATGCCGGCTAGGGTTATGTTTAGAGTTGCTCGGAAAGAGCGAACCCGGAGGGTCCACTTGCATGTGGGGCTGCGTAAAGTCTTCCCTGGAGAGTTCAGTTGTACCCAAAGCCTTCCTTTGGGGGCACTTTTGGATGGGCAAAAGTGGCTCGGAAAGCGTTTTCTGGGGCCCGAGTTTTCAGTCGTCTCCCATGCCGGCTAGGCCTATCTTTAGTGTTGCTCGGAAATAGCGAACCCGGAGGGTCCAGTTGCATGTGGCGCTGCATAAAGGCTCCCCTGGGGAGTTCAGTTGTACCCAAAGCCTTTCTTTGGGGGCACGTTTGGATGGGCGAATGGGGCTTGTAACGCGTTTTCTGGGGCCCGATTTTTCAGTCGTCTGCCATGCGGGCCAGGGTTTTATTTAGAGTTAATGTGAAAGAGCGAATACGGAGGGTCCAGTTGCATGTGGGGCTGCATATAGTCTCCACTGGGGACTTCAGTTGTACCCAAAGCCTTCCTCTGGGGGCACTTTTGAATGGGCAAAGGTGGCTCAGAAAGCATTTTCTGGGGCCCGAATTTTCAGTCGTCTCCCATGCCGGCTAGGCCTATCTTTAGTGTTGCTCGGAAAGAGGGAACCCGGAGGGTCCAGTTGCATGTGGGGCAGCATAAAGGCTCCCCTGGGGAGTTCAGTTGTACCCAAAGCCTTCCTTTGGGGGCACTTCTGGATGGTCCAAGGGGAATCGCAATGCGTTTTCTGAGGCTCACTTTTTCAGTCTTCTCCCATTGCGCCGAGGGCTATATATAGTGTAGCAGTGAAAGAGCGAAAAAGGAGGGTCCAGTTTCATGTGGGGCTGCATAAAGGCTCCCCTGGGGAGTTCACTTGTACCCAAAGCCTTCCTTAGGGGGCACTTCTGGATGGGCGAAAGGGGCTCGGACCATCGTTTTCTGGGGCCCGATTTTTCAGTCGTCTCCCATGCCGGCTAGTGTTATATTTAGTGTTGCTCGGAAAGAGCGAACTCGGAGGGTCCAGTTGCATGTGGGGCTGCATAAAGGCTCCCCTGGCGAGTTCAGTTGTACCCAAAGCCTTCCTCTAGGGGCACTTCTGGATGGGCGAATGGGGCTTTTAACACGTTTCCTGGGGCCCGATTTTTCAGTCGTCTGCCTATCGGGCCAGGGTTATATTTAGGGTTGCTGTGAAAGAGCGAATACGGAGGGTCCAGTTGCATGTGGGGCTGCATAAAGGCTCCCCTGGGGACTTCAGTTGTGCCCAAAGCCTTCCTTTGGGGACTCTTTTGGATGGGCGAAAGGGTCTTGTAAAGCGTTTTCTGTGGCCCCAGTTTTCAGTCTTCTGCCATACTGCCTAGGGTTATATTTAGGGTTGCTCGTAAAGAGCGAACACGGAGGGTCCAGTTGCATGTGGGGCTGCATAAAGGCTCCCCTGGGGAGTTCACTTGTACCCAAAGCCTTCCTCTGGGGGCACTTTTGGATGGGCGAAAGGGGCTCGGAATGCGTTTTCTGGGGCCCGAGTTTTCAGTCGTCTCCAATGCCAGCTAGGGATATGTTTAGTGTTGCTCGGAAACAGCGAACCTGGAGGGTCCAGTTGCATGTGGGGATGCATAAAGGCTCCCCTGGGGAGTTCAGTTGTACCCAAAGCCTTCCTCTGGGAGCACTTTTGAATTGTCCAAGGGGAATCGCAATGTGTTTTCTGAGGCCCGCATTTTAAGACTTCTCCCATTGCGCCGAGGGCTATATTTAGGCTTGCTGTGAAAGAGCGAATACGGAGGGTCCAGTTGCATGTGGGGCTGCATAAAGTCTCCCCTGGGGACTTCAGTTGTACCCAAAGCCTTCCTCTGGGGGCACTTTTGAATGGGCAAAGGTGGCTCAGAAAGCTTTTTCTGGGGCCCGAATTTTCAGTCGTCTCCCATGCCGGCTAGGCCTATCTTTAGTGTTGCTCGGAAAGAGGGAACCCGGAGGGTCCAGTTGCATGTGGGGCAGCATAAAGGCTCCCCTGGGGAGTTCAGTTGTACCCAAAGCCTTCCTTAGGGGGCACTTCTGGATGGGCGAAAGGGGCTCGGACCAGCGTTTTCTGGGGCCCAATTTTTCAGTCATCTCCCATGCCGGCTAGTGTTATATATAGTGTTGCTCGGAAAGAGCGAACCCGAAGGGTCCAGTTGCATGTGGGGCTGCATAAAGGCTCCCCTGGGGAGTTCAGTTGTACCCAAAGCCTTCCTTTGGGGGCACTTCTGGATGGGCGAATGGGGCTTGTAACGCGTTTCCTGGGGCCCAATTTTTCAGTCATCTACCATGCTGGCCAGGGTTATATTTAGGGTTGCTGTGAAAGAGCGAATACGGAGGGTCCAGTTGCATGTGGGGCTGCATAAAGGCTCCCCTGGGGAGTTCAGTTGTACCCAAAGCCTTCCTTTGGGGACACTTCTGGATGGGCGAAATGCGCTTGGAATGAGTTTTCTGGGGCCCGAGTTTTCAGTCTTCTCCCATGCCGGCTAGGGTTATGTTTAGAGTTGCTCGGAAAGAGCGAACCCGGAGGGTCCACTTGCATGTGGGGCTGCGTAAAGTCTTCCCTGGAGAGTTCAGTTGTACCCAAAGCCTTCCTTTGGGGGCACTTTTGGATGGGCAAAAGTGGCTCGGAAAGCGTTTTCTGGGGCCCGAGTTTTCAGTCGTCTCCCATGCCGGCTAGGCCTATCTTTAGTGTTGCTCGGAAATAGCGAACCCGGAGGGTCCAGTTGCATGTGGCGCTGCATAAAGGCTCCCCTGGGGAGTTCAGTTGTACCCAAAGACTTTCTTTGGGGGCACGTTTGGATGGGCGAATGGGGCTTGTAACGCGTTTTCTGGGGCCCGATTTTTCAGTCGTCTGCCATGCGGGCCAGGGTTTTATTTAGAGTTAATGTGAAAGAGCGAATACGGAGGGTCCAGTTGCATGTGGGGCTGCATATAGTCTCCACTGGGGACTTCAGTTGTACCCAAAGCCTTCCTCTGGGGGCACTTTTGAATGGGCAAAGGTGGCTCAGAAAGCATTTTCTGGGGCCCGAATTTTCAGTCGTCTCCCATGCCGGCTAGGCCTATCTTTAGTGTTGCTCGGAAAGAGGGAACCCGGAGGGTCCAGTTGCATGTGGGGCAGCATAAAGGCTCCCCTGGGGAGTTCAGTTGTACCCAAAGCCTTCCTTTGGGGGCACTTCTGGATGGTCCAAGGGGAATCGCAATGCGTTTTCTGAGGCTCACTTTTTCAGTCTTCTCCCATTGCGCCGAGGGCTATATATAGTGTAGCAGTGAAAGAGCGAAAAAGGAGGGTCCAGTTTCATGTGGGGCTGCATAAAGGCTCCCCTGGGGAGTTCACTTGTACCCAAAGCCTTCCTTAGGGGGCACTTCTGGATGGGCGAAAGGGGCTCGGACCATCGTTTTCTGGGGCCCGATTTTTCAGTCGTCTCCCATGCCGGCTAGTGTTATATTTAGTGTTGCTCGGAAAGAGCGAACTCGGAGGGTCCAGTTGCATGTGGGGCTGCATAAAGGCTCCCCTGGCGAGTTCAGTTGTACCCAAAGCCTTCCTCTAGGGGCACTTCTGGATGGGCGAATGGGGCTTTTAACACGTTTCCTGGGGCCCGATTTTTCAGTCGTCTGCCTATCGGGCCAGGGTTATATTTAGGGTTGCTGTGAAAGAGCGAATACGGAGGGTCCAGTTGCATGTGGGGCTGCATAAAGGCTCCCCTGGGGACTTCAGTTGTGTCCAAAGCCTTCCTTTGGGGACTCTTTTGGATGGGCGAAAGGGTCTTGTAAAGCGTTTTCTGTGGCCCCAGTTTTCAGTCTTCTGCCATACTGCCTAGGGTTATATTTAGGGTTGCTCGGAAACAGCGAACACGGAGGGTCCAGTTGCATGTGGGGCTGCATAAAGGCTCCCCTGGGGAGTTCACTTGTACCCAAAGCCTTCCTCTGGGGGCACTTTTGGATGGGCGAAAGGGGCTCGGAATGCGTTTTCTGGGGCCCGAGTTTTCAGTCGTCTCCAATGCCAGCTAGGGATATGTTTAGTGTTGCTCGGAAACAGCGAACCTGGAGGGTCCAGTTGCATGTGGGGATGCATAAAGGCTCCCCTGGGGAGTTCAGTTGTACCCAAAGCCTTCCTCTGGGAGCACTTTTGAATTGTCCAAGGGGAATCGCAATGTGTTTTCTGAGGCCCGCATTTTAAGACTTCTCCCATTGCGCCGAGGGCTATATTTAGGCTTGCTGTGAAAGAGCGAATACGGAGGGTCCAGTTGCATGTGGGGCTGCGTAAAGACTCCCATGGGGAGTTCAGTTGTACCCAAAGCCTTCCTTTGGGGGCACTTCTGGATGGGTGAATGGCGCTTGAAACGCTTTTCCTGTAACCCGAGTTTTCAGTCTTCTGCCATGCTGCCTAATGTTATATTTAGGGTTGCTCGTAAACAGGAAACACGGAGGGTCCAGTTGCATGTGGGGCTGTATAAAAGCTCCCCTGGGGAGTTCTCTTGTACTCAAAGCCTTCCTCTGAGGGCACTTTTGAATGGGCGAAAGTGGCTCAGAACGCGTTTTCTCGGGCCCAAGTTTTCAGTCGTCTCCAATGCCGGCTAGGGTTATATTTAGTGTTGCTTGGAAAGAGCGAATCCAGAGGGTCCAGTTGCATGAGGGGCTGCATAAAGTCTCCCTTGGCGAGTTCAGTTGTACCCAAAGCCTTCCTTTGGGGGCACTTCTGGATGGGTGAATGGCGCTTGAAACGCATTTTCTGGGGCCCCATTTTTCAGTCGTCTGCCATGCCGGCTAGGGTTATATTTAGTGTTGCTCGGAAAGAGCGAACTCGGAGGGTCCAGTTGCATGTGGGGCTGCATAAAGGCTCCCCTGCGGAGTTCAGTTGTACCCAAAGCCTTCCTTTGGGGGCACTTCTGGATGGGCGAATGGGGCTTGTAACGCGTTTCCTGGGGCCCGATTTTTCAGTCGTCTGCCATGCGGGCCAGGGTTATATTTATGGTTGCTGTGAAAGAGTGAACCCGGAGGGTCCCGTTGCATGTGGGGCTGCGTAAAGGCTGCCCTGGGGAGTTCAGTTGTACCCAAAGCCTTCCTTTGGGGGTGCTTTGGATGGGCGAAAGGGGCTTGTAACATGTTTTCTGGGGCCCAAATTTTCAGTCTTCTGCCATGCTGGCTAGGGTTATATTTAGCGATGCTCATAAACAGCGAACACGGAGGGTCCAGTTGCATGTGGGGCTGCATAAAGGCTCCCCTCGGGAGTTCAGTTGTACCCAAAGCCTTCCTTTGGGGGCACTTTTGGATGGGCGAAAGGGGCTCGGAATGCGTTTTCTGGGGCCCAAGTTTTCAGTCGTCTCCCATGCCGCCTAGGGTTATATTTAGTGTTGCTCGGAAAGAGCGAACCTGGAGGGTCCAGTTGCATGTGGGGCTGCATAAACGCTCCCCTGGGGAGTTCACTTGTACCCAAAGCCTTCCTTTGGGGGCACTTCTGGATGGGCGAATGGGGCTTGTAACGCGTTTTCTGGGTCCCGAGTTTTCAGTCTTCTTCCATGCTGGCTAGGGATATATTTAGGGTTGCTCGTAAACAGCGAATCCGGTCGTCCAGTTGAATGTGGCGCTGCATAAAGGCTGCCCTGGGGAGTTCAGTTGTACCCAAAGCCTTCCTTTGGGGGCACTTCTGGATGGGCGAAATGCGCTTGGAATGAGTTTTCTGGGGCCCGATTTTTCAGTCTTCTCCCATGCCGGCTAGGGCTATGTTTAGTGTTGCTCGGAAAGAGCGAACCCGGAGGGTCCAGTTGCATGTGGGGCTGCGTAAAGTCTTTCCTGGAGAGTTCAGTTGTACCCAAAGCCTTCCTTTGGGGGCACTTCTGGATGGGCAAAAGTGGCTCGGAAAGCGTTTTCTGGGGCCCGAGTTTTCAGTCGTCTCCCATGCCGGCTAGGCCTATCTTTAGTGTTGCTCGGAAACAGCGAACCTGGACTGTCCAGTTGCATGTGGGGCTGCATAAAGGCTCTCCTGGGGACTTCAGTTGTACCCAAAGCCTTCCTCTGTGGGCACTTTTGGATGGTCCAAGGGGAATCGCAATGCGTTTTCTGAGGCCTGCATTTTAAGACTTCTCCCATTGCGCCGAGGGCTATATTTAGGCTTGCTGTGAAAGAGCGAATACGGAGGGTCCAGTTGCATGTGGGGCTGCATAAAGACTCCCATGGGGAGTTCAGTTGTACCCAAAGCCTTCCTTTGGGGCACTTCTGGATGGGTGAATGCCGCTTGAAACGCTTTTCCTGTAACCCGAGTTTTCAGTCTTCTGCCATGCTGGCTAGGGTTATATTTAGGGTTGCTCGTAAACAGCAAACACGGAGGGTCCAGTTGCATGTGGGGCTGTATAAAAGCTCCCCTGGGGTGTTCGCTTGTACTCAAAGCCTTCCTCTGAGGGCACTTTTGAATGGGCGAAAGTGGCTCAGAACGCGTTTTCTCGGGCCCAAGTTTTCAGTCGTCTCCAATGCCGGCTAGGGTTATATTTAGTGTTGCTCGGAAAGAGCGAATCCGGAGAGTCCAGTTGCATGTGGGGCTGCATAAAGTCTCCCTTGGCGAGTTCAGTTGTACCCAAAGCCTTCCTTTGGGGGCACTTCTGGATGGGTGAATGGCGCTTGAAACGCGTTTTCGGGGGCCCCATTTTTGAGTCGTCTGCCATGCGGGCCAGGGTTATATTTAGGGTTGCTGTGAAAGAGTGAATACGGAGGGTCCAGTTGCATGTGGGGCTGCGTAAAGGCTGCCCTGGGGAGTTCAGTTGTACCCAAAGCCTTCCTTTGGGGGTGCTTTGGATGGGCGAAAGGGGCTTGAAACACGTTTTCTTTGGCTTGAGTTTTCAGTTTTCTGCCTTGCTGGCTAGGGATATATTTAGGGTTGCTCATAAACAGCGAACACGGAGGGTCCAGTTGCATGTGGGGCTGCAAAAAGGCTCCCCTGGGGAATTCAGATATACCCAAAGCCTTCCATTGGGGGCACTTCTGGATGGTCCAAGGGGAATCGCAATGCGTTTCCTGAGGCTCACTTTTTCTGTCTTCTCCAATTACCCCGAGGATTATTTTTAGTCTTGCGTTGAAAGAGTGAACCCGGAGGGTCCAGTTGCATGTGGGGCTGCGTAAAGACTCCCCTGGGGAGTTCACTTGTACCCAAAGCCTTCCTTAGGGGGCACTTCTGGATGGGCAAATGGGGCTTGTAACGCGTTTTCTGGGGCCCGATTTTTCAGTCGTCTGCCTTTCGGGCCAGGGTTTTATTTAGGGTTGCTGTGAAAGAGCGAATACGGAGGGTCCAGTTGCATGTGGGGCTGCATAAAGGCTCCCCTGGGGACTTCAGTTGTACCCAAAGCCTTCCTCTGGGGGCACTTTTGGATGGGCGAAAGTGTCTTGTAAAGCGTTTTCTGTGGCCCGAGTTTTCAGTCTTCTGCCATACTGGCTAGGGTTATATTTAGGGTTGCTCGTAAACATCAAACACGGAGGGTCCAGTTGCATGTGGGGCTGCGTAAAGGCTCCCCTGGGGAGTTCAGTTGTACCCAAAGCCTTCCTTTGGGGGCACTTCTGGATGGTCCAAGGGGAATCGCAATGCGTTTTCTGAGGCTCACTTTTTCAGTCTTCTCCCATTGCTCCGAGGGCTATATATAGTGTAGCGGTGAAAGAGCGAAAAAGGAGGGTCCAGTTTCATGTGGGGCTGCATAAAGGCTCCCCTGGGGAGTTCACTTGTACCCAAAGCCTTCCTTTGGGGGCACTTCTGGATGGGCGAAAGGGGCTCGGACCAGCGTTTTCTGGGGCCCGATTTTTCAGTCGTCTCCCATGCCGGCTAGTGTTATATTTAGTGTTGCTCGGAAAGAGCGAACTCGGAGGGTCCAGTTGCATGTGGGGCTGCGTAAAGTCTTTCCTGGAGAGTTCAGTTGTACCCAAAGCCTTCCTTTGGGGGCACTTTTGGATGGGCAAAAGTGGCTCGGAAAGCGTTTTCTGGGGCCCGAGTTTTCAGTCGTCTCCCATGCCGGCTAGGCCTATCTTTAGTGTTGCTCGGAAATAGCGAACCCGGAGGGTCCAGTTGCATGTGGGGCTGCATAAAGGCTCCCCTGGGGAGTTCAGTTGTACCCAAAGCCTTTCTTTGGGGGCACGTTTGGATGGGCGAATGGGGCTTGTAACGCGTTTTCTGGGGCCCGATTTTTCAGTCGTCTGACATGCGGGCCAGGGTTTTATTTAGAGTTAATGTGAAAGAGCGAATACGGAGGGTCCAGTTGCATGTGGGGCTGCATATAGGCTCCCCTGGGGACTTCAGTTGTACCCAAAGCCTTCCTCTGGGGGCAATTTTGAATGGGCAAAGGTGGCTCAGAAAGCATTTTCTGGGGCCCGAATTTTCAGTCGTCTCCCATGCCGGCTAGGCCTATCTTTAGTGTTGCTCGGAAAGAGGGAACCCGGAGGGTCCAGTTGCATGTGGGGCAGCATAAAGGCTCCCCTGGGGAGTTCAGTTGTACCCAAAGCCTTCCTTTGGGGGCACTTCTGGATGGTCCAAGGGGAATCGCAATGCCTTTTCTGAGGCTCACTTTTTCAGTCTTCTCCCATTGCGCCGAGGGCTATATATAGTGTAGCGGTGAAAGAGCGAAAAAGGAGGGTCCAGTTTCATGTGGGGCTGCATAAAGGCTCCCCTGGGGAGTTCACTTGTACCCAAAGCCTTCCTTTGGGGGCACTTCTGGATGGGCGAAAGGGGCTCGGACCAGCGTTTTCTGGGGCCCGATTTTTCAGTCGTCTCCCATGCCGGCTAGTGTTATATTTAGTGTTGCTCGGAAAGAGCGAACTCGGAGGGTCCAGTTGCATGTGGGGCTGCATAAAGGCTCCCCTGGCGAGTTCAGTTGTACCCAAAGCCTTCCTCTAGGGGCACTTCTGGATGGGCGAATGGGGCTTTTAACACGTTTCCTGGGGCCCGATTTTTCAGTCGTCTGCCTATCGGGCCAGGGTTATATTTAGGGTTGCTGTGAAAGAGCGAATACGGAGGGTCCAGTTGCATGTGGGGCTGCATAAAGGCTCCCCTGGGGAGTTCAGTTGTGCCCAAAGCCTTCCTTTGGGGACTCTTTTGGATGGGCGAAAGGGTCTTGTAAAGCGTTTTCTGTGGCCCCAGTTTTCAGTGTTCTGCCATGCTGCCTAGGGTTATATTTAGGGTTGCTCGTAAACAGCGAACACGGAGGGTCCAGTTGCATGTGGGGCTGCATAAAGGCTCCCCTGGGGAGTTCAGTTGTACCCAAAGCCTTCCTCTGGGGGCACTTTTGGATGGGCGAAAGGGGCTCGGAAAGCGTTTTCTGGGGCCCGAGTTTTCAGTCGTCTCCAATGCCAGCTAGGGCTATGTTTAGTGTTGCTCGGAAACAGCGAACCTGGAGGGTCCAGTTGCATGTGGGGATGCATAAAGGCTCCCCTGGGGAGTTCAGTTGTACCCAAAGCCTTCCTCTGGGAGCACTTTTGAATTGTCCAAGGGGAATCGCAATGTGTTTTCTGAGGCCCGCATTTTAAGACTTCTCCCATTGTGCCGAGGGATATATTTAGGCTTGCTGTGAAAGAGCGAATACGGAGGGTCCAGTTGCATGTGGGGCTGCGTAAAGACTCCCATGGGGAGTTCAGTTGTACCCAAAGCCTTCCTTTGGGGGCACTTCTGGATGGGTGAATGGCGCTTGAAACGCTTTTCCTGTAACCCGAGTTTTCAGTCTTCTGCCATGCTGCCTAATGTTATATTTAGGGTTGCTCGTAAACAGGAAACACGGAGGGTCCAGTTGCATGTGGGGCTGTATAAAAGCTCCCCTGGGGAGTTCGCTTGTACTCAAAGCCTTCCTCTGAGGGCACTTTTGAATGGGCGAAAGTGGCTCAGAACGCGTTTTCTCGGGCCCAAGTTTTCAGTCGTCTCCAATGCCGGCTAGGGTTATATTTAGTGTTGCTTGGAAAGAGCGAATCCGGAGGGTCCAGTTGCATGAGGGGCTGCATAAAGTCTCCCTTGGCGAGTTCAGTTGTACCCAAAGCCTTCCTTTGGGGACACTTCTGGATGGGTGAATGGCGCTTGAAACGCGTTTCCTGGGGCCCGATTTTTCAGTCGTCTGCCATGCGGGCCAGGGTTATATTTAGGGTTGCTGTGAAAGAGTGAACCCGGAGGGTCCCGTTGCATGTGGGGCTGCGTAAAGGCTCCCCTGGGGAGTTCAGTTGTACCCAAAGCCTTCCTTTGGGGGTGCTTTGGATGGGCGAAAGGGGCTTGTAACACGTTTTCTGGGGCCCAAATTTTCAGTCTTCTGCCATGCTGGCTAGGGTTATATTTAGCGATGCTCATAAACAGCGAACACGGAGGGTCCAGTTGCATGTGGGCCTGCGTAAAGGCTCCCCTCGGGAGTTCACTTGTACCCAAAGCCTTCCTTTGGGGGCACTTTTGGATGGGCGAAAGGGGCTCGGAATGCGTTTTCTGGGGCCCAAGTTTTCAGTCGTCTCCCATGCCGCCTAGGGTTATATTTAGTGTTGCTCGGAAAGAGCGAACCTGGAGGGTCCAGTTGCATGTGGGGCTGCATAAAGGCTCCCCTGGGGAGTTCACTTGTACCCAAAGCCTTCCTTTGGGGGCACTTCTGGATGGGCGAATGGGGCTTGTAACGCGTTTCCTGGGGCCCGATTTTTCAGTCGTCTGCCATGCGGGCCAGGGTTATATTTAGTGTTGCTGTGAAAGAGCGAATACGGAGGGTCCAGTTGCATGTGGGGCTGCATAAACGCTCCCCTGGGGAGTTCAGTTGTACCCAAAGCCTTCCTTTGGGGGCACTTTTGGGTGAGCGAATGGGGCTTGTAACGCGTTTTCTGGGTCCCGAGTTTTCAGTCTTCTGTCATGCTGGCTAGGGATATATTTAGGGTTGCTCGTAAACAGCGAATCCGGAGGGTCCAGTTGCATGTGGCGCTGCATAAAGCTGCCCTGGGGAGTTCAGTTGTACCCAAAGCCTTCCTTTGGGGGCACTTCTGGATGGGCGAAATGCGCTTGGAATGAGTTTTCTGGGGCCCGATTTTTCAGTCTTCTCCCATGCCGGCTAGGGCTATGTTTAGTGTTGCTCGGAAAGAGCGAACCCGGAGGGTCCAGTTGCATGTGGCGCTGCGTAAAGTCTTTCCTGGAGAGTTCAGTTGTACCCAAAGCCTTCCTTTGGGGGCACTTCTGGATGGGCAAAAGTGGCTCGGAAAGCGTTTTCTGGGGCCCGAGTTTTCAGTCGTCTCCCATGCCGGCTAGGCCTATCTTTAGTGTTGCTCGGAAACAGCGAACCTGGACTGTCCAGTTGCATGAGGGGCTGCATAAAGTCTCCCTTGGCGAGTTCAGTTGTACCCAAAGCCTTCCTTTGGGGGCACTTCTGGATGGGTGAATGGCGCTTGAAACGCGTTTTCGGGGGCCCCATTTTTGAGTCGTCTGCCATGCCGGCCAGGGTTATATTTAGGGTTGCTGTGAAAGAGTGAATACGGAGGGTCCAGTTGCATGTGGGGCTGCGTAAAGGCTGCCCTGGGGAGTTCAGTTGTACCCAAAGCCTTCCTTTGGGGGCACTTCTGGATGGGTGAATGGCGCTTGAAACGCGTTTTCGGGGGCCCCATTTTTGAGTCGTCTGCCATGCCGGCCAGGGTTATATTTAGGGTTGCTGTGAAAGAGTGAATACGGAGGGTCCAGTTGCATGTGGGGCTGCGTAAAGGCTGCCCTGGGGAGTTCAGTTGTACCCAAAGCCTTCCTTTGGGGGTGCTTTGGATGGGCGAAAGGGGCTTGAAACACGTTTTCTTTGGCTTGAGTTTTCAGTTTTCTGCCTTGCTGGCTAGGGATATATTTAGGGTTGCTCATAAACAGCGAACACGGAGGGTCCAGTTGCATGTGGGGCTGCAAAAAGGCTCCCCTGGGGAATTCAGATATACCCAAAGCCTTCCATTGGGGGCACTTCTGGATGGTCCAAGGGGAATCGCAATGCGTTTCCTGAGGCTCACTTTTTCTGTCTTCTCCAATTACCCCGAGGATTATTTTTAGTCTTGCGTTGAAAGAGTGAACCCGGAGGGTCCAGTTGCATGTGGGGCTGCGTAAAGACTCCCCTGGGGAGTTCACTTGTACCCAAAGCCTTCCTTAGGGGGCACTTCTGGATGGGCAAATGGGGCTTGTAACGCGTTTTCTGGGGCCCGATTTTTCAGTCGTCTGCCTTTCGGGCCAGGGTTTTATTTAGGGTTGCTGTGAAAGAGCGAATACGGAGGGTCCAGTTGCATGTGGGGCTGCATAAAGGCTCCCCTGGGGACTTCAGTTGTACCCAAAGCCTTCCTCTGGGGGCACTTTTGGATGGGCGAAAGTGTCTTGTAAAGCGTTTTCTGTGGCCCGAGTTTTCAGTCTTCTGCCATACTGGCTAGGGTTATATTTAGGGTTGCTCGTAAACATCAAACACGGAGGGTCCAGTTGCATGTGGGGCTGCGTAAAGGCTCCCCTGGGGAGTTCAGTTGTACCCAAAGCCTTCCTTTGGGGGCACTTCTGGATGGTCCAAGGGGAATCGCAATGCGTTTTCTGAGGCTCACTTTTTCAGTCTTCTCCCATTGCTCCGAGGGCTATATATAGTGTAGCGGTGAAAGAGCGAAAAAGGAGGGTCCAGTTTCATGTGGGGCTGCATAAAGGCTCCCCTGGGGAGTTCACTTGTACCCAAAGCCTTCCTTTGGGGGCACTTCTGGATGGGCGAAAGGGGCTCGGACCAGCGTTTTCTGGGGCCCGATTTTTCAGTCGTCTCCCATGCCGGCTAGTGTTATATTTAGTGTTGCTCGGAAAGAGCGAACTCGGAGGGTCCAGTTGCATGTGGGGCTGCGTAAAGTCTTTCCTGGAGAGTTCAGTTGTACCCAAAGCCTTCCTTTGGGGGCACTTTTGGATGGGGAAAAGTGGCTCGGAAAGCGTTTTCTGGGGCCCGAGTTTTCAGTCGTCTCCCATGCCGGCTAGGCCTATCTTTAGTGTTGCTCGGAAATAGCGAACCCGGAGGGTCCAGTTGCATGTGGGGCTGCATAAAGGCTCCCCTGGGGAGTTCAGTTGTACCCAAAGCCTTTCTTTGGGGGCACGTTTGGATGGGCGAATGGGGCTTGTAACGCGTTTTCTGGGGCCCGATTTTTCAGTCGTCTGACATGCGGGCCAGGGTTTTATTTAGAGTTAATGTGAAAGAGCGAATACGGAGGGTCCAGTTGCATGTGGGGCTGCATATAGGCTCCCCTGGGGACTTCAGTTGTACCCAAAGCCTTCCTCTGGGGGCAATTTTGAATGGGCAAAGGTGGCTCAGAAAGCATTTTCTGGGGCCCGAATTTTCAGTCGTCTCCCATGCCGGCTAGGCCTATCTTTAGTGTTGCTCGGAAAGAGGGAACCCGGAGGGTCCAGTTGCATGTGGGGCAGCATAAAGGCTCCCCTGGGGAGTTCAGTTGTACCCAAAGCCTTCCTTTGGGGGCACTTCTGGATGGTCCAAGGGGAATCGCAATGCCTTTTCTGAGGCTCACTTTTTCAGTCTTCTCCCATTGCGCCGAGGGCTATATATAGTGTAGCGGTGAAAGAGCGAAAAAGGAGGGTCCAGTTTCATGTGGGGCTGCATAAAGGCTCCCCTGGGGAGTTCACTTGTACCCAAAGCCTTCCTTTGGGGGCACTTCTGGATGGGCGAAAGGGGCTCGGACCAGCGTTTTCTGGGGCCCGATTTTTCAGTCGTCTCCCATGCCGGCTAGTGTTATATTTAGTGTTGCTCGGAAAGAGCGAACTCGGAGGGTCCAGTTGCATGTGGGGCTGCATAAAGGCTCCCCTGGCGAGTTCAGTTGTACCCAAAGCCTTCCTCTAGGGGCACTTCTGGATGGGCGAATGGGGCTTTTAACACGTTTCCTGGGGCCCGATTTTTCAGTCGTCTGCCTATCGGGCCAGGGTTATATTTAGGGTTGCTGTGAAAGAGCGAATACGGAGGGTCCAGTTGCATGTGGGGCTGCATAAAGGCTCCCCTGGGGAGTTCAGTTGTGCCCAAAGCCTTCCTTTGGGGACTCTTTTGGATGGGCGAAAGGGTCTTGTAAAGCGTTTTCTGTGGCCCCAGTTTTCAGTGTTCTGCCATGCTGCCTAGGGTTATATTTAGGGTTGCTCGTAAACAGCGAACACGGAGGGTCCAGTTGCATGTGGGGCTGCATAAAGGCTCCCCTGGGGAGTTCAGTTGTACCCAAAGCCTTCCTCTGGGGGCACTTTTGGATGGGCGAAAGGGGCTCGGAAAGCGTTTTCTGGGGCCCGAGTTTTCAGTCGTCTCCAATGCCAGCTAGGGCTATGTTTAGTGTTGCTCGGAAACAGCGAACCTGGAGGGTCCAGTTGCATGTGGGGATGCATAAAGGCTCCCCTGGGGAGTTCAGTTGTACCCAAAGCCTTCCTCTGGGAGCACTTTTGAATTGTCCAAGGGGAATCGCAATGTGTTTTCTGAGGCCCGCATTTTAAGACTTCTCCCATTGTGCCGAGGGATATATTTAGGCTTGCTGTGAAAGAGCGAATACGGAGGGTCCAGTTGCATGTGGGGCTGCGTAAAGACTCCCATGGGGAGTTCAGTTGTACCCAAAGCCTTCCTTTGGGGGCACTTCTGGATGGGTGAATGGCGCTTGAAACGCTTTTCCTGTAACCCGAGTTTTCAGTCTTCTGCCATGCTGCCTAATGTTATATTTAGGGTTGCTCGTAAACAGGAAACACGGAGGGTCCAGTTGCATGTGGGGCTGTATAAAAGCTCCCCTGGGGAGTTCGCTTGTACTCAAAGCCTTCCTCTGAGGGCACTTTTGAATGGGCGAAAGTGGCTCAGAACGCGTTTTCTCGGGCCCAAGTTTTCAGTCGTCTCCAATGCCGGCTAGGGTTATATTTAGTGTTGCTTGGAAAGAGCGAATCCGGAGGGTCCAGTTGCATGAGGGGCTGCATAAAGTCTCCCTTGGCGAGTTCAGTTGTACCCAAAGCCTTCCTTTGGGGACACTTCTGGATGGGTGAATGGCGCTTGAAACGCGTTTCCTGGGGCCCGATTTTTCAGTCGTCTGCCATGCGGGCCAGGGTTATATTTAGGGTTGCTGTGAAAGAGTGAACCCGGAGGGTCCCGTTGCATGTGGGGCTGCGTAAAGGCTCCCCTGGGGAGTTCAGTTGTACCCAAAGCCTTCCTTTGGGGGTGCTTTGGATGGGCGAAAGGGGCTTGTAACACGTTTTCTGGGGCCCAAATTTTCAGTCTTCTGCCATGCTGGCTAGGGTTATATTTAGCGATGCTCATAAACAGCGAACACGGAGGGTCCAGTTGCATGTGGGCCTGCGTAAAGGCTCCCCTCGGGAGTTCACTTGTACCCAAAGCCTTCCTTTGGGGGCACTTTTGGATGGGCGAAAGGGGCTCGGAATGCGTTTTCTGGGGCCCAAGTTTTCAGTCGTCTCCCATGCCGCCTAGGGTTATATTTAGTGTTGCTCGGAAAGAGCGAACCTGGAGGGTCCAGTTGCATGTGGGGCTGCATAAAGGCTCCCCTGGGGAGTTCACTTGTACCCAAAGCCTTCCTTTGGGGGCACTTCTGGATGGGCGAATGGGGCTTGTAACGCGTTTCCTGGGGCCCGATTTTTCAGTCGTCTGCCATGCGGGCCAGGGTTATATTTAGTGTTGCTGTGAAAGAGCGAATACGGAGGGTCCAGTTGCATGTGGGGCTGCATAAACGCTCCCCTGGGGAGTTCAGTTGTACCCAAAGCCTTCCTTTGGGGGCACTTTTGGGTGAGCGAATGGGGCTTGTAACGCGTTTTCTGGGTCCCGAGTTTTCAGTCTTCTGTCATGCTGGCTAGGGATATATTTAGGGTTGCTCGTAAACAGCGAATCCGGAGGGTCCAGTTGCATGTGGCGCTGCATAAAGCTGCCCTGGGGAGTTCAGTTGTACCCAAAGCCTTCCTTTGGGGGCACTTCTGGATGGGCGAAATGCGCTTGGAATGAGTTTTCTGGGGCCCGATTTTTCAGTCTTCTCCCATGCCGGCTAGGGCTATGTTTAGTGTTGCTCGGAAAGAGCGAACCCGGAGGGTCCAGTTGCATGTGGCGCTGCGTAAAGTCTTTCCTGGAGAGTTCAGTTGTACCCAAAGCCTTCCTTTGGGGGCACTTCTGGATGGGCAAAAGTGGCTCGGAAAGCGTTTTCTGGGGCCCGAGTTTTCAGTCGTCTCCCATGCCGGCTAGGCCTATCTTTAGTGTTGCTCGGAAACAGCGAACCTGGACTGTCCAGTTGCATGAGGGGCTGCATAAAGTCTCCCTTGGCGAGTTCAGTTGTACCCAAAGCCTTCCTTTGGGGGCACTTCTGGATGGTCCAAGGGGAATCGCAATGCGTTTTCTGAGGCTCACTTTTTCAGTCTTCTCCCATTGCGCCGAGGGCTATATATATTGTAGCGGTGAAAGAGCGAAAAAGGAGGGTCCAGTTTCATGTGGGGCTGCATAAAGGATCCCATGGGGAGTTCACTTGTACCCAAAACCTTCCTTTGGGGGCACTTCTGGATGGGCGAAAGGGGCTTGGACCCGCGTTTTCTGGGGCACGATTTTTCAGTCGTCTGCCTATCGGGCCAGGGTTATATTTAGGGTTGCTGTGAAAGAGAGAACCCGGAGGGTCCAGTTGCATGTGGGGCTGCGTTAAGACTCCCATGGGGAGTTCAGTTGTACCCAAAGCCTTCCTTTGGGGCACTTCTGGATGGGTGAATGGCGCTTGAAACGCTTTTCCTGTAACCAAGTTTTCAGTCATCTGCCATGCTGGCTAGGGTTATATTTAGGGTTGCTCGTAAACAGCAAACACGGAGGGTCCAGTTGCATGTGGGGCTGTATAAAAGCTCCCCTGGGGTGTTCGCTTGTACTCAAAGCCTTCCTCTGAGGGCACTTTTGAATGGGCGAAAGTGGCTCAGAACGCGTTTTCTCGGGCCCAAGTTTTCAGTCGTCTCCAATGCCGGCTAGGGTTATATTTAGTGTTGCTCGGAAAGAGCGAATCCGGAGAGTCCAGTTGCATGTGGGGCTGCATAAAGTCTCCCTTGGCGAGTTCAGTTGTACCCAAAGCCTTCCTTTGGGGGCACTTCTGGATGGGTGAATGGCGCTTGAAACGCGTTTTCGGGGGCCCCATTTTTGAGTCGTCTGCCATGCGGGCCAGGGTTATATTTAGGGTTGCTGTGAAAGAGTGAATACGGAGGGTCCAGTTGCATGTGGGGCTGCGTAAAGGCTGCCCTGGGGAGTTCAGTTGTACCCAAAGCCTTCCTTTGGGGGCACTTTTGGATGGGCGAAAGGCGCTTGGAATGAGTTTTCTGGGTCCCGAGTTTTCAGTCTTCTCCCATGCCGGCTAGGGTTATGTTTAGTGTTGCTCGGAAAGAGCGAACCCGGAGGGTCCAGTTGCATGTGGCGCTGCATAAAGGCTCCCCTGGGGAGTTCACTTGTACCCAAAGCCTTCCTTTGGGGGCACTTCTGGATGGGCGAATCGCGCTTGGAATGAGTTTTCTGGGGCCCGAGTTTTCAGTCTTCTCCCATGCCGGCTAGGCCTATCTTTAGTGTTGCTCGGAAAGAGCGAACCCGGAGGGTCCAGTTGCATGTGGGGCTGCGTAAAGCCTTTCCTGGAGAGTTCAGTTGTACCCAAAGCCTTCCTTTGGGGGCACTTCTGGATGGGCGAATGTGGCTCGGAAAGTGTTTTCTGGGGCCCGAGTTTTCAGTCGTCTCCCATGCCGGCTGGGCCTATCTTTAGTGTTGCTCTGAAAGAGCGAACCTGGAGGGTCCAGTTGCATGTGGCGCTGCATAAAGGCTCCCCTGGTGAGTTCAGTTGTACCCAAAGCCTTCCTCTGGGGGCACTTTTGAATGGGCAAAGGTGGCTCAGAAAGCATTTTCTGGGGCCCGAATTTTCAGTCGTCTCCCATGCCGGCTAGGCATATCTTTAGTGTTCCTCGGAAAGAGGGAACCCGGAGGGTCCAGTTGCATGTGGGGCAGCATAAAGGCTCCCCTGGGGAGTTCAGTTGTACCCAAAGCCTTCCTTTGGGGGCACTTCTGGATGGTCCAAGGGGAATCGCAATGCGTTTTCTGAGGCTCACTTTTTCAGTCTTCTCCCAATGCGCGGAGGGCTATATATAGTGTAGCGGTGAAAGAGCGAAAAAGGAGGGTCCAGTTTCATGTGGGGCTGCATAAAGGCTCCCCTGGGGAGTTCAGTTGTACCAAAAGCCTTCCTTTGGGGGCACTTCTGGATGGTCGAAAGGGGCTCGGACCCGCGTTTTTTGGGGCCCAATTTTTCAGTCGTCTCCCATGCCGGCTAGTAATATATTTAGTGTTGCTCGGAAAGAGCGAACCCGGAGGGTCCAGTTGCATGTGGCGCTGCATAAAGGCTCCCCTGGGGACTTCAGTTGTGCCCAAAGCCTGCCTTTGGGGACTCTTTTGGATGGGCGAAAGGGTCTTGTAAAGCGTTTTCTGTGGCCCCAGTTTTCAGTCTTCTGCCATGCTGGCTAGGGTTATATTTAGGGTTGTTCGTAAACAGCGAATACGAAGGGTCCAGTTGCATGTGGGGCTGCATAAAGGCTCCCCTGGGGAGTTCAGTTGTACCCAAAGCCTTCCTCTGGGGGCACTTTTGGATGGGCGAAAGGGGCTCGGAAAGCGTTTTCTGGGGCCCGAGTTTTCAGTCGTCTCCCATGCCGGCTAGGGCTATGTTTAGTGTTGCTCGGAAACAGCGAACCTGGAGGGTCCAGTTGCATGTGGGGCTGCATAAAGGCTCCCCTGGGGAGTTCAGTTGTACCCAAAGCCTTCCTTTGGGGGCACTTTTGGATGGTCCAAGGGGAATCGAAATGCGTTTTCTGAGGCCCGCATTTTAAGACTTCTCCCATTGCGCCGAGGGTTATATTTAGGCTTGCTGTGAAAGAGCGAATACGGAGGGTCCAGTTGCATGTGGGGCTGCGTAAAGACTCCCATGGGGAGTTCAGTTGTACCCAAAGCCTTCCTCTGGGGGCACTTTTGGATGGTCGAAAGGGGCTCGGAAAGCGTTTTCTGGGGCCCGAGTTTTCAATCATCTCCCAAGCCGGCTAGGCCTATCTTTAGTGTTGCTCGGAAAGAGCGAAGCCGGAGGGTCCAGTTGCATGTGGGGCTGCATAAAGGCTCCCCTGGGGAATTCAGATATACCCAAAGCCTTCCATTGGGGGCACTTCTGGATGGTCCAAGGGGAATCGCAATGCGTTTCCTGAGGCTCAGTTTTTCTGTCTTCTCCACTTACCCCGAGGATTATTTTTAGTCTTGCGGTGAAAGAGTGAACCCGGAGGGTCCAGTTGCATGTGGGGCTGCGTAAAGACTCCCCTGGGGAGTTCACTTGTACCCAAAGCCTTCCTTAGGGGGCACTTTTGGATGGGCGAATGGGGCTTGTAACGCGTTTTCTGGGGCCCGATTTTTCAGTCGTCTGCCTTTCGGGCCAGGGTTTTATTTAGGGTTGCTGTGAAAGAGCGAATACGGAGGGTCCAGTTGCATGTGGGGCTGCATAAAGGCTCCCCTGGGGAGTTCAGTTATACCCAAAGCCTTCCTCTGGGGGCACTTTTGGATGGTCCAAGGGGAATCGCAATGCGTTTTCTGAGGCCCGCATTTTAAGTCTTCTCCCTTTGCGCCGAGGGCTATATTTAGGCTTGCGGTGAAAGAGTGAACCCGGAGGGTCCAGTTGCATGTGGGGCTGCATAAAGGCTCCCCTGGGGAGTTCCGTTGTACCCAAAGCCTTCCTTTGGGGGCACTTCTGGATGGGCGAATAAGGCTTGAAACGCTTTTTCTGTGGCCCGAGTTTTCAGTCGTCTGACTTGCGAGCCAGGGTTATATTTAGGGTTGCTGTGAAAGAGCGAATACGGAGGGTCCAGTTGCATGTGGCACTGCATAAAGGCTGCCCTGGGGAGTTCAGTTGTACCCAAAGCCTTCCTGTGGGGGCTCTTTTGGGTGGGCGAATAGGGCTTGAAAATCTTTTTCTGTGGCCCGAGTTTTTAGTCTTCTCCCATGCGGGCTAGGTTTATATATAGTGTTGCTCGGAAACAGCGAACCAGGAGGGTCCAGTTCCATGTGGGGCTGCATAAAGGCTCCCATGGGGAGTTCAGTTGTACCCAAAGCCTTCCTTTGGGGGCACTTCTGGATGGGCGAATAGGGCTTGAAACGCTTTTTCTGTGGCCCGAGTTTTCAGTCTTCTGCCTTGCTGGCTAGGTTTATATTTAGGGTTGCTTGGAAAGAGCGAACCCGGAGGGTCCAGTTGCATGTGGGGCTGCATAAAGGCTCCCCTGGGGAGTTCAGTTATACCCAAAGCCTTCCTCTGGTGGCACTTTTGGATGGTCCAAGGGGAATCACAGTGCGTTTTCTGAGGCCCGCATTTTAAGACTTCTCCCATTGCGCCGAGGGCTATATTTAGGGTTGCTGTGAAAGAGTGAACCCGGAGGGTCGAGTTGCATGTGGGGCTGCATAAAGGCTCCTCTGGGGATTTCACTTGTACCCAAAGCCCTTTTTTTCAGGCTCTTTTGGATGGGCGAATGGGGCTTGTAACGCGTTTTCTGATGCCCGATTTTTCAGTCATCTGCCATGCGGGCAAGGGTTATATATAGGGTTGCTGTGAAAGAGCGAATACAGAGGGTCCAGTTGCATGTGGGGCTGTGTAATGGCTCCCTGGGGAGTTCACTTGTACCCAAAGCCTTCCTTTGGGGGCACTTTTGGATGGGAGAACGGGGCCTGTAACGCATTTTTTGGGGAGCGAGTTTTCAGTCAACTGCCAGGCGGGCCAGGGTTATATTTAGTGTTGCTGTGAAAGAGCGAATACGGAGGGTCCAGTTGCATGTGGGGCTGCATAAAGGCTCCCCTGGGGAGTTCAGTTGTACCCAAAGCCTTTCTCTGGGGGCACTTTTGAATGGGCAAAATTGGCTCAGAATGGATTTTCTGGGGCCCGAGTTTTCAGTCGTCTCCCATGCCGGCTAGGGCTATGTTTAGTGTTGCTCGGAAACAGTAAACCCGGAGGGTCCAGTTGCATGTGAGGCTGCATAAAGGCTCCCCTGGGCAGTCCACTTGTACCCAAAGCCTTCCATTGGGGGCACTTCTGGATGGTCCAAGGGCAATCGCAATGCCTTTTCTGAGGCTCACTTTTTCAGTCTTCTCCCATTACGCCGAGGGCTATATATAGTGTAGCAGTGAAAGAGCGAAAAAGAAGGGTCCAGTTTCATGTGGGGCTGCATAAAGGCTCCCCTGGGGAGTTCACTTGTACCCAAAGCCTTCCTTTGGGGGCACTTCTGGATGGGTGAATGGGGCTTGAAACGCGTTTCCTGGGGCCCGAGTTTTTAGTCGTATCCAATGCCGGCTAAGGGTTATGTTTAGTGTTGCTCGGAAAGACCAAACCCGGAGGGTCCAGTTGCATGTGGGGCTGCATAAAGGCTCCCCTGGGGAGTTCACTTGTACTCAAAGCCTTCCTCTGGGGCACTTTTGGATGGGCGAAAGGGGCTCAGAATTCGTTTTCTGGGGCCCAAGTTTTCAGTCGTCTCACATGCCGGCTAGGGCTATGTTTAGTGTTGCTAGGAAAGAGCAAACCCGGAGGGTCCAGTTGCATGTGGGGCTGCATAAAGGCTCCCCTGGGGAGTTCACTTGTACTCAAAGCCTTCCTCTGGGGCACTTTTGGATGGGCGAAAGGGGCTCAGAATTCGTTTTCTGGGGCCCGAGATTTCAGTCGTCTCCCATGCCGGCTAGGGCTATGTTTAGTGTTGCTCGGAAAGAGCAAACCCGGAGAGTCCAGTTGCATGTGGGGCTGCATAAAGGCTCCCCTGGGGAGTTCACTTGTACTCAAAGCCTTCCACTGGGGCACTTTTGGATGGGCGAAAGGGGCTCAGAATTCGTTTTCTGGGGCCCCAGTTTTCAGTCGTCTCCCATGCCGCCTAGGGATATATTTAGTGTTGCTCGGAAAGAGCGAACCCGGAGGGTCCAGTTGCATGTGGGGCTGCATAAAGGCTCCCCTGGGGAGTTCACTTGTACTCAAAGCCTTCCTTTGGTGGCACTTTTGAATGGGCGAATGCGGCTTGTAACGCGTTTTCTGGGGCCCGAGTTTTCAGTCGTTGCCATGCGGGCCAGGGTTATATTCAGGGTTGCTGTTAAAGAGCGAATATGGAGGGTCCAGTTGCATGTGGCGCTGCATAAAGGCTCCCCTGGGGACTTCAGTTGTACCCAAAGCCTTCCTTTGGGGGCACTTCTGGATGGGTGAATGGCGCTTTAAACGCCTTCTCTGTGGCCCGAGTTTTCAGTCTTCTCCCATGCGGGCTAGGGTTATGTTTAGTGTTGCTCGGAAAGAGCGAACCCGGAGGGTCCATTTGCATGTGGGGCTGCGTAAAGTCTTTCCTGGAGAGTTCAGTTGTACCCAAAGCCTTCCTTTGGGGGCACTTTTGGATGGGCAAATGTGGCTCGGAAAGCGTTTTCTGGGGCCCGAGTTTTCAGTCGTCTCCCATGCCGGCTAGGCCTATCTTTAGTGTTGCTCGGAAAGAGCGAACCCGGAGGGTCCAGTTGCATGTGGGGCTGCATAAGGGCTCCCCTGGGGAGTTCAGTTGTACCCAAAGCCTTCCTCTGGGGGCACTTTTGGATGGTCCAAGGGGAATCGCAATGCGTTTTCTGAGGCCCGCATTTTAAGTCTTCTCCCATTGCGCCGATTGCTATATATAGTGTAGCGGTGAAAGAGCGAAAAAGAAGGGTCCAGTTTCATGTGGGGCTGCATAAAGGCTCCCCTGGGGAGTTCAGTTCTACCCAAAGCCTTCGTTTGGGTGCACTTTTGGATGGTCCAAGGGGAATCGCAATGCGTTTTCTGAGGCCCGCTTTTTAAGACTTCGCCATTGCACCGAGGGCTATATTTAGCCTTGCAGTGAAAGAGTGAACCCGGAGGGTCCAGTTGCATGTGGGGCTGCGTAAAGACTCCCATGGGGAGTTCAGATGTACCCAAAGCCTTCCTTTGGGGGCACTTCTGGATGGGCGAATAAGGCTTGAAACGCTTTTTCTGTGGCCCGAGTTTTCAGTCGTCTGACTTGCGAGCCAGGGTTATATTTAGGGTTGCTGTGAAAGAGCGAATACGGAGGGTCCAGTTGCATGTGGGGCTGCATAAAGGCTCCCCTGGGGAGTTCAGTTGTACCAAAAGCCTTCCTTTGGGGGCACTTTTGGGTGGGCAAATAGGGCTTGAAACGCTGTTTCTGTGGCCCGAGTTTTCAGTCGTCTCCCATGCCGCTAGGGCTATCTTTAGTTTTGCTCGGAAAGAGCGAACCCGGAGGGTCCAGTTGCATGTGGGGCTGCATAAAGTCTCACCTGTCGAGTTCAGTTGTACCCAAAGACTTCCTCTGGGGGAATTCCGGATGGGTGAATGGCGCTTGAAACGCTTTTTCTGTGGCCCGAGTTTTCAGTCTTCTGCCATGCTGGCTAGGGTTATATTTAGTGTTGCTCGGAAACAGCGAACCAGGAGGGTCCACTTGCATGTGGGGCTGCAAAAAGGCTCCCATGGGGAGTTCAGTTGTACCCATAGCCTTCCTTTGGGGGCACTTCTGGATGGGCGAATAGGGCTTGAAATACTTTTTCTGTGGCCCGAGTTTTCAGTCGTCTCCCATGCCGGCTAGGGCTATATTTAGGCTTGCTCGGAAAGAGCGAACACGGAGGGTCCAGTTGCATGTGGGGCTGCATAAAGGCTCCCCTGGGGAGTTCAGTTGTACCCAAAGCCTTCCTTTGGGGGCACTTCTGGATGGGTGAATGGCGCTTGAATCGCGTTTTCGGGGGCCCGAATTTTCAGTCGTCTCGCATGCTGGCCAGGGTTATATTTAGTGTTGCTCAGAAACAGCGAACCCGGAGGGTCCAGTTGCATGTGGGGCTGCATAAAGGCTCCCCTGGGGAGTTCAGTTGTACCCAAAGCCTTCCTTTGGGGGCACTTTTGGATGGTCCAAGTGCAATCGCAATGCGTTTTCTGAGGCCCGCTTTTTCAGTCTTCTGCCATTGTGCCGAGGGTTATATTTAGGCTTACGGTGAAAGAGTGAACCCGGAGGGTCCAGTTGCCTGTGGGGCTGCATAAAGACTCCCCTGGGGAGTTCAGTTGTACCCAAAGCCTTCCTTTGGGGGCACTTCTGGATGGGCGAATGGAGCTTGTAACACGTTTCCTGGGGCCTGATTTTTCAGTCGTCTCCCATGCCGGCTAGGGTTATATTTAGTGTTGCTCGGAAAAAGCGAACCCGGAGGGTCCAGTTGCATGAGGGGCTGCATAAAGTCTCCCTTAGCGAGTTCAGTTGTACCCAAAGCCTTCCTTTGGGGGCACTTTTGGATGGGCGAATAGGGCTTGAAACGCTTTTTCTGTGGCCCAAGTTTTCAGTGTTCTGCCATGCTGGCTAGGTTTATATTTAGGGTTGCTCGGAAAGAGCGAACCCGGAGGGTCCAGTTGCATGTGGGGCTGCATAAACGCTCCCTTGGGGAGTTCAGTTGTACCCAAAGCCTTCCTTTGGGGGCACTTCTGGATGGGTGAATGGCGCTTGAATCGCGTTTTCGGGGGCCCGAATTTTCAGTCGTCTCGCATGCTGGCCAGGGTTATATTTAGTGTTGCTCGGAAACAGCGAACCCGGAGGGTCCAGTTGCATGTGGGGCTGCATAAAATCTCTCCTGGGGAATTCAGATATACCCAAACCCTTCCTTTGGAGGCACTTTTGGATGGTCCAAGGGGAATCGCAATGCGTTTTCTGAGGCTCACTTTTTCAGTCTTCTCCCATTGCGCCAAGGGTTATATTTAGTCTTGCGCTGAAAGAGTGAACCCGGATGGTCCAGTTGCATGTGGTGCTGCATAAAGGCTCCCATGGGGAGTTCCGTTGTACCCAAAGCCTTCCCTTGGTGGCACTTTTGGATGGGCGAATGGGGCTTGTAACGCGTTTTCTGGGGCCCCATTTTTCAGTCGTCTGCCATGCAGGCTAGGGTTTTATTCAGGGTTGCTGTGAAAGAGCGAATATGGAGGGTCCAGTTGCATTTGGCGCTGCATAAAGGCTCCCCTGGGGAGTTCAGTTGTACCCAAAGCCTTCCTTTGGCGGCCCTTCTGGATGGGTGAATGGCGCTTTAAACGCTTTCTCTGTGGCCCGAGTTTTCAGTCTTCTGCCATGCTGGTTAGGGCTTTGTTTAGGGTTGCTCGTAAACAGCGAACACGGAGGGTCCAGTTGCATGTGGGGCTGCGTAAAGTCTTTCCTGTAGAGTTCAGTTATACCCAAAGCCTTCCTCTGGGGGCACTTGGGGATGGTCCAAGGGGAATCGCATTGCGTTTTCTGAGGCCCGCATTTTAAGTCTTCTCCCAATGCACCGAGGGCTATATTTAGGCTTACGGTGAAAGAGTGAACCCGGAGGGTCGAGTTGCATGTGGGGCTGCATAAAGGCTCCCCTGGGGAGTTCACTTGTACCCAAAGCCTTTTTTTTCAGGCACTTTTGGATGGGCGAATGGGGCTTGTAACGCGTTTTCTGGGGCCCGATTTTTCAGTCGTCTACCACACGGGCGAGGGTTTTATTTAGGGTTGCTGTGAAAGAGCAAATACGGAGGGTCTAGTTGCATGTGGGGCTGCGTAAAGACACCCATGGGGAGTTCAGTTGTACCCAAAGCCTTCCTTTGGGGGCACTTCTGGATGGGCGAATAGGGCTTGAAACGCTTTTTCTGTGGCCCGAGTTTTCAGTCTTCTGCCATTACTGCTAGGGCTATATTTAGGGTTGCTCGTAAACAGCAAACACGGAGGGTCCAGTTGCATTAGGGCTGCATAAAGGCTCCCCTTAGGAGCTCGCTTGTACCCAAAGCCGTCCTCTGGGGGCACTTCTGGATGGGCGAATGGGGCTTCTAACGCGTTTCCTGGGGCCCCATTTTTCAGTCGTCTGCCATGCGGGCCAGGGTTATATTTAGGGTTGCTGTGAAAGAGTGAATACGAAGGGTCCACTTGCATGTGGGGCTGCGTAATGTCTTTCCTGGGGAGTTCAGTTGTACCCAAAGCCTTCCTTTGGGGGCACTTTTGGATGGGCAAATGTGGCTCGGAAAGCGTTTTCTGGGGCCCGAGTTTTCAGTCGTCTCCCATGCCGGCTAGGCCTATCTTTAGTGTTGCTCGGAAAGAGCGAACCAGGAGGGTCCAGTTGCATGTGGGCCTGCATAAAGGCTCCCCTGGGGAGTTCAGTTGTACCCAAAGCCTTCCTCTGGGGGCACTTTTGGATGGTCCAAGGGGAATCGCAATGCGTTTTCTGAGGCCCGCATTTTAAGTCTTCTCCCATTGCGCCGAGGCCTATATTTAGGCTTGCGGTGAAAGAGTGAACCCGGAGGGTCCAGTTGCATGTGGCGCTGCATAAAGGATACCCTGGGGAGTTCAGTTGTACCCAAAGCCTTCCTTTAGGGGCACTTCTGGATGGGTGAATGGCGCTTCAAACGCCTTCTCTGTGGCCCGAGATTAAGTCTTCTCCCATGCCGGCTAGGGTTATGTTTAGTGTTGCTCGGAAAGAGCGAACCCGGAGGGTCCAGTTGCATGTGGGGCTGCGTAAAGTCTTTCCTGGAGAGTTCAGTTGTACCCAAAGCCTTCCTTTGGGGGCACTTTTGGATGGGCGAATGGGGCTTGTAACACGTTTTCTGGGGCCCGATTTTTCAGTCGTCTGCAATGCGGGCCAGGGTTATATTTAGGGTTGCTGTAAAAGAGCGAATACGGAGGGTCCAGTTGCATGTGGGGCTGTATAAATGCTCCCCTGGGGAGTTCAGTTGTACCCAAAGCCTTCCTTTGGGGGCACTTTTGAATGGGCGAAAGTGGCTCAGAAAGCGTTTTCTGGGGCCCGAGATTTCAGTCGTCTCCCATGCCGGCTAGGGTTATATTTAGTGTTCCTCGGAAAGAGCGAACCCAGAGGGTCCAGTTGCATGAGGGGCTGCATAAAGTCTCCCTTGGCGACTTCAGTTGTACCCAAAGCCTTCCTTTGGGGGCACTTCTGGGTGGGCGAAAGGGTCGTGTAAAGCATTTTCTTTGTCCCAATTTTTCAGTAATCTCCGATGCCGGCTAGGGCTGTATTTAGGCTTGCTGTTAAAGAGCGAATAAGGAAGGTCCAGTTGCATGTGAGGCTGAATAAAGGCTCCCCTGGGGAGTTCACTTGTACCCAAAGCCTTTTTTTCCAGGCACTTTTGGAAGGGCGAATGGAGCTTGTAACACGTTTTCTGGGGCCCGATTTTTCAGTCGTCTGCCATGCGGGCCAGGGTTATATTTAGGGTTGCTGTGAAAGAGCGAATACGGAGGGTCCAGTTGCATGTGGGGCTGCGTAAAGGCTCCCCTGGGGACTTCAGTTGTACCCAAAGCCTTCCTTTGGGGGCACTTCTGGATGGGTGAATGGGGCTTGACACGCTTTTCCTGTGGCCCGAGTTTTCAGTCTTCTGCCATGCTGGCTGGGGTTATATTTAGGGTTGCTCGTAAACAGCAAACACGGAGGGTGCAGTTGCATGTGGGGCTGCATAAAGGCTCCCCTGGGGACTTCAGTTGTACCAAAAGCCTTCCTTTGGGGGCACTTTTGGATGGGCAAAAGTGGCTTGGAAAGCGTTTTCTGGGGCCCGAGTTTTCGGTCGTCTCCCATGCCGGCTAGGTCTATCTTTAGTGTTGCTCGGATAGAGTGAACCCGGAGGGTCCAGTTGCATGTGGGGCTGCATAAAGACTCTCCTGGGGAATTCAGATATACCCAAAGCCTTCCTTTGGGGGCACTTTTGGATGGTCCAAGGGGAATCGCAATGCGTTTTCTGAGGCTCACTTTTTCAGTCTTCTCCCATTGCGCCGAGGGATATATTTAGTCTTGCGGTGAAAGAGCGAACACGGAGGGTCCAGTTTCATGTGGGGCTGCGTAAAGACTCCCATGGGGAGTTCAGTTGTACCCAAAGCCTTCCTCTGGGGGCACTTCTGGATGGGTGAATGGGTCTTGTAACGCGTTTTCTTGGGCCCGATTTTTCAGTCGTCTCCCATGCCAGCTAGGCCTATCTTAAGTGTTGCTCGGAAAGAGTGAACCCGGAGGGTCCAGTTGCATGTGGGGCTGCAAAAAGGCTCCCCTGGGGAGTTCACTTGTACCCAAAGCCTTTTTTTCCAGGCACCTTTGGAAGGGCGAATGGGGCTTGTAACGCGTTTTCTGGGGCCCGATTTTTCAGTCGTCTGCCATGCGGGCCAGGGTTATATTTAGGGTTGCTGTGAAAGAGCGAATACGGAGGGTCCACTTGCATGTGGGGCTGCGTAAAGACTCCCATGGGGAGTTCACTTGTACTCAAAGCCTTCCTCTGACGGCACTTTTGAATGGGCGAAAGTGGCTCAGAAAGCGTTTTCTGGGGCCCGAGTTTTCAGTCGTCTCCCATGCCGGCTAGGGTTATATTTAGTGTTGCTCGGAAAGAGCGAACCCGGAGGGTCCAGGTGCATGAGGGGCTGCATAAAGTCTCCCTTGGCGACTTCAGTTGTACCCAAAGCCTTCCTTTGGGGGCACTTCTTGATGAGCGAAAGGGTCATGTAAGCATTTTCTTTGTCCCAACTTTTCAGTCATCTCCGATGCCGGCTAGGGCTATATTTAGGCTTGCTGTTAAAGAGCGAATAAGGAGGGTCCAGTTGCATGTGGGGCTGCATAAAGGCTGCCTTGGGGAGTTCAGTTGTACCCAAAGCCTTCCTCTGGGGGCACTTTTGAATGGGCGAAAGGGGCTCGGAAAACATTTTCTGGGGCCCGAGTTTTCAGTCGTCTCCTATGCCGGCTAGGGATATATTTAGTGTTGCTCGGAAAGAGCGAACCCGGAGGGTCCAGTTGCATGTGGGGCTGCATAAAGGCTCTCCTGGGGAATTCAGATATACCCAAAGCCTTCCTTTGGGGGTAATTTGGATGGGCGAAAGGGTCTTGTAACACGTTTTCTGGGACCCAAATTTTCAGTCTTCTGCCATGCTGGCTAGGGATATATTTAGGGTTGATCGGAAAGAGCGAACCCGGAGGGTCCAGTTGCATGTGGGGCTGCATAAAGGCTCCCCTTGGGAGTTCAGTTGTACCCAAAGCCATCCTTTGGGGGCACTTCTGGATGGGTGAATGGCGCTTGAATCGCGTTTTCGGGGGCCCGAATTTTCAGTCGTCTCGCATGCTGGCCAGGGTTATATTTAGTGTTGCTCGGAAACAGCGAACACGGAGGGTCCAGTTGCATGTGGGGCTGCATAAAGGCTCCCCTGGGGAGTTCAATTGTACCCAAAGTCTTTTTTTCCAGGCACCTTTGGATGGGCGAATGGGGCTTCTAATGCGTTTTCTGGGGCCTCATTTTTCAGTCGTCTGCCATTCGGGCCTGGGTTTATTTAGGTTGCTGTGAAAGAGCGAATACGGAGGGTCCAGTTGCATGTGGGGCTGCATAAAGGCTCCCCTGGGGAGTTCACTTGTACCTAAAGCCTTCCTCTGGGAGCACATTTGGATGGGCGAATTAGGCTTTTAATGAATTTTCTGGGGCCCCATTTTTCAGTCATCTGCCATGCGGGCCAGGGTTATATTTAGGGTTGCTGTGAAAGACTGAATACGGAGGGTCCAGTTGCATGTGAGGCTGCATAAAGGCTCCCCTGGGGAGTTCGGTTGTACCCAAAGCCTTCCTCTGGGGGCACTTTTGGATGGCTGAATGGGACTTGAAACGCTTTATCTGTGGCCCGCGTTTTCAGTCTTTTGCCATACTGGCTAGGGTTATATTTAAAGTTGCGCGTAAACAGCGAACACGGAGGGTCCAGTTGCATGTGGGGCTGCGTAAAGGCTCCCCTCGGGAGTTCACTTGTACCCAAAGCCTTCCTTTGGGGGCACTTTTGAATGGGCGAAAGTGGCTCAGAAAGCGTTTTCTGGGGCCCGAGTTTTCAGTCGTCTCCCATGCCGGCTAGGGTTATATTTAGTGTTGCTCGGAAAGAGCGAACCCGGAGGGTCCAGTTGCATGAGGGGCTGCATAAAGTCTCCCTTGGCGACTTCAGTTGTACCCAAAGCCTTCCTTTGGGGGCACTTCTTGATGAGCGAAAGGGTCATGTAAGCATTTTCTTTGTCCCAACTTTTCAGTCATCTCCGATGCCGGCTAGGGCTATATTTAGGCTTGCTGTTAAAGAGCGAATAAGGAGGGTCCAGTTGCATGTGGGGCTGCATAAAGGCTGCCTTGGGGAGTTCAGTTGTACCCAAAGCCTTCCTCTGGGGGCACTTTTGAATGGGCGAAAGGGGCTCGGAAAACATTTTCTGGGGCCCGAGTTTTCAGTCGTCTCCTATGCCGGCTAGGGATATATTTAGTGTTGCTCGGAAAGAGCGAACCCGGAGGGTCCAGTTGCATGTGGGGCTGCATAAAGGCTCTCCTGGGGAATTCAGATATACCCAAAGCCTTCCTTTGGGGGTAATTTGGATGGGCGAAAGGGTCTTGTAACACGTTTTCTGGGACCCAAATTTTCAGTTTTCTGCCATGCTGGCTAGGGATATATTTAGGGTTGATCGTAAACAGCGAACACGGAGGGTCCAGTTCCATGTGGGGCTGCGTAAAGGCTCCCCTGGGGAGTTCAGTTGTACCCAAAGCCTTCCTTTGGGGGCACTTTTGGATGGGCGAATGGGGCTTGTAACACGTTTTCTGGGGCCTGATTTTTCAGTCGTCTGCAATGCGGGCCAGGGTTATATTTAGGGTTGCTGTAAAAGAGCGAATACGGAGGGTCCAGTTGCATGTGGGGCTGTATAAATGCTCCCCTGGGGAGTTCAGTTGTACCCAAAGCCTTCCTTTGGGGGCACTTTTGAATGGGCGAAAGTGGCTCAGAAAGCGTTTTCTGGGGCCCGAGATTTCAGTCGTCTCCCATGCCGGCTAGGGTTATATTTAGTGTTCCTCGGAAAGAGCGAACCCAGAGGGTCCAGTTGCATGAGGGGCTGCATAAAGTCTCCCTTGGCGACTTCAGTTGTACCCAAAGCCTTCCTTTGGGGGCACTTCTGGGTGGGCGAAAGGGTCGTGTAAAGCATTTTCTTTGTCCCAATTTTTCAGTAATCTCCGATGCCGGCTAGGGCTGTATTTAGGCTTGCTGTTAAAGAGCGAATAAGGAAGGTCCAGTTGCATGTGAGGCTGAATAAAGGCTCCCCTGGGGAGTTCACTTGTACCCAAAGCCTTTTTTTCCAGGCACTTTTGGAAGGGCGAATGGAGCTTGTAACACGTTTTCTGGGGCCCGATTTTTCAGTCGTCTGCCATGCGGGCCAGGGTTATATTTAGGGTTGCTGTGAAAGAGCGAATACGGAGGGTCCAGTTGCATGTGGGGCTGCGTAAAGGCTCCCCTGGGGACTTCAGTTGTACCCAAAGCCTTCCTTTGGGGGCACTTCTGGATGGGTGAATGGGGCTTGACACGCTTTTCCTGTGGCCCGAGTTTTCAGTCTTCTGCCATGCTGGCTGGGGTTATATTTAGGGTTGCTCGTAAACAGCAAACACGGAGGGTGCAGTTGCATGTGGGGCTGCATAAAGGCTCCCCTGGGGACTTCAGTTGTACCAAAAGCCTTCCTTTGGGGGCACTTTTGGATGGGCAAAAGTGGCTTGGAAAGCGTTTTCTGGGGCCCGAGTTTTCGGTCGTCTCCCATGCCGGCTAGGTCTATCTTTAGTGTTGCTCGGATAGAGTGAACCCGGAGGGTCCAGTTGCATGTGGGGCTGCATAAAGACTCTCCTGGGGAATTCAGATATACCCAAAGCCTTCCTTTGGGGGCACTTTTGGATGGTCCAAGGGGAATCGCAATGCGTTTTCTGAGGCTCACTTTTTCAGTCTTCTCCCATTGCGCCGAAGGATATATTTAGTCTTGCGGTGAAAGAGCGAACACGGAGGGTCCAGTTGCATGTGGGGCTGCATAAAGGCTCCCCTGGGGACTTCAGTTGTACCCAAAGCCTTCCTTTGGGGGCACTTTTGAATGGGCAAAAGTGGCTCGGAAAGCGTTTTCTGGGGCCCGAGTTTTCAGTCGTCTCCCATGCCGGCTAGGCCTATCTTTAGTGTTGCTCGGAAAGAGCGAACCCGGAGGGTCCAGATGCATGTGGGGCTGCATAAAGGCTCCCCTGGGGAGTTCACTTGTACCCAAAGACTTCCTTTGGGGGCACTTCTGGATGAGTGAATGGTGCTTTAAACGCTTTCTCTGTGGCCCGAGTTTTCAGTCTTCTGCCATGCTGGCTAGGGTTATATTTAGGGTTGCTCGTAAACAGCGAACACGGAGGGTCCAGTTGCATGTGGGGCTGCGTAAAGTCTTTCCTGGGGAGTTCACTAGTACCCAAAGCCTTCCTTTGTGGGCACTTTTGGATGGGCAAAAGCGGCTCGGAAAGCGTTTTCTGGGGCCCGAGTTTTCAGTCGTCTCCCATACCGGCTAGGCCTATCTTTAGTGTTGCTCGGAAAGAGCGAACCCGGAGGGTCCAGTTGCATGCGGGGCTGCATAAAGGCTCCCCTGGGGAGTTCACTTGTACTCACACCCTTCCTCTGAGGGCACTTTTGAATGGGCAAAAGTTGCTCAGAAAGTGTTTTCTGGGGCCCGAGTTTTCAGTCGTCTCCAATGTTGGCTAGGGTTATATTTAGTGTTGCTCGGAAAGAGCAAACCCGGAGGGTCCAGTTGCATGAGGGGCTGCATAAATGCTCTCCTGGGGAATTCAGATATACCCAAAGCCTTCCTTTGGGGGCACTTTTGGATCCAAGGGGAATCGCAATGCGTTTTCTGAGGCTCACTTTTTCAGTGTTCTCCCATTGCGCCGAGGGTTATATTTAGGCTTGCGGTGAAAGAGTGAACCCGGAGGGTCCAGTTGCATGTGGGGCTGCATAAAGGCTCTCCTGGGGAGTTCACTTGTACCCAAAGCCTTCCTTTGGGGGCACTTTTGGATGGGCGAATTGGGCTTGAAACGCTTTTCCTGTGGCCCGAGTTTTCAGTTTTCTGCCATGCTGGCTAGTGTTATATTTAGGGTTCCTTGTAAACAGCGAACACGGGGGGTCCAGTTGCGTATGGGCCTGCATAAAGGCTCCCCTGGGGAGTTCACTTGTACCCAAAGCCTTCCTTTGGGGGCACTTCTGGATGGGTGAATGGGGCTTGAAACGCGTTTTCTGGAGCCCAAATTTTCAGTCTTCTGTCATGGTGGCTAGGGGTATATTTAGGGTTGCTCATAAAGAGCAAACACGGAGGGTCCAGTTGCATGTGGGGCTGCATAAAGGCTCCCCTGGGGAGTTCAGTTGTACCCAACGCCTTCCTCTGGGGGCACTTTTGGATGGGCGAATTAGGCTTTTAACGCATTTTCTTGGGCCCGAGTTTTCAGTCGACTGCAAGGCGGGCCAGGGCTATATTTAGGGTTGCTGTGAAAGAGTGAACCCGGAGGGTCCAGTTGCATGTGGGGCTGCATAAAGGCTCCCCTGGGGAGTTCACTTGTACCCAAAGCCTTCCTTTGGGGGCACTTCTAGATGGGTGAATGGGGCTTGAAACGCTTTTTCTGTGGCCCGAGTTTTCAGTTTTCTGCCATGGTGGCTAGGGGTATATTTAGGGTTGCTCGTAAACAGCGAACACGGGGGGTCCAGTTGCGTATGGGCCTGCATAAAGGCTCCCCTGGGGAGTTCACTTGTACCCAAAGCCTTCCTCTGTCGGCACTTTTGGATGGGTGAATTGGGCTTGAAACGCAATTTCTAGAGTCCGAGTTTTCAGTCTTCTGCCATGGTGGCTAGGGGTATATATAGGGTTGCTCATAAACAGTAAACAAGGAGGGTCCAGTTGCATGTGGGGCTGCGTAAAGGCTCCCCTGGGGAGTTCAGTTGTACCCAAAGCCTTCCTCTGGGGGCACTTTTGGATGGGCGAATTAGGCTTTTAACGCATTTTCTGGGGCCCGAGTTTTCAGTCGACTGCCAGGCGGGTCAGGGCTATATTTAGGGTTGCTGTAAGGAGCGAACACAGAGGGTCCAGTTGCATGTGGGGCTGCGTAAAGGCTCCCCTGGGGAGTTCAGATGTACCCAAAGCCTTCCTTTGGGGGCACTTTTGGATGGGCGAATGGGGCTCGTAACACATTATCTGTGGCCCGAGCTTTCAGTCGACTGCCAGGCGTGCTAGGGCTATATTTAGGCTTGCGGTGAAAGAGTGAACCCGGAGGGTCCAGTTGCATGTGGGGCTGCATAAAGGCTCCCCTGGGGAGTTCAGTTGTACCCAAAGCCTTCCTTTGGGGGCACTTCTGGATGGGTGAATGGGGCTTGAAACGCATTTTCTGGAGCCCCAGTTTTCAGTCTTCTGCCATGGTGGCTAGGGGTATATTTAGGGTTGCTCGTAAACAGTGAACCCGGAGGGTCCAGTTGCATGTGGAGCTGCATAAAGGCTCCCCTGGGGAGTTCAGTTTTACCCAAAGCCTTCCTCTGGGAGCACTTTTGGATGGGCGAATTAGGCTTTTAATGCATTTTCTGTGGCCCCAGTTTTCAGTCGACTGCCAGGCGGGCCAGGGCTATATTTAGGGTTGCTGTGAAAGAGTGAACCCGGAGGGTCCAGTTGCATGTGGGGCTGCATAAAGGCTCCCCTGGGGAGTTCACTTGTACCCAAAGCCTTCCTTTGGGGGCACTTCTGGATGGGTGAATGGGGCTTGAAACGCTTTTTCTGTGGCCCGAGTTTTCAGTTTTCTGCCATGGTGGCTAGGGGTATATTTAGGGTTGCTCGTAAACAGTGAACAAGGAGGGTCCAGTTGCATGTGGGGCTGCGTAAAGGCTCCCCTGGGGAGTTCACTTGTACCCAAAGCCTTCCTCTGGGGGCACTTTTGGATGGGCGAATTAGGCTTTTAAGGCATTTTCTGTGGCCCGAGTTTTCAGTCGACTGCCAGGCGGGCCAGGGATATATTTAGGCTTGCTGTGAAAGAGTGAACCCGGAGGGTCCAGTTGCATGTGGGGCTGCATAAAGGCTCCCCTGGGGAGTTCAGTTGTACCCAAAGCCTTCCTTTGGGGGCACTTCTGGATGGGTGAATGATGCTTGAAACGCTTTTTCTGTGGCCCGAGTTTTCAGTTTTCTGCCATGCTGGATAGTTTTATATTTAGGGTTGCTTGTAAACAGCGAACACGGGGGGTCCAGTTGCGTATGGGCCTGCATAAAGGCTCCCCTGGGGAGTTCACTTCTACCCAAAGCCTTCGTTTGGGGGCACTTTTGGATGGTCGAATGGCGCTTGTAGCACGTTTTCTGGGGCCCGATTTTTCAGTCGTCTGCCATGCGGGCCAGGGTTATATTTAGGGTTGCTGTGAAAGAGCGAATACGGAGGGTCCAGTTGCATGTGGGGCTGCATAAAGGCTCCCCTGGGGAGTTCACTTGTACCCAAAGCCTTCCTTTGGGGGCACTTCTGGATGGGCGAAAGGGGCTTGAAACGCTTTTTCTGTGGCCCGAGTTTTCAGTCTTCTGCCATGCTGGCTAGGGTTATATTTAGGGTTGCTGAAAAGAGCGAACACGGAGGGTCCAGTTGCATGTGGGGCTGCGTTAAGGCTCCCCTGGGGAGTTCAGTTGTACCCAAAGCCTTCCTCTGGGGGCACTTTTGGATGGGCGAATTAGGCTTTTAACGCATTTTCTTGGGCCCGAGTTTTCAGTCGACTGCAAGGCGGGCCAGGGCTATATTTAGGGTTGCTGTGAAAGAGTGAACCCGGAGGGTCCAGTTGCATGTGGGGCTGCATAAAGGCTCCCCTGGGGAGTTCACTTGTACCCAAAGCCTTCCTTTGGGGGCACTTCTAGATGGGTGAATGGGGCTTGAAACGCTTTTTCTGTGGCCCGAGTTTTCAGTTTTCTGCCATGGTGGCTAGGGGTATATTTAGGGTTGCTCGTAAACAGCGAACACGGGGGGTCCAGTTGCGTATGGGCCTGCATAAAGGCTCCCCTGGGGAGTTCACTTGTACCCAAAGCCTTCCTCTGTCGGCACTTTTGGATGGGTGAATTGGGCTTGAAACGCAATTTCTAGAGTCCGAGTTTTCAGTCTTCTGCCATGGTGGCTAGGGGTATATATAGGGTTGCTCATAAACAGTAAACAAGGAGGGTCCAGTTGCATGTGGGGCTGCGTAAAGGCTCCCCTGGGGAGTTCAGTTGTACCCAAAGCCTTCCTCTGGGGGCACTTTTGGATAGGCGAATTAGGCTTTTAACGCATTTTCTGGGGCCCGAGTTTTCAGTCGACTGCCAGGCGGGTCAGGGCTATATTTAGGGTTGCTGTAAGGAGCGAACACAGAGGGTCCAGTTGCATGTGGGGCTGCGTAAAGGCTCCCCTGGGGAGTTCAGATGTACCCAAAGCCTTCCTTTGGGGGCACTTTTGGATGGGCGAATGGGGCTCGTAACACATTATCTGTGGCCCGAGCTTTCAGTCGACTGCCAGGCGTGCTAGGGCTATATTTAGGCTTGCGGTGAAAGAGTGAACCCGGAGGGTCCAGTTGCATGTGGGGCTGCATAAAGGCTCCCCTGGGGAGTTCAGTTGTACCCAAAGCCTTCCTTTGGGGGCACTTCTGGATGGGTGAATGGGGCTTGAAACGCTTTTTCTGGAGCCCCAGTTTTCAGTCTTCTGCCATGGTGGCTAGGGGTATATTTAGGGTTGCTCGTAAACAGTGAACCCGGAGGGTCCAGTTGCATGTGGAGCTGCATAAAGGCTCCCCTGGGGAGTTCAGTTTTACCCAAAGCCTTCCTCTGGGAGCACTTTTGGATGGGCGAATTAGGCTTTTAATGCATTTTCTGTGGCCCGAGTTTTCAGTCGACTGCCAGGCGGGCCAGGGCTATATTTAGGGTTGCTGTGAAAGAGTGAACCCGGAGGGTCCAGTTGCATGTGGGGCTGCATAAAGGCTCCCCTGGGGAGTTCACTTCTACCCAAAGCCTTCCTTTGGGGGCACTTCTGGATGGGTGAATGGGGCTTGAAACGCTTTTTCTGTGGCCCGAGTTTTCAGTTTTCTGCCATGGTGGCTAGGGGTATATTTAGGGTTGCTCGTAAACAGTGAACAAGGAGGGTCCAGTTGCATGTGGGGCTGCGTAAAGGCTCCCCTGGGGAGTTCAGTTGTACCCAAAGCCTTCCTCTGGGGGCACTTTTGGATGGGCGAATTAGGCTTTTAAGGCATTTTCTGTGGCCCGAGTTTTCAGTCGACTGCCAGGCGGGCCAGGGATATATTTAGGCTTGCTGTGAAAGAGTGAACCCGGAGGGTCCAGTTGCATGTGGGGCTGCATAAAGGCTCCCCTGGGGAGTTCAGTTGTACCCAAAGCCTTCCTTTGGGGGCACTTCTGGATGGGTGAATGATGCTTGAAACGCTTTTTCTGTGGCCCGAGTTTTCAGTTTTCTGCCATGCTGGATAGTTTTATATTTAGGGTTGCTTGTAAACAGCGAACACGGGGGGTCCAGTTGCGTATGGGCCTGCATAAAGGCTCCCCTGGGGAGTTCACTTCTACCCAAAGCCTTCGTTTGGGGGCACTTTTGGATGGTCGAATGGCGCTTGTAGCACGTTTTCTGGGGCCCGATTTTTCAGTCGTCTGCCATGCGGGCCAGGGTTATATTTAGGGTTGCTGTGAAAGAGCGAATACGGAGGGTCCAGTTGCATGTGGGGCTGCATAAAGGCTCCCCTGGGGAGTTCACTTGTACCCAAAGCCTTCCTTTGGGGGCACTTCTGGATGGGCGAAAGGGGCTTGAAACGCTTTTTCTGTGGCCCGAGTTTTCAGTCTTCTGCCATGCTGGCTAGGGTTATATTTAGGGTTGCTGAAAAGAGCGAACACGGAGGGTCCAGTTGCATGTGGGGCTGCGTTAAGGCTCCCCTGGGGAGTTCAGTTGTACCCAAAGCCTTCCTCTGGGGGCACTTTTGGATGGGCGAATTAGGCTTTTAACGCATTTTCTTGGGCCCGAGTTTTCAGTCGACTGCAAGGCGGGCCAGGGCTATATTTAGGGTTGCTGTGAAAGAGTGAACCCGGAGGGTCCAGTTGCATGTGGGGCTGCATAAAGGCTCCCCTGGGGAGTTCACTTGTACCCAAAGCCTTCCTTTGGGGGCACTTCTAGATGGGTGAATGGGGCTTGAAACGCTTTTTCTGTGGCCCGAGTTTTCAGTTTTCTGCCATGGTGGCTAGGGGTATATTTAGGGTTGCTCGTAAACAGCGAACACGGGGGGTCCAGTTGCGTATGGGCCTGCATAAAGGCTCCCCTGGGGAGTTCACTTGTACCCAAAGCCTTCCTCTGTCGGCACTTTTGGATGGGTGAATTGGGCTTGAAACGCAATTTCTAGAGTCCGAGTTTTCAGTCTTCTGCCATGGTGGCTAGGGGTATATATAGGGTTGCTCATAAACAGTAAACAAGGAGGGTCCAGTTGCATGTGGGGCTGCGTAAAGGCTCCCCTGGGGAGTTCAGTTGTACCCAAAGCCTTCCTCTGGGGGCACTTTTGGATAGGCGAATTAGGCTTTTAACGCATTTTCTGGGGCCCGAGTTTTCAGTCGACTGCCAGGCGGGTCAGGGCTATATTTAGGGTTGCTGTAAGGAGCGAACACAGAGGGTCCAGTTGCATGTGGGGCTGCGTAAAGGCTCCCCTGGGGAGTTCAGATGTACCCAAAGCCTTCCTTTGGGGGCACTTTTGGATGGGCGAATGGGGCTCGTAACACATTATCTGTGGCCCGAGCTTTCAGTCGACTGCCAGGCGTGCTAGGGCTATATTTAGGCTTGCGGTGAAAGAGTGAACCCGGAGGGTCCAGTTGCATGTGGGGCTGCATAAAGGCTCCCCTGGGGAGTTCAGCTGTACCCAAAGCCTTCCTTTGGGGGCACTTCTGGATGGGTGAATGGGGCTTGAAACGCTTTTTCTGGAGCCCCAGTTTTCAGTCTTCTGCCATGGTGGCTAGGGGTATATTTAGGGTTGCTCGTAAACAGTGAACCCGGAGGGTCCAGTTGCATGTGGAGCTGCATAAAGGCTCCCCTGGGGAGTTCAGTTTTACCCAAAGCCTTCCTCTGGGAGCACTTTTGGATGGGCGAATTAGGCTTTTAATGCATTTTCTGTGGCCCGAGTTTTCAGTCGACTGCCAGGCGGGCCAGGGCTATATTTAGGGTTGCTGTGAAAGAGTGAACCCGGAGGGTCCAGTTGCATGTGGGGCTGCATAAAGGCTCCCCTGGGGAGTTCAGTTGTACCCAAAGCCTTCCTTTGGGGGCACTTCTGGATGGGTGAATGGGGCTTGAAACGCTTTTTCTGTGGCCCGAGTTTTCAGTTTTCTGCCATGGTGGCTAGGGGTATATTTAGGGTTGCTCGTAAACAGTGAACAAGGAGGGTCCAGTTGAAAGTGGGGCTGCGTAAAGGCTCCCCTGGGGAGTTCAGTTGTACCCAAAGCCTTCCTCTGGGGGCACTTTTGGATGGGCGAATTAGGCTTTTAAGGCATTTTCTGTGGCCCGAGTTTTCAGTCGACTGCCAGGCGGGCCAGGGATATATTTAGGCTTGCTGTGAAAGAGTGAACCCGGAGGGTCCAGTTGCATGTGGGGCTGCATAAAGGCTCCCCTGGGGAGTTCAGTTGTACCCAAAGCCTTCCTTTGGGGGCACTTCTGGATGGGTGAATGATGCTTGAAACGCTTTTTCTGGAGCCCGAGTTTTCAGTTTTCTGCCATGCTGGATAGTTTTATATTTAGGGTTGCTTGTAAACAGCGAACACGGGGGGTCCAGTTGCGTATGGGCCTGCATAAAGGCTCCCCTGGGGAGTTCACTTCTACCCAAAGCCTTCGTTTGGGGGCACTTTTGGATGGTCGAATGGCGCTTGTAGCACGTTTTCTGGGGCCCGATTTTTCAGTCGTCTGCCATGCGGGCCAGGGTTATATTTAGGGTTGCTGTGAAAGAGCGAATACGGAGGGTCCAGTTGCATGTGGGGCTGCATAAAGGCTCCCCTGGGGAGTTCACTTGTACCCAAAGCCTTCCTTTGGGGGCACTTCTGGATGGGCGAAAGGGGCTTGAAACGCTTTTTCTGTGGCCCGAGTTTTCAGTCTTCTGCCATGCTGGCTAGGGTTATATTTAGGGTTGCTGTAAAGAGCGAACACGGAGGGTCCAGTTGCATGTGGGGCTGCGTTAAGGCTCCCCTGGGGAGTTCAGATGTACCCAAAGCCTTCCTTTGGGGGCACTTTTGGATGGGCGAATGGGGCTCCTAACACATTTTCTGTGGCCCGAGCTTTCAGTCGACTGCCAGGCGTGCTAGGGCTATATTTAGGGTTGCTGTGAAAGAGTGAACCCGGAGGGTCCAGTTGCATGTGGGGCTGCATAAAGGCTCCCCTGGGGAGTTCAGATGTACCCAAAGCCTTCCTCTGGGGGCACTTTTGGATGGGCGAATTAGCCTTTTAACAGTTTTTCTGGGGCCCGAGTTTTCAGTCGACTGCCAGGCGGGCCAGGGCGATATTTAGGGTTGCTGTGAAAGAGCGAATACGGAGGGTCCAGTTGCATGTGGGGCTGCGTTAAGGCTCCCCTGGGGATTCCAGTTGTACCCAAAGCCTTCCTTTGGGGGCACTTCTGGATGGGTGAATGGGGCTTGAAACGCTTTTTCTGTGGCCCGAGTTTTCAGTTTTCTGCCATGGTGGCTAGGGGTATATTTAGGGTTGCTCGTAAACAGTGAACAAGGAGGGTCCAGTTGCATGTGGGGCTGCGTAAAGGCTCCCCTGGCGAGTTCAGTTGTACCCAAAGCCTTCCTCTGGGGGCACTTTTGGATGGGCGAATTAGGCTTTTAAGGCATTTTCTGTGGCCCGAGTTTTCAGTCGACTGCCAGGCGGGCCAGGGTTATATTTAGGGTTGCTGTGAAAGAGTGAACCCGGAGGGTCCAGTTGCATGTGGGGCTGCATAAAGGCTCCCCTGGGGAGTTCAGATGTACCCAAAGCCTTCCTTTGGGGGCACTTTTGGATGGGCGAATGGGGCTCGTAACACATTATCTGTGGCCCGAGCTTTCAGTCGACTGCCAGGCGTGCTAGGGCTATATTTAGGCTTGCGGTGAAAGAGTGAACCCGGAGGGTCCAGTTGCATGTGGGGCTGCATAAAGGCTCCCCTGGGGAGTTCAGTTGTACCCAAAGCCTTCCTTTGGGGGCACTTCTGGATGGGTGAATGGGGCTTGAAACGCATTTTCTGGAGCCCCAGTTTTCAGTCTTCTGCCATGGTGGCTAGGGGTATATTTAGGGTTGCTCGTAAACAGTGAACCCGGAGGGTCCAGTTGCATGTGGAGCTGCATAAAGGCTCCCCTGGGGAGTTCAGTTTTACCCAAAGCCTTCCTCTGGGAGCACTTTTGGATGGGCGAATTAGGCTTTTAATGCATTTTCTGTGGCCCGAGTTTTCAGTCGACTGCCAGGCGGGCCAGGGCTATATTTAGGGTTGCTGTGAAAGAGTGAACCCGGAGGGTCCAGTTGCATGTGGGGCTGCATAAAGGCTCCCCTGGGGAGTTCACTTGTACCCAAAGCCTTCCTTTGGGGGCACTTCTGGATGGGTGAATGGGGCTTGAAACGCTTTTTCTGTGGCCCGAGTTTTCAGTTTTCTGCCATGGTGGCTAGGGGTATATTTAGGGTTGCTCGTAAACAGTGAACAAGGAGGGTCCAGTTGCATGTGGGGCTGCGTAAAGGCTCCCCTGGGGAGTTCACTTGTACCCAAAGCCTTCCTCTGGGGGCACTTTTGGATGGGCGAATTAGGCTTTTAAGGCATTTTCTGTGGCCCGAGTTTTCAGTCGACTGCCAGGCGGGCCAGGGTTATATTTAGGCTTGCTGTGAAAGAGTGAACCCGGAGGGTCCAGTTGCATGTGGGGCTGCATAAAGGCTCCCCTGGGGAGTTCAGTTGTACCCAAAGCCTTCCTTTGGGGGCACTTCTGGATGGGTGAATGATGCTTGAAACGCTTTTTCTGTGGCCCGAGTTTTCAGTTTTCTGCCATGCTGGATAGTTTTATATTTAGGGTTGCTTGTAAACAGCGAACACGGGGGGTCCAGTTGCGTATGGGCCTGCATAAAGGCTCCCCTGGGGAGTTCACTTCTACCCAAAGCCTTCGTTTGGGGGCACTTTTGGATGGTCGAATGGCGCTTGTAGCACGTTTTCTGGGGCCCGATTTTTCAGTCGTCTGCCATGCGGGCCAGGGTTATATTTAGGGTTGCTGTGAAAGAGCGAATACGGAGGGTCCAGTTGCATGTGGGGCTGCATAAAGGCTCCCCTGGGGAGTTCACTTGTACCCAAAGCCTTCCTTTGGGGGCACTTCTGGATGGGCGAAAGGGGCTTGAAACGCTTTTTCTGTGGCCCGAGTTTTCAGTCTTCTGCCATGCTGGCTAGGGTTATATTTAGGGTTGCTGTAAAGAGCGAACACGGAGGGTCCAGTTGCATGTGGGGCTGCGTTAAGGCTCCCCTGGGGAGTTCAGATGTACCCAAAGCCTTCCTTTGGGGGCACTTTTGGATGGGCGAATGGGGCTCCTAACACATTTTCTGTGGCCCGAGCTTTCAGTCGACTGCCAGGCGTGCTAGGGCTATATTTAGGCTTGCTGTGAAAGAGTGAACCCGGAGGGTCCAGTTGCATGTGGGGCTGCATAAAGGCTCCCCTGGGGAGTTCAGATGTACCCAAAGCCTTCCTCTGGGGGCACTTTTGGATGGGCGAATTAGCCTTTTAACAGTTTTTCTGGGGCCCGAGTTTTCAGTCGACTGCCAGGCGGGCCAGGGCGATATTTAGGGTTGCTGTGAAAGAGCGAATACGGAGGGTCCAGTTGCATGTGGGGCTGCGTTAAGGCTCCCCTGGGGATTCCAGTTGTACCCAAAGCCTTCCTTTGGGGGCACTTCTGGATGGGTGAATGGGGCTTGAAACGCTTTTTCTGTGGCCCGAGTTTTCAGTTTTCTGCCATGGTGGCTAGGGGTATATTTAGGGTTGCTCGTAAACAGTGAACAAGGAGGGTCCAGTTGCATGTGGGGCTGCGTAAAGGCTCCCCTGGCGAGTTCAGTTGTACCCAAAGCCTTCCTCTGGGGGCACTTTTGGATGGGCGAATTAGGCTTTTAAGGCATTTTCTGTGGCCCGAGTTTTCAGTCGACTGCCAGGCGGGCCAGGGCTATATTTAGGGTTGCTGTGAAAGAGTGAACCCGGAGGGTCCAGTTGCATGTGGGGCTGCATAAAGGCTCCCCTGGGGAGTTCAGTTGTACCCAAAGCCTTCCTTTGGGGGCACTTCTGGATGGGTGAATGATGCTTGAAACGCTTTTTCTGTGTCCCGAGTTTTCAGTTTTCTGCCATGCTGGATAGTGTTATATTTAGGGTTGCTTGTAAACAGCGAACACGGGGGGTCCAGTTGCGTATGGGCCTGCATAAAGGCTCCCCTGGGGAGTTCACTTCTACCCAAAGCCTTCGTTTGGGGGCACTTTTGGATGGTCGAATGGCGCTTGTAGCACGTTTTCTGGGGCCCGATTTTTCAGTCGTCTGCCATGCGGGCCAGGGTTATATTTAGGGTTGCTGTGAAAGAGCGAATACGGAGGGTCCAGTTGCATGTGGGGCTGCATAAAGGCTCCCCTGGGGAGTTCACTTGTACCCAAAGCCTTCCTTTGGGGGCACTTCTGGATGGGCGAAAGGGGCTTGAAACGCTTTTTCTGTGGCCCGAGTTTTCAGTCTTCTGCCATGCTGGCTAGGGTTATATTTAGGGTTGCTGAAAAGAGCGAACACGGAGGGTCCAGTTGCATGTGGGGCTGCGTTAAGGCTCCCCTGGGGAGTTCAGATGTTCCCAAAGCCTTCCTTTGGGGGCACTTTTGGATGGGCGAATGGGGCTCCTAACACATTTTCTGTGGCCCGAGCTTTCAGTCGACTGCCAGGCGTGCTAGGGCTATATTTAGGGTTGCTGTGAAAGAGTGAACCCGGAGGGTCCAGTTGCATGTGGGGCTGCATAAAGGCTCCCCTGGGGAGTTCAGATGTACCCAAGGCCTTCCTCTGGGGGCACTTTTGGATGGGCGAATTAGCCTTTTAACAGTTTTTCTGGGGCCCGAGTTTTCAGTCGACTGCCAGGCGGGCCAGGGCGATATTTAGGGTTGCTGTGAAAGAGCGAATACGGAGGGTCCAGTTGCATGTGGGGCTGCGTTAAGGCTCCCCTGGGGAGTCCAGTTGTACCCAAAGCCTTCCTTTGGGGGCACTTTGGGATGGTCCAAGGGGAATCGCAATGCGTTTTCTGAGGCCCGCTTTTTCAGTCTTCTCCCATTGCGCCGAGAGCTATATTTAGGCTTGCGGTGAAAGAGTGAACCCGGAGGGTCCAGTTGCATGTGGGGCTGCATAAAGGCTCCCCTGGGGAGTTCAGTTGTACCCAAAGCCTTCCTTTGGGGGCACTTCTGGATGGGTGAATGGGGATTGAAACGCATTTTCTGGAGCCCCAGTTTTCAGTCTTCTGCCATGGTGGCTAGGGGTATATTAAGGGTTGCTGGTTAACAGTGAACAAGGAGGGTCCAGTTGCATGTGGGGCTGCATAAAGGCTCCCCTGGGGAGTTCAGTTGTACCCAAAGCCTTCCTTTGGGGGCACTTCTGGATGGGTGAATGGGGCTTGAAACGCATTTTCTGGAGCCCAAGTTTTCAGTCTTCTGCCATGGTGGCTAGGGGTATATTTAGGGTTGCTCGTAAACAGTGAACCCGGAGGGTCCAGTTGCATGTGGAGCTGCGTTAAGGCTCCCCTGGGGAGTTCAGTTGTACCCAAAGCCTTCCTCTGGGGGCACTTTTGGATGGGCGAATTAGGCTTTTAACTGTTTTTCTGGGGCCCGAGTTTCCAGTCGACTGCCAGGCGGGCCAGGGATATATTTAGGCTTGCTGTGAAAGAGTGAACCCGGAGGGTCCAGTTGCATGTGGGGCTGCATAAAGGCTCCCCTGGGGAGTTCACTTGTACCCAAAGCCTTCCTTTGGGGGCACTTCTGGATGGGTGAATGGGGCTTGAAACGCATTTTCTGGAGCCCGAGTTTTCAGCCTTCTGCCATGCTGGCTAGGGTTATATTTAGGGTTGCTGTGAAAGAGCAAATACGGAGGGTCCAGTTGCATCTGGGGCTGCGTTAAGGCTCCCCTGGGGAGTCCAGTTGTACCCAAAGCCTTCCTTTGGGGGCACTTTGGGATGGTCCAAGGGGAATCGCAATGCGTTTTCTGAGGCCCGCTTTTTCAGTCTTCTCCCATTGCGCCGAGAGCTATATTTAGGGTTGCTGTGAAAGAGTGAACCCGGAGGGTCCAGTTGCATGTGGGGCTGCATAAAGGCTCCCCTGGGGAGTTCACTTGTACCCAAAGCCTTCCTTTGGGGGCACTTCTGGATGGGTGAATGGGGCTTGAAACGCATTTTCTGTGGCCCGAGTTTTCAGTCTTCTGCCATGGTGGCTAGGGGTATATTTAGGGTTGCTCGTAAACAGTGAACAAGGAGGGTCCAGTTGCATGTGGGGCTGCGTAAAGGCTCCCCTGGGGAGTTCAGTTGTACCCAAAGCCTTCCTCTGGGGGCACTTTTGGATGGGCGAATTAGGCTTTTAAGGCATTTTCTGTGGCCCGAGTTTTCAGTCGACTGCCAGGCGGGCCAGGGCTATATTTAGGGTTGCTGTGAAAGAGTGAACCCGGAGGGTCCAGTTGCATGTGGGGCTGCATAAAGGCTCCCCTGGGGAGTTCACTTGTACCCAAAGCCTTCCTTTGGGGGCACTTCTGGATGGGCGAAAGGGGCTTGAAACGCTTTTTCTGTGGCCCGAGTTTTCAGTCTTCTGCCATGCTGGCTAGGGTTATATTTAGGGTTGCTGAAAAGAGCGAACACGGAGGGTCCAGTTGCATGTGGGGCTGCGTTAAGGCTCCCCTGGGGAGTTCAGATGTACCCAAAGCCTTCCTTTGGGGGCACTTTTGGATGGGCGAATGGGGCTCCTAACACATTTTCTGTGGCCCGAGCTTTCAGTCGACTGCCAGGCGTGCTAGGGCTATATTTAGGGTTGCTGTGAAAGAGTGAACCCGGAGGGTCCAGTTGCATGTGGGGCTGCATAAAGGCTCCCCTGGGGAGTTCAGATGTACCCAAGGCCTTCCTCTGGGGGCACTTTTGGATGGGCGAATTAGCCTTTTAACAGTTTTTCTGGGGCCCGAGTTTTCAGTCGACTGCCAGGCGGGCCAGGGCGATATTTAGGGTTGCTGTGAAAGAGCGAATACGGAGGGTCCAGTTGCATGTGGGGCTGCGTTAAGGCTCCCCTGGGGAGTCCAGTTGTACCCAAAGCCTTCCTTTGGGGGCACTTTGGGATGGTCCAAGGGGAATCGCAATGCGTTTTCTGAGGCCCGCTTTTTCAGTCTTCTCCCATTGCGCCGAGAGCTATATTTAGGCTTGCGGTGAAAGAGTGAACCCGGAGGGTCCAGTTGCATGTGGGGCTGCATAAAGGCTCCCCTGGGGAGTTCAGTTGTACCCAAAGCCTTCCTTTGGGGGCACTTCTGGATGGGTGAATGGGGATTGAAACGCATTTTCTGGAGCCCCAGTTTTCAGTCTTCTGCCATGGTGGCTAGGGGTATATTAAGGGTTGCTGGTTAACAGTGAACAAGGAGGGTCCAGTTGCATGTGGGGCTGCATAAAGGCTCCCCTGGGGAGTTCAGTTGTACCCAAAGCCTTCCTTTGGGGGCACTTCTGGATGGGTGAATGGGGCTTGAAACGCATTTTCTGGAGCCCAAGTTTTCAGTCTTCTGCCATGGTGGCTAGGGGTATATTTAGGGTTGCTCGTAAACAGTGAACCCGGAGGGTCCAGTTGCATGTGGAGCTGCATAAAGGCTCCCCTGGGGAGTTCAGTTGTACCCAAAGCCTTCCTCTGGGGGCACTTTTGGATGGGCGAATTAGGCTTTTAACTGTTTTTCTGGGGCCCGAGTTTCCAGTCGACTGCCAGGCGGGCCAGGGATATATTTAGGCTTGCTGTGAAAGAGTGAACCCGGAGGGTCCAGTTGCATGTGGGGCTGCATAAAGGCTCCCCTGGGGAGTTCACTTGTACCCAAAGCCTTCCTTTGGGGGCACTTCTGGATGGGTGAATGGGGCTTGAAACGCATTTTCTGGAGCCCGAGTTTTCAGTCTTCTGCCATGGTGGCTAGGGGTATATTTAGGGTTGCTCGTAAACAGTGAACAAGGAGGGTCCAGTTGCATGTGGGGCTGCGTAAAGGCTCCCCTGGGGAGTTCAGTTGTACCCAAAGCCTTCCTCTGGGGGCACTTTTGGATGGGCGAATTAGGCTTTTAAGGCATTTTCTGTGGCCCGAGTTTTCAGTCGACTGCCAGGCGGGCCAGGGCTATATTTAGGGTTGCTGTGAAAGAGTGAACCCGGAGGGTCCAGTTGCATGTGGGGCTGCATAAAGGCTCCCCTGGGGAGTTCACTTGTACCCAAAGCCTTCCTTTGGGGGCACTTCTGGATGGGTGAATGATGCTTGAAACGCTTTTTCTGTGGCCCGAGTTTTCAGTTTTCTGCCATGCTGGATAGTGTTATATTTAGGGTTGCTTGTAAACAGCGAACACGGGGGGTCCAGTTGCGTATGGGCCTGCATAAAGGCTCCCCTGGGGAGTTCACTTCTACCCAAAGCCTTCGTTTGGGGGCACTTTTGGATGGTCGAATGGCGCTTGTAGCACGTTTTCTGGGGCCCGATTTTTCAGTCGTCTGCCATGCGGGCCAGGGTTATATTTAGGGTTGCTGTGAAAGAGCGAATACGGAGGGTCCAGTTGCATGTGGGGCTGCATAAAGGCTCCCCTGGGGAGTTCACTTGTACCCAAAGCCTTCCTTTGGGGGCACTTCTGGATAGGTGAATGGGGCTTCAAACGCTTATTCTGTGGCCCGAGTTTTCAGTCTTCTGCCATGCTGGCTAGGGTTATATTTAGGGTTGCTGAAAAGAGCGAACACGGAGGGTCCAGTTGCATGTGGGGCTGCGTTAAGGCTCCCCTGGGGAGTTCAGATGTACCCAAAGCCTTCCTTTGGGGGCACTTTTGGATGGGCGAATGGGGCTCCTAACACATTTTCTGTGGCCCGAGCTTTCAGTCGACTGCCAGGCGTGCTAGGGCTATATTTAGGGTTGCTGTGAAAGAGTGAACCCGGAGGGTCCAGTTGCATGTGGGGCTGCATAAAGGCTCCCCTGGGGAGTTCAGATGTACCCAAAGCCTTCCTCTGGGGGCACTTTTGGATGGGCGAATTAGCCTTTTAACAGTTTTTCTGGGGCCCGAGTTTTCAGTCGACTGCCAGGCGGGCCAGGGCGATATTTAGGGTTGCTGTGAAAGAGCGAATACGGAGGGTCCAGTTGCATGTGGGGCTGCGTTAAGGCTCCCCTGGGGAGTCCAGTTGTACCCAAAGCCTTCCTTTGGGGGCACTTTGGGATGGTCCAAGGGGAATCGCAATGCGTTTTCTGAGGCCCGCTTTTTCAGTCTTCTCCCATTGCGCCGAGAGCTATATTTAGGCTTGCGGTGAAAGAGTGAAATCGGAGGGTCCAGTTGCATGTGGGGCTGCATAAAGGCTCCCCTGGGGAGTTCAGTTGTACCCAAAGCCTTCCTTTGGGGGCACTTCTGGATGGGTGAATGGGGATTGAAACGCATTTTATGGAGCCCCAGTTTTCAGTCTTCTGCCATGGTGGCTAGGGGTATATTAAGGGTTGCTGGTTAACAGTGAACAAGGAGGGTCCAGTTGCATGTGGGGCTGCATAAAGGCTCCCCTGGGGAGTTCAGTTGTACCCAAAGCCTTCCTTTGGGGGCACTTCTGGATGGGTGAATGGGGCTTGAAACGCATTTTCTGGAGCCCAAGTTTTCAGTCTTCTGCCATGGTGGCTAGGGGTATATTTAGGGTTGCTCGTAAACAGTGAACCCGGAGGGTCCAGTTGCATGTGGAGCTGCATAAAGGCTCCCCTGGGGAGTTCAGTTGTACCCAAAGCCTTCCTCTGGGGGCACTTTTGGATGGGCGAATTAGGCTTTTAACGCATTTTCTGGGGCCCGAGTTTCCAGTCGACTGCCAGGCGGGCCAGGGATATATTTAGGCTTGCTGTGAAAGAGTGAACCCGGAGGGTCCAGTTGCATGTGGGGCTGCATAAAGGCTCCCCTGGGGAGTTCACTTGTACCCAAAGCCTTCCTTTGGGGGCACTTCTGGATGGGTGAATGGGGCTTGAAACGCATTTTCTGGAGCCCGAGTTTTCAGTCTTCTGCCATGGTGGCTAGGGGTATATTTAGGGTTGCTCGTAAACAGTGAACCCGGAGGGTCCAGTTGCATGTGGGGCTGCGTAAAGGCTCCCCTGGGGAGTTCACTTGTACCCAAAGCCTTCCTCTGGGGGCACTTCTGGATGGGTGAATGGGGCTTGAAACGCATTTTCTATGGCCCGAGTTTTCAGCCTTCTGCCATGCTGGCTAGGGCTATATTTAGGGTTGCTGAGAAAGAGTGATCCCGGAGGGTCCAGTTGCATGTGGGGCTGCGTAAAGGCTCCCCTGGGGAGTTCACTTGTACAAAAAGCCTTCCTCTGGGGGCACTTTTGGATGGGCAAATTAGGCTTTTAATGCATTTTCCGGGGCCCGAGTTTTCAGTCGACTGCCAGGTGGGCCAGGGCTATATTTAGGGTTGCTGTGAAAGAGCAAATACGGAGGGTCCAGTTGCATCTGGGGCTGCGTTAAGGCTCCCCTGGGGAGTCCAGTTGTACCCAAAGCCTTCCTTTGGGGGCACTTTGGGATGGTCCAAGGGGAATCGCAATGCGTTTTCTGAGGCCCGCTTTTTCAGTCTTCTCCCATTGCGCCGAGAGCTATATTTAGGCTTGCGGTGAAAGAGTGAACCCGGAGGGTCCAGTTGCATGTGGGGCTGCATAAAGGCTCCCCTGGGGACTTCAGTTGTACCGAAAGCCTTCCTTTGGGGGCACTTCTGGATGGGTGAATGGGGCTTGAAACGCATTTTCTGGAGCCCGAGTTTTCAGTCTTCTGCCATGGTGGCTAGGGGTATATTTAGGGTTGCTCGTAAACAGCGAACACGGGGGGTCCAGTTGCATGTGGGGCTGCGTAAAGGCTCCCCTGGGGAGTTCAGTTGTACCCAAAGCCTTCCTCTGGGGGCACTTTTGGATGGGCGAATTAGGCTTTTAAGGCATTTTCTGTGGCCCGAGTTTTCAGTCGACTGCCAGGCGGGCCAGGGCTATATTTAGGGTTGCTGTGAAAGAGTGAACCCGGAGGGTCCAGTTGCATGTGGGGCTGCATAAAGGCTCCCCTGGGGAGTTCACTTGTACCCAAAGCCTTCCTTTGGGGGCACTTCTGGATGGGTGAATGATGCTTGAAACGCTTTTTCTGTGGCCCGAGTTTTCAGTTTTCTGCCATGCTGGATAGTGTTATATTTAGGGTTGCTTGTAAACAGCGAACACGGGGGGTCCAGTTGCGTATGGGCCTGCATAAAGACTCCCCTGGGGAGTTCACTTCGACCCAAAGCCTTCCTTTGGGGGCCCTTTTGGATGGTCGAATGGGGCTTGTAGCACGTTTTCTGGGGCCCGATTTTTCAGTCGTCTGCCATGCGGGCCAGGGCTATATTTAGGGTTGCTGTGAAAGAGTGAACCCGGAGGGTCCAGTTGCATGTGGGGCTGCATAAAGGCTCCCCTGGGGAGTTCAGTTGTACCCAAAGCCTTCCTCTGGGGGCACTTTTGGATGGGCGAATTTGGCTTTTAACAATTTTTCTGTGTCCCGAGTTTTCAGTTTTCTGCCATGGTGGCTAGTGTTATATTTAGGGTTGCTTGTAAACAGCGAACACGGGGGGTCCAGTTGCGTATGGGCCTGCATAAAGGCTCCCCTGGGGAGTTCAGTTGTACCCAAAGCCTTCCTTTGGGGGCACTTTTGGATGGTCGAATGGGGCTTGTAGCACGTTTTCTGGGGCCCGATTTTTCAGTCGTCTGCCAGGCGTGCCAGGGCTATATTTAGGGTTGCTGTGAAAGAGCGAATACGGAGGGTCCAGTTGCATGTGGGGCTGCATAAAGGCTCCCCTGGGGAGTTCACTTGTACCCAAAGCCTTCCTCTGGGGGCACTTCTGGATGGGTGAATTAGGCTTTAAACAGTTTTTCTGTGTCCCGAGTTTTCAGTTTTCTGCCATGGTGGCTAGGGGTATATTTATGGTTGCTTGTAAACAGCGAACACGGAGGGTCCAGTTGCATGTGGGGCTGCGTAAAGGCTCCCCTGGGGAGTTCAGATGTACTCAAAGCCTTCCTCTGGGGGCACTTCTGGATGGGCGAATGGGGCTCGTAACACATTTTCTGTGGCCCGAGCTTTCAGTCGACTGCCAGGCGTGCTAGGGCTATATTTAGACTTGCGGTGAAAGAGTGAACCCGGAGGGTCCAGTTGCATGTGGGGCTGCATAAAGGCTCCCCTGGGGAGTTCAGTTGTACCCAAAGCCTTCCTTTGGGGGCACTTCTGGATGGGTGAATGGGGCTTGAAACGCATTTTCTGTGGCCCGAGTTTTCAGTTTTCTGCCATGGTGGCTAGGGGTATATTTAGGGTTGCTCGTAAACAGTGAACAAGGAGTGTCCAGTTGCATGTGGGGCTGCGTAAAGGCTCCCCTGGGGAGTTCAGTTGTACCCAAAGCCTTCCTCTGGGGGCACTTTTGGATGGGCGAATTAGGCTTTTAACAGTTTTTCTGGGGCCCGAGTTTTCAGTCGACTGCCAGGCGGGCCAGGGATATATTTAGGCTTGCGGTGAAAGAGCGAATACGGAGGGTCCAGTTGCATGTGGGGCTGCATAAAGGCTCCCCTGGGGAGTTCAGTTGTACCCAAAGCCTTCCTTTGGGGGCACTTCTGGATGGGTGAATGGGGCTTGAAACGCATTTTCTGGAGCCCCAGTTTTCAGTCTTCTGCCATGGTGGCTAGGGGTATATTTAGGGTTGCTCGTAAACAGTGAACAAGGAGGGTCCAGTTGCATGTGGGGCTGCATAAAGGCTCCCCTGGGGAGTTCACTTGTACCCAAAGCCTTCCTCTGGGGGCACTTTTGGATGGGCGAATTAGGCTTTTAACAGTTTTTCTGGGGCCCAAGTTTTCAGTCGACTGCCAGGCGGGCCAGGGCTATATTTAGGGTTGCTGTGAAAGAGCGAATACGGAGGGTCCAGTTGCATGTGGGGCTGCATAAAGGCTCCCCTGGGGAGTTCACTTGTACCCAAAGCCTTCCTTTGGGGGCACTTCTGGATGGGCGAAAGGGGCTTGAAACGCTTTTTCTGTGGCCCGAGTTTTCAGTCTTCTGCCATGCTGGCTAGGGTTATATTTAGGGTTGCTGTAAAGAGCGAACACGGAGGGTCCAGTTGCATGTGGGGCTGCATAAAGGCTCCCCTGGGGAGTTCAGATGTACCCAAAGCCTTCCTTTGGGGGCACTTTTGGATGGGCGAATGGGGCTCGTAACACATTTTCTGTGGCCCGAGCTTTCAGTCGACTGCCAGGCGTGCTAGGGCTATATTTAGGCTTGCGGTGAAAGAGTGAACCCGGAGGGTCCAGTTGCATGTGGGGCTGCATAAAGGCTCCCCTGGGGAGTTCAGTTGTACCCAAAGCCTTCCTTTGGGGGCACGTCTGGATGGGTGAATGGGGCTTGAAACGCATTTTCTGGAGCCCGAGTTTTCAGTCTTCTGCCATGGTGGCTAGGGGTATATTTAGGGTTGCTCGTAAACAGTGAACAAGGAGTGTCCAGTTGCATGTGGGGCTGCGTAAAGGCTCCCCTGGGGAGTTCAGTTGTACCCAAAGCCTTCCTCTGGGGGCACTTCTGGATGGGCGAATTAGGCTTTTAAGAGTTTTTCTGTGGCCCGAGTTTTCAGTTTTCTGCCATGGTGGCTAGGGGTTTATTTAGGGTTGCTTGTAAACAGCGAACACGGGGGCTCCAGTTGCGTATGGGCCTGCATAAAGGCTCCCCTGGGGAGTTCACTTGTACCCAAAGCCTTCCTTTGGGGGCACTTTTGGATGGGCGAATGGGGCTTGTAGCACGTTTTCTGGGGCCTGATTTTTCAGTCGTCTGCCAGGCGTGCCAGGGCTATATTTAGGGTTGCTGTGAAAGAGTGAACCCGGAGGGTCCAGTTGCATGTGGGGCTGCATAAAGGCTCCCCTGGGGAGTTCACTTGTACCCAAAGCCTTCCTCTGGGGGCACGTTTGGATGGGCGAATTAGGCTTTTAACAGTTTTTCTGGGGCCCGAGTTTTCAGTTTTCTTCCATGGTGGCTAGTGTTATATTTAGGGTTGCTTGTAAACAGCGAACACGGGGGGTCCAGTTGCGTATGGGCCTGCATAAAGGCTCCCCTGGGGAGTTCAGTTGTACCCAAAGCCTTCCTCTGGGGGCACTTTTGGATGGGCGAATTAGGCTTGTAGCACGTTTTCTGGGGCCCGATTTTTCAGTCGTCTGCCATGCGGGCCAGGGTTATATTTAGGGTTGCTGTGAAAGAGCGAATACGGAGGGTCCAGTTGCATGTGGGGCTGCGTAAAGGCTCCCCTGCGGAGTTCACTTGTACCCAAAGCCTTCCTTTGGGGGCACTTCTGGATGGGCGAAAGGGGCTTGAAACTCTTTTTCTGTGGCCCGAGTTCTCAGTCTTCTGCCATGCTGGCTAGGATTCTATTTAGGGTATCTGTGAAAGAGTGAACCCGGAGGGTCCAGTTGCATGTGGGGCTGCATAAAGGCTCCCCTGGGGAGTTCAGTTGTACCCAAAGCCTTCCTTTGGGGGCACTTCTGAATGAGTGAATGGGGCTTGAAACGCATTTTCTGGAGCCCGAGTTTTCAGTTTTCTGCCATGGTGGCTAGGGGTATATTTAGGGTTGCTCGTAAACAGTGAAAAAGAATGGTCCAGTTGAATGTGGGGCTGCGTAAAGGCTCCCCTGGGGAGTTCAGTTGTACCCAAAGCCTTCCTCTGGGGGCACTTTTGGATGGGCGAATTAGCCTTTTAACAGTTTTTCTGGGACCCGAGTTTTCAGTCGACTGCCAGGCGGGCCAGGGATATATTTAGGGTTGCTGTGAAAGAGCGAATACGGACGGTCCAGTTGCATGTGGGGCTGCATACAGGCTCCCCTGGGGAGTTCAGATGTACCCAAAGCCTTCCTTTGGGGGCACTTCTGGATGGGTGAATGGGGCTTGTAGCACGTTTTCTGGGGCCCGAGTTTTCAGTCTTCTGCCATGGTGGCTAGGGGTATATTTAGGGTTGCTCGTAAACAGTGAACAAGGAGGGTCCAGTTGCATGTGGGGCTGCATACAGGCTCCCCTGGGGAGTTCACTTGTACCTAAAGCCTTCCTCTGGGAGCACTTTTGGATGGGCGAATTAGGATTTAATGAATTTTCTGGGGCCCGAGTTTTCAGTCGACTGCCAGGCGGGCCAGGGCTATATTTAGGGTTGCGGTGAAAGAGCGAATACGGAGGGTCCAGTTGCATGTGGGGCTGCATAAAGGCTCCCCTGGGGAGTTCACTTGTACCCAAAGCCTTCCTTTGGGGGCACTTCTGGATGGGTGAATGGGGCTTGAAACGCTTTTTCTGTGGCCCGATTTTTCAGTTTTCTGCCATGCTGGCTAGTGTTATATTTAGGGTTGCTTGTAAAGAGCGAACACGGGGGGCCCAGTTGCGTATGGGCCTGCATAAAGGCTCCCCTGGGGAGTTCACTTCTACCCAAAGCCTTCCTTTGGGGGCACTTTTGGATGGTCGAATGGGGCTTGTAGCACGTTTTCTGGGGCCCGATTTTTCAGTCGTCTGCCATGCGGGCCAGGGTTATATTTAGGGTTGCTTTGAAAGAGCGAATACGGAGGGTCCAGTTGCATGTGGGGCTGCATAAAGGCTCCCCTGGGGAGTTCACTTGTACCCAAAGCCTTCCTTTGGGGGCACTTCTGGATGGGCGAAAGGGGCTTGAAACGCTTTTTCTGTGGCCCGAGTTTTCAGTGTTCTGCCATGCTGGCTAGGGTTATATTTAGGGTTGCTGTAAAGAGCGAACACGGACGGTCCAGTTGCATGTGGGGCTGCATTAAGGCTCCCCTGGGGAGTTCAGATGCACCCAAAGCCTTCCTTTGGGGGCACTTTTGGATGGGCGAATGGGGCTCCTAACACATTTTCTGTGGCTCGAGCTTTCAGTCGACTGCCAGACGTGCTAGGGCTATATTTAGGGATGCGGTGAAAGAGTGAACCCGGAGGGTCCAGTTGCATGTGGGGCTGCATAAAGGCTCCCCTGGGGAGTTCACTTGTACCCAAAGCCTTCCTCTGGGGGCACTTCTGGATAGGCGAATTAGGCTTTTAACGCATTTTCTGGGGCCCGAGTTTTCAGTCGACTGCCAGGCGGGCCAGGGGTATATTTAGGGTTGCTGTGAAAGAGTGAACCCGGAGGGTCCAGTTGCATGTGGGGCTGCATAAAGGCTCCCCTGGGGAGTTCAGTTGTACCCAAAGCCTTCCTCTGGGGGCACTTTTGGATGGACGAATTAGGCTTTTAACAATTTTTCTGTGGCCCGAGTTTTCAGTTTTCTGCCATGGTGGCTAGTGTTATATTTAGGGTTGCTTGTAAACAGCGAACACGGGGGGTCCAGTTGCATGTGGGGCTGCATAAAGGCTCCCCTGGGGAGTTCAGTTGTACCCAAAGCCTTCCATTGGGGGCCCTTTTGGATGGTCGAATGGGGCTTGTAGCACGTTTTCTGGGGCCCGATTTTTCAGTCGTCTGCCATGCGGGCCAGGACTATATTTAGGGTTGCTGTGAAAGAGCGAATACGGAGGGTCCAGTTGCATGTGGGGCTGCATAAAGGCTCCCCTGGGGAGTTCAGTTGTACCCAAAGCCTTCCTCTGGGGGCACTTCTGGATGGGCGAATTAGGCTTTAAACAGTTTTTCTGTGGCCCGAGTTTTCAGTTTTCTGCCATGGTGGCTAGGGTTATATTTAGGGTTGCTTGTAAACAGCGAACACGGAGGGTCCAGTTGCATGTGGGGCTGCGTTAAGACTCCCCTGGGGAGTTTAGATGTACCCAAAGCCTTCCTTTGGGGGCACTTTTGGATGGGCGAATGGGGCTCGTAACACATTTTCTGTGGCCCGAGCTTTCAGTCGACTGCCAGGCGTGCTAGGGCTATATTTAGGGTTGCTGTGAAAGAGTGAACCCGGAGGGTCCAGTTGCATGTGGGGCTGCATAAAGGCTCCCCTGGGGAGTTCAGATGTACCCAAAGCCTTCCTCTGGGGGCACTTTTGGATGGGCGAATTAGCCTTTTAACAGTTTTTCTGTGGCCCGAGTTTTCAGTCGACTGCCAGGCGGGCCAGGGATCTATTTAGGGTTGCTGTGAAAGAGCGAATACGGAGGGTCCAGTTGCATGTGGGGCTGCATAAAGGCTCCCCTGGGGAGTCCAGTTGTACCCAAAGCCTTCCTTTGGGGGCACTTTGGGATGGTCCAAGGGGAATCGCAATGCGTTTTCTGAGGCCCGCTTTTTCAGTCTTCTCCCATTGCGCCGAGAGTTATATTTAGGCTTGCGGTGAAAGAGTGAACCCGGAGGGTCCAGTTGCATGTGGGGCTGCGTAAAGGCTCCCCTGGGGAGTTCAGTTGTACCCAAAGCCTTCCTCTGGGGGCACTTTTGAATGGGCGAATTAGGCTTTTAATGCATTTTCTGTGGCCCGAGTTTTCAGTCGACTGCCAGGCGGGCCAGGGCTATATTTAGGGTTGCTGTGAAAGAGTGAACCCGGAGGGTCCAGTTGCATGTGGGGCTGCATAAAGGCTCCCCTGAGGAGTTCACTTGTACCCAAAGCCTTCCTCTGGGGGCACTTCTAGATGGGTGAATGGGGCTTGAAACGCTTTTTCTGTGGCCCGAGTTTTCAGTTTTCTGCCATGGTGGCTAGGGCTATATTTAGGGTTGCTCGTAAACAGCGAACACGGGGGGTCCAGTTGCGTATGGGCCTGCATAAAGGCTCCCCTGGGGAGTTCACTTGTACCCAAAGCCTTCCTCTGGCGGCACTTTTGGATGGGTGAATGGGGCTTGAAACGCAATTTCTAGAGTCCAAGTTTTCAGTCTTCTGCCATGGTGGCTAGGGGTATATATAGGGTTGCTCATAAACAGTGAACAAGGAGGGTCCAGTTGCATGTGGGGCTGCGTAAAGGCTCCCCTGGGGAGTTCACTTGTACCCAAAGCCTTCCTCTGGGGGCACTTTTGGATGGGCGAATTAGGCTTTTAACGCATTTTCTGGGGCCCGAGTTTTCAGTCGACTGCCAGGCGGGCCAGGGCTATATTTAGGGTTGCTGTAAGGAGCGAACACGGAGGGTCCAGTTGCATGTGGGGCTGCGTAAAGGCTCCCCTGGGGAGTTCACTTGTACCCAAAGCCTTCCTCTGGGGGCACTTTTGGATGGGCGAATTAGGCTTTTAACGCATTTTCTGGGGCCCGAGTTTTCAGTCGACTGCCAGGCGGGCCAGGGCTATATTTAGGGTTGCTGTAAGGAGCGAACACGGAGGGTCCAGTTGCATGTGGGGCTGCGTAAAGGCTCCCCTGGGGAGTTCAGATGTACCCAAAGCCTTCCTTTGGGGGCACTTTTGGATGGGCGAATGGGGCTCGTAACACATTTTCTGTGGCCCGAGCTTTCATTCGACCGCCAGGCGTGCTAGGGCTATATTTAGGGTTGCTGTGAAAGAGTGAACCAGGAGGGTCCAGTTGCATGTGGGGCTGCATAAAGGCTCCCCTGGGGAGTTCAGTTGTACCCAAAGCCTTCCTTTGGGGGCACTTCTGGATGGGTGAATGGGGCTTGAAACGCATTTTCTGGAGCCCGAGTTTTCAGTCTTCTACCATGGTGGCTAGGGGTATATTTAGGGTTGCTCGTAAACAGTGAACAAGGAGGGTCCAGTTGCATGTGGGGCTGCGTAAAGGCTCCCCTGGGGAGTTCACTTGTACCCAAAGCCTTCCTCTGGGGGCACTTTTGGATGGGCGAATTAGGCTTTTAATGCATTTTCTGGGGCCCGAGTTTTCAGTCGACTGCCAGGCGGGCCAGGGCTATATTTAGGGTTGCTGTGAAAGAGCGAATACGGAGGGTCCAGTTGCATGTGGGGCTGCATAAAGGCTCCCCTGGGGAGTTCACTTGTACCCAAAGCCTTCCTTTGGGGGCACTTCTGGATGGGTGAATGGGGCTTGAAACGCTTTTTCTGTGGCCCGAGTTTTCAGTTTTCTGCCATGCTGGCTAGTGTTATATTTAGGGTTGCTTGTAAACAGCGAACACGGGGGGTCCAGTTGCGTATGGGCCTGCATAAAGGCTCCCCTGGGGAGTTCACTTCTACCCAAAGCCTTCCTTTGGGGGCCCTTTTGGATGGTCGAATGGGGCTTGTAGCACGTTTTCTGGGGCCCGATTTTTCAGTCGTCTGCCATGCGGGCCAGGGCAATATTTAGGGTTGCTGTGAAAGAGTGAACCCGGAGGGTCCAGTTGCATGTGGGGCTGCATAAAGGCTCCCCTGGGGAGTTCACTTGTACCCAAAGCCTTCCTCTGGGGGCACTTTTGGATGGGCGAATTTGGCTTTTAACAATTTTTCTGTGGCCCGAGTTTTCAGTTTTCTTCCATGGTGGCTAGTGTTATATTTAGCGTTGCTTGTAAACAGCGAACACGGGGGATCCAGTTGCGTATGGGCCTGCATAAAGGCTCCCCTGGGGAGTTCACTTGTACAAAAAGCCTTCCTCTGGGGGCACTTTTGGATGGGCGAATTAGGCTTTTAACAGTTTTTCTGGGGCCCGAGTTTTCAGTCGACTGCCAGGCCGGCCAGGGATATATTTAGGGTTGCTGTGAAAGAGCGAATACAGAGGGTCCATTTGCATGTGGGGCTGCATAAAGGCTCCCCTGGGGAGTTCACTTGTACCCAAAGCCTTCCTTTGGGGGCACTTTGGGATGGTCCAAGGGGAATCGCAATGCGTTTTCTGAGGCCCGCGTTTTCAGTCTTCTCCCATTGCGCCGAGAGCTATATTTAGGCTTGCGGTGAAAGAGTGAACCCGGAGGGTCCAGTTGCATGTGGGGCTGCATAAAGGCTCCCCTGGGGAGTTCAGTTGTACCCAAAGCCTTCCTCTGGGGGCACTTTTGGATGGGCGAATTAGGCTTTTAAGGCATTTTCTGTGGCCCGAGTTTTCAGTCGACTGCCAGGCGGGCCAGGGCTATATTTAGGGTTGCTGTGAAAGAGTGAACCCGGAGGGTCCAGTTGCATGTGGGGCTGCATAAAGGCTCCCCTGGGGAGTTCAGTTGTACCCAAAGCCTTCCTTTGGGGGCACTTCTGGATGGGTGAATGATGCTTGAAACGCTTTTTCTGTGTCCCGAGTTTTCAGTTTTCTGCCATGCTGGATAGTGTTATATTTAGGGTTGCTTGTAAACAGCGAACACGGGGGGTCCAGTTGCGTATGGGCCTGCATAAAGGCTCCCCTGGGGAGTTCACTTCTACCCAAAGCCTTCGTTTGGGGGCACTTTTGGATGGTCGAATGGCGCTTGTAGCACGTTTTCTGGGGCCCGATTTTTCAGTCGTCTGCCATGCGGGCCAGGGTTATATTTAGGGTTGCTGTGAAAGAGCGAATACGGAGGGTCCAGTTGCATGTGGGGCTGCATAAAGGCTCCCCTGGGGAGTTCACTTGTACCCAAAGCCTTCCTTTGGGGGCACTTCTGGATGGGCGAAAGGGGCTTGAAACGCTTTTTCTGTGGCGCGAGTTTTCAGTCTTCTGCCATGCTGGCTAGGGTTATATTTAGGGTTGCTGAAAAGAGCGAACATGGAGGGTCCAGTTGCATGTGGGGTTGCGTTAAGGCTCCCCTGGGGAGTTCAGATGTACCCAAAGCCTTCCTTTGGGGGCACTTTTGGATGGGCGAATGGGGCTCCTAACACATTTTCTGTGGCCCGAGCTTTCAGTCGACTGCCAGGCGTGCTAGGGCTATATTTAGGGTTGCTGTGAAAGAGTGAACCAGGAGGGTCCAGTTGCATGTGGGGCTGCATAAAGGCTCCCCTGGGGAGTTCAGATGTACCCAAAGCCTTCCTCTGGGGGCACTTTTGGATGGGCGAATTAGCCTTTTAACAGTTGTTCTGGGGCCCTAGTTTTCAGTCGACTGCCAGGCGGGCCAGGGCGATATTTAGGGTTGCTGTGAAAGAGCGAATACGGAGGGTCCAGTTGCATGTGGGGCTGCGTTAAGGCTCCCCTGGGGAGTCCAGTTGTACCCAAAGCCTTCCTTTGGGGGCACTTTGGGATGGTCCAAGGGGAATCGCAATGCGTTTTCTGAGGCCCGCTTTTTCAGTCTTCTCCCATTGCGCCGAGAGCTATATTTAGGCTTGCGGTGAAAGAGTGAACCCGGAGGGTCCAGTTGCATGTGGGGCTGCATAAAGGCTCCCCTGGGGAGTTCAGTTGTACCCAAAGCCTTCCTTTGGGGGCACTTCTGGATGGGTGAATGGGGATTGAAACGCATTTTCTGGAGCCCCAGTTTTCAGTCTTCTGCCATGGTGGCTAGGGGTATATTAAGGGTTGCTGGTTAACAGTGAACAAGGAGGGTCCAGTTGCATGTGGGGCTGCATAAAGGCTCCCCTGGGGAGTTCAGTTGTACCCAAAGCCTTCCTTTGGGGGCACTTCTGGATGGGTGAATGGGGCTTGAAACGCATTTTCTGGAGCCCAAGTTTTCAGTCTTCTGCCATGGTGGCTAGGGGTATATTTAGGGTTGCTCGTAAACAGTGAACCCGGAGGGTCCAGTTGCATGTGGAGCTGCATAAAGGCTCCCCTGGGGAGTTCAGTTGTACCCAAAGCCTTCCTCTGGGGGCACTTTTGGATGGGCGAATTAGGCTTTTAACGCATTTTCTGGGGCCCGAGTTTCCAGTCGACTGCCAGGCCGGCCAGGGATATATTTAGGGTTGCTGTGAAAGAGTGAACCCGGAGGGTCCAGTTGCATGTGGGGCTGCATAAAGGCTCCCCTGGGGAGTTCACTTGTACCCAAAGCCTTCCTTTGGGGGCACTTCTGGATGGGTGAATGGGGCTTGAAACGCATTTTCTGGAGCCCGAGTTTTCAGCCTTCTGCCATGCTGGCTAGGGTTATATTTGGGTTGCTGAGAAAGAGTGATCCCGGAGGGTCCAGTTGCATGTGGGGCTGCGTAAAGGCTCCCCTGGGGAGTTCACTTGTACAAAAAGCCTTCCTCTGGGGGCACTTTTGGATGGGCAAATTAGGCTTTTAATGCATTTTCCGGGGCCCGAGTTTTCAGTCGACTGCCAGGCGGGCCAGGGCTATATTTAGGGTTGCTGTGAAAGAGCAAATACGGAGGGTCCAGTTGCATCTGGGGCTGCGTTAAGGCTCCCCTGGGGAGTCCAGTTGTACCCAAAGCCTTCCTTTGGGGGCACTTTTGGATGGTCCAAGGGGAATCGCAATGCGTTTTCTGAGGCCCGCTTTTTCAGTTTTCTCCCATTGCGCCGAGAGCTATATTTAGGCTTACGGTGAAAGAGTGAACCCGGAGGGTCCAGTTGCATGTGGGGCTGCATAAAGGCTCCCCTGGGGAGTTCACTTGTACCCAAAGCCTTCCTTTGGAGGCACTTCTAGATGGGTGAATGGGGCTTGAAACGCTTTTTCTGTGGCCCGAGTTTTCAGTTTTCTGCCATGGTGGCTAGGGGTATATTTAGGGTTGCTCGTAGACAGCGAACACGGGGGGTCCAGTTGCGGATGGGCCTGCATAAAGGCTCCCCTGGGGAGTTCACTTGTACCCAAAGCCTTCCTTTGGGGGCACTTTTGGATGGGCGAATTAGGCTTTTAATGCATTTTCTGGGGCCCGAGTTTTCAGTCGACTGCCAGGCGGGCCAGGGCTATATTTAGGCTTGCTGTGAAAGAGCGAATACGGAGGGTCCAGTTGCATGTGGGGCTGCATAAAGGCTCCCCTGGGGAGTTCACTTGTACCCAAAGCCTTCCTCTGGCGGCACTTTTGGATGGGTGAATGGGGCTTGAAACGCAATTTCTAGAGTCCAAGTTTTCAGTTTTCTGCCATGCTGGCTAGTGTTATATTTAGGGTTGCTTGTAAACAGCGAACACGGGGGGTCCAGTTGCGTATGGGCCTGCATAAAGGCTCCCCTGGGAAGTTCACTTCGACCCAAAGCCTTCCTTTGGGGGCCCTTTTGGATGGTCGAATGGGGCTTGTAGCACGTTTTCTGGGGCCCGATTTTTCAGTCGTCTGCCATGCGGGCCAGGGCTATATTTAGGGTTGCTGTGAAAGAGTGAACCCGGAGGGTCCAGTTGCATGTGGGGCTGCATAAAGGCTCCCCTGGGGAGTTCAGTTGTACCCAAAGCCTTCCTCTGGGGGCACTTTTGGATGGGCGAATTTGGCTTTTAACAGTTTTTCTGGGGCCCGAGTTTTCAGTTTTCTGCCATGGTGGCTAGTGTTATATTTAGGGTTGCTTGTAAACAGCGAACACGGGGGGTCCAGTTGCGTATGGGCCTGCATAAAGGCTCCCCTGGGGAGTTCAGATGTACTCAAAGCCTTCCTCTGGGGGCACTTCTGGATGGGCGAATGGGGCTCGTAACACATTTTCTGTGGCCCGAGCTTTCAGTCGACTGCCAGGCGTGCTAGGGCTATATTTAGACTTGCGGTGAAAGAGTGAACCCGGAGGGTCCAGTTGCATGTGGGGCTGCATAAAGGCTCCCCTGGGGAGTTCACTTGTACCCAAAGCCTTCCTTTGGGGGCACTTCTGGATGGGTGAATGGGGCTTGAAACGCATTTTCTGGAGCCCGAGTTTTCAGTTTTCTGCCATGGTGGCTAGGGGTATATTTAGGGTTGCTCGTAAACAGTGAACAAGGAGTGTCCAGTTGCATGTGGGGCTGCGTAAAGACTCCCCTGGGGAGTTCAGTTGTACCCAAAGCCTTCCTCTGGGGGCACTTTTGGATGGGCGAATTAGGCTTTTAACAGTTTTTCTGGGGCCCGAGTTTTCAGTCGACTGCCAGGCGGGCCAGGGCTATATTTAGGCTTGCGGTGAAAGAGTGAACCCGGAGGGTCCAGTTGCATGTGCGGCTGCATAAAGGCTCCCCTGGGGAGTTCACTTGTACCCAAAGCCTTCCTTTGGGGGCACTTTTGGATGGGTGAATGGGGCTTGAAACGCATTTTCTGGAGCCCGAGTTTTCAGTCTTCTGCCATGGTGGCTAGGGGTATATTTAGGGTTGCTCGTAAACACTGAACAAGGAGGGTCCAGTTGCATGTGGGGCTGCGTAAAGGCTCCCCTGGGGAGTTCAGTTGTACCCAAAGCCTTCCTCTGGGGGCACTTCTGGATGGGCGAATTAGGCTTTTAAGAGTTTTTCTGTGGCCCGAGTTTTCAGTTTTCTGCCATGGTGGCTAGGGGTATATTTAGGGTTGCTTGTAAACACCGAACACGGGGGGTCCAGTTGCGTATGGGCCTGCATAAAGGCTCCCCTGGGGAGTTCACTTTTACCCAAAGCCTTCCTTTGGGGGCACTTTTGGATGGTCGAATGGGGCTTCTAGCACGTTTTCTGGGGCCCGATTTTACAGTCGTCTGCCAGGCGGGCCAGGGCTATATTTAGGGTTGCTGTGAAAGAGCGAATACGGAGGGTCCAGTTGCATGTGGGGCTGCATAAAGGCTCCCCTGGGGAGTTCACTTGTACCCAAAGCCTTCCTTTGGGGGCACTTCTGGATGGGCGAAAGGGGCTTGAAACGCTTTTTCTGTGGCCCGAGTTTTCAGTCTTCTGCCATGCTGGCTAGGGTTATATTTAGGGTTGCTGTAAAGAGCGAACACGGAGGGTCCAGTTGCATGTGGGGCTGCGTTAAGGCTCCCCTGGGGAGTTCAGATGTACCCAAAGCCTTCCTTTGGGGGCACTTTTGGATGGGCGAATGGGGCTTCTAGCACGTTTTCTGTGGCCCGAGCTTTCAGTCGACTGCCAGACGTGCTAGGGCTATATTTATGGTTGCGGTGAAAGAGTGAACCCGGAGGGTCCAGTTGCATGTGGGGCTGCATAAAGGCTCCCCTGGGGAGTTCACTTGTACCCAAAGCCTTCCTCTGGGGGCACTTTTGTATGGGCGAATTAGGCTTTTAACAATTTTTCTGTGGCCCGAGTTTTCAGTTTTCTGCCATGGTGGCTAGTGTTATATTAAGGGTTGCTTGTAAACAGCGAACACGAGGGGTCCAGTTGCATGTGGGCCTGCATAAAGGCTCCCCTGGGGAGTTCAGTTGTACCCAAAGCCTTCCTTTGGGGGCCCTTTTGGATGGTCGAATGGGGCTTGTAGCACGTTTTCTGTGGCCCGATTTTTCAGTCGTCTGCCATGCGGGCCAGGGATATATTTAGGGTTGCTGTGAAAGAGCGAATACGGAGGGTCCAGTTGCATGTGGGGCTGCATAAGGGCTCCACTGGGGAGTTCACTTGTACCCAAAGCCTTCCTCTGGGGGCACTTCTGGATGGGCGAATTAGGCTTTAAACAGTTTTGCTGTGGCCCGAGTTTTCAGTTTTCTACCATGGTGGCTAGGGTTATATTTAGGGTTGCTTGTAAACAGCGAACACGGAGGGTCCAGTTGCATGTGGGGCTGCGTAAAGGCTCCCCTGGGGAGTTCAGATGTACCCAAAGCCTTCCTCTGGGGGCACTTTTGGATGGGCGAATGGGGCTCGTAACACATTTTCTGTGGCCCGAGCTTTCAGTCTACTGCCAGGCGTGCTAGGGCTATATTTAGACTTGCGGTGAAAGAGTGAACCCGGAGGGTCCAGTTGCATGTGGGGCTGCATAAAGGCTCCCCTGGGGAGTTCAGTTGTACCCAAAGCCTTCCTTTGGGGGCACTTCTGGATGGGTGAATGGGGCTTGAAATGCTTTTTCTGTGGCCCGAGTTTTCAGTTTTCTGCCATGCTGGCTAGTGTTATATTTAGGGTTACTTGCAAACAACGAACACGGGGGGTCCAGTTGCGTATGGGCCTGCATAAAGGCTCCCCTGGGGAGTTCACTTCTACCCAAAGCCTTCCTTTGGGGGCACTTTTGGATGGTCGAATGGGGCTTGTAGCACGTTTTCTGGGGCCCGATTTTTCAGTCGTCTGCCATGCGGGCCAGGGTTATATTTAGGGTTGCTTTGAAAGAGCGAATACGGAGGGTCCAGTTGCATGTGGGGCTGCATAAAGGCTCCCCTGGGGAGTTCAGCTGTACCCAAAGCCTTCCTCTGGGGGCACTTCTGGATGGGCGAAAGGGGCTTGAAACGCTTTTTCTGTGGCCCGAGTTTTCAGTCTTCTGCCATGCTGGCTAGGGTTATATTTAGGGTTGCTGTAAAGAGCGAACACGGAGGGTCCAGTTGCATGTGGGGCTGCGTTAAGGCTCCCCTGGGGAGTTCAGTTGTACCCAAAGCCTTCCTTTGGGGGCACTTCTGGATGGGTGAATGGGGCTTGAAACGCATTTTCTGGAGCCCGAGTTTTCAGTTTTCTGCCATGGTGGCTAGGGGTATATTTAGGGTTGCTCGTAAACAGTGAACAAGGAGGGTCCAGTTGCATGTGGGGCTGCGTAAAGGCTCCCCTGGGGAGTTCAGTTGTACCCAAAGCCTTCCTCTGGGGGCACTTTTGGATGGGCGAATTAGGCTTTTAACGCATTTTCTGGGGCCCGAGTTTTCAGTCGACTGCCAGGCGGGCCAGGGCTATATTTAGGGTTGCTGTGAAAGAGTGAACCCGGAGGGTCCAGTTGCATGTAGGGCTGCATAAAGGCTCCCCTGGGGAGTTCAGTTGTACCCAAAGCCTTCCTTTGGGGGCACTTCTGGATGGGTGAATGGGGCTTGAAACGCTTTTTCTGTGGCCCGAGTTTTCAGTTTTCTTCCATGGTGGCTAGTGTTATATTTAGGGTTGCTTGTAAACAGCGAACACGGGGGGTCCAGTTGCGTATGGACCTGCATAAAGGCTCCCCTGGGGAGTTCACTTGTACCCAAAGCCTTCCTTTGGGGGCACTTTTGGATGGTCGAATGGGGCTTGTAGCACGTTTTCTGGGGCCCGATTTTTCAGTCGTCTGCCAGGCGTGCCAGGGCTATATTTAGGGTTGCGGTGAAAGAGTGAACCCGGAGGGTCCAGTTGCATGTGGGGCTGCATAAAGGCTCCCCTGGGGAGTTCAGTTGTACCCAAAGCCTTCCTCTGGGGGCACTTTTGGATGGGCGAATTAGGCTTTTAACAGTTTTTCTGGGGCCCGAGTTTTCAGTTTTCTTCCATGGTTGCTAGTGTTATATTTAGGGTTGCTTGTAAACAGCGAACACGGGGGGTCCAGTTGCGTATGGGCCTGCATAAAGGCTCCCCTGGGGAGTTCAGTTGTACCCAAAGCCTTCCTTTGGGGGCACTTTTGGATGGTCGAATGGGGCTTGAAGCACGTTTTCTGGGGCCCGATTTTTCAGTCGTCTGCCATGCGGGCCAGGGTTATATTTAGGGTTGCTGTGAAAGAGCGAATACGGAGGGTCCAGTTGCATGTGGGGCTGCATAAAGGCTCCCCTGGGGAGTTCACTTGTACCCAAAGCCTTCCTCTGGGGGCACTTTTGGATGGGTGAATTAGTCTTATAACGCATTCTCTGGAGCCCGAGTTTTCAGTCGAATGCCAGGCGGGCCAGGGCTATATTTAGGGTTGCTGTGAAAGAGTGAACCCGGAGGGTCCAGTTGCATGTGGGGCTGCATAAAGGCTCCCCTGGGGAGTTCAGTTGTACCCAAAGCCTTCCTTTGGGGGCACTTTTGGATGGGTGAATGGGGCTTCAAACGCTTTTTCTGTGGCCCGAGTTTTCAGTCTTCTGCCATGGTGGCTAGGGTTATATTTAGGGTTGCTGTAAAGAGCGAACACGGAGGGTCCAGTTGCATGTGGGGCTGCGTAAAGGCTCCCCTGGGGAGTTCAGATGTACCCAAAGCCTTCCTTTGGGGGCACTTTTGGATGGGCGAATGGGGCTCGTAACACATTTTCTGTGGCCCGAGCTTTCAGTCGACTGCCAGGTGTGCTAGGGCTATATTTAGGCTTGCGGTGAAAGAGTGAACCCGGAGGGTCCAGTTGCATGTGGGGCTGCATAAAGGCTCCCCTGGGGAGTTCACTTGTACCCAAAGCCTTCCTCTGGGGGCACTTTTGGATGGGCAAATTAGCCTTTTAACAGTTTTTCTGGGGCCCGAGTTTTCAGTCGACTGCCAGGCGGGCCAGGGCTATATTTAGGGTTGCTGTGAAAGAGCGAATACGGAGGGTCCAGTTGCATGTGGGGCTGCGTTAAGGCTCCCCTGGGGCGTCCAGTTGTACCCAAAGCCTTCCTCTGGGGGCACTTTTGGATGGTCCAAGGGGAATCGCAATGCGTTTTCTTAGGCCCGCTTTTTCAGTCTTCTCCCATTGCGCCGAGGGCTATATTTAGGCTTGCGGTGAAAGAGTGAACCCGGAGGGTCCAGTTGCATGTGGGGCTGCATAAAGGCTCCCCTGGGGAGTTCAGTTGTACCCAAAGCCTTCCTTTGGGGGCACTTCTGGATGGGTGAATGGGGCTTGAAATGCTTTTTCTGGAGCCCGAGTTTTCAGTTTTCTGCCATGCTGGCTAGTGTTATATTTAGGGTTGCTTGTAAACAGCGAACACGGGGGGTCCAGTTGCGTATGGGCCTGCATAAAGGCTCCCCTGGGGAGTTCAGTTGTACCCAAAGCCTTCCTTTGGGGGCACTTTTGGATGGGCGAATGGGGCTCCTAACACATTTTCTGTGGCCCGAGCTTTCAGTCGACTGCCAGACGTGCTAGGGCTATATTTAGGGTTGCGGTGAAAGAGTGAACCGGGAGGGTCCAGTTGCATGTGGGGCTGCATAAAGGCTCCCCTGGGGAGTTCACTTGTACCCAAAGCCTTCCTTTGGGGGCACTTCTGGATGGGTGAATGGGGCTTGAAACGCATTTTCTGGAGCCCGAGTTTTCAGACTTCTGCCATGGTGGCTAGGGGTATATTTAGGGTTGCTCGTAAACAGTGAACAAGGAGGGTCCAGTTGTATGTGGGGCTGCGTAAAGGCTCCCCTGGGGAGTTCAGTTGTACCCAAAGCCTTCCTCTGGGGGCACTTTTGGATGGGCGAATTAGGCTTTTAACGCATTTTCTGGGGCCCGAGTTTTCAGTCGACTGCCAGGCGGGCCAGGGCTATATTTAGGGTTGCTGTGAAAGAGTGAACCCGGAGGGTCCAGTTGCATGTGGGGCTGCATAAAGGCTCCCCTGGGGAGTTCACTTGTACCCAAAGCCTTCCTTTGGGGGCACTTCTGGATGGGTGAATGGGGCTTGAAACGCATTTTCTGGAGCCCAAATTTTCAGTCTTCTGCCATGGTGGCTAGGGGTATATTTAGGGTTGCTGTAAGGAGTTAACACGGAGGGTCCAGTTGCATGTGGGGTTGCGTAAAGTCTCCCCTGGGGAGTTCAGTTGTACCCAAAGCCTTCCTTTGGGGGCACTTTTGGATGGGCGAATGGGGCTCGTAACACATTTTCTGTGGCCCGAGCTTTCATTCGACTGCCAGGCGTGCTAGGGCTATATTTAGGCTTGCGGTGAAAGAGTGAACCCCTAGGGTCCAGTTGCATGTGGGGCTGCATAAAGGCTCCCCTGGGGAGTTCACTTGTACCCAAAGCCTTCCTCTGGGGGCACTTCTGGATGGGCGAAAGGGGCTTGAAACGCTTTTTCTGTGGCCCGAGTTTTCAGTTTTCTGCCATGCTGGCTAGTGTTATATTTAGGGTTGCTTGTAAACAGCGAACACGGGGGGTCCAGTTGCGTATGGGCCTGCATAAAGGCTCCCCTGGGGAGTTCAGTTGTACCCAAAGCCTTCCTTTGGGGGCACTTTTGGATGGTCGAATGGGGCTTGTAGCACGTTTTCTGGGGCCCGATTTTTCAGTCGTCTGCCAGGCGTGCCAGGGCTATATTTAGGGTTGCTGTGAAAGAGCGAATACGGAGGGTCCAGTTGCATGTGGGGCTGCATAAAGGCTCCCCTGGGGAGTTCAGTTGTACCCAAAGCCTTCCTCTGGGGGCACTTCTGGATGGGCGAATTAGGCTTTAAACAGTTTTTCTGTGGCCCGAGTTTTCAGTTTTCTGCCATGGTGGCTAGGGTTTTAGTTAGGGTTGCTTGTAAACAGCGAACACGGAGGGTCCAGTTGCATGTGGAGCTGCGTTAAGGCTCCCCTGGGGAGTTCAGATGTACTCAAAGCCTTCCTCTAGGGGCACTTTTGGATGGGCGAATGGGGCTCCTAACACATTTTCTGTGGCCCGAGCTTTCAGTCGACTGCCAGGCATGCTAGGGCTATATTTAGACTTGCGGTGAAAGAGTGAACCCGGAGGGTCCAGTTGCATGTGGGGCTGCATAAAGGCTCCCCTGGGGAGTTCACTTGTACCCAAAGCCTTCCTCTGGGGGCACTTCTGGATGGGTGAATTGGGCTTGAAACGCATTTTCTGGAGCCCGAGTTTTCAGTTTTCTGCCATGGTGGCTAGGGGTATATTTAGGGTTGCTGTGAAAGAGTGAACCCGGAGGGTCCAGTTGCATGTGGGGCTGCATAAAGGCTCCCCTGGGGAGTTCACTTGTACCCAAAGCCTTCCTCTGGGGGCACTTCTGGATGGGCGAAAGGGGCTTGAAACGCTTTTTCTGTGGCCCGAGTTTTCAGTCTTCTGCCATGCTGGCTAGTGTTATATTTAGGGTTGCTTGTAAACAGCGAACACGGGGGGTCCAGTTGCGTATGGGCCTGCATAAAGGCTCCCCTGGGGAGTTCAGTTGTACCCAAAGCCTTCCTTTGGGGGCACTTTTGGATGGGCGAATGGGGCTCCTAACACATTTTCTGTGGCCCGAGCTTTCAGTCGACTGCCAGGTGTGCTAGGGATATATTTAGGCTTGCGGTGAAAGAGCGAATACGGAGGGTCCAGTTGCATGTGGGGCTGCATAAAGGCTCCCCTGGGGAGTTCACTTGTACCCAAAGCCTTCCTTTGGGGGCACTTCTGGATGGGTGAATGGGGCTTGAAACGCATTTTCTGGAGCCCGAGTTTTCAGACTTCTGCCATGGTGGCTAGGGGTATATTTAGGGTTGCTCGTAAACACTGAACAAGGAGGGTCCAGTTGCATGTGGGGCTGCGTAAAGGCTCCCCTGGGGAGTTCACTTGTACCCAAAGCCTTCCTTTGGGGGCACTTTTGGATGGGCGAATTAGGCTTTTAACGCATTTTCTGGGGCCCAAGTTTTCAGTCGACTGCCAGGCGGGCCAGGGGTATATTTAGGGTTGCTGTGAAAGAGTGAACCCGGAGGGTCCAGTTGCATGTGGGGCTGCATAAAGGCTCCCCTGGGGAGTTCACTTGTACCCAAAGCCTTCCTTTGGGGGCACTTCTGGATGGGTAAATGGGGCTTGAAACGCTTTTTCTGGGGCCCGAGTTTTCAGTCTTCTGCCATGGTGGCTAGGGGTATATTTAGGGTTGCTCGTAAACAGTGAACAAGGAGGGTCCAGTTGCATGTGGGGCTGCGTAAAGGCTCCCCTGGGGAGTTCAGTTGTACCCAAAGCCTTCCCTTGGGGGCACTTCTGGATGGGTAAATGGGGCTTGAAACTCTTTTTCTGTGACCCGAGTTTTCAGTCTTCTGCCATGCTGGCTAGGGTTATATTTAGGGTTGCTGTAAAGAGCGAACACGGAGGGTCCAGTTGCATGTGGGGCTGCATAAAGGCTCCCCTGGGGAGTTCAGCTGTACCCAAAGCCTTCCTTTGGGGGCACTTCTGGATGGGTGAATGGGGCTTGAAACGCATTTTCTGGAGCCCAAATTTTCAGTCTTCTGCCATGGTGGCTAGGGGTATATTTAGGGTTGCTGTAAAGAGCGAACACGGAGGGTACAGTTGCATGTGGGGTTGCGTAAAGTCTCCCCTGGGGAGTTCAGATGTACCCAAAGCCTTCCTCTGGGGGCACTTTTGGATGGGCGAATGGGGCTTGTAGCACGTTTTCTGGGGCCCGAGCTTTCAGTCGACTGCCAGGCGTGCTAGGGTTATATTTAGGCTTGCGGTGAAAGAGTGAACCCGGAGGGTCCAGTTGCATGTGGGGCTGCATAAAGGCTCCCCTGGGGAGTTCAGTTGTACCCAAAGCCTTCCTCTGGGGGCACTTTTGGATGGGCGAATTAGGCTTTTAACAATTTTTCTGTGTCCCGAGTTTTCAGTTTTCTGCCATGGTGGCTAGTGTTATATTTAGGGTTGCTTGTAAACAGCGAACACGGGGGGTCCAGTTGCATGTGGGCCTGCATAAAGGCTCCCCTGGGGAGTTCAGTTGTACCCAAAGCCTTCCTTTGGGGGCACTTTTGGATGGTCGAATGGGGCTTGTAGCACGTTTTCTGGGGCCCGATTTTTCAGTCGTCTTCCAGGCGTGCCAGGGCTATATTTAGGGTTGCTGTGAAAGAGCGAATACGGAGGGTCCAGTTGCATGTGGGGCTGCATAAAGGCTCCCCTGGGGAGTTCAGTTGTACCCAAAGCCTTCCTCTGGGGGCACTTCTGGATGGGCGAATTAGGCTTTAAACAGTTTTTCTGGGGCCCGAGTTTTCAGTCGACTGCCAGGCGGGCCAGGGCTATATTTAGGGTTGCTGTGAAAGAGCGAATACGGAGGGTCCAGTTGCATGTGGGGCTGCATAAAGGCTCCCCTGGGGAGTTCAGTTGGACCCAAAGCCTTCCTCTGGGGGCACTTCTGGATGGGCGAATTAGGCTTTTAACAATTTTTCTGTGTCCCGAGTTTTCAGTTTTCTGCCATGGTGGCTAGTGTTATATTTAGGGTTGCTTGTAAACAGCGAACACGGGGGGTCCAGTTGCATGTGGGCCTGCATAAAGGCTCCCCTGGGGAGTTCAGTTGTACCCAAAGCCTTCCTTTGGGGGCACTTTTGGATGGGCGAATGGGGCTCCTAACACATTTTCTGTGGCCCGAGTTTTCAGTCGACTGCCAGGTGTGCTAGGGATATATTTAGGCTTGCGGTGAAAGAGCGAATACGGAGGGTCCAGTTGCATGTGGGGCTGCATAAAGGCTCCCCTGGGGAGTTCACTTGTACCCAAAGCCTTCCTTTGGGGGCACTTCTGGATGGGTGAATGGGGCTTGAAACGCATTTTCTGGAGCCCGAGTTTTCAGACTTCTGCCATGGTGGCTAGGGGTATATTTAGGGTTGCTCGTAAACAGTGAACAAGGAGGGTCCAGTTGCATGTGGGGCTGCGTAAAGGCTCCCCTGGGGAGTTCAGTTGTACCCAAAGCCTTCCTCTGGGGGCACTTTTGGATGGGCGAATTAGGCTTTTAACGCATTTTCTGGGGCCCGAGTTTTCAGTCGACTGCCAGGCGGGCCAGGGGTATATTTAGGGTTGCTGTGAAAGAGTGAACCCGGAGGGTCCAGTTGCATGTGGGGCTGCATAAAGGCTCCCCTGGGGAGTTCAGTTGTACCCAAAGCCTTCCTTTGGGGGCACTTCTGGATGGGTGAATGGGGCTTGAAACGCATTTTCTGGAGCCCAAATTTTCAGTCTTCTGCCATGGTGGCTAGGGGTATATTTAGGGTTGCTGTAAAGAGCGAACACGGAGGGTACAGTTGCATGTGGGGTTGCGTAAAGTCTCCCCTGGGGAGTTCAGATGTACCCAAAGCCTTCCTCTGGGGGCACTTTTGGATGGGCGAATGGGGCTCGTAACACATTTTCTGTGGCCCGAGCTTTCAGTCGACTGCCAGGCGTGCTAGGGTTATATTTAGGCTTGCGGTGAAAGAGTGAACCCGGAGGGTCCAGTTGCATGTGGGGCTGCATAAAGGCTCCCCTGGGGAGTTCAGTTGTACCCAAAGCCTTCCTCTGGGGGCACTTTTGGATGGGCGAATTAGGCTTTTAACAATATTTCTGTGTCCCGAGTTTTCAGTTTTCTGCCATGGTGGCTAGTGTTATATTTAGGGTTGCTTGTAAACAGCGAACACGGGGGGTCCAGTTGCATGTGGGCCTGCATAAAGGCTCCCCTGGGGAGTTCAGTTGTACCCAAAGCCTTCCTTTGGGGGCACTTTTGGATGGTCGAATGGGGCTTGTAGCACGTTTTCTGGGGCCCGATTTTTCAGTCGTCTTCCAGGCGTGCCAGGGCTATATTTAGGGTTGCTGTGAAAGAGCGAATACGGAGGGTCCAGTTGCATGTGGGGCTGCATAAAGGCTCCCCTGGGGAGTTCAGTTGTACCCAAAGCCTTCCTCTGGGGGCACTTCTGGATGGGCGAATTAGGCTTTAAACAGTTTTTCTGGGGCCCGAGTTTTCAGTCGACTGCCAGGCGGGCCAGGGCTATATTTAGGGTTGCTGTGAAAGAGCGAATACGGAGGGTCCAGTTGCATGTGGGGCTGCATAAAGGCTCCCCTGGGGAGTTCAGTTGGACCCAAAGCCTTCCTCTGGGGGCACTTCTGGATGGGCGAATGGGGCTTGAAACGCTTTTTCTGTGGCCCGAGTTTTCAGTTTTCTGCCATGCTGGCTAGTGTTATATTTAGTGTTGCTTGTAAACAGCGAACACGGGGGGTCCAGTTGCATATGGGCCTGCATAAAGGCTCCCCTGGGGAGTTCAGTTGTACCCAAAGCCTTCCTCTGGGGGCACTTTTGGATGGTCGAATGGGGCTTGAAGCACGTTTTCTGGGCCCGATTTTTCAGTCGTCTGCCATGCGGGCCAGGGTTATATTTAGGGTTGCTGTGAAAGAGCAAATACGGAGGTTCCAGTTGCATGTGGGGCTGCATAAAGGCTCCCCTGGGGAGTTCAGTTGTACCCAAAGCCTTCCTCTGGGGGCACTTCTGGATGGGCGAAAGGGGCTTGAAACGCTTTTTCTGTGGCCCGAGTTTTCAGTCTTCTGCCATGCTGGCTAGGGTTATATTTAGGGTTGCTTGTAAAGAGCGAACACGGAGGGTCCAGTTGCATGTGGGGCTGCGTAAAGGCTCCCCTGGGGAGTTCAGATGTACCCAAAGCCTTGCTTTGGGGGCACTTTTGGATGGGCGAATGGGGCTCGTAACACTTTTTCTGTGGCCCGAAATTTCAGTCAACTGCCAGACGTGCTAGGGATATATTTAGGCTTGCGGTGAAAGAGTGAACCCGGAGGGTCCAGTTGCATGTGGGGCTGCGTAAAGGCTCCCCTGGGGAGTTCACTTGTACCCAAAGCCTTCCTCTGGGGGCACTTTTGGATGGGCGAATTAGGCTTTTAACAGTTTTTCTGGGGCCCGAGTTTTCAGTCGACTGCCAGGCGGGCCAGGGCGATATTTAGGGTTGCTGTGAAAGAGCGAATACGGAGGGTCCAGTTGCATGTGGGGCTGCGTTAAGGCTCCCCTGGGGAGTCCAGTTGTACCCAAAGCCTTCCTTTGGGGGCACTTTGGGATGGTCCAAGGGGAATCGCAATGCGTTTTCTGAGGCCCGCTTTTTCAGTCTTCTCCCATTGCGCCGAGGGCTATATTTAGGCTTGCGGTGAAAGAGTGAACCCGGAGGGTCCAGTTGCATGTGGGGCTGCATAAAGGCTCCCCTGGGGAGTTCAGCTGTACCCAAAGCCTTCCTTTGGGGGCACTTGTGGATGGGCGAATGGGGCTCGTAACACATTTTCTGTGGCCCGAGCTTTCAGTCGACTGCCAGGCGTGCTAGGGTTATATTTAGGCTTGCGGTGAAAGAGTGAACCCGGAGGGTCCAGTTGCATGTGGGGCTGCATAAAGGCTCCCCTGGGGAGTTCAGTTGTACCCAAAGCCTTCCTCTGGGGGCACTTTTGGATGGGCGAATTAGGCTTTTAACAATTTTTCTGTGTCCCGAGTTTTCAGTTTTCTGCCATGGTGGCTAGTGTTATATTTAGGGTTGCTTGTAAACAGCGAACACGGGGGGTCCAGTTGCATGTGGGCCTGCATAAAGGCTCCCCTGGAGAGTTCAGTTGTACCCAAAGCCTTCCTTTGGGGGCACTTGTGGATGGGTAAATGGGGCTTGAAACACATTTTCTGGAGCCCGAGTTTTCAGTTTTCTGCCATGCTGGCTAGTGTTATATTTAGGGTTGCTTGTAAACAGCGAACACGGGGGGTCCAGTTGCATATGGGCCTGCATAAAGGCTCCCCTGGGGAGTTCAGTTGTACCCAAAGCCTTCCTCTGGGGGCACTTTTGGATGGTCGAATGGGGCTTGAAGCACGTTTTCTGGGCCCGATTTTTCAGTCGTCTGCCATGCGGGCCAGGGTTATATTTAGGGTTGCTGTGAAAGAGCAAATACGGAGGGTCCAGTTGCATGTGGGGCTGCATAAAGGCTCCCCTGGGGAGTTCACTTGTACCCAAAGCCTTCCTCTGGGGGCACTTTTGGATGTGCGAATTAGGCTTTTAACGCATTCTCTGGAGCCCGAGTTTTCAGTCGACTGCCAGGCGGGCCAGGGCTATATTTAGGGTTGCTGTGAAAGAGTGAACCCGGAGGGTCCAGTTGCATGTGGGGCTGCATAAAGGCTCCCCTGGGGAGTTCACTTGTACCCAAAACCTTCCTTTGGGGGCACTTCTGGATGGGTGAATGGGGCTTGAAACGCATTTTCTGGAGCCCGAGTTTTCAGTCTTCTGCCATGGTGGCTAGGGGTATATTTAGGGTTGCTCGTAAACAGTGAACAAGGAGGGTCCAGTTGCATGTGGGGCTGCATAAAGGCTCCCCTGGGGAGTTCACTTGTACCCAAAGCCTTCCTCTGGGGGCACTTTTGGATGGGCGAATTAGGCTTTTAAGGCATTTTCTGTGGCCCGAGTTTTCAGTCGACTGCCAGGCGGGCCAGGGCTATATTTAGGGTTGCTGTGAAAGAGCGAATACGGAGGGTCCAGTTGCATGTGGGGCTGCATAAAGGCTCCCCTGGGGAATTCAGTTGTACCCAAAGCCTTCCTCTGGGGGCACTTTTGGATGGGCGAATTAGGCTTTAAACAGTTTTTCTGGAGCCCGAGTTTTCAGTTTTCTGCCATGCTGGCTAGTGTTATATTTAGGGTTGCTTGTAAACAGCGAACACGGGGGGTCCAGTTGCGTATGGGCCTGCATAAAGGCTCCCCTGGGGAGTTCAGTTGTACCCAAAGCCTTCCTTTGGGGGCACTTTTGGATGGTCGAATGGGGCTTGAAGCACGTTTTCTGGGGCCCGATTTTTCAGTCGTCTGCCATGCGGGCCAGGGTTATATTTAGGGTTGCTGTGAAAGAGCGAATACGGAGGGTCCAGTTGCATGTGGGGCTGCATAAAGGCTCCCCTGGGGAGTTCAGTTGTACCCAAAGCCTTCCTCTGGGGGCACTTCTGGATGGGCGAAAGGGGCTTGAAACGCTTTTTCTGTGGCCCGAGTTTTCAGTCTTCTGCCATGCTGGCTAGGGTTATATTTAGGGTTGCTTGTAAAGAGCGAACACGGAGGGTCCAGTTGCATGTGGGGCTGCGTAAAGGCTCCCCTGGGGAGTTCAGATGTACCCAAAGCCTTGCTTTGGGGGCACTTTTGGATGGGCGAATGGGGCTCGTAACACTTTTTCTGTGGCCCGAAATTTCAGTCAACTGCCAGACGTGCTAGGGATATATTTAGGCTTGCGGTGAAAGAGTGAACCCGGAGGGTCCAGTTGCATGTGGGGCTGCGTAAAGGCTCCCCTGGGGAGTTCACTTGTACCCAAAGCCTTCCTCTGGGGGCACTTTTGGATGGGCGAATTAGGCTTTTAACAGTTTTTCTGGGGCCCGAGTTTTCAGTCGACTGCCAGGCGGGCCAGGGCGATATTTAGGGTTGCTGTGAAAGAGCGAATACGGAGGGTCCAGTTGCATGTGGGGCTGCGTTAAGGCTCCCCTGGGGAGTCCAGTTGTACCCAAAGCCTTCCTTTGGGGGCACTTTGGGATGGTCCAAGGGGAATCGCAATGCGTTTTCTGAGGCCCGCTTTTTCAGTCTTCTCCCATTGCGCCGAGGGCTATATTTAGGCTTGCGGTGAAAGAGTGAACCCGGAGGGTCCAGTTGCATGTGGGGCTGCATAAAGGCTCCCCTGGGGAGTTCAGCTGTACCCAAAGCCTTCCTTTGGGGGCACTTGTGGATGGGCGAATGGGGCTCGTAACACATTTTCTGTGGCCCGAGCTTTCAGTCGACTGCCAGGCGTGCTAGGGTTATATTTAGGCTTGCGGTGAAAGAGTGAACCCGGAGGGTCCAGTTGCATGTGGGGCTGCGTAAAGGCTCCCCTGGGGAGTTCAGTTGTACCCAAAGCCTTCCTCTGGGGGCACTTTTGGATGGGCGAATTAGGCTTTTAACAATTTTTCTGTGTCCCGAGTTTTCAGTTTTCTGCCATGGTGGCTAGTGTTATATTTAGGGTTGCTTGTAAACAGCGAACACGGGGGGTCCAGTTGCATGTGGGCCTGCATAAAGGCTCCCCTGGAGAGTTCAGTTGTACCCAAAGCCTTCCTTTGGGGGCACTTTTGGATGGTCGAATGGGGCTTGTAGCACGTTTTCTGGGGCCCGATTTTTCAGTCGTCTTCCAGGCGTGCCAGGGCTATATTTAGGGTTGCTGTGAAAGAGCGAATACGGAGGGTCCAGTTGCATGTGGGGCTGCATAAAGGCTCCCCTGGGGAGTTCAGTTGTACCCAAAGCCTTCCTCTGGGGGCACTTCTGGATGGGTGAATGGGGCTTGAAACGCATTTTCTGGAGCCCGAGTTTTCAGTTTTCTGCCATGGTGGCTAGGGGGATATTTAGGGTTGCTCGTAAACAGTGAACAAGGAGGGTCCAGTTGCATGTGGGGCTGCATAAAGGCTCCCCTAGGGAGTTCACTTGTACCCAAAGCCTTCCTCTGGGTGCACTTTTGGATGGGCGAATTAGGCTTTAAACAGTTTTTCTGGGGCCCGAGTTTTCAGTCGACTGCCAGGCGGGCCAGGGCTATATTTAGGGTTGCTGTGAAAGAGCGAATACGGAGGGTCCAGTTGCATGTGGGGTTGCATAAAGGCTCCCCTGGGGAGTTCAGTTGGACCCAAAGCCTTCCTCTGGGGGCACTTCTGGATGGGCGAAAGGGGCTTGAAACGCTTTTTCTGTGGCCCGAGTTTTCAGTTTTCTGCCATGCTGGCTAGGGTTATATTTAGGGTTGCTTGTAAACAGCGAACACGGGGGGTCCAGTTGCATATGGGCCTGCATAAAGGCTCCCCTGGGGAGTTCAGTTGTACCCAAAGCCTTCCTCTGGGGGCACTTTTGGATGGTCGAATGGGGCTTGAAGCACGTTTTCTGGGCCCGATTTTTCAGTCGTCTGCCATGCGGGCCAGGGTTATATTTAGGGTTGCTGTGAAAGAGCAAATACGGAGGGTCCAGTTGCATGTGGGGCTGCATAAAGGCTCCCCTGGGGAGTTCAGTTGTACCCAAAGCCTTCCTTTGGGGGCACTTCTGCATGGGCGAAAGGAGCTTGAAACGCTTCTTTATGGCCCGAGCTTTCAGTCCACTGCCTGGCGTGCTAGGGATATATTTAGGCTTGCGGTGAAAGAGTGAACCCGGAGGGTCCAGTTGCATGTGGGGCTGCATAAAGGCTCCCCTGGGGAGTTCAGTTGTACCCAAAGCCTTCCTTTGGGGGCACTTCTGGATGGGTGAATTGGGCTTGAAACACATTTTCTGGAGCCCGAGTTTTCAGTCTTCTGCCATGATGGCTAGGGGTATATTTAGAGTTGCTCGTAAACAGTGAACAAGGAGGGTCCAGTTGCATGTGGGGCTGCATAAAGGCTCCCCTGGGGAGTTCAGTTGTACCCAAAGCCTTCCTCTGGGGGCACTTTTGGATGGGCGAATTAGGCTTTTAATGCATTTTCTGGGGCCCGAGTTTTCAGTCGATTGCCAGGCGGGCCAGGGCTATATTTAGGGTTGCTGTGAAAGAGTGAACCCGGAGGGTCCAGTTGCATGTGGGGCTGCATAAAGGCTCCCCTGGGGAGTTCAGTTGTACCCAAAGCCTTCCTTTGGGGGCACTTCTGGATGGGTGAATGGGGCTTGAAACGCTTTTTATGTGGCCCGAGTTTTCAGTCTTCTGCCATGGTGGCTAGGGGTATATTTAGGGTTGCTCGTAAACAGTGAACAAGGAGGGTCCAGTTGCATGTGGGGCTGCGTAAAGGCTCCCCTGGGGAGTTCACTTGTACCCAAAGCCTTCCTCTGGGGGCACTTGTGGATGGGTAAATGGGGCTTGAAACACATTTTCTGGAGCCCGAGTTTTCAGTCTTCTGCCATGCTGGCTAGGGGTATATTTAGGGTTGCTGTAAAGAGCGAACACGGAGGGTCCAGTTGCATGTGGGGCTGCGTTAAGGCTCCCCTGGGGAGTTCAGTTGTACCCAAAGCCTTCCTTTGGGGGCACTTCTGGATGGGCGAAAGGAGCTTGAAACGCTTTTTTATGGCCCGAGCTTTAAGTCCACTGCCTGGCGTGCTAGGGATATATTTAGGCTTGCGGTGAAAGAGTGAACCCGGAGGGTCCAGTTGCATGTGGGGCTGCATAAAGGCTCCCCTGGGGAGTTCACTTGTACCCAAAGCCTTCCTTTGGGGGCACTTCTGGATGGGTGAATTGGGCTTGAAACGCATTTTCTGGAGCCCGAGTTTTCAGTCTTCTGCCATGATGGCTAGGGGTATATTTAGAGTTGCTCGTAAACAGTGAACAAGGAGGGTCCAGTTGCATGTGGGGCTGCATAAAGGCTCCCCTGGGGAGTTCAGTTGTACCCAAAGCCTTCCTCTGGGGGCACTTTTGGATGGGCGAATTAGGCTTTTAATGCATTTTCTGGGGCCCGAGTTTTCAGTCGATTGCCAGGCGGGCCAGGGCTATATTTAGGGTTGCTGTGAAAGAGTGAACCCGGAGGGTCCAGTTGCATGTGGGGCTGCATAAAGGCTCCCCTGGGGAGTTCAGTTGTACCCAAAGCCTTCCTTTGGGGGCGCTTCTGGATGGGTGAATGGGGCTTGAAACGCTTTTTATGTGGCCCGAGTTTTCAGTCTTCTGCCATGGTGGCTAGGGGTATATTTAGGGTTGCTCGTAAGCAGTGAACAAGGAGGGTCCAGTTGCATGTGGGGCTGCATAAAGGCTCCCCTGGGGAGTTCACTTGTACCCAAAGCCTTCCTCTGGGGGCACTTTTGGATGGGCGAATTAGGCTTTAAACAGTTTTTCTGGGGCCCGAGTTTTCAGTCGACTGCCAGGCGGGCCAGGGCTATATTTAGGGTTGCTGTGAAAGAGCGAATACAAAGGGTCCAGTTGCATGTGGGGCTGCGTTAAGGCTCCCCTGGGGAGTCCAGTTGTACCCAAAGCCTTCCTTTGGGGGCACTTTGGGATGGTCCAAGGGGAATCGCAATGCGTTTTCTGAGGCCCGCTTTTTCAGTCTTCTCCCATTGCGCCGAGGGCTATATTTAGGCTTGCGGTGAAAGAGTGAACCCGGAGGGTCCAGTTGCATGTGGGGCTGCATAAAGGCTCCCCTGGGGAGTTCAGCTGTACCCAAAGCCTTCCTTTGGGGGCACTTGTGGATGGGTAAATGGGGCTTGAAACACATTTTCTGGAGCCCGAGTTTTCAGTTTTCTGCCATGCTGGCTAGTGTTATATTTAGGGTTGCTTGTAAACAGCGAACACGGGGGGTCCAGTTGCGTATGGGCCTGCATAAAGGCTCCCCTGGGGAGTTCAGTTGTACCCAAAGCCTTCCTTTGGGGGCACTTTTGGATGGTCGAATGGGGCTTGAAGCACGTTTTCTGGGGCCCGATTTTTCAGTCGTCTGCCATGCGGGCCAGGGTTATATTTAGGGTTGCTGTGAAAGAGCGAATACGGAGGGTCCAGTTGCATGTGGGGCTGCATAAAGGCTCCCCTGGGGAGTTCAGTTGTACCCAAAGCCTTCCTCTGGGGGCACTTCTGGATGGGCGAATTAGGCTTTAAACAGTTTTTCTGGGGCCCGAGTTTTCAGTCGACTGCCAGGCGGGCCAGGGCTATATTTAGGGTTGCTGTGAAAGAGCGAATACGGAGGGTCCAGTTGCATGTGGGGCTGCATAAAGGCTCCCCTGGGGAGTTCAGATGTACCCAAAGCCTTGCTTTGGGGGCACTTTTGGATGGGCGAATGGGGCTCGTAACACTTTTTCTGTGGCCCGAGATTTCAGTCGACTGCCAGGCGTGCTAGGGCTATATTTAGGCTTGCGGTGAAAGAGTGAACCCGGAGGGTCCAGTTGCATGTGGGGCTGCGTAAAGGCTCCCCTGGGGAGTTCACTTGTACCCAAAGCCTTCCTCTGGGGGCACTTTTGGATGGGCGAATTAGGCTTTTAACAGTTTTTCTGGGGCCCGAGTTTTCAGTCGACTGCCAGGCGGGCCAGGGCTATATTTAGGGTTGCTGTGAAAGAGCGAATACGGAGGGTCCAGTTGCATGTGGGGCTGCGTTAAGGCTCCCCTGGGGAGTCCAGTTGTACCCAAAGCCTTCCTTTGGGGGCACTTTGGGATGGTCCAAGGGGAATCGCAATGCGTTTTCTGAGGCCCGCTTTTTCAGTCTTCTCCCATTGCGCCGAGGGCTATATTTAGGCTTGCGGTGAAAGAGTGAACCCGGAGGGTCCAGTTGCATGTGGGGCTGCATAAAGGCTCCCCTGGGGAGTTCAGCTGTACCCAAAGCCTTCCTCTGGGGGCACTTGTGGATGGGTAAATGGGGCTTGAAACACATTTTCTGGAGCCCGAGTTTTCAGTCTTCTGCCATGCTGGCTAGGGGTATATTTAGGGTTGCTGTAAAGAGCGAACACGGAGGGTCCAGTTGCATGTGGGGCTGCGTTAAGGCTCCCCTGGGGAGTTCAGTTGTACCCAAAGCCTTCCTTTGGGGGCACTTCTGGATGGGCGAAAGGAGCTTGAAACGCTTTTTTATGGCCCGAGCTTTAAGTCCACTGCCTGGCGTGCTAGGGATATATTTAGGCTTGCGGTGAAAGAGTGAACCCGGAGGGTCCAGTTGCATGTGGGGCTGCATAAAGGCTCCCCTGGGGAGTTCACTTGTACCCAAAGCCTTCCTTTGGGGGCACTTCTGGATGGGTGAATTGGGCTTGAAACGCATTTTCTGGAGCCCGAGTTTTCAGTCTTCTGCCATGATGGCTAGGGGTATATTTAGAGTTGCTCGTAAACAGTGAACAAGGAGGGTCCAGTTGCATGTGGGGCTGCATAAAGGCTCCCCTGGGGAGTTCAGTTGTACCCAAAGCCTTCCTCTGGGGGCACTTTTGGATGGGCGAATTAGGCTTTTAATGCATTTTCTGGGGCCCGAGTTTTCAGTCGATTGCCAGGCGGGCCAGGGCTATATTTAGGGTTGCTGTGAAAGAGTGAACCCGGAGGGTCCAGTTGCATGTGGGGCTGCATAAAGGCTCCCCTGGGGAGTTCAGTTGTACCCAAAGCCTTCCTTTGGGGGCACTTCTGGATGGGTGAATGGGGCTTGAAACGCTTTTTATGTGGCCCGAGTTTTCAGTCTTCTGCCATGGTGGCTAGGGGTATATTTAGGGTTGCTCGTAAGCAGTGAACAAGGAGGGTCCAGTTGCATGTGGGGCTGCGTAAAGGCTCCCCTGGGGAGTTCACTTGTACCCAAAGCCTTCCTCTGGGGGCACTTTTGGATGGGCGAATTAGGCTTTTAACAGTTTTTCTGGGGCCCGAGTTTTCAGTCGACTGCCAGGCGGGCCAGGGCTATATTTAGGGTTGCTGTGAAAGAGCGAATACAAAGGGTCCAGTTGCATGTGGGGCTGCGTTAAGGCTCCCCTGGGGAGTCCAGTTGTACCCAAAGCCTTCCTTTGGGGGCACTTTGGGATGGTCCAAGGGGAATCGCAATGCGTTTTCTGAGGCCCGCTTTTTCAGTCTTCTCCCATTGCGCCGAGGGCTATATTTAGGCTTGCGGTGAAAGAGTGAACCCGGAGGGTCCAGTTGCATGTGGGGCTGCATAAAGGCTCCCCTGGGGAGTTCAGCTGTACCCAAAGCCTTCCTTTGGGGGCACTTGTGGATGGGTAAATGGGGCTTGAAACACATTTTCTGGAGCCCGAGTTTTCAGTTTTCTGCCATGCTGGCTAGTGTTATATTTAGGGTTGCTTGTAAACAGCGAACACGGGGGGTCCAGTTGCGTATGGGCCTGCATAAAGGCTCCCCTGGGGAGTTCAGTTGTACCCAAAGCCTTCCTTTGGGGGCACTTTTGGATGGTCGAATGGGGCTTGAAGCACGTTTTCTGGGGCCCGATTTTTCAGTCGTCTGCCATGCGGGCCAGGGTTATATTTAGGGTTGCTGTGAAAGAGCGAATACGGAGGGTCCAGTTGCATGTGGGGCTGCATAAAGGCTCCCCTGGGGAGTTCAGTTGTACCCAAAGCCTTCCTCTGGGGGCACTTCTGGATGGGCGAATTAGGCTTTAAACAGTTTTTCTGGGGCCCGAGTTTTCAGTCGACTGCCAGGCGGGCCAGGGCTATATTTAGGGTTGCTGTGAAAGAGCGAATACGGAGGGTCCAGTTGCATGTGGGGCTGCATAAAGGCTCCCCTGGGGAGTTCAGATGTACCCAAAGCCTTGCTTTGGGGGCACTTTTGGATGGGCGAATGGGGCTCGTAACACTTTTTCTGTGGCCCGAGATTTCAGTCGACTGCCAGGCGTGCTAGGGCTATATTTAGGCTTGCGGTGAAAGAGTGAACCCGGAGGGTCCAGTTGCATGTGGGGCTGCGTAAAGGCTCCCCTGGGGAGTTCACTTGTACCCAAAGCCTTCCTGTGGGGGCACTTTTGGATGGGCGAATTAGGCTTTTAACAGTTTTTCTGGGGCCCGAGTTTTCAGTCGACTGCCAGGCGGGCCAGGGCTATATTTAGGGTTGCTGTGAAAGAGCGAATACGGAGGGTCCAGTTGCATGTGGGGCTGCGTTAAGGCTCCCCTGGGGAGTCCAGTTGTACCCAAAGCCTTCCTTTGGGGGCACTTTGGGATGGTCCAAGGGGAATCGCAATGCGTTTTCTGAGGCCCGCTTTTTCAGTCTTCTCCCATTGCGCCGAGGGCTATATTTAGGCTTGCGGTGAAAGAGTGAACCCGGAGGGTCCAGTTGCATGTGGGGCTGCATAAAGGCTCCCCTGGGGAGTTCAGCTGTACCCAAAGCCTTCCTTTGGGGGCACTTGTGGATGGGTAAATGGGGCTTGAAACACAATTTCTGGAGCCCGAGTTTTCAGTCTTCTGCCATGCTGGCTAGGGGTATATTTAGGGTTGCTGTAAAGAGCGAACACGGAGGGTCCAGTTGCATGTGGGGCTGCGTTAAGGCTCCCCTGGGGAGTTCAGTTGTACCCAAAGCCTTCCTTTGGGGGCACTTCTGGATGGGCGAAAGGAGCTTGAAACGCTTTTTTATGGCCCGAGCTTTCAGTCCACTGCCTGGCATGCTAGGGATATATTTAGGCTTGCGGTGAAAGAGTGAACCCGGAGGGTCCAGTTGCATGTGGGGCTGCATAAAGGCTCCCCTGGGGAGTTCAGTTGTACCCAAAGCCTTCCTTTGGGGGCACTTCTGGATGGGTGAATTGGGCTTGAAACGCATTTTCTGGAGCCCGAGTTTTCAGTCTTCTGCCATGATGGCTAGGGGTATATTTAGAGTTGCTCGTAAACAGTGAACAAGGAGGGTCCAGTTGCATGTGGGGCTGCATAAAGGCTCCCCTGGGGAGTTCAGTTGTACCCAAAGCCTTCCTCTGGGGGCACTTTTGGATGGGCGAATTAGGCTTTTAATGCATTTTCTGGGGCCCGAGTTTTCAGTCGATTGCCAGGCGGGCCAGGGCTATATTTAGGGTTGCTGTGAAAGAGTGAACCCGGAGGGTCCAGTTGCATGTGGGGCTGCATAAAGGCTCCCCTGGGGAGTTCACTTGTACCCAAAGCCTTCCTTTGGGGGCACTTCTGGATGGGTAAATGGGGCTTGAAACTCTTTTTATGTGGCCCGAGTTTTCAGTCTTCTGCCATGGTGGCTAGGGGTATATTTAGGGTTGCTCGTAAACAGTGAACAAGGAGGGTCCAGTTGCATGTGGGGCTGCATAAAGGCTCCCCTGGGGAGTTCACTTGTACCCAAAGCCTTCCTCTGGGGGCACTTTTGGATGGGCGAATTAGGCTTTTAACAGTTTTTCTGGGGCCCGAGTTTTCAGTCGACTGCCAGGCGGGCCAGGGCTATATTTAGGGTTGCTGTGAAAGAGCGAATACAAAGGGTCCAGTTGCATGTGGGGCTGCGTTAAGGCTCCAATGGGGAGTCCAGTTGTACCCAAAGCCTTCCTTTGGGGGCACTTTGGGATGGTCCAAGGGGAATCGCAATGCGTTTTCTGAGGCCCGCTTTTTCAGTCTTCTCCCATTGCGCCGAGGACTATATTTAGGCTTGCGGTGAAAGAGTGAACCCGGAGGGTCCAGTTGCATGTGGGGCTGCAAAAAGGCTGCCCTGGGGAGTTCAGTTGTACCCAAAGCCTTCCTTTGGGGGTACTTTTGGATGGGCGAAAGGAGCTTGAAACGCTTTTTTATGGCCCGAGCTTTCAGTCCACTGCCTGGCGTGCTAGGGATATATTTAGGCTTGCGGTGAAAGAGTGAACCCGGAGGGTCCAGTTGCATGTGGGGCTGCATAAAGGCTCCCCTGGGGAGTTCACTTGTACAAAAAGCCTTCCTCTGGGGGCACTTCTGGATGGGTAAATGGGGCTTGAAACTCTTTTTATGTGGCCCGAGTTTTCAGTCTTCTGCCATGGTGGCTAGGGGTATATTTAGGGTTGCTCGTAAACAGTGAACAAGGAGGGTCCAGTTGCATGTGGGGCTGCATAAAGGCTCCCCTGGGGAGTTCACTTGTACCCAAAGCCTTCCTCTGGGGGCACTTTTGGATGGGCGAATTAGGCTTTTAACAGTTTTTCTGGGGCCCGAGTTTTCAGTCGACTGCCAGGCGGGCCAGGGCTATATTTAGGGTTGCTGTGAAAGAGCGAATACAAAGGGTCCAGTTGCATGTGGGGCTGCGTTAAGGCTCCAATGGGGAGTCCAGTTGTACCCAAAGCCTTCCTTTGGGGGCACTTTGGGATGGTCCAAGGGGAATCGCAATGCGTTTTCTGAGGCCCGCTTTTTCAGTCTTCTCCCATTGCGCCGAGGGCTATATTTAGGCTTGCGGTGAAAGAGTGAACCCGGAGGGTCCAGTTGCATGTGGGGCTGCATAAAGGCTCCCCTGGGGAGTTCAGCTGTACCCAAAGCCTTCCTTTGGGGGCACTTGTGGATGGGTAAATGGGGCTTGAAACACATTTTCTGGAGCCCGAGTTTTCAGTTTTCTGCCATGCTGGCTAGTGTTATATTTAGGGTTGCTTGTAAACAGCGAACACGGGGGGTCCAGTTGCGTATGGGCCTGCATAAAGGCTCCCCTGGGGAGTTCAGTTGTACCCAAAGCCTTCCTTTGGGGGCACTTTTGGATGGTCGAATGGGGCTTGAAGCACGTTTTCTGGGGCCCGATTTTTCAGTCGTCTGCCATGCGGGCCAGGGTTATATTTAGGGTTGCTGTGAAAGAGCGAATACGGAGGGTCCAGTTGCATGTGGGGCTGCATAAAGGCTCCCCTGGGGAGTTCAGTTGTACCCAAAGCCTTCCTCTGGGGGCACTTCTGGATGGGCGAATTAGGCTTTAAACAGTTTTTCTGGGGCCCGAGTTTTCAGTCGACTGCCAGGCGGGCCAGGGCTATATTTAGGGTTGCTGTGAAAGAGCGAATACGGAGGGTCCAGTTGCATGTGGGGCTGCATAAAGGCTCCCCTGGGGAGTTCAGATGTACCCAAAGCCTTGCTTTGGGGGCACTTTTGGATGGGCGAATGGGGCTCGTAACACTTTTTCTGTGGCCCGAGATTTCAGTCGACTGCCAGGCGTGCTAGGGCTATATTTAGGCTTGCGGTGAAAGAGTGAACCCGGAGGGTCCAGTTGCATGTGGGGCTGCGTAAAGGCTCCCCTGGGGAGTTCACTTGTACCCAAAGCCTTCCTCTGGGGGCACTTTTGGATGGGCGAATTAGGCTTTTAACAGTTTTTCTGGGGCCCGAGTTTTCAGTCGACTGCCAGGCGGGCCAGGGCTATATTTAGGGTTGCTGTGAAAGAGCGAATACGGAGGGTCCAGTTGCATGTGGGGCTGCGTTAAGGCTCCCCTGGGGAGTCCAGTTGTACCCAAAGCCTTCCTTTGGGGGCACTTTGGGATGGTCCAAGGGGAATCGCAATGCGTTTTCTGAGGCCCGCTTTTTCAGTCTTCTCCCATTGCGCCGAGGGCTATATTTAGGCTTGCGGTGAAAGAGTGAACCCGGAGGGTCCAGTTGCATGTGGGGCTGCATAAAGGCTCCCCTGGGGAGTTCAGCTGTACCCAAAGCCTTCCTTTGGGGGCACTTGTGGATGGGTAAATGGGGCTTGAAACACAATTTCTGGAGCCCGAGTTTTCAGTCTTCTGCCATGCTGGCTAGGGGTATATTTAGGGTTGCTGTAAAGAGCGAACACGGAGGGTCCAGTTGCATGTGGGGCTGCGTTAAGGCTCCCCTGGGGAGTTCAGTTGTACCCAAAGCCTTCCTTTGGGGGCACTTCTGGATGGGCGAAAGGAGCTTGAAACGCTTTTTTATGGCCCGAGCTTTCAGTCCACTGCCTGGCATGCTAGGGATATATTTAGGCTTGCGGTGAAAGAGTGAACCCGGAGGGTCCAGTTGCATGTGGGGCTGCATAAAGGCTCCCCTGGGGAGTTCAGTTGTACCCAAAGCCTTCCTTTGGGGGCACTTCTGGATGGGTGAATTGGGCTTGAAACGCATTTTCTGGAGCCCGAGTTTTCAGTCTTCTGCCATGATGGCTAGGGGTATATTTAGAGTTGCTCGTAAACAGTGAACAAGGAGGGTCCAGTTGCATGTGGGGCTGCATAAAGGCTCCCCTGGGGAGTTCAGTTGTACCCAAAGCCTTCCTCTGGGGGCACTTTTGGATGGGCGAATTAGGCTTTTAATGCATTTTCTGGGGCCCGAGTTTTCAGTCGATTGCCAGGCGGGCCAGGGCTATATTTAGGGTTGCTGTGAAAGAGTGAACCCGGAGGGTCCAGTTGCATGTGGGGCTGCATAAAGGCTCCCCTGGGGAGTTCACTTGTACCCAAAGCCTTCCTTTGGGGGCACTTCTGGATGGGTAAATGGGGCTTGAAACTCTTTTTATGTGGCCCGAGTTTTCAGTCTTCTGCCATGGTGGCTAGGGGTATATTTAGGGTTGCTCGTAAACAGTGAACAAGGAGGGTCCAGTTGCATGTGGGGCTGCATAAAGGCTCCCCTGGGGAGTTCACTTGTACCCAAAGCCTTCCTCTGGGGGCACTTTTGGATGGGCGAATTAGGCTTTTAACAGTTTTTCTGGGGCCCGAGTTTTCAGTCGACTGCCAGGCGGGCCAGGGCTATATTTAGGGTTGCTGTGAAAGAGCGAATACAAAGGGTCCAGTTGCATGTGGGGCTGCGTTAAGGCTCCAATGGGGAGTCCAGTTGTACCCAAAGCCTTCCTTTGGGGGCACTTTGGGATGGTCCAAGGGGAATCGCAATGCGTTTTCTGAGGCCCGCTTTTTCAGTCTTCTCCCATTGCGCCGAGGGCTATATTTAGGCTTGCGGTGAAAGAGTGAACCCGGAGGGTCCAGTTGCATGTGGGGCTGCAAAAAGGCTGCCCTGGGGAGTTCAGTTGTACCCAAAGCCTTCCTTTGGGGGTACTTTTGGATGGGCGAAAGGAGCTTGAAACGCTTTTTTATGGCCCGAGCTTTCAGTCCACTGCCTGGCGTGCTAGGGATATATTTAGGCTTGCGGTGAAAGAGTGAACCCGGAGGGTCCAGTTGCATGTGGGGCTGCATAAAGGCTCCCCTGGGGAGTTCACTTGTACAAAAAGCCTTCCTCTGGGGGCACTTTTGGATGGACGAATTAGGCTTTTAACAGTTTTTCTGGGGCCCGAGTTTTCAGTCGACTGCCAGGCGGGCCAGGGATATATTTAGGGTTGCTGTGAAAGAGCGAATACGGAGGGTCCAGTTGCATGTGGGGCTGCATAAAGGCTCCCCTGGGGAGTTCACTTGTACCCAAAGCCTTCCTTTGGGGGCACTTCTGGATTGGTGAATGGGGCTTGAAACGCATTTTCTGGAGCCCGAGTTTTCAGTCTTCTGCCATGGTGGCTAGGGGTATATTTAGGGTTGCTCGTAAACAGTGAACAAGGAGGGTCCAGTTGCATGTGGGGCTGCATAAAGGCTCCCCTGGGGAGTTCACTTGTACCCAAAGCCTTCCTCTGGGGGCACTTTTGGATGGGCGAATTAGGCTTTTAATGCATTTTCTGGGGCCCGAGTTTTCAGTCGACTGCCAGGCGGGCCAGGGCTATATTTAGGCTTGCGGTGAAAGAGCGAATACGGAGGGTCCAGTTGCATGTGGGGCTGCATAAAGGCTCCCCTGGGGAGTTCACTTGTACCCAAAGCCTTCCTCTGGGGGCACTTTTGGATGGGCGAATTAGGCTTTTAATGCATTTTCTGGGACCCGAGTTTTCAGTCAACTGCCAGGCGGGCAAGGGCTATATTTAGGGTTGCTTGTAAACAGCGAAAACGGGGAGTCAGTTGCGTATGGGCCTGCATAAAGGCTCCCCTGGGGAGCTCACTTGTACCCAAAGCCTTCCTTTGGGGGCACTTCTGGATGGGCGAAAGGGGCTTGAAACGCTTTTTCTGTGGCCCGAGTTTTCAGTCTTCTGCCATGCTGGCTAGGGTTATATTTAGGGTTGCTGTAAAGAGCGAACACGGAGGGTCCAGTTGCATGTGGGGCTGCGTTAAGGCTCCCCTGGGGAGTTCAGATGTACCCAAAGCCTTCCTTTGGGGGCACTTTTGGATGGTCGAATGGGGCTTGTAGCACGTTTTCTGGGGCCTGATTTTTCAGTCGTCTGCCAGGCGGGCCAGGGCTATATTTAGGGTTGCTGTGAAAGAGCGAATACGGAGGGTCCAGTTGCATGTGGGGCTGCATAATGGCTCCCCTGGGGAGTTCACTTGTACCCAAAGCCTTCCTTTGGGGGCACTTCTGGATGGGTGAATGGGGCTTGAAACGCATTTTCTGGAGCCCAAATTTTCAGTCTTCTGCCATGGTGGCTAGGGGTATATTTAGGGTTGCTCGTAAACAGTGAACAAGGAGGGTCCAGTTGCATATGGGGTTGCGTAAAGTCTCCCCTGGGGAGTTCAGATGTACCCAAAGCCTTCCTTTGGGGGCACTTTTGGATGGGCGAATGGGGCTCGTAACACATTTTCTGGAGCCCGAGCTTTCAGTCGACTGCCAGGCGTGCTAGGGCTATATTTAGGCTTTCGGTGAAAGAGTGAACCCGGAGGGTCCAGTTGCATGTGGGGCTGCATAAAGGCTCCCCTGGGGAGTTCACTTGTACCCAAAGCCTTCCTCTGGGGGCACTTTTGGATGGGCGAATTAGGCTTTTAACAATTTTTCTGTGGCCCGAGTTTTCAGTTTTCTGCCATGGTGGCTAGTGTTATATTTAGGGTTGCTTGTAAACAGCGAACACGGGGGGTCCAGTTGCATGTGGGCCTGCATAAAGGCTCCCCTGGGGAGTTCAGTTGTACCCAAAGCCTTCCTTTGGGGGCACTTTTGGATGGTCGAATGGGGCTTGTAGCACGTTTTCTGGGGCCCGATTTTTCAGTCGTCTGCCAGGCGGGCCAGGGCTATATTTAGGGTTGCTGTGAAAGAGCGAATACGGAGGGTCCAGTTGCATGTGGGGCTGCATAAAGGCTCCCCTGGGGAGTTCAGTTGTACCCAAAGCCTTCCTCTGGGGGCACTTTTGGATGGGTGAATGGGGCTTGAAACGCATTTTCTGGAGCCCGAGTTTTCAGTTTTCTGCCATGGTGGCTAGGGGGATATTTAGGGTTGCTCGTAAACAGTGAACAAGGAGGGTCCAGTTGCATGTGGGGCTGCATAAAGGCTCCCCTGGGGAGTTCACTTGTACCCAAAGCCTTCCTCTGGGTGCACTTTTGGATGGGCGAATTAGGCTTTTAACAGTTTTTCTGGGGCCCGAGTTTTCAGTCGACTGCCAGGCGGGCCAGGGCTATATTTAGGGTTGCTGTGAAAGAGCGAATACGGAGGGTCCAGTTGCATGTGGGGCTGCATAAAGGCTCCCCTGGGGAGTTCACTTGTACCCAAAGCCTTCCTCTGGGGGCACTTCTGGATGGGCGAAAGGGGCTTGAAACGCTTTTTCTGTGGCCCGAGTTTTCAGTTTTCTGCCATGCTGGCTAGTGTTATATTTAGGGTTGCTTGTAAACAGCGAACACGGGGGGTCCAGTTGCGTATGGGCCTGCATAAAGGCTCCCCTGGGGAGTTCAGTTGTACCCAAAGCCTTCCTTTGGGGGCACTTTTCGATGGTCGAATGGGTCTTGTAGCACGTTTTCTGGGGCCCGATTTTTCAGTCGTCTGCCAGGCGTGCCAGGGCTATATTTAGGGTTGCTGTGAAAGAGTGAACCCGGAGGGTCCAGTTGCATGTGGGGCTGCATAAAGGCTCCCCTGGGGAGTTCACTTGTACCCAAAGCCTTCCTCTGGGGGCACTTTTGGATGGGCGAATTAGGCTTTTAACAGTTTTTCTGGGGCCCGAGTTTTCAGTTTTCTTCCATGCTGGCTAGTGTTATATTTAGGGTTGCTTGTAAACAGCGAACACGGGGGGTCCAGTTGCGTATGGGCCTGCATAAAGGCTCCCCTGGGGAGTTCAGTTGTACCCAAAGCCTTCCTTTGGGGGCACTTTTGGATGGTCGAATGGGTCTTGTAGCACGTTTTCTGGGGCCCGATTTTTCAGTCGTCTGCCATGCGGGCCAGGGTTATATTTAGGGTTGCTGTGAAAGAGCGAATACGGAGGGTCCAGTTGCATGTGGGGCTGCATAAAGGCTCCCCTGGGGAGTTCACTTGTACTCAAAGCCTTCCTCTGGGGGCACTTTTGGATGGGTGAATTAGGCTTTTAACGCATTCTCTGGAGCCCGAGTTTTCAGTCGTCTGCCAGGCGGGCCAGGGCTATATTTATGGTTGCTGTGAAAGAGTGAACCCGGAGGGTCCAGTTGCATGTGGGGCTGCATAAAGGCTCCCCTGGGGAGTTCAGTTGGACCCAAAGCCTTCCTTTGGGGGCACTTCTGGATGGGTGAATGGGGCTTGAAACGCTTTTTCTGTGGCCCGAGTTTTCAGTCTTCTGCCATGCTGGCTAGGGTTATATTTAGGGTTGCTGTAAAGAGCGAACACGGAGGGTCCAGTTGCATGTGGGGCTGCGTAAAGGCTCCCCTGGGGAGTTCAGATGTACCCAAAGCCTTGCTTTGGGGGCACTTTTGGATGGGCGAATGGGGCTCGTAACACATTTTCTGTGGCCCGAGCTTTCAGTCGACTGCCAGGCGTGCTAAGGATATGATTAGGCTTGCGGTGAAAGAGTGAACCCGTAGGGTCCAGTTGCATGTGGGGCTGCATAAAGGCTCCCCTGGGGAGTTCACTTGTACCCAAAGCCTTCCTCTGGGGGCACTTTTGGATGGGCAAATTAGGCTTTTAACAGTTTTTCTGGGGCCCGAGTTTTCAGTCGACTGCCAGGCAGGCCAGGGCTATATTTAGGGTTGCTGTGAAAGAGCGAATACGGAGGGTCCAGTTGCATGTGGGGCTGCGTTAAGGCTCCCCTGGGGCGTCCAGTTGTACCCAAAGCCTTCCTTTGGGGGCACTTTTGGATGGTCCAAGGGGAATCGCAATGCGTTTTCTTAGGCCCGCTTTTTCAGTCTTCTCCCATTGCGCCGAGGGCTATATTTAGGCTTGCGGTGAAAGAGTGAACCCGGAGGGTCCAGTTGCATGTGGGGCTTCATAAAGGCTCCCCTGGGGAGTTCACTTGTACCCAAAGCCTTCCTCTGGGGGCACTTCTGGATGGGCGAATTAGGCTTTAAACAGTTTTGCTGTGGCCCGAGTTTTCAGTTTTCTACCATGGTGGCTAGGGTTATATTTAGGGTTGCTTGTAAACAGCGAAAACGGAGGGTCCAGTTGCATGTGGGGCTGCGTAAAGGCTCCCCTGGGGAGTTCACTTGTACCCAAAGCCTTCCTCTGGGGGCACTTTTGGATGGGCGAATGGGGCTCGTAACACATTTTCTGTGGCCCGAGCTTTCAGTCGACTGCCAGGCGTGCTAGGGCTATATTTAGACTTGCGGTGAAAGAGTGAACCCGGAGGGTCCAGTTGCATGTGGGGCTGCATAAAGGCTCCCCTGGGGAGTTCAGTTGTACCCAAAGCCTTCCTTTGGGGGCACTTCTGGATGGGTGAATGGGGCTTGAAATGCTTTTTCTGTGGCCCGAGTTTTCAGTTTTCTGCCGTGCTGGCTAGTGTTATATTTAGGGTTACTTGTAAACAGCGAACACGGGGGGTCCAGTTGCGTATGGGCCTGCATAAAGGCTCCCCTGGGGAGTTCACTTCTACCCAAAGCCTTCCTTTGGGGGCACTTTTGGATGGTCGAATGGGGCTTCTAGCACGTTTTCTGGGGCCCGATTTTTCAGTCGTCTGCCATGCGGGCCAGGGTTATATTTAGGGTTGCTTTGAAAGAGCGAATACGGAGGGTCCAGTTGCATGTGGGGCTGCATAAAGGCTCCCCTGGGGAGTTCAGCTGTACCCAAAGCCTTCCTCTGGGGGCACTTCTGGATGGGCGAAAGGGGCTTGAAACGCTTTTTCTGTGGCCCGAGTTTTCAGTCTTCTGCCATGCTGGCTAGGGTTATATTTAGGGTTGCTGTAAAGAGCGAACACGGAGGGTCCAGTTGCATGTGGGGCTGCGTTAAGGCTCCCCTGGGGAGTTCAGTTGTACCCAAAGCCTTCCTTTGGGGGCACTTCTGGATGGGTGAATTGGGCTTGAAACGCATTTTCTGGAGCCCGAGTTTTCAGACTTCTGCCATGGTGGCTAGGGGTATATTTAGGGTTGCTCGTAAACAGTGAACAAGGAGGGTCCAGTTGCATGTGGGGCTGCGTAAAGGCTCCCCTGGGGAGTTCAGTTGTACCCAAAGCCTTCCTCTGGGGGCACTTTTGGATGGGCGAATTAGGCTTTTAACGCATTTTCTGGGGCCCGAGTTTTCAGTCGACTGCCAGGCGGGCCAGGGCTATATTTAGGGTTGCTGTGAAAGAGTGAACCCGGAGGGTCCAGTTGCATGTGGGGCTGCATAAAGGCTCCCCTGGGGAGTTCACTTGTACCCAAAGCCTTCCTTTGGGGGCACTTCTGGATGGGTGAATGGGGCTTGAAACGCATTTTCTGTGGCCCGAGTTTTCAGTTTTCTGCCATGCTGGCTAGTGTTATATTTAGGGTTTCTTGTAAACAGCGAACACGGGGGGTCCAGTTGCGTATGGGCCTGCATAAAGGCTCCCCTGGGGAGTTCACTTGTACCCAAAGCCTTCCTTTGGGGGCACTTTTGGATGGGCGAATGGGGCTTGTAGCACGTTTTCTGGGGCCCGATTTTTCAGTCGTCTGCCAGGCGTGCCAGGGCTATATTTAGGGTTGCTGTGAAAGAGTGAACCCGGAGGGTCCAGTTGCATGTGGGGCTGCATAAAGGCTCCCCTGGGGAGTTCAGTTGTACCCAAAGCCTTCCTCTGGGGGCACTTTTGGATGGGCGAATTAGGCTTTTAACAGTTTTTCTGGGGCCTGAGTTTTCAGTTTTCTTCCATGGTGGCTAGTGTTATATTTAGGGTTGCTTGTAAACAGCGAACACGGGGGGTCCAGTTGCGTATGGGCCTGCATAAAGGCTCCCCTGGGGAGTTCAGTTGTACCCAAAGCCTTCCTTTGGGGGCACTTTTGGATGGTCGAATGGGGCTTGAAGCACGTTTTCTGGGGCCCGATTTTTCAGTCGTCTGCCATGCGGGCCAGGTTTATATTTAGGGTTGCTGTGAAAGAGCGAATACGGAGGGTCCAGTTGCATGTGGGGCTGCATAAAGGCTCCCCTGGGGAGTTCACTTGTACCCAAAGCCTTCCTCTGGGGGCACTTTTGGATGGGTGAATTAGGCTTATAACGCATTCTCTGGAGCCCGAGTTTTCAGTCGACTGCCAGGCGGGCCAGGGCTATATTTAGGGTTGCTGTGAAAGAGTGAACCCGGAGGGTCCAGTTGCATGTGGGGCTGCGTAAAGGCTCCCCTGGGGAGTTCAGTTGTACCCAAAGCCTTCCTTTGGGGGCACTTCTGGATGGGCGAAAGGGGCTTGAAACGCTTTTTCTGTGGCCCGAGTTTTCAGTCTTCTGCCATGGTGGCTAGGGTTATATTTAGGGTTGCTGTAAAGAGCGAACACGGAGGGTCCAGTTGCATGTGGGGCTGCGTAAAGGCTCCCCTGGGGAGTTCAGATGTACCCAAAGCCTTCCTTTGGGGGCACTTTTGGATGGGCGAATGGGGCTCGTAACACATTTTCTGTGGCCCGAGCTTTCAGTCGACTGCCAGGTGTGCTAGGGCTATATTTAGGCTTGCGGTGAAAGAGTGAACCCGGAGGGTCCAGTTGCATGTGGGGCTGCATAAAGGCTCCCCTGGGGAGTTCACTTGTACCCAAAGCCTTCCTCTGGGGGCACTTTTGGATGGGCAAATTAGCCTTTTAACAGTTTTTCTGGGGCCTGAGTTTTCAGTCGACTGCCAGGCGGGCCAGGGCTATATTTAGGGTTGCTGTGAAAGAGCGAATACGGAGGGTCCAGTTGCATGTGGGGCTGCGTTAAGGCTCCCCTGGGGAGTCCAGTTGTACCCAAAGCCTTCCTCTGGGGGCACTTTTGGATGGTCCAAGGGGAATCGCAATGCGTTTTCTTAGGCCCGCTTTTTCAGTCTTCTCCCATTGCGCCGAGGGCTATATTTAGGCTTGCGGTGAAAGAGTGAACCCGGAGGGTCCAGTTGCATGTGGGGCTTCATAAAGGCTCCCCTGGGGAGTTCAGTTGTACCCAAAGCCTTCCTTTGGGGGCACTTCTGGATGGGTGAATTGGGCTTGAAACGCATTTTCTGGAGCCCGAGTTTTCAGACTTCTGCCATGGTGGCTAGGGGTATATTTAGGGTTGCTCGTAAACAGTGAACAAGGAGGGTCCAGTTGCATGTGGGGCTGCGTAAAGGCTCCCCTGGGGAGTTCAGTTGTACCCAAAGCCTTCCTCTGGGGGCACTTTTGGATGGGCGAATTAGGCTTTTAACGCATTTTCTGGGGCCCGAGTTTTCAGTCGACTGCCAGGCGGGCCAGGGCTATATTTAGGGTTGCTGTGAAAGAGTGAACCCGGAGGGTCCAGTTGCATGTGGGGCTGCATAAAGGCTCCCCTGGGGAGTTCACTTGTACCCAAAGCCTTCCTTTGGGGGCACTTCTGGATGGGTGAATGGGGCTTGAAACGCTTTTTCTGTGGCCCGAGTTTTCAGTTTTCTGCCATGCTGGCTAGTGTTATATTTAGGGTTTCTTGTAAACAGCGAACACGGGGGGTCCAGTTGCGTATGGGCCTGCATAAAGGCTCCCCTGGGGAGTTCACTTGTACCCAAAGCCTTCCTTTGGGGGCACTTTTGGATGGTCGAATGGGGCTTGTAGCACGTTTTCTGGGGCCCGATTTTTCAGTCGTCTGCCAGGCGTGCCAGGGCTATATTTAGGGTTGCTGTGAAAGAGTGAACCCGGAGGGTCCAGTTGCATGTGGGGCTGCATAAAGGCTCCCCTGGGGAGTTCAGTTGTACCCAAAGCCTTCCTCTGGGGGCACTTTTGGATGGGCGAATTAGGCTTTTAACAGTTTTTCTGGGGCCCGAGTTTTCAGTTTTCTTCCATGGTGGCTAGTGTTATATTTAGGGTTGCTTGTAAACAGCGAACACGGGGGGTCCAGTTGCGTATGGGCCTGCATAAAGGCTCACCTGGGGAGTTCAGTTGTACCCAAAGCCTTCCTTTGGGGGCACTTTTGGATGGTCGAATGGGGCTTGAAGCACGTTTTCTGGGGCCCGATTTTTCAGTCGTCTGCCATGCGGGCCAGGGTTATATTTAGGGTTGCTGTGAAAGAGCGAATACGGAGGGTCCAGTTGCATGTGGGGCTGCATAAAGGCTCCCCTGGGGAGTTCACTTGTACCCAAAGCCTTCCTCTGGGGGCACTTTTGGATGGGTGAATTAGGCTTATAACGCATTCTCTGGAGCCCGAGTTTTCAGTCGACTGCCAGGCGGGCCAGGGCTATATTTAGGGTTGCTGTGAAAGAGTGAACCCGGAGGGTCCAGTTGCATGTGGGGCTGCGTAAAGGCTCCCCTGGGGAGTTCAGTTGTACCCAAAGCCTTCCTTTGGGGGCACTTCTGGATGGGCGAAAGCGGCTTGAAACGCTTTTTCTGTGGCCCGAGTTTTCAGTCTTCTGCCATGGTGGCTAGGGTTATATTTAGGGTTGCTGTAAAGAGCGAACACGGAGGGTCCAGTTGCATGTGGGGCTGCGTAAAGGCTCCCCTGGGGAGTTCAGATGTACCCAAAGCCTTCCTTTGGGGGCACTTTTGGATGGGCGAATGGGGCTCGTAACACATTTTCTGTGGCCCGAGCTTTCAGTCGACTGCCAGGTGTGCTAGGGCTATATTTAGGCTTGCGGTGAAAGAGTGAACCCGGAGGGTCCAGTTGCATGTGGGGCTGCATAAAGGCTCCCCTGGGGAGTTCACTTGTACCCAAAGCCTTCCTCTGGGGGCACTTTTGGATGGGCAAATTAGCCTTTTAACAGTTTTTCTGGGGCCTGAGTTTTCAGTCGACTGCCAGGCGGGCCAGGGTTATATTTAGGGTTGCTGTGAAAGAGCGAATACGGAGGGGCCAGTTGCATGTGGGGCTGCGTTAAGGCTCCCCTGGGGAGTCCAGTTGTACCCAAAGCCTTCCTCTGGGGGCACTTTTGGATGGTCCAAGGGGAATCGCAATGCGTTTTCTTAGGCCCGCTTTTTCAGTCTTCTCCCATTGCGCCGAGGGCTATATTTAGGCTTGCGGTGAAAGAGTGAACCCGGAGGGTCCAGTTGCATGTGGGGCTTCATAAAGGCTCCCCTGGGGAGTTCAGTTGTACCCAAAGCCTTCCTTTGGGGGCACTTCTGGATGGGTGAATGGGGCTTGAAATGCTTTTTCTGTGGCCCGAGTTTTCAGTTTTCTGCCATGCTGGCTAGTGTTATATTTAGGGTTGCTTGTAAACAGCGAACACGGGGGGTCCAGTTGCGTATGGGCCTGCATAAAGGCTCCCCTGGGGAGTTCAGTTGTACCCAAAGCCTTCCTTTGGGGGCACTTTTGGATGGGCGAATGGGGCTCCTAACACATTTTCTGTGGCCCGAGCTTTCAGTCGACTGCCAGACGTGCTAGGGCTATATTTAGGGTTGCGGTGAAAGAGTGAACCGGGAGGGTCCAGTTGCATGTGGGGCTGCATAAAGGCTCCCCTGGGGAGTTCACTTGTACCCAAAGCCTTCCTTTGGGGGCACTTCTGGATGGGTGAATGGGGCTTGAAACGCATTTTCTGGAGCCCGAGTTTTCAGACTTCTGCCATGGTGGCTAGGGGTATATTTAGGGTTGCTCGTAAACAGTGAACAAGGAGGGTCCAGTTGTATGTGGGGCTGCGTAAAGGCTCCCCTGGGGAGTTCAGTTGTACCCAAAGCCTTCCTCTGGGGGCACTTTTGGATGGGCGAATTAGGCTTTTAACGCATTTTCTGGGGCCCGAGTTTTCAGTCGACTGCCAGGCGGGCCAGGGCTATATTTAGGGTTGCTGTGAAAGAGTGAACCCGGAGGGTCCAGTTGCATGTGGGGCTGCATAAAGGCTCCCCTGGGGAGTTCACTTGTACCCAAAGCCTTCCTTTGGGGGCACTTCTGGATGGGTGAATGGGGCTTGAAACGCATTTTCTGGAGCCCAAATTTTCAGTCTTCTGCCATGGTGGCTAGGGGTATATTTAGGGTTGCTGTAAGGAGTTAACACGGAGGGTCCAGTTGCATGTGGGGTTGCGTAAAGTCTCCCCTGGGGAGTTCAGTTGTACCCAAAGCCTTCCTCTGGGGGCACTTCTGGATGGGCGAATTAGGCTTTAAACAGTTTTTCTGTGGCCCGAGTTTTCAGTTTTCTGCCATGGTGGCTAGGGTTTTAGTTAGGGTTGCTTGTAAACAGCGAACACGGAGGGTCCAGTTGCATGTGGAGCTGCGTTAAGGCTCCCCTGGGGAGTTCAGATGTACCCAAAGCCTTCCTCTGGGGGCACTTTTGGATGGGCGAATGGGGCTCCTAACACATTTTCTGTGGCCCGAGCTTTCAGTCGACTGCCAGGCGTGCTAGGGCTATATTTAGACTTGCGGTGAAAGAGTGAACCCGGAGGGTCCAGTTGCATGTGGGGCTGCATAAAGGCTCCCCTGGGGAGTTCACTTGTACCCAAAGCCTTCCTCTGGGGGCACTTCTGGATGGGTGAATTGGGCTTGAAACGCATTTTCTGGAGCCCGAGTTTTCAGTTTTCTGCCATGGTGGCTAGGGGTATATTTAGGGTTGCTCGTAAACAGTGAACCCAAAGGGTCCAGTTGCATGTGGGGCTGCGTAAAGGCTCCCCTGGGGAGTTCACTTGTACCCAAAGCCTTCCTCTGGGGGCACTTTTGGATGGGCGAATTAGGCTTTTAACGCATTTTCTGGGGCCCGAGTTTTCAGTCGACTGCCAGGCGGGCCAGGGCTATATTTAGGGTTGCTGTGAAAGAGCGAATACGGAGGGTCCAGTTGCATGTGGGGCTGCATAAAGGCTCCCCTGGGGAGTTCACTTGTACCCAAAGCCTTCCTCTGGGGGCACTTCTGGATGGGCGAAAGGGGCTTGAAACGCTTTTTCTGTGGCCCGAGTTTTCAGTTTTCTGCCATGCTGGCTAGTGTTATATTTAGGGTTGCTTGTAAACAGCGAACACGGGGGGTCCAGTTGCGTATGGGCCTGCATAAAGGCTCCCCTGGGGAGTTCAGTTGTACCCAAAGCCTTCCTTTGGGGGCACTTTTGGATGGTCGAATGGGTCTTGTAGCACGTTTTCTGGGGCCCGATTTTTCAGTCGTCTGCCAGGCGTGCCAGGGCTATATTTAGGGTTGCTGTGAAAGAGTGAACCCGGAGGGTCCAGTTGCATGTGGGGCTGCATAAAGGCTCCCCTGGGGAGTTCACTTGTACCCAAAGCCTTCCTCTGGGGGCACATTTGGATGGGCGAATTAGGCTTTTAACAGTTTTTCTGGGGCCCGAGTTTTCAGTTTTCTTCCATGGTGGCTAGTGTTATATTTAGGGTTGCTTGTAAACAGCGAACACGGGGGGTCCAGTTGCGTATGGGCCTGCATAAAGGCTCCCCTGGGGAGTTCAGTTGTACCCAAAGCCTTCCTTTGGGGGCACTTTTGGATGGTCGAATGGGGCTTGAAGCACGTTTTCTGGGGCCCGATTTTTCAGTCGTCTGCCATGCGGGCCAGGGTTATATTTAGGGTTGCTGTGAAAGAGCGAATACGGAGGGTCCAGTTGCATGTGGGGCTGCATAAAGGCTCCCCTGGGGAGTTCACTTGTACCCAAAGCCTTCCTCTGGGGGCACTTTTGGATGGGTGAATTAGGCTTTTAACGCATTCTCTGGAGCCCGAGTTTTCAGTCGACTGCCAGGCGGGCCAGGGCTATATTTATGGTTGCTGTGAAAGAGTGAACCCGGAGGGTCCAGTTGCATGTGGGGCTGCATAAAGGCTCCCCTGGGGAGTTCAGTTGTACCCAAAGCCTTCCTTTGGGGGCACTTCTGGATGGGTGAATGGGGCTTGAAACGCTTTTTCTGTGGCCCGAGTTTTCAGTCTTCTGCCATGCTGGCTAGTGTTATATTTAGGGTTGCTTGTAAACAGCGAACACGGGGGGTCCAGTTGCGTATGGGCCTGCATAAAGGCTCCCCTGGGGAGTTCAGTTGTACCCAAAGCCTTCCTTTGGGGGCACTTTTGGATGGGCGAATGGGGCTCCTAACACATTTTCTGTGGCCCGAGCTTTCAGTCGACTGCGAGGTGTGCTAGGGCTATATTTAAGCTTGCGGTGAAAGAGCAAATACGGAGGGTCCAGTTGCATGTGGGGCTGCATAAAGGCTCCCCTGGGGAGTTCACTTGTACCCAAAGCCTTCCTTTGGGGGCACTTCTGGATGGGTGAATGGGGCTTGAAACGCATTTTCTGGAGCCCGAGTTTTCAGACTTCTGCCATGGTGGCTAGGGGTATATTTAGGGTTGCTCGTAAACAGTGAACAAGGAGGGTCCAGTTGCATGTGGGGCTGCGTAAAGGCTCCCCTGGGGAGTTCAGATGTACCCAAAGCCTTCCTTTGGGGGCACTTCTGGATGGGTAAATGGGGCTTGAAACTCTTTTTCTGTGACCCGAGTTTTCAGTCTTCTGCCATGCTGGCTAGGGTTATATTTAGGGTTGCTGTAAAGAGCGAACACGGAGGGTCCAGTTGCATGTGGGGCTGCATAAAGGCTCCCCTGGGGAGTTCAGCTGTACCCAAAGCCTTCCTTTGGGGGCACTTCTGGATGGGTGAATGGGGCTTGAAACGCATTTTCTGGAGCCCAAATTTTCAGTCTTCTGCCATGGTGGCTAGGGGTATATTTAGGGTTGCTGTAAAGAGCGAACACGGAGGGTACAGTTGCATGTGGGGTTGCGTAAAGTCTCCCCTGGGGAGTTCAGATGTACCCAAAGCCTTCCTCTGGGGGCACTTTTGGATGGGCGAATGGGGCTCGTAACACATTTTCTGTGGCCCGAGCTTTCAGTCGACTGCCAGGCGTGCTAGGGTTATATTTAGGCTTGCGGTGAAAGAGTGAACCCGGAGGGTCCAGTTGCATGTGGGGCTGCATTAAGGCTCCCCTGGGGAGTTCAGTTGTACCCAAAGCCTTCCTCTGGGGGCACTTTTGGATGGGCGAATTAGGCTTTTAACAATTTTTCTGTGTCCCGAGTTTTCAGTTTTCTGCCATGGTGGCTAGTGTTATATTTAGGGTTGCTTGTAAACAGCGAACACGGGGGGTCCAGTTGCATGTGGGCCTGCATAAAGGCTCCCCTGGGGAGTTCAGTTGTACCCAAAGCCTTCCTTTGGGGGCACTTTTGGATGGTCGAATGGGGCTTGTAGCACGTTTTCTGGGGCCCGATTTTTCAGTCGTCTTCCAGGCGTGCCAGGGCTATATTTAGGGTTGCTGTGAAAGAGCGAATACGGAGGGTCCAGTTGCATGTGGGGCTGCATAAAGGCTCCCCTGGGGAGTTCAGTTGTACCCAAAGCCTTCCTCTGGGGGCACTTCTGGATGGGCGAATTAGGCTTTAAACAGTTTTTCTGGGGCCCGAGTTTTCAGTCGACTGCCAGGCGGGCCAGGGCTATATTTAGGGTTGCTGTGAAAGAGCGAATACGGAGGGTCCAGTTGCATGTGGGGCTGCATAAAGGCTCCCCTGGGGAGTTCAGTTGGACCCAAAGCCTTCCTCTGGGGGCACTTCTGGATGGGCGAATTAGGCTTTTAACAATTTTTCTGTGTCCCGAGTTTTCAGTTTTCTGCCATGGTGGCTAGTGTTATATTTAGGGTTGCTTGTAAACAGCGAACACGGGGGGTCCAGTTGCATGTGGGCCTGCATAAAGGCTCCCCTGGGGAGTTCAGTTGTACCCAAAGCCTTCCTTTGGGGGCACTTTTGGATGGGCGAATGGGGCTCCTAACACATTTTCTGTGGCCCGAGCTTTCAGTCGACTGCCAGGTGTGCTAGGGCTATATTTAGGCTTGCGGTGAAAGAGCGAATACGGAGGGTCCAGTTGCATGTGGGGCTGCATAAAGGCTCCCCTGGGGAGTTCACTTGTACCCAAAGCCTTCCTTTGGGGGCACTTCTGGATGGGTGAATGGGGCTTGAAACGCATTTTCTGGAGCCCGAGTTTTCAGACTTCTGCCATGGTGGCTAGGGGTATATTTAGGGTTGCTCGTAAACAGTGAACAAGGAGGGTCCAGTTGCATGTGGGGCTGCGTAAAGGCTCCCCTGGGGAGTTCAGTTGTACCCAAAGCCTTCCTCTGGGGGCACTTTTGGATGGGCGAATTAGGCTTTTAACGCATTTTCTGGGGCCCGAGTTTTCAGTCGACTGCCAGGCGGGCCAGGGGTATATTTAGGGTTGCTGTGAAAGAGTGAACCCGGAGGGTCCAGTTGCATGTGGGGCTGCATAAAGGCTCCCCTGGGGAGTTCACTTGTACCCAAAGCCTTCCTTTGGGGGCACTTCTGGATGGGTGAATGGGGCTTGAAACGCATTTTCTGGAGCCCAAATTTTCAGTCTTCTGCCATGGTGGCTAGGGGTATATTTAGGGTTGCTGTAAAGAGCGAACACGGAGGGTACAGTTGCATGTGGGGTTGCGTAAAGTCTCCCCTGGGGAGTTCAGATGTACCCAAAGCCTTCCTCTGGGGGCACTTTTGGATGGTCCAAGGGGAATCGCAATGCGTTTTCTTAGGCCCGCTTTTTCAGTCTTCTCCCATTGCGCCGAGGGCTATATTTAGGCTTGCGGTGAAAGAGTGAACCCGGAGGGTCCAGTTGCATGTGGGGCTTCATAAAGGCTCCCCTGGGGAGTTCAGTTGTACCCAAAGCCTTCCTTTGGGGGCACTTCTGGATGGGTGAATGGGGCTTGAAATGCTTTTTCTGTGGCCCGAGTTTTCAGTTTTCTGCCATGCTGGCTAGTGTTATATTTAGGGTTGCTTGTAAACAGCGAACACGGGGGGTCCAGTTGCGTATGGGCCTGCATAAAGGCTCCCCTGGGGAGTTCAGTTGTACCCAAAGCCTTCCTTTGGGGGCACTTTTGGATGGGCGAATGGGGCTCCTAACACATTTTCTGTGGCCCGAGCTTTCAGTCGACTGCCAGACGTGCTAGGGCTATATTTAGGGTTGCGGTGAAAGAGTGAACCGGGAGGGTCCAGTTGCATGTGGGGCTGCATAAAGGCTCCCCTGGGGAGTTCACTTGTACCCAAAGCCTTCCTTTGGGGGCACTTCTGGATGGGTGAATGGGGCTTGAAACGCATTTTCTGGAGCCCGAGTTTTCAGACTTCTGCCATGGTGGCTAGGGGTATATTTAGGGTTGCTCGTAAACAGTGAACAAGGAGGGTCCAGTTGTATGTGGGGCTGCGTAAAGGCTCCCCTGGGGAGTTCAGTTGTACCCAAAGCCTTCCTCTGGGGGCACTTTTGGATGGGCGAATTAGGCTTTTAACGCATTTTCTGGGGCCCGAGTTTTCAGTCGACTGCCAGGCGGGCCAGGGCTATATTTAGGGTTGCTGTGAAAGAGTGAACCCGGAGGGTCCAGTTGCATGTGGGGCTGCATAAAGGCTCCCCTGGGGAGTTCACTTGTACCCAAAGCCTTCCTTTGGGGGCACTTCTGGATGGGTGAATGGGGCTTGAAACGCATTTTCTGGAGCCCAAATTTTCAGTCTTCTGCCATGGTGGCTAGGGGTATATTTAGGGTTGCTGTAAGGAGTTAACACGGAGGGTCCAGTTGCATGTGGGGTTGCGTAAAGTCTCCCCTGGGGAGTTCAGTTGTACCCAAAGCCTTCCTCTGGGGGCACTTCTGGATGGGCGAATTAGGCTTTAAACAGTTTTTCTGTGGCCCGAGTTTTCAGTTTTCTGCCATGGTGGCTAGGGTTTTAGTTAGGGTTGCTTGTAAACAGCGAACACGGAGGGTCCAGTTGCATGTGGAGCTGCGTTAAGGCTCCCCTGGGGAGTTCAGATGTACCCAAAGCCTTCCTCTGGGGGCACTTTTGGATGGGCGAATGGGGCTCCTAACACATTTTCTGTGGCCCGAGCTTTCAGTCGACTGCCAGGCGTGCTAGGGCTATATTTAGACTTGCGGTGAAAGAGTGAACCCGGAGGGTCCAGTTGCATGTGGGGCTGCATAAAGGCTCCCCTGGGGAGTTCACTTGTACCCAAAGCCTTCCTCTGGGGGCACTTCTGGATGGGTGAATTGGGCTTGAAACGCATTTTCTGGAGCCCGAGTTTTCAGTTTTCTGCCATGGTGGCTAGGGGTATATTTAGGGTTGCTCGTAAACAGTGAACCCAAAGGGTCCAGTTGCATGTGGGGCTGCGTAAAGGCTCCCCTGGGGAGTTCACTTGTACCCAAAGCCTTCCTCTGGGGGCACTTTTGGATGGGCGAATTAGGCTTTTAACGCATTTTCTGGGGCCCGAGTTTTCAGTCGACTGCCAGGCGGGCCAGGGCTATATTTAGGGTTGCTGTGAAAGAGCGAATACGGAGGGTCCAGTTGCATGTGGGGCTGCATAAAGGCTCCCCTGGGGAGTTCACTTGTACCCAAAGCCTTCCTCTGGGGGCACTTCTGGATGGGCGAAAGGGGCTTGAAACGCTTTTTCTGTGGCCCGAGTTTTCAGTTTTCTGCCATGCTGGCTAGTGTTATATTTAGGGTTGCTTGTAAACAGCGAACACGGGGGGTCCAGTTGCGTATGGGCCTGCATAAAGGCTCCCCTGGGGAGTTCAGTTGTACCCAAAGCCTTCCTTTGGGGGCACTTTTGGATGGTCGAATGGGTCTTGTAGCACGTTTTCTGGGGCCCGATTTTTCAGTCGTCTGCCAGGCGTGCCAGGGCTATATTTAGGGTTGCTGTGAAAGAGTGAACCCGGAGGGTCCAGTTGCATGTGGGGCTGCATAAAGGCTCCCCTGGGGAGTTCACTTGTACCCAAAGCCTTCCTCTGGGGGCACATTTGGATGGGCGAATTAGGCTTTTAACAGTTTTTCTGGGGCCCGAGTTTTCAGTTTTCTTCCATGGTGGCTAGTGTTATATTTAGGGTTGCTTGTAAACAGCGAACACGGGGGGTCCAGTTGCGTATGGGCCTGCATAAAGGCTCCCCTGGGGAGTTCAGTTGTACCCAAAGCCTTCCTTTGGGGGCACTTTTGGATGGTCGAATGGGGCTTGAAGCACGTTTTCTGGGGCCCGATTTTTCAGTCGTCTGCCATGCGGGCCAGGGTTATATTTAGGGTTGCTGTGAAAGAGCGAATACGGAGGGTCCAGTTGCATGTGGGGCTGCATAAAGGCTCCCCTGGGGAGTTCACTTGTACCCAAAGCCTTCCTCTGGGGGCACTTTTGGATGGGTGAATTAGGCTTTTAACGCATTCTCTGGAGCCCGAGTTTTCAGTCGACTGCCAGGCGGGCCAGGGCTATATTTATGGTTGCTGTGAAAGAGTGAACCCGGAGGGTCCAGTTGCATGTGGGGCTGCATAAAGGCTCCCCTGGGGAGTTCAGTTGTACCCAAAGCCTTCCTTTGGGGGCACTTCTGGATGGGTGAATGGGGCTTGAAACGCTTTTTCTGTGGCCCGAGTTTTCAGTCTTCTGCCATGCTGGCTAGTGTTATATTTAGGGTTGCTTGTAAACAGCGAACACGGGGGGTCCAGTTGCGTATGGGCCTGCATAAAGGCTCCCCTGGGGAGTTCAGTTGTACCCAAAGCCTTCCTTTGGGGGCACTTTTGGATGGGCGAATGGGGCTCCTAACACATTTTCTGTGGCCCGAGCTTTCAGTCGACTGCGAGGTGTGCTAGGGCTATATTTAAGCTTGCGGTGAAAGAGCAAATACGGAGGGTCCAGTTGCATGTGGGGCTGCATAAAGGCTCCCCTGGGGAGTTCACTTGTACCCAAAGCCTTCCTTTGGGGGCACTTCTGGATGGGTGAATGGGGCTTGAAACGCATTTTCTGGAGCCCGAGTTTTCAGACTTCTGCCATGGTGGCTAGGGGTATATTTAGGGTTGCTCGTAAACAGTGAACAAGGAGGGTCCAGTTGCATGTGGGGCTGCGTAAAGGCTCCCCTGGGGAGTTCAGATGTACCCAAAGCCTTCCTTTGGGGGCACTTCTGGATGGGTAAATGGGGCTTGAAACTCTTTTTCTGTGACCCGAGTTTTCAGTCTTCTGCCATGCTGGCTAGGGTTATATTTAGGGTTGCTGTAAAGAGCGAACACGGAGGGTCCAGTTGCATGTGGGGCTGCATAAAGGCTCCCCTGGGGAGTTCAGCTGTACCCAAAGCCTTCCTTTGGGGGCACTTCTGGATGGGTGAATGGGGCTTGAAACGCATTTTCTGGAGCCCAAATTTTCAGTCTTCTGCCATGGTGGCTAGGGGTATATTTAGGGTTGCTGTAAAGAGCGAACACGGAGGGTACAGTTGCATGTGGGGTTGCGTAAAGTCTCCCCTGGGGAGTTCAGATGTACCCAAAGCCTTCCTCTGGGGGCACTTTTGGATGGGCGAATGGGGCTCGTAACACATTTTCTGTGGCCCGAGCTTTCAGTCGACTGCCAGGCGTGCTAGGGTTATATTTAGGCTTGCGGTGAAAGAGTGAACCCGGAGGGTCCAGTTGCATGTGGGGCTGCATTAAGGCTCCCCTGGGGAGTTCAGTTGTACCCAAAGCCTTCCTCTGGGGGCACTTTTGGATGGGCGAATTAGGCTTTTAACAATTTTTCTGTGTCCCGAGTTTTCAGTTTTCTGCCATGGTGGCTAGTGTTATATTTAGGGTTGCTTGTAAACAGCGAACACGGGGGGTCCAGTTGCATGTGGGCCTGCATAAAGGCTCCCCTGGGGAGTTCAGTTGTACCCAAAGCCTTCCTTTGGGGGCACTTTTGGATGGTCGAATGGGGCTTGTAGCACGTTTTCTGGGGCCCGATTTTTCAGTCGTCTTCCAGGCGTGCCAGGGCTATATTTAGGGTTGCTGTGAAAGAGCGAATACGGAGGGTCCAGTTGCATGTGGGGCTGCATAAAGGCTCCCCTGGGGAGTTCAGTTGTACCCAAAGCCTTCCTCTGGGGGCACTTCTGGATGGGCGAATTAGGCTTTAAACAGTTTTTCTGGGGCCCGAGTTTTCAGTCGACTGCCAGGCGGGCCAGGGCTATATTTAGGGTTGCTGTGAAAGAGCGAATACGGAGGGTCCAGTTGCATGTGGGGCTGCATAAAGGCTCCCCTGGGGAGTTCAGTTGGACCCAAAGCCTTCCTCTGGGGGCACTTCTGGATGGGCGAATTAGGCTTTTAACAATTTTTCTGTGTCCCGAGTTTTCAGTTTTCTGCCATGGTGGCTAGTGTTATATTTAGGGTTGCTTGTAAACAGCGAACACGGGGGGTCCAGTTGCATGTGGGCCTGCATAAAGGCTCCCCTGGGGAGTTCAGTTGTACCCAAAGCCTTCCTTTGGGGGCACTTTTGGATGGGCGAATGGGGCTCCTAACACATTTTCTGTGGCCCGAGCTTTCAGTCGACTGCCAGGTGTGCTAGGGCTATATTTAGGCTTGCGGTGAAAGAGCGAATACGGAGGGTCCAGTTGCATGTGGGGCTGCATAAAGGCTCCCCTGGGGAGTTCACTTGTACCCAAAGCCTTCCTTTGGGGGCACTTCTGGATGGGTGAATGGGGCTTGAAACGCATTTTCTGGAGCCCGAGTTTTCAGACTTCTGCCATGGTGGCTAGGGGTATATTTAGGGTTGCTCGTAAACAGTGAACAAGGAGGGTCCAGTTGCATGTGGGGCTGCGTAAAGGCTCCCCTGGGGAGTTCAGTTGTACCCAAAGCCTTCCTCTGGGGGCACTTTTGGATGGGCGAATTAGGCTTTTAACGCATTTTCTGGGGCCCGAGTTTTCAGTCGACTGCCAGGCGGGCCAGGGGTATATTTAGGGTTGCTGTGAAAGAGTGAACCCGGAGGGTCCAGTTGCATGTGGGGCTGCATAAAGGCTCCCCTGGGGAGTTCACTTGTACCCAAAGCCTTCCTTTGGGGGCACTTCTGGATGGGTGAATGGGGCTTGAAACGCATTTTCTGGAGCCCAAATTTTCAGTCTTCTGCCATGGTGGCTAGGGGTATATTTAGGGTTGCTGTAAAGAGCGAACACGGAGGGTACAGTTGCATGTGGGGTTGCGTAAAGTCTCCCCTGGGGAGTTCAGATGTACCCAAAGCCTTCCTCTGGGGGCACTTTTGGATGGGCAAATGGGGCTCGTAACACATTTTCTGTGGCCCGAGTTTTCAGTCGACTGCCAGGCGTGCTAGGGTTATATTTAGGCTTGCGGTGAAAGTGTGAACCCGGAGGGTCCAGTTGCATGTGGGGCTGCATAAAGGCTCCCCTGGGGAGTTCAGTTGTACCCAAAGCCTTCCTCTGGGGGCACTTCTGGATGGGCGAATTAGGCTTTTAACAATTTTTCTGTGTCCCGAGTTTTCAGTTTTCTGCCATGGTGGCTAGTGTTATATTTAGGGTTGCTTGTAAACAGCGAACACGGGGGGTCCAGTTGCATGTGGGCCTGCATAAAGGCTCCCCTGGGGAGTTCAGTTGTACCCAAAGCCTTCCTTTGGGGGCACTTTTGGATGGTCGAATGGGGCTTGTAGCACGTTTTCTGGGGCCCGATTTTTCAGTCGTCTTCCAGGCGTGCCAGGGCTATATTTAGGGTTGCTGTGAAAGAGCGAATACGGAGGGTCCAGTTGCATGTGGGGCTGCATAAAGGCTCCCCTGGGGAGTTCAGTTGTACCCAAAGCCTTCCTCTGGGGGCACTTCTGGATGGGCGAATTAGGCTTTAAACAGTTTTTCTGGGGCCCGAGTTTTCAGTCGACTGCCAGGCGGGCCAGGGCTATATTTAGGGTTGCTGTGAAAGAGCGAATACGGAGGGTCCAGTTGCATGTGGGGCTGCATAAAGGCTCCCCTGGGGAGTTCAGTTGGACCCAAAGCCTTCCTCTGGGGGCACTTCTGGATGGGCGAAAGGGGCTTGAAACGCTTTTTCTGTGGCCCGAGTTTTCAGTTTTCTGCCATGCTGGCTAGTGTTATATTTAGGGTTGCTTGTAAACAGCGAACACGGGGGGTCCAGTTGCATATGGGCCTGCATAAATGCTCCCCTGGGGAGTTCAGTTGTACCCAAAGCCTTCCTCTGGGGGCACTTTTGGATGGTCGAATGGGGCTTGAAGCACGTTTTCTGGGCCCGATTTTTCAGTCGTCTGCCATGCGGGCCAGGGTTATATTTAGGGTTGCTGTGAAAGAGCAAATACGGAGGGTCCAGTTGCATGTGGGGCTGCATAAAGGCTCCCCTGGGGAGTTCACTTGTACCCAAAGCCTTCCTCTGGGGGCACTTTTGGATGTGCGAATTAGGCTTTTAACGCATTCTCTGGAGCCCGAGTTTTCAGTCGACTGCCAGGCGGGCCAGGGCTATATTTAGGGTTGCTGTGAAAGAGTGAACCCGGAGGGTCCAGTTGCATGTGGGGCTGCATAAAGGCTCCCCTGGGGAGTTCACTTGTACCCAAAGCCTTCCTTTGGGGGCACTTCTGGATGGGTGAATGGGGCTTGAAACGCATTTTCTGGAGCCCGAGTTTTCAGTCTTCTGCCATGGTGGCTAGGGGTATATTTAGGGTTGCTCGTAAACAGTGAACAAGGAGGGTCCAGTTGCATGTGGGGCTGCATAAAGGCTCCCCTGGGGAGTTCACTTGTACCCAAAGCCTTCCTCTGGGGGCACTTTTGGATGGGCGAATTAGGCTTTTAATGCATTTTCTGGGGCCCGAGTTTTCAGTCGACTGCCAGGCGGGCCAGGGCTATATTTAGGTTTGCTGTGAAAGAGCGAATACGGAGGGTCCAGTTGCATGTGGGGCTGCATAAAGGCTCCCCTGGGGAATTCAGTTGTACCCAAAGCCTTCCTCTGGGGGCACTTTTGGATGGGCGAATTAGGCTTTTAACAGTTTTTCTGTGGCCCGAGTTTTCAGTTTTCTGCCATGCTGGCTAGTGTTATATTTAGGGTTGCTTGTAAACAGCGAACACGGGGGGTCCAGTTGCGTATGGGCCTGCATAAAGGCTCCCCTGGGGAGTTCAGTTGTACCCAAAGCCTTCCTTTGGGGGCACTTTTGGATGGTCGAATGGGGCTTGAAGCACGTTTTCTGGGGCCCGATTTTTCAGTCGTCTGCCATGCGGGCCAGGGTTATATTTAGGGTTGCTGTGAAAGAGCGAATACGGAGGGTCCAGTTGCATGTGGGGCTGCATAAAGGCTCCCCTGGGGAGTTCAGTTGTACCCAAAGCCTTCCTCTGGGGGCACTTCTGGATGGGCGAAAGGGGCTTGAAACGCTTTTTCTGTGGCCCGAGTTTTCAGTCTTCTGCCATGCTGGCTAGGGTTATATTTAGGGTTGCTTGTAAAGAGCGAACACGGAGGGTCCAGTTGCATGTGGGGCTGCGTAAAGGCTCCCCTGGGGAGTTCAGATGTACCCAAAGCCTTGCTTTGGGGGCACTTTTGGATGGGCGAATGGGGCTCGTAACACTTTTTCTGTGGCCCGAAATTTCAGTCGACTGCCAGGCGTGCTAGGGATATATTTAGGCTTGCGGTGAAAGAGTGAACCCGGAGGGTCCAGTTGCATGTGGGGCTGCGTAAAGGCTCCCCTGGGGAGTTCACTTGTACCCAAAGCCTTCCTCTGGGGGCACTTTTGGATGGGCGAATTAGGCTTTTAACAGTTTTTCTGGGGCCCGAGTTTTCAGTCGACTGCCAGGCGGGCCAGGGCTATATTTAGGGTTGCTGTGAAAGAGCGAATACGGAGGGTCCAGTTGCATGTGGGGCTGCGTTAAGGCTCCCCTGGGGAGTCCAGTTGTACCCAAAGCCTTCCTTTGGGGGCACTTTTGGATGGTCCAAGGGGAATCGCAATGCGTTTTCTTAGGCCCGCTTTTTCAGTCTTCTCCCATTGCGCCGAGGGCTATATTTAGGCTTGCGGTGAAAGAGTGAACCCGGAGGGTCCAGTTGCATGTGGGGCTGCATAAAGGCTCCCCTGGGGAGTTCACTTGTACCCAAAGCCTTCCTTTGGGGGCACTTGTGGATGGGTAAATGGGGCTTGAAACACATTTTCTGGAGCCCGAGTTTTCAGTCTTCTGCCATGCTGGCTAGGGGTATATTTAGGGTTGCTGTAAAGAGCGAACACGGAGGGTCCAGTTGCATGTGGGGCTGCGTTAAGGCTCCCCTGGGGAGTTCAGTTGTACCCAAAGCCTTCCTTTGGGGGCACTTCTGCATGGGCGAAAGGAGCTTGAAACGCTTTTTTATGGCCCGAGCTTTCAGTCCACTGCCTGGCGTGCTAGGGATATATTTAGGCTTGCGGTGAAAGAGTGAACCCGGAGGGTCCAGTTGCATGTGGGGCTGCATAAAGGCTCCCCTGGGGAGTTCAGTTGTACCCAAAGCCTTCCTTTGGGGGCACTTCTGGATGGGTGAATTGGGCTTGAAACACATTTTCTGGAGCCCGAGTTTTCAGTCTTCTGCCATGATGGCTAGGGGTATATTTAGAGTTGCTCGTAAACAGTGAACAAGGAGGGTCCAGTTGCATGTGGGGCTGCATAAAGGCTCCCCTGGGGAGTTCAGTTGTACCCAAAGCCTTCCTCTGGGGGCACTTTTGGATGGGCGAATTAGGCTTTTAATGCATTTTCTGGGGCCCGAGTTTTCAGTCGATTGCCAGGCGGGCCAGGGCTATATTTAGGGTTGCTGTGAAAGAGTGAACCCGGAGGGTCCAGTTGCATGTGGGGCTGCATAAAGGCTCCCCTGGGGAGTTCAGTTGTACCCAAAGCCTTCCTTTGGGGGCACTTCTGGATGGGTGAATGGGGCTTGAAACGCTTTTTATGTGGCCCGAGTTTTCAGTCTTCTGCCATGGTGGCTAGGGGTATATTTAGGGTTGCTCGTAAACAGTGAACAAGGAGGGTCCAGTTGCATGTGGGGCTGCGTAAAGGCTCCCCTGGGGAGTTCACTTGTACCCAAAGCCTTCCTCTGGGGGCACTTGTGGATGGGTAAATGGGGCTTGAAACACATTTTCTGGAGCCTGAGTTTTCAGTCTTCTGCCATGCTGGCTAGGGGTATATTTAGGGTTGCTGTAAAGAGCGAACACGGAGGGTCCAGTTGCATGTGGGGCTGCGTTAAGGCTCCCCTGGGGAGTTCAGTTGTACCCAAAGCCTTCCTTTGGGGGCACTTCTGGATGGGCGAAAGGAGCTTGAAACGCTTTTTTATGGCCCGAGCTTTCAGTCCACTGCCTGGCGTGCTAGGGATATATTTAGGCTTGCGGTGAAAGAGTGAACCCGGAGGGTCCAGTTGCATGTGGGGCTGCATAAAGGCTCCCCTGGGGAGTTCAGTTGTACCCAAAGCCTTCCTTTGGGGGCACTTCTGGATGGGTGAATTGGGCTTGAAACGCATTTTCTGGAGCCCGAGTTTTCAGTCTTCTGCCATGATGGCTAGGGGTATATTTAGAGCTGCTCGTAAACAGTGAACAAGGAGGGTCCAGTTGCATGTGGGGCTGCATAAAGGCTCCCCTGGGGAGTTCAGTTGTACCCAAAGCCTTCCTCTGGGGGCACTTTTGGATGGGCGAATTAGGCTTTTAATGCATTTTCTGGGGCCCGAGTTTTCAGTCGATTGCCAGGCGGGCCAGGGCTATATTTAGGGTTGCTGTGAAAGAGTGAACCCGGAGGGTCCAGTTGCATGTGGGGCTGCATAAAGGCTCCCCTGGGGAGTTCACTTGTACCCAAAGCCTTCCTTTGGGGGCGCTTCTGGATGGGTGAATGGGGCTTGAAACGCTTTTTATGTGGCCCGAGTTTTCAGTCTTCTGCCATGGTGGCTAGGGGTATATTTAGGGTTGCTCGTAAACAGTGAACAAGGAGGGTCCAGTTGCATGTGGGGCTGCGTAAAGGCTCCCCTGGGGAGTTCACTTGTACCCAAAGCCTTCCTCTGGGGGCACTTTTGGATGGGCGAATTAGGCTTTTAACAGTTTTTCTGGGGCCCGAGTTTTCAGTCGACTGCCAGGCGGGCCAGGGCTATATTTAGGGTTGCTGTGAAAGAGCGAATACAAAGGGTCCAGTTGCATGTGGGGCTGCGTTAAGGCTCCCCTGGGGAGTCCAGTTGTACCCAAAGCCTTCCTTTGGGGGCACTTTGGGATGGTCCAAGGGGAATCGCAATGCGTTTTCTGAGGCCCGCTTTTTCAGTCTTCTCCCATTGCGCCGAGGGCTATATTTAGGCTTGCGGTGAAAGAGTGAACCCGGAGGGTCCAGTTGCATGTGGGGCTGCATAAAGGCTCCCCTGGGGAGTTCAGCTGTACCCAAAGCCTTCCTTTGGGGGCACTTGTGGATGGGTAAATGGGGCTTGAAACACATTTTCTGGAGCCCGAGTTTTCAGTTTTCTGCCATGCTGGCTAGTGTTATATTTAGGGTTGCTTGTAAACAGCGAACACGGGGGGTCCAGTTGCGTATGGGCCTGCATAAAGGCTCCCCTGGGGAGTTCAGTTGTACCCAAAGCCTTCCTTTGGGGGCACTTTTGGATGGTCGAATGGGGCTTGAAGCACGTTTTCTGGGGCCCGATTTTTCAGTCGTCTGCCATGCGGGCCAGGGTTATATTTAGGGTTGCTGTGAAAGAGCGAATACGGAGGGTCCAGTTGCATATGGGGCTGCATAAAGGCTCCCCTGGGGAGTTCACTTGTACCCAAAGCCTTCCTCTGGGGGCACTTCTGGATGGGCGAATTAGGCTTTAAACAGTTTTTCTGGGGCCCGAGTTTTCAGTCGACTGCCAGGCGGGCCAGGGCTATATTTAGGGTTGCTGTGAAAGAGCGAATACGGAGGGTCCAGTTGCATGTGGGGCTGCATAAAGGCTCCCCTGGGGAGTTCAGATGTACCCAAAGCCTTGCTTTGGGGGCACTTTTGGATGGGCGAATGGGGCTCGTAACACTCTTTCTGTGGCCCGAGATTTCAGTCGACTGCCAGGCGTGCTAGGGCTATATTTAGGCTTGCGGTGAAAGAGTGAACCCGGAGGGTCCAGTTGCATGTGGGGCTGCGTAAAGGCTCCCCTGGGGAGTTCACTTGTACCCAAAGCCTTCCTCTGGGGGCACTTTTGGATGTGCGAATTAGGCTTTTAACAGTTTTTCTGGGGCCCGAGTTTTCAGTCGACTGCCAGGCGGGCCAAGGCTATATTTAGGGTTGCTGTGAAAGAGCGAATACGGAGGGTCCAGTTGCATGTGGGGCTGCGTTAAGGCTCCCCTGGGGAGTCCAGTTGTACACAAAGCCTTCCTTTGGGGGCACTTTGGGATGGTCCAAGGGGAATCGCAATGCGTTTTCTGAGGCCCGCTTTTTCAGTCTTCTCCCATTGCGCCGAGGGCTATATTTAGGCTTGCGGTGAAAGAGTGAACCCGGAGGGTCCAGTTGCATGTGGGGCTGCATAAAGGCTCCCCTGGGGAGTTCAGCTGTACCCAAAGCCTTCCTTTGGGGGCACTTGTGGATGGGTAAATGGGGCTTGAAACACAATTTCTGGAGCCCGAGTTTTCAGTCTTCTGCCATGCTGGCTAGGGGTATATTTAGGGTTGCTGTAAAGAGCGAACACGGAGGGTCCAGTTGCATGTGGGGCTGCGTTAAGGCTCCCCTGGGGAGTTCAGTTGTACCCAAAGCCTTCCTTTGGGGGCACTTCTGGATGGGCGAAAGGAGCTTGAAACGCTTTTTTATGGCCCGAGCTTTCAGTCCACTGCCTGGCATGCTAGGGATATATTTAGGCTTGCGGTGAAAGAGTGAACCCGGAGGGTCCAGTTGCATGTGGGGCTGCATAAAGGCTCCCCTGGGGAGTTCACTTGTACCCAAAGCCTTCCTTTGGGGGCACTTCTGGATGGGTGAATTGGGCTTGAAACGCATTTTCTGGAGCCCGAGTTTTCAGTCTTCTGCCATGATGGCTAGGGGTATATTTAGAGTTGCTCGTAAACAGTGAACAAGGAGGGTCCAGTTGCATGTGGGGCTGCATAAAGGCTCCCCTGGGGAGTTCAGTTGTACCCAAAGCCTTCCTCTGGGGGCACTTTTGGATGGGCGAATTAGGCTTTTAATGCATTTTCTGGGGCCCGAGTTTTCAGTCGATTGCCAGGCGGGCCAGGGCTATATTTAGGGTTGCTGTGAAAGAGTGAACCCGGAGGGTCCAGTTGCATGTGGGGCTGCATAAAGGCTCCCCTGGGGAGTTCACTTGTACCCAAAGCCTTCCTTTGGGGGCACTTCTGGATGGGTAAATGGGGCTTGAAACGCTTTTTATGTGGCCCGAGTTTTCAGTCTTCTGCCATGGTGGCTAGGGGTATATTTAGGGTTGCTCGTAAACAGTGAACAAGGAGGGTCCAGTTGCATGTGGGGCTGCATAAAGGCTCCCCTGGGGAGTTCACTTGTACCCAAAGCCTTCCTCTGGGGGCACTTTTGGATGGGCGAATTAGGCTTTTAACAGTTTTTCTGGGGCCCGAGTTTTCAGTCGACTGCCAGGCGGGCCAGGGCTATATTTAGGGTTGCTGTGAAAGAGCGAATACAAAGGGTCCAGTTGCATGTGGGGCTGCGTTAAGGCTCCAATGGGGAGTCCAGTTGTACCCAAAGCCTTCCTTTGGGTGCACTTTGGGATGGTCCAAGGGGAATCGCAATGCGTTTTCTGAGGCCCGCTTTTTCAGTCTTCTCCCATTGCGCCGAGGGCTATATTTAGGCTTGCGGTGAAAGAGTGAACCCGGAGGGTCCAGTTGCATGTGGGGCTGCATAAAGGCTCCCCTGGGGAGTTCAGCTGTACCCAAAGCCTTCCTTTGGGGGCACTTGTGGATGGGTAAATGGGGCTTGAAACACATTTTCTGGAGCCCGAGTTTTCAGTCTTCTGCCATGCTGGCTAGGGGTATATTTAGGGTTGCTGTAAAGAGCGAACACGGAGGGTCCAGTTGCATGTGGGGCTGCGTTAAGGCTCCCCTGGGGAGTTCAGTTGTACCCAAAGCCTTCCTTTGGGGGTACTTCTGGATGGGCGAAAGGAGCTTGAAACGCTTTTTTATGGCCCGAGCTTTCAGTCCACTGCCTGGCGTGCTAGGGATATATTTAGGCTTGCAGTGAAAGAGTGAACCCGGAGGGTCCAGTTGCATGTGGGGCTGCATAAAGGCTCCCCTGGGGAGTTCACTTGTACCCAAAGCCTTCCTTTGGGGGCACTTCTGGATGGGTGAATTGGGCTTGAAACGCATTTTCTGGAGCCCGAGTTTTCAGTCTTCTGCCATGATGGCTAGGGGTATATTTAGAGTTGCTCGTAAACAGTGAACAAGGAGGGTCCAGTTGCATGTGGGGCTTCGTAAAGGTTCCCCTGGGGAGTTCAGTTGTACCCAAAGCCTTCCTCTGGGGGCACTTTTGGATGGGCGAATTAGGCTTTTAATGCATTTTCTGGGGCCCGAGTTTTCAGTCGATTGCCAGGCGGGCCAGGGCTATATTTAGGGTTGCTGTGAAAGAGTGAACCCGGAGGGTCCAGTTGCATGTGGGGCTGCATAAAGGCTCCCCTGGGGAGTTCAGTTGTACTCAAAGCCTTCCTTTGGGGGCACTTCTGGATGGGTAAATGGGGCTTGAAACGCTTTTTATGTGGCCCGAGTTTTCAGTCTTCTGCCATGGTGGCTAGGGGTATATTTAGGGTTGCTCGTAAACAGTGAACAAGGAGGGTCCAGTTGCATGTGGGGCTGCGTAAAGGCTCCCCTGGGGAGTTCACTTGTACCCAAAGCCTTCCTTTGGGGGCACTTCTGGATGGGTAAATGGGGCTTGAAACGCTTTTTCTGGGGCCCGAGTTTTCAGTCTTCTGCCATGGCGGCTAGGGGTATATTTAGGGTTGCTCGTAAACAGTGAACAAGGAGGGTCCAGTTGCATGTGGGGCTGCGTAAAGGCTCCCCTGGGGAGTTCACTTGTACCCAAAGCCTTCCTTTGGGGGCACTTCTGGATGGGTAAATGGAGCTTGAAACTCTTTTTCTGTGGCCCGAGTTTTCAGTCTTCTGCCATGCTGGCTAGGGTTATATTTAGGGTTGCTGTAAAGAGCGAATACGGAGGGTCCAGTTGCATGTGGGGCTGCATAAAGGCTCCCCTGGGGAGTTCACTTGTACCCAAAGCCTTCCTCTGGGGGCACTTTGGGATGGGCGAATTAGGCTTTTAATGCATTTTCTGGGGCCCGAGTTTTCAGTCGACTGCCAGGCGGGCCAGGGCTATATTTAGGGTTGCTGTGAAAGAGCGAATACGGAGGGTCCAGTTGCATGTGGGGCTGCATAAAGGCTCCCCTGGGGAGTTCAGATGTACCCAAAGCCTTCCTCTGGGGGCACTTTTGGATGGGCGAATTAGGCTTTTAACAGTTTTTCTGGAGCCCGAGTTTTCAGTTTTCTGCCATGCTGGCTAGTGTTATATTTAGGGTTGCTTGTAAACAGCGAACACGGGGGGTCCAGTTGCGTATGGGCCTGCATAAAGGCTCCCCTGGGGAGTTCAGTTGTACCCAAAGCCTTCCTTTGGGGGCACTTTTGGATGGTCGAATGGGGCTTGAAGCACGTTTTCTGTGGCCCGATTTTTCAGTCGTCTGCCATGCGGGCCAGGGTTATATTTAGGGTTGCTGTGAAAGAGCGAATACGGAGGGTCCAGTTGCATGTGGGGCTGCATAAAGGCTCCCCTGGGGAGTTCAGTTGTACCCAAAGCCTTCCTCTGGGGGCACTTCTGGATGGGCGAAAGGGGCTTGAAACGCTTTTTCTGTGGCCCGAGTTTTCAGTCTTCTGCCATGCTGGCTAGGGTTATATTTAGGGTTGCTTGTAAAGAGCGAACACGGAGGGTCCAGTTGCATGTGGGGCTGCATAAAGGCTCCCCTGGGGAGTTCAGATGTACCCAAAGCCTTGCTTTGGGGGCACTTTTGGATGGGCGAATGGGGCTCGTAACACTTTTTCTGTGGCCCGAGCTTTCAGTCGACTGCCAGGCGTGCTAGGGATATATTTAGGCTTGCGGTGAAAGAGTGAACCCGGAGGGTCCAGTTGCATGTGGGGCTGCGTAAAGGCTCCCCTGGGGAGTTCAGTTGTACCCAAAGCCTTCCTCTGGGGGCACTTTTGGATGGGCGAATTAGGCTTTTAATGCATTTTCTGGGGCCCGAGTTTTCAGTCGACTGCCAGGCGGGCCAGGGCTATATTTAGGGTTGCTGTGAAAGAGCGAATACGGAGGGTCCAGTTGCATGTGGGGCTGCATAAAGGCTCCCCTGGGGAGTCCAGTTGTACCCAAAGCCTTCCTTTGGGGGCACTTTGGGATGGTCCAAGGGGAATCGCAATGCGTTTTCTGAGGCCCGCTTTTTCAGTCTTCTCCCATTGCGCCGAGGGCTATATTTAGGCTTACGGTGAAAGAGTGAACCCGGAGGGTCCAGTTGCATGTGGGGCTGCAAAAAGGCTGCCCTGGGGAGTTCAGTTGTACCCAAAGCCTTCCTTTGGGGGTACTTTTGGATGGGCGAAAGGAGCTTGAAACGCTTTTTTATGGCCCGAGCTTTCAGTCCACTGCCTGGCGTGCTAGGGATATATTTAGGCTTGCGGTGAAAGAGTGAACCCGGAGGGTCCAGTTGCATGTGGGGCTGCATAAAGGCTCCCCTGGGGAGTTCACTTGTACAAAAAGCCTTCCTCTGGGGGCACTTTTGGATGGACGAATTAGGCTTTTAACAGTTTTTCTGGGGCCCGAGTTTTCAGTCGACTGCCAGGCGGGCCAGGGATATATTTAGGGTTGCTGTGAAAGAGCGAATACGGAGGGTCCAGTTGCATGTGGGGCTGCATAAAGGCTCCCCTGGGGAGTTCACTTGTACCCAAAGCCTTCCTTTGGGGGCACTTCTGGATTGGTGAATGGGGCTTGAAACGCATTTTCTGGAGCCCGAGTTTTCAGTCTTCTACCATGGTGGCTAGGGGTATATTTAGGGTTGCTCGTAAACAGTGAACAAGGAGGGTCCAGTTGCATGTGGGGCTGCATAAAGGCTCCCCTGGGGAGTTCACTTGTACCCAAAGCCTTCCTCTGGGGGCACTTTTGGATGGGCGAATTAGGCTTTTAATGCATTTTCTGGGGCCCGAGTTTTCAGTCGACTGCCAGGCGGGCCAGGGCTATATTTAGGCTTGCGGTGAAAGAGCGAATACGGAGGGTCCAGTTGCATGTGGGGCTGCATAAAGGCTCCCCTGGGGAGTTCACTTGTACCCAAAGCCTTCCTCTGGGGGCACTTTTGGATGGGCAAATTAGGCTTTTAATGCATTTTCTGGGACCCGAGTTTTCAGTCGACTGCCAGGCGGGCCAGGGCTATATTTAGGGTTGCTTGTAAACAGCGAAAACGGGGAGTCAGTTGCGTATGGGCCTGCATAAAGGCTCCCCTGGGGAGCTCACTTGTACCCAAAGCCTTCCTTTGGGGGCACTTCTGGATGGGCGAAAGGGGCTTGAAACGCTTTTTCTGTGGCCCGAGTTTTCAGTCTTCTGCCATGCTGGCTAGGGTTATATTTAGGGTTGCTGTAAAGAGCGAACACGGAGGGTCCAGTTGCATGTGGGGCTGCGTTAAGGCTCCCCTGGGGAGTTCAGATGTACCCAAAGCCTTCCTTTGGGGGCACTTTTGGATGGTCGAATGGGGCTTGTAGCACGTTTTCTGGGGCCTGATTTTTCAGTCGTCTGCCAGGCGTGCCAGGGTTATATTTAGGGTTGCTGTGAAAGAGCGAATACGGAGGGTCCAGTTGCATGTGGGGCTGCATAAAGGCTCCCCTGGGGAGTTCAGTTGTACCCAAAGCCTTCCTTTGGGGGCACTTCTGGATGGGTGAATGGGGCTTGAAACGCATTTTCTGGAGCCCAAATTTTCAGTCTTCTGCCATGGTGGCTAGGGGTATATTTAGGGTTGCTCGTAAACAGTGAACAAGGAGGGTCCAGTTGCATATGGGGTTGCGTAAAGTCTCCCCTGGGGAGTTCAGATGTACCCAAAGCCTTCCTTTGGGGGCACTTTTGGATGGGCGAATGGGGCTCGTAACACATTTTCTGGAGCCCGAGCTTTCAGTCGACTGCCAGGCGTGCTAGGGCTATATTTAGGCTTTCGGTGAAAGAGTGAACCCGGAGGGTCCAGTTGCATGTGGGGCTGCATAAAGGCTCCCCTGGGGAGTTCACTTGTACCCAAAGCCTTCCTCTGGGGGCACTTTTGGATGGGCGAATTAGGCTTTTAACAATTTTTCTGTGGCCCGAGTTTTCAGTTTTCTGCCATGGTGGCTAGGGTTATATTTAGGGTTGCTTGTAAACAGCGAACACGGGGGGTCCAGTTGCATGTGGGCCTGCATAAAGGCTCCCCTGGGGAGTTCAGTTGTACCCAAAGCCTTCCTTTGGGGGCACTTTTGGATGGTCGAATGGGGCTTGTAGCACGTTTTCTGGGGCCCGATTTTTCAGTCGTCTGCCAGGCGGGCCAGGGCTATATTTAGGGTTGCTGTGAAAGAGCGAATACGGAGGGTCCAGTTGCATGTGGGGCTGCATAAAGGCTCCCCTGGGGAGTTCAGTTGTACCCAAAGCCTTCCTCTGGGGGCACTTTTGGATGGGTGAATGGGGCTTGAAACGCATTTTCTGGAGCCCGAGTTTTCAGTTTTCTGCCATGGTGGCTAGGGGGATATTTAGGGTTGCTCGTAAACAGTGAACAAGGAGGGTCCAGTTGCATGTGGGGCTGCATAAAGGCTCCCCTGGGGAGTTCACTTGTACCCAAAGCCTTCCTCTGGGGGCACTTTTGGATGGGCGAATTAGGCTTTTAACAGTTTTTCTGGGGCCCGAGTTTTCAGACGACTGCCAGGCGGGCCAGGGCTATATTTAGGGTTGCTGTGAAAGAGCGAATACGGAGGGTCCAGTTGCATGTGGGGCTGCATAAAGGCTCCCCTGGGGAGTTCACTTGTACCCAAAGCCTTCCTCTGGGGGCACTTCTGGATGGGCGAAAGGGGCTTGAAACGCTTTTTCTGTGGCCCGAGTTTTCAGTTTTCTTCCATGCTGGCTAGTGTTATATTTAGGGTTGCTTGTAAACAGCGAACACGGGGGGTCCAGTTGCGTATGGGCCTGCATAAAGGCTCCCCTGGGGAGTTCAGTTGTACCCAAAGCCTTCCTTTGGGGGCACTTTTGGATGGTCGAATGGGTCTTGTAGCACGTTTTCTGGGGCCCGATTTTTCAGTCGTCTGCCAGGCGTGCCAGGGCTATATTTAGGGTTGCTGTGAAAGAGTGAACCCGGAGGGTCCAGTTGCATGTGGGGCTGCATAAAGGCTCCCCTGGGGAGTTCACTTGTACCCAAAGCCTTCCTCTGGGGGCACTTTTGGATGGGCGAATTAGGCTTTTAACAGTTTTTCTGGGGCCCGAGTTTTCAGTTTTCTTCCATGGTGGCTAGTGTTATATTTAGGGTTGCTTGTAAACAGCGAACACGGGGGGTCCAGTTGCGTATGGGCCTGCATAAAGGCTCCCCTGGGGAGTTCAGTTGTACCCAAAGCCTTCCTCTGGGGGCACTTTTGGATGGTCGAATGGGGCTTGAAGCACGTTTTCTGGGGCCCGATTTTTCAGTCGTCTGCCATGCGGGCCAGGGTTATATTTAGGGTTGCTGTGAAAGAGCGAATACGGAGGGTCCAGTTGCATGTGGGGCTGCATAAAGGCTCCCCTGGGGAGTTCACTTGTACCCAAAGCCTTCCTCTGGGGGCACTTTTGGATGGGTGAATTAGGCTTTTAACGCATTCTCTGGAGCCCGAGTTTTCAGTCGTCTGCCAGGCGGGCCAGGGCTATATTTATGGTTGCTGTGAAACAGTGAACCCGGAGAGTCCAGTTGCATGTGGGGCTGCATAAAGGCTCCCCTGGGGAGTTCAGTTGTACCCAAAGCCTTCCTTTGGGGGCACTTCTGGATGGGTGAATGGCTCTTCAAAAGCTTTTTCTGTGGCCCGAGTTTTCAGTCTTCTGCCATGGTGGCTAGGGTTATATTTAGGGTTGCTGTAAAGAGCGAACACGGAGGGTCCAGTTGCATGTGGGGCTGCGTAAAGGCTCCCCTGGGGAGTTCACTTGTACCCAAAGACTTCCTCTGGGGGCACTTTTGGATGGGCAAATTAGGCTTTTAACGCATTTTCTGGGACCCGAGTTTTCAGTCGACTGCCAGGCGGGCCAGGGCTATATTTAGGGTTGCTTGTAAACAGCGAAAACGGGGGGTCAGTTGCGTATGGGCCTGCATAAAGGCTCCCCTGGGGAGTTCACTTGTACCCAAAGCCTTCCTTTGGGGGCACTTTTGGATGGTCGAATGGGGCTTCTAGCACGTTTTCTGGGGCCCGATTTTTCAGTCGTCTGCCATGCGGGCCAGGGATATATATAGGGTTGCTGTGAAAGAGCGAATACGGAGGGTCCAGTTGCATGTGGGGCTGCGTAAAGGCTCCCCTGGGGAGTTCACTTGTACCCAAAGCCTTCCTTTGGGGGCACTTCTGGATGGGCGAAAGGGGCTTGAAACGCTTTTTCTGTGGCCCGAGTTTTCAGTCTTCTGCCATGCTGGCTAGGGTTATATTTAGGGTTGCTGTAAAGAGCGAACACGGAGGGTCCAGTTGCATGTGGGGCTGCGTAAAGGCTCCCCTGGGGAGTTCAGATGTACCCAAAGCCTTGCTTTGGGGGCACTTTTGGATGGGCGAATGGGGCTCGTAACACATTTTCTGTGGCCGGAGCTTTCAGTCGACTGCCAGGCGTGCTAGGGATATATTTAGGCTTGCGGTGAAAGAGTGAACCCGGAGGGTCCAGTTGCATGTGGGGCTGCATAAAGGCTCCCCTGGGGAGTTCACTTGTACCCAAAGCCTTCCTCTGGGGGCACTTTTGGATGGGCAAATTAGGCTTTTAACAGTTTTTCTGGGGCCCGAGTTTTCAGTCGACTGCCAGGCGGGCCAGGGCTATATTTAGGGTTGCTGTGAAAGAGCGAATACGGAGGGTCCAGTTGCATGTGGGGCTGCGTTAAGGCTCCCCTGGGGCGTCCAGTTGTACCCAAAGCCTTCCTTTGGGGGCACTTTTGGATGGTCCAAGGGGAATCGCAATGCGTTTTCTTAGGCCCGCTTTTTCAGTCTTCTCCCATTGCGCCGAGGGCTATATTTAGGCTTGCGGTGAAAGAGTGAACCCGGAGGGTCCAGTTGCATGTGGGGCTGCATAAAGGCTCCCCTGGGGAGTTCACTTGTACCCAAAGCCTTCCTCTGGGGGCACTTTTGGATGGGCGAATGGGGCTCATAACACATTTTCTGTGGCCCGAGCTTTCAGTCGACTGCCAGACGTGCTAGGGCTATATTTAGGCTTGCGGTGAAAGAGTGAACCCGGAGGGTCCAGTTGCATGTGGGGCTGCATAAAGGCTCCCCTGGGGAGTTCACTTGTACCCAAAGCCTTCCTTTGGGGGCACTTCTGGATGGGTGAATGGGGCTTGAAACGCATTTTCTGGAGCCCGAGTTTTCAGACTTCTGCCATGGTGGCTAGGGGTATATTTAGGGTTGCTCGTAAACAGTGAACAAGGAGGGTCCAGTTGCATGTGGGGCTGCATAAAGGCTCCCCTGGGGAGTTCAGTTGTACCCAAAGCCTTCCTCTGGGGGCACTTTTGGATGGGCGAATTAGGCTTTTAACGCATTTTCTGCGGCCCGAGTTTTCAGTCGACTGCCAGGCGGGCCAGGGGTATATTTAGGGTTGCTGTGAAAGAGTGAACCCGGAGGGTCCAGTTGCATGTGGGGCTACATAAAGGCTCCCCTAGGGAGTTCACTTGTACCCAAAGCCTTCCTTTGGGGGCACTTCTGGATGGGTGAATGGGGCTTGAAACGCATTTTCTGGAGCCCAAATTTTCAGTCTTCTGCCATGGTGGCTAGGGGTATATTTAGGGTTGCTTCTAAACAGCGAACACGGGGGGTCCAGTTGCATGTGGGCCTGCATAAAGGCTCCCCTGGGGAGTTCACTTGTACCCAAAGCCTTCCTTTGGGGGCACTTTTGGATGGTCGAATGGGGCTTGTAGCACGTTTTCTGGGGCCTGATTTTTCAGTCGTCTGCCAGGCGTGCCAGGGCTATATTTAGGGTTGCTGTGAAAGAGCGAATACGGAGGGTCCAGTTGCATGTGGGGCTGCATAAAGGCTCCCCTGGGGAGTTCACTTGTACCCAAAGCCTTCCTCTGGGGGCACTTCTGGATGGGCGAATTAGGCTTATAACGCATTTTCTGGGGCCCGAGTTTTCAGTTTTCTGCCATGGTGGCTAGGGTTATATTTAGGGTTGCTGTAAAGAGCGAACACGGAGGGTCCAGTTGCATGTGGGGCTGCGTTAAGGCTCCCCTGGGGAGTTCAGATGTACCCAAAGCCTTCCTCTGGGGGCACTTTTGGATGGGCGAATGGGGCTCGTAACACATTTTCTGTGGCCCGAGCTTTCAGTCGACTGCCAGACGTGCTAGGGCTATATTTAGGCTTGCGGTGAAAGAGTGAACCCGGAGGGTCCAGTTGCATGTGGGGCTGCATAAAGGCTCCCCTGGGGAGTTCACTTGTACCCAAAGCCTTCCTTTGGGGGCACTTCGGGATGGGTGAATGGGGCTTGAAACGCATTTTCTGGAGCCCGAGTTTTCAGACTTCTGCCATGGTGGCTAGGGGTATATTTAGGGTTGCTCGTAAACAGTGAACAAGGAGGGTCCAGTTGCATGTGGGGCTGCATAAAGGCTCCCCTGGGGAGTTCAGTTGTACCCAAAGCCTTCCTCTGGGGGCACTTTTGGATGGGCGAATTAGGCTTTTAACGCATTTTCTGGGGCCCGAGTTTTCAGTCGACTGCCAGGCGGGCCAGGGGTATATTTAGGGTTGCTGTGAAAGAGTGAACCCGGAGGGTCCAGTTGCATGTGGGGCTGCATAAAGGCTCCCCTGGGGAGTTCACTTGTACCCAAAGCCTTCCTTTGGGGGCACTTCGGGATGGGTGAATGGGGCTTGAAACGCATTTTCTGGAGCCCGAGTTTTCAGTCTTCTGCCATGGTGGCTAGGGGTATATTTAGGGTTGCTTGTAAACAGCGAACACGGGGGGTCCAGTTGCATGTGGGCCTGCATAAAGGCTCCCCTGGGGAGTTCACTTGTACCCAAAGCCTTCCTTTGGGGGCACTTTTGGATGGTCGAATGGGGCTTGTAGCACGTTTTCTGGGGCCTGATTTTTCAGTCGTCTGCCAGGCGTGCCAGGGCTATATTTAGGGTTGCTGTGAAAGAGCGAATACGGAGGGTCCAGTTGCATGTGGGGCTGCATAAAGGCTCCCCTGGGGAGTTCACTTGTACCCAAAGCCTTCCTCTGGGGGCACTTCTGGATGGGCGAATTAGGCTTTAAACAGTTTTTCTGGGGCCCGAGTTTTCAGTTTTCTGCCATGGTGGCTAGGGTTATATTTAGGGTTGCTGTAAAGAGCGAACACGGAGGGTCCAGTTGCATGTGGGGCTGCGTTAAGGCTCCCCTGGGGAGTTCAGATGTACCCAAAGCCTTCCTCTGGGGGCACTTTTGGATGGGCGAATGGGGCTCGTAACACATTTTCTGTGGCCCGAGCTTTCAGTCGACTGCCAGGCGTGCTAGGGCTATATTAGGACTTGCGGTGAAAGAGTGAACCCGGAGGGTCCAGTTGCATGTGGGGCTGCATAAAGGCTCCCCTGGGGAGTTCAGTTGTACCCAAAGCCTTCCTTTGGGGACACTTCTGGATGGGTGAATGGGGCTTGAAACGCATTTTCTGGACCCGAGTTTTCAGTTTTCTGCCATGGTGGCTAGGGGTATATTTAGGGTTGCTTGTAAACAGCGAACACGGGCGGTCCAGTTGCGTATGGGCCTGCATAAAGGCTCCCCTGGGGAGTTCAGTTGTACCCAAAGCCTTCCTTTGGGGGCACTTTTGGATGGTCGAATGGGGCTTGAAGCACGTTTTCTGGGGCCCGATTTTTCAGTCGTCTACCATGCGGGCCAGGGTTATATTTAGGGTTGCTGTGAAAGAGCGAATACGGAGGGTCCAGTTGCATGTGGGGCTGCATAAAGGCTCCCCTGGGGAGTTCAGATGTACCCAAAGCCTTCCTTTGGGGGCACTTTGGGATGGTCCAAGGGGAATCGCAATGCGTTTTCTGAGGCCCGCTTTTTCAGTCTTCTCCCATTGCGCCAGGGGCTATATTTAGGCTTGCGGTGAAAGAGTGAACCCGGAGGGTCCAGTTGCATGTGGGGCTGCATAAAGGCTCCCCTGGGGAGTCCAGTTGTACCCAAAGTTTTCCTTTGGGGGCACTTCTGGATGGGCGAAAGGGGCTTGAAACGCTTTTTCTGTGGCCCGAGCTTTCAGTCTTCTGCCATGCTGGCTAGGGTTATATTTAGGGTTGCTGTAAAGAGCGAACACGGAGGGTCCAGTTGCATGTGGGGCTGCGTAAAGGCTCCCCTGGGGAGTTCAGATATACCCAAAGCCTTCCTTTGGGGGCACTTTTGGATGGGCGAATGGGGCTCGTAACACATTTTCTGTGGCTCGAACTTTCAGTCGACTGCCAGGCGTGCTAGGGTTATACTTAGGCTTGCGGTGAAAGAGTGAACGCGGAGGGTCCAGTTGCATGTGGGGCTGCGTAAAGGCTCCCCTGGGGAGTTCAGTTGTACCCAAAGCCTTACTTTGGGGGCACTTCTGGATGGGTGAATGGGGCTTGAAACGCTTTTTCTGGAGCCTGAGTTTTCAGTCCTCTGCCATGGTGGCTAGGGGTATATTTAGGGTTGCTCGTAAACAGTGAACAAGGAGGGTCCAGTTGCATGTGGGGCTGCGTAAAGGCTCCCCTGGGGAGTTCACTTGTACCCAAAGCCTTCCTCTGGGAGCACTTTTGGATGGGCGAATTAGCCTTTTAACAGTTTTTCTGGGGCCCGAGTTTTCAGTCGACTGCCAGGCGGGCCAGGGCGATATTTAGGGTTGCTGTGAAAGAGCGAATACGGAGGGTCCAGTTGCATGTGGGGCTGCGTTAAGGCTCCCCTGGGGAGTCCAGTTGTACCCAAAGCCTTCCTTTGGGGGCACTTTGGGATGGTCCAAGGGGAATCGCAATGCGTTTTCTGAGGCCCGCTTTTTCAGTCTTCTCCCATTGCGCCGAGGGCTATATTTAGGCTTGCGGTGAAAGAGTGAACCCGGAGGGTCCAGTTGCATGTGGGGCTGCATAAAGGCTCCCCTGGGGAGTTCAGTTGTACCCAAAGCCTTCCTTTGGGGGCACTTCTGGATGGGTGAATGGGGCTTGAAACGCATTTTCTGGAGCCCAAATTTTCAGTCTTCTGCCATGGTGGCTAGGGGTATATTTAGGGTTGCTCGTAAACAGTGAACAAGGAGGGTCCAGTTGCATATGGGGTTGCGTAAAGTCTCCCCTGGGGAGTTCAGATGTACCCAAAGCCTTCCTTTGGGGGCACTTTTGGATGGGCGAATGGGGCTCGTAACACATTTTCTGGAGCCCGAGCTTTCAGTCGACTGCCAGGCGTGCTAGGGCTATATTTAGGCTTTCGGTGAAAGAGTGAACCCGGAGGGTCCAGTTGCATGTGGGGCTGCATAAAGGCTCCCCTGGGGAGTTCACTTGTACCCAAAGCCTTCCTCTGGGGGCACTTTTGGATGGGCGAATTAGGCTTTTAACAATTTTTCTGTGGCCCGAGTTTTCAGTTTTCTGCCATGGTGGCTAGGGTTATATTTAGGGTTGCTTGTAAACAGCGAACACGGGGGGTCCAGTTGCATGTGGGCCTGCATAAAGGCTCCCCTGGGGAGTTCAGTTGTACCCAAAGCCTTCCTTTGGGGGCACTTTTGGATGGTCGAATGGGGCTTGTAGCACGTTTTCTGGGGCCCGATTTTTCAGTCGTCTGCCAGGCGGGCCAGGGCTATATTTAGGGTTGCTGTGAAAGAGCGAATACGGAGGGTCCAGTTGCATGTGGGGCTGCATAAAGGCTCCCCTGGGGAGTTCAGTTGTACCCAAAGCCTTCCTCTGGGGGCACTTTTGGATGGGTGAATGGGGCTTGAAACGCATTTTCTGGAGCCCGAGTTTTCAGTTTTCTGCCATGGTGGCTAGGGGGATATTTAGGGTTGCTCGTAAACAGTGAACAAGGAGGGTCCAGTTGCATGTGGGGCTGCATAAAGGCTCCCCTGGGGAGTTCACTTGTACCCAAAGCCTTCCTCTGGGGGCACTTTTGGATGGGCGAATTAGGCTTTTAACAGTTTTTCTGGGGCCCGAGTTTTCAGACGACTGCCAGGCGGGCCAGGGCTATATTTAGGGTTGCTGTGAAAGAGCGAATACGGAGGGTCCAGTTGCATGTGGGGCTGCATAAAGGCTCCCCTGGGGAGTTCACTTGTACCCAAAGCCTTCCTCTGGGGGCACTTCTGGATGGGCGAAAGGGGCTTGAAACGCTTTTTCTGTGGCCCGAGTTTTCAGTTTTCTTCCATGCTGGCTAGTGTTATATTTAGGGTTGCTTGTAAACAGCGAACACGGGGGGTCCAGTTGCGTATGGGCCTGCATAAAGGCTCCCCTGGGGAGTTCAGTTGTACCCAAAGCCTTCCTTTGGGGGCACTTTTGGATGGTCGAATGGGTCTTGTAGCACGTTTTCTGGGGCCCGATTTTTCAGTCGTCTGCCAGGCGTGCCAGGGCTATATTTAGGGTTGCTGTGAAAGAGTGAACCCGGAGGGTCCAGTTGCATGTGGGGCTGCATAAAGGCTCCCCTGGGGAGTTCACTTGTACCCAAAGCCTTCCTCTGGGGGCACTTTTGGATGGGCGAATTAGGCTTTTAACAGTTTTTCTGGGGCCCGAGTTTTCAGTTTTCTTCCATGGTGGCTAGTGTTATATTTAGGGTTGCTTGTAAACAGCGAACACGGGGGGTCCAGTTGCGTATGGGCCTGCATAAAGGCTCCCCTGGGGAGTTCAGTTGTACCCAAAGCCTTCCTCTGGGGGCACTTTTGGATGGTCGAATGGGGCTTGAAGCACGTTTTCTGGGGCCCGATTTTTCAGTCGTCTGCCATGCGGGCCAGGGTTATATTTAGGGTTGCTGTGAAAGAGCGAATACGGAGGGTCCAGTTGCATGTGGGGCTGCATAAAGGCTCCCCTGGGGAGTTCACTTGTACCCAAAGCCTTCCTCTGGGGGCACTTTTGGATGGGTGAATTAGGCTTTTAACGCATTCTCTGGAGCCCGAGTTTTCAGTCGTCTGCCAGGCGGGCCAGGGCTATATTTATGGTTGCTGTGAAACAGTGAACCCGGAGAGTCCAGTTGCATGTGGGGCTGCATAAAGGCTCCCCTGGGGAGTTCAGTTGTACCCAAAGCCTTCCTTTGGGGGCACTTCTGGATGGGTGAATGGCTCTTCAAAAGCTTTTTCTGTGGCCCGAGTTTTCAGTCTTCTGCCATGGTGGCTAGGGTTATATTTAGGGTTGCTGTAAAGAGCGAACACGGAGGGTCCAGTTGCATGTGGGGCTGCGTAAAGGCTCCCCTGGGGAGTTCACTTGTACCCAAAGACTTCCTCTGGGGGCACTTTTGGATGGGCAAATTAGGCTTTTAACGCATTTTCTGGGACCCGAGTTTTCAGTCGACTGCCAGGCGGGCCAGGGCTATATTTAGGGTTGCTTGTAAACAGCGAAAACGGGGGGTCAGTTGCGTATGGGCCTGCATAAAGGCTCCCCTGGGGAGTTCACTTGTACCCAAAGCCTTCCTTTGGGGGCACTTTTGGATGGTCGAATGGGGCTTCTAGCACGTTTTCTGGGGCCCGATTTTTCAGTCGTCTGCCATGCGGGCCAGGGATATATATAGGGTTGCTGTGAAAGAGCGAATACGGAGGGTCCAGTTGCATGTGGGGCTGCGTAAAGGCTCCCCTGGGGAGTTCACTTGTACCCAAAGCCTTCCTTTGGGGGCACTTCTGGATGGGCGAAAGGGGCTTGAAACGCTTTTTCTGTGGCCCGAGTTTTCAGTCTTCTGCCATGCTGGCTAGGGTTATATTTAGGGTTGCTGTAAAGAGCGAACACGGAGGGTCCAGTTGCATGTGGGGCTGCGTAAAGGCTCCCCTGGGGAGTTCAGATGTACCCAAAGCCTTGCTTTGGGGGCACTTTTGGATGGGCGAATGGGGCTCGTAACACATTTTCTGTGGCCGGAGCTTTCAGTCGACTGCCAGGCGTGCTAGGGATATATTTAGGCTTGCGGTGAAAGAGTGAACCCGGAGGGTCCAGTTGCATGTGGGGCTGCGTTAAGGCTCCCCTGGGGCGTCCAGTTGTACCCAAAGCCTTCCTTTGGGGGCACTTTTGGATGGTCCAAGGGGAATCGCAATGCGTTTTCTTAGGCCCGCTTTTTCAGTCTTCTCCCATTGCGCCGAGGGCTATATTTAGGCTTGCGGTGAAAGAGTGAACCCGGAGGGTCCAGTTGCATGTGGGGCTGCATAAAGGCTCCCCTGGGGAGTTCACTTGTACCCAAAGCCTTCCTCTGGGGGCACTTTTGGATGGGCGAATGGGGCTCATAACACATTTTCTGTGGCCCGAGCTTTCAGTCGACTGCCAGACGTGCTAGGGCTATATTTAGGCTTGCGGTGAAAGAGTGAACCCGGAGGGTCCAGTTGCATGTGGGGCTGCATAAAGGCTCCCCTGGGGAGTTCACTTGTACCCAAAGCCTTCCTTTGGGGGCACTTCTGGATGGGTGAATGGGGCTTGAAACGCATTTTCTGGAGCCCGAGTTTTCAGACTTCTGCCATGGTGGCTAGGGGTATATTTAGGGTTGCTCGTAAACAGTGAACAAGGAGGGTCCAGTTGCATGTGGGGCTGCATAAAGGCTCCCCTGGGGAGTTCAGTTGTACCCAAAGCCTTCCTCTGGGGGCACTTTTGGATGGGCGAATTAGGCTTTTAACGCATTTTCTGCGGCCCGAGTTTTCAGTCGACTGCCAGGCGGGCCAGGGGTATATTTAGGGTTGCTGTGAAAGAGTGAACCCGGAGGGTCCAGTTGCATGTGGGGCTACATAAAGGCTCCCCTAGGGAGTTCACTTGTACCCAAAGCCTTCCTTTGGGGGCACTTCTGGATGGGTGAATGGGGCTTGAAACGCATTTTCTGGAGCCCAAATTTTCAGTCTTCTGCCATGGTGGCTAGGGGTATATTTAGGGTTGCTTCTAAACAGCGAACACGGGGGGTCCAGTTGCATGTGGGCCTGCATAAAGGCTCCCCTGGGGAGTTCACTTGTACCCAAAGCCTTCCTTTGGGGGCACTTTTGGATGGTCGAATGGGGCTTGTAGCACGTTTTCTGGGGCCTGATTTTTCAGTCGTCTGCCAGGCGTGCCAGGGCTATATTTAGGGTTGCTGTGAAAGAGCGAATACGGAGGGTCCAGTTGCATGTGGGGCTGCATAAAGGCTCCCCTGGGGAGTTCACTTGTACCCAAAGCCTTCCTCTGGGGGCACTTCTGGATGGGCGAATTAGGCTTATAACGCATTTTCTGGGGCCCGAGTTTTCAGTTTTCTGCCATGGTGGCTAGGGTTATATTTAGGGTTGCTGTAAAGAGCGAACACGGAGGGTCCAGTTGCATGTGGGGCTGCGTTAAGGCTCCCCTGGGGAGTTCAGATGTACCCAAAGCCTTCCTCTGGGGGCACTTTTGGATGGGCGAATGGGGCTCGTAACACATTTTCTGTGGCCCGAGCTTTCAGTCGACTGCCAGACGTGCTAGGGCTATATTTAGGCTTGCGGTGAAAGAGTGAACCCGGAGGGTCCAGTTGCATGTGGGGCTGCATAAAGGCTCCCCTGGGGAGTTCACTTGTACCCAAAGCCTTCCTTTGGGGGCACTTCGGGATGGGTGAATGGGGCTTGAAACGCATTTTCTGGAGCCCGAGTTTTCAGACTTCTGCCATGGTGGCTAGGGGTATATTTAGGGTTGCTCGTAAACAGTGAACAAGGAGGGTCCAGTTGCATGTGGGGCTGCATAAAGGCTCCCCTGGGGAGTTCAGTTGTACCCAAAGCCTTCCTCTGGGGGCACTTTTGGATGGGCGAATTAGGCTTTTAACGCATTTTCTGGGGCCCGAGTTTTCAGTCGACTGCCAGGCGGGCCAGGGGTATATTTAGGGTTGCTGTGAAAGAGTGAACCCGGAGGGTCCAGTTGCATGTGGGGCTGCATAAAGGCTCCCCTGGGGAGTTCACTTGTACCCAAAGCCTTCCTTTGGGGGCACTTCGGGATGGGTGAATGGGGCTTGAAACGCATTTTCTGGAGCCCGAGTTTTCAGTCTTCTGCCATGGTGGCTAGGGGTATATTTAGGGTTGCTTGTAAACAGCGAACACGGGGGGTCCAGTTGCATGTGGGCCTGCATAAAGGCTCCCCTGGGGAGTTCACTTGTACCCAAAGCCTTCCTTTGGGGGCACTTTTGGATGGTCGAATGGGGCTTGTAGCACGTTTTCTGGGGCCTGATTTTTCAGTCGTCTGCCAGGCGTGCCAGGGCTATATTTAGGGTTGCTGTGAAAGAGCGAATACGGAGGGTCCAGTTGCATGTGGGGCTGCATAAAGGCTCCCCTGGGGAGTTCACTTGTACCCAAAGCCTTCCTCTGGGGGCACTTCTGGATGGGCGAATTAGGCTTTAAACAGTTTTTCTGGGGCCCGAGTTTTCAGTTTTCTGCCATGGTGGCTAGGGTTATATTTAGGGTTGCTGTAAAGAGCGAACACGGAGGGTCCAGTTGCATGTGGGGCTGCGTTAAGGCTCCCCTGGGGAGTTCAGATGTACCCAAAGCCTTCCTCTGGGGGCACTTTTGGATGGGCGAATGGGGCTCGTAACACATTTTCTGTGGCCCGAGCTTTCAGTCGACTGCCAGGCGTGCTAGGGCTATATTAGGACTTGCGGTGAAAGAGTGAACCCGGAGGGTCCAGTTGCATGTGGGGCTGCATAAAGGCTCCCCTGGGGAGTTCAGTTGTACCCAAAGCCTTCCTTTGGGGACACTTCTGGATGGGTGAATGGGGCTTGAAACGCATTTTCTGGACCCGAGTTTTCAGTTTTCTGCCATGGTGGCTAGGGGTATATTTAGGGTTGCTTGTAAACAGCGAACACGGGCGGTCCAGTTGCGTATGGGCCTGCATAAAGGCTCCCCTGGGGAGTTCAGTTGTACCCAAAGCCTTCCTTTGGGGGCACTTTTGGATGGTCGAATGGGGCTTGAAACACGTTTTCTGGGGCCCGATTTTTCAGTCGTCTACCATGCGGGCCAGGGTTATATTTAGGGTTGCTGTGAAAGAGCGAATACGGAGGGTCCAGTTGCATGTGGGGCTGCATAAAGGCTCCCCTGGGGAGTTCAGATGTACCCAAAGCCTTCCTTTGGGGGCACTTTGGGATGGTCCAAGGGGAATCGCAATGCGTTTTCTGAGGCCCGCTTTTTCAGTCTTCTCCCATTGCGCCAGGGGCTATATTTAGGCTTGCGGTGAAAGAGTGAACCCGGAGGGTCCAGTTGCATGTGGGGCTGCATAAAGGCTCCCCTGGGGAGTCCAGTTGTACCCAAAGTTTTCCTTTGGGGGCACTTCTGGATGGGCGAAAGGGGCTTGAAACGCTTTTTCTGTGGCCCGAGCTTTCAGTCTTCTGCCATGCTGGCTAGGGTTATATTTAGGGTTGCTGTAAAGAGCGAACACGGAGGGTCCAGTTGCATGTGGGGCTGCGTAAAGGCTCCCCTGGGGAGTTCAGATATACCCAAAGCCTTCCTTTGGGGGCACTTTTGGATGGGCGAATGGGGCTCGTAACACATTTTCTGTGGCTCGAACTTTCAGTCGACTGCCAGGCGTGCTAGGGTTATACTTAGGCTTGCGGTGAAAGAGTGAACGCGGAGGGTCCAGTTGCATGTGGGGCTGCGTAAAGGCTCCCCTGGGGAGTTCAGTTGTACCCAAAGCCTTACTTTGGGGGCACTTCTGGATGGGTGAATGGGGCTTGAAACGCTTTTTCTGGAGCCTGAGTTTTCAGTCCTCTGCCATGGTGGCTAGGGGTATATTTAGGGTTGCTCGTAAACAGTGAACAAGGAGGGTCCAGTTGCATGTGGGGCTGCGTAAAGGCTCCCCTGGGGAGTTCACTTGTACCCAAAGCCTTCCTCTGGGAGCACTTTTGGATGGGCGAATTAGCCTTTTAACAGTTTTTCTGGGGCCCGAGTTTTCAGTCGACTGCCAGGCGGGCCAGGGCGATATTTAGGGTTGCTGTGAAAGAGCGAATACGGAGGGTCCAGTTGCATGTGGGGCTGCGTTAAGGCTCCCCTGGGGAGTCCAGTTGTACCCAAAGCCTTCCTTTGGGGGCACTTTGGGATGGTCCAAGGGGAATCGCAATGCGTTTTCTGAGGCCCGCTTTTTCAGTCTTCTCCCATTGCGCCGAGGGCTATATTTAGGCTTGCGGTGAAAGAGTGAACCCGGAGGGTCCAGTTGCATGTGGGGCTGCATAAAGGCTCCCCTGGGGAGTTCAGATGTACCCAAAGCCTTCCTTTGGGGGCACTTCTGGATGGGTGAATGGGGCTTGAAACGCATTTTCTGGAGCCCGAGTTTTCAGCCTTCTGCCATGGTGGCTAGGGGTATATTTAGGGTTGCTGAGAAAGAGAGAATACGGAGGGTCCAGTTGCATGTGGGGCTGCGTTAAGGCTCCCCTGGGGAGTTCACTTGTACCCAAAGCCTTCCTTTGGGGGCACTTTTGGATGGTCGAATGGGGCTTGTAGCACGTTTTCTGGGGCCCGAGTTTTCAGTCTTCTGCCATGCTGGCTAGGGTTATATTTGGGGTTGCTGTAAAGAGCGAACACGGAGGGTCCAGTTGCATGTGGGGCTGCGCAAAGGCTCCCCTGGGGAGTTCACTTGTACCCAAAGCCTTCCTCTGGGGGCACTTTTGGATGGGCGAATTAGGCTTTTAATGCATTTTCTGGGGCCCGAGTTTTCAGTCGACTGCCAGGCGGGCCAGGGCTATATATAGGGTTCCTGTGAAAGAGCGAATACAGAGGGTCCAGTTGCATGTGGGGCTGCGTTAAGGCTCCCCTGGGGAGTCCAGTTGTACCCAAAGCCTTCCTTTGGGAGCACTTTAGATGGTCCAAGGGGAATCGCAATGCGTTTTCTGACGCCCGCTTTTTCAGTCTTCTCTCATTGCGCCGAGGGCTATATTTAGGCTTGCGGTGAAAGAGTGAACCCGGAGAGTCCAGTTGAATGTGGGGCTGCATAAAGGCTCCCCTGGGGAGTTCAGATGTACCCAAAGCCTTCCTTTGGGGGCACTTTTGGATGGGCGAATGGGGCTCGTAACACATTTTCTGTGGTCCGAGCTTTCAGTCGACTGCCAGGATTGCTAGGGGTATATTTAGGGTTGCGGTGAAAGAGTGAACCCGGAGCGTCCAGTTGCATATGGGGCTGCATAAAGGTTCCCCTGGGGAGTTCAGTTGTACCCAAAGCCTTCCTTTGGGGGCACTTCTGGATGGGTGAATGGGTCTTGAAACGCATTTTCTGGAGCCCGAGTTTTCAGTCTTCTGCCATGCTGGCTAGGGTTATATTTAGGGTTGCTGAGAAAGAGTGATCCCGGAGGGTCCAGTTGCATTGTGGGGCTGCGTAAAGGCTCCCCTGGGGAGTTCAGTTGTACCCAAAGCCTTCCTTTGGGGGGACTTTTGGATGGTCCAAGGGGAATCGCAATGCGTTTTCTGAGGCCCGCTTTTTCAGTCTTCTCCCATTGCGCCGAGGGCTATATTTAAGCTTGCGGTGAAAGATTGAACCCGGAGGGTCCAGTTGCATGTGGGGCTGCATAAAGGCTCCCCTGGGGAGTTCAGTTGTACCGAAAGGCTTCCTTTGGGGGCACTTGGGTACTGTCTTGGGCGAATCGGGGAATGAGATCCCACGACACAGTGGTCCGGCCACGAGCTGCATGCGTAGCAGCCGTGTCGTGAAACAGGAGGCTGTCATCCTCTGGCTCGGGGGCTGGTTGTCCCCTAGACGAAAGCTTCTGTCCTGTCCGGAGCGGCGGCCGTCCTTCCCGAACAGCCACGCTCCGGTCCCGGGCGATGTGTGTGCTAGCCGCACTAGGACCCGGTCGAACCTCTGTCGGCTCCGCTATTTCGATCGCAGGACACGAGTGTCCCTCCACGGGCAGCGTGGGTCCGGCTTCCCGAGCCCTTTGACTCCATCCTGGGTGTCGTGTTTGCTCGCCGCACCGGGGTCCGGATCCCATTTCGGGCGCCTCGGGGAAGGAGATCCTACGACACGGTTGTCCGGCCACAAGCGCTGTGGCTGCCAGCCGTGTCGAGAAGTGGAGGCTGTCGTTCAGCGGCTCGGAGTTACGCAGTGCCGGGGACCGGGGATTCAGACAGTGCAGAGCGGCAGGCGTCCGGATGTGGACCCTGGGCTTCGGTCCTGGGCGACGTGTGTGCTAGCCGCACCGGGGTCCAGGTTCTGTCTTGGGCGAATCGGGGAAGGAGATCCCACGACACAGTGGTCCGGCCACGAGCTGCATGCGTAGCAGCCGTGTCGTGAAACAAGAGGCTGTCATCCTCTGGCTCGGGGGCTGCTTGTCCCCGAGACGAAAGCTTCTGTCCTGTCCGGAGCGGCGGCCGTCCTTCCCGAACAGCCACGCTCCGGTCCCGGGCGATGTGTGTGCTAGCCGCACTAGGACCCGGTCGAACCTCTGTCGGCTCCGCTATTTCGATCGCAGGAAACGTGTGTCCCTCTACGGGCTGCGTGGGTCCGGCTTCCCGAGCCCCTAGGCTCCGGTCCTGCGCGACGTGTGTTCTAGCCGCGCCGGGGTCCGGGTCCCGCCTTGGGCGGCTCGACGAAAGTGATCGCAAGACACGGGTAACCGGCCACACGCGGTGTGGGTGCCAGCCTTGCCGCGAAGAAGGAGGCTATGTTCCGTTCTCTCGGCAGCTATTCGTCCCGGAGCGGCCGCCGTCTTTCCCGAACGCCAAGACTCCGGTCCTGGGAGACATGTATGCTAGCCGCGCAAGGGTAAGAATCCCGTTTCGGGCGGATTGGGGACAACGATCCCATGACACGGTTGTCCGGCCACGAGCGGCATGGGAGCCAGACTTGCCGCGAAGCGTGCGGCTGTCCACCGCCGGCTCGTGGGCTGGCAGTCGCGGGGCCAAGGGGTTCTGTCCTCTCCGGAGCGGCAGCCGTCCGTCCCGAACAACCACGCTCCTATCCTGGGCGACGTGTGTGCTAGCCGCACTGGGGTCCGGGTGGGACCTCGGTCGGCTCAGCTCTTTCGATCGCAGGACACGAGTGTCCCTCCACGGGCAGCGTGGGTCCGGCTTCCCGAGCCCTTTGACTCCATCCTGGGTGTCGTGTTTGCTCGCCGCACCGGGGTCCGGATCCCATTTCGGGCGCCTCGGGGAAGGAGATCCTACGACACGGTTGTCCGGCCACAAGCGCTGTGGCTGCCAGCCGTGTCGAGAAGTGGAGGCTGTCGTTCAGCGGCTCGGAGTTACGCAGTGCCGGGGACCGGGGATTCAGACAGTGCAGAGCGGCAGGCGTCCGGATGTGGACCCTGGGCTTCGGTCCTGGGCGACGTGTGTGCTAGCCGCACCGGGGTCCAGGTTCTGTCTTGGGCGAATCGGGGAAGGAGATCCCACGACACAGTGGTCCGGCCACGAGCTGCATGCGTAGCAGCCGTGTCGTGAAACAAGAGGCTGTCATCCTCTGGCTCGGGGGCTGCTTGTCCCCGAGACGAAAGCTTCTGTCCTGTCCGGAGCGGCGGCCGTCCTTCCCGAACAGCCACGCTCCGGTCCCGGGCGATGTGTGTGCTAGCCGCACTAGGACCCGGTCGAACCTCTGTCGGCTCCGCTATTTCGATCGCAGGAAACGTGTGTCCCTCTACGGGCTGCGTGGGTCCGGCTTCCCGAGCCCCTAGGCTCCGGTCCTGCGCGACGTGTGTTCTAGCCGCGCCGGGGTCCGGGTCCTGCCTTGGGCGGCTCGACGAAAGTGATCGCAAGACACGGGTAACCGGCCACAAGCGGTGTGGGTGCCAGCCTTGCCGCGAAGAAGGAGGCTATGTTCCGTTCTCTCGGCAGCTATTCGTCCCGGAGCGGCCGCCGTCTTTCCCGAACGCCAAGACTCCGGTCCTGGGAGACGTGTATGCTAGCCGCGCAAGGGTAAGAATCCCGTTTCGGGCGGATTGGGGACAACGATCCCATGACACGGTTGTCCGGCCACGAGCGGCATGGGAGCCAGACTTGCCGCGAAGCGTGCGGCTGTCCACCGCCGGCTCGTGGGCTGGCAGTCGCGGGGCCAAGGGGTTCTGTCCTCTCCGGAGCGGCAGCCGTCCGTCCCGAACAACCACGCTCCTATCCTGGGCGACGTGTGTGCTAGCCGCACTGGGGTCCGGGTGGGACCTCGGTCGGCTCAGCTCTTTCGATCGCAGGACACGAGTGTCCCTCCACGGGCAGCGTGGGTCCGGCTTCCCGAGCCCTTTGACTCCATCCTGGGTGTCGTGTTTGCTCGCCGCACCGGGGTCCGGATCCCATTTCGGGCGCCTCGGGGAAGGAGATCCTACGACACGGTTGTCCGGCCACAAGCGCTGTGGCTGCCAGCCGTGTCGAGAAGTGGAGGCTGTCGTTCAGCGGCTCGGAGTTACGCAGTGCCGGGGACCGGGGATTCAGACAGTGCAGAGCGGCAGGCGTCCGGATGTGGACCCTGGGCTTCGGTCCTGGGCGACGTGTGTGCTAGCCGCACCGGGGTCCAGGTTCTGTCTTGGGCGAATCGGGGAAGGAGATCCCACGACACAGTGGTCCGGCCACGAGCTGCATGCGTAGCAGCCGTGTCGTGAAACAAGAGGCTGTCATCCTCTGGCTCGGGGGCTGCTTGTCCCCGAGACGAAAGCTTCTGTCCTGTCCGGAGCGGCGGCCGTCCTTCCCGAACAGCCACGCTCCGGTCCCGGGCGATGTGTGTGCTAGCCGCACTAGGACCCGGTCGAACCTCTGTCGGCTCCGCTATTTCGATCGCAGGAAACGTGTGTCCCTCTACGGGCTGCGTGGGTCCGGCTTCCCGAGCCCCTAGGCTCCGGTCCTGCGCGACGTGTGTTCTAGCCGCGCCGGGGTCCGGGTCCCGCCTTGGGCGGCTCGACGAAAGTGATCGCAAGACACGGGTAACCGGCCACAAGCGGTGTGGGTGCCAGCCTTGCCGCGAAGAAGGAGGCTATGTTCCGTTCTCTCGGCAGCTATTCGTCCCGGAGCGGCCGCCGTCTTTCCCGAACGCCAAGACTCCGGTCCTGGGAGACGTGTATGCTAGCCGCGCAAGGGTAAGAATCCCGTTTCGGGCGGATTGGGGACAACGATCCCATGACACGGTTGTCCGGCCACGAGCGGCATGGGAGCCAGACTTGCCGCGAAGCGTGCGGCTGTCCACCGCCGGCTCGTGGGCTGGCAGTCGCGGGGCCAAGGGGTTCTGTCCTCTCCGGAGCGGCAGCCGTCCGTCCCGAACACCCACGCTCCTATCCTGGGCGACGTGTGTGCTAGCCGCACTGGGGTCCGGGTGGGACCTCGGTCGGCTCAGCTCTTTCGATCGCAGGACACGAGTGTCCCTCCACGGGCAGCGTGGGTCCGGCTTCCCGAGCCCTTTGACTCCATCCTGGGTGTCGTGTTTGCTCGCCGCACCGGGGTCCGGATCCCATTTCGGGCGCCTCGGGGAAGGAGATCCTACGACACGGTTGTCCGGCCACAAGCGCTGTGGCTGCCAGCCGTGTCGAGAAGTGGAGGCTGTCGTTCAGCGGCTCGGAGTTACGCAGTGCCGGGGACCGGGGATTCAGACAGTGCAGAGCGGCAGGCGTCCGGATGTGGACCCTGGGCTTCGGTCCTGGGCGACGTGTGTGCTAGCCGCACCGGGGTCCAGGTTCTGTCTTGGGCGAATCGGGGAAGGAGATCCCACGACACAGTGGTCCGGCCACGAGCTGCATGCGTAGCAGCCGTGTCGTGAAACAAGAGGCTGTCATCCTCTGGCTCGGGGGCTGCTTGTCCCCGAGACGAAAGCTTCTGTCCTGTCCGGAGCGGCGGCCGTCCTTCCCGAACAGCCACGCTCCGGTCCCGGGCGATGTGTGTGCTAGCCGCACTAGGACCCGGTCGAACCTCTGTCGGCTCCGCTATTTCGATCGCAGGAAACGTGTGTCCCTCTACGGGCTGCGTGGGTCCGGCTTCCCGAGCCCCTAGGCTCCGGTCCTGCGCGACGTGTGTTCTAGCCGCGCCGGGGTCCGGGTCCCGCCTTGGGCGGCTCGACGAAAGTGATCGCAAGACACGGGTAACCGGCCACACGCGGTGTGGGTGCCAGCCTTGCCGCGAAGAAGGAGGCTATGTTCCGTTCTCTCGGCAGCTATTCGTCCCGGAGCGGCCGCCGTCTTTCCCGAACGCCAAGACTCCGGTCCTGGGAGACATGTATGCTAGCCGCGCAAGGGTAAGAATCCCGTTTCGGGCGGATTGGGGACAACGATCCCATGACACGGTTGTCCGGCCACGAGCGGCATGGGAGCCAGACTTGCCGCGAAGCGTGCGGCTGTCCACCGCCGGCTCGTGGGCTGGCAGTCGCGGGGCCAAGGGGTTCTGTCCTCTCCGGAGCGGCAGCCGTCCGTCCCGAACAACCACGCTCCTATCCTGGGCGACGTGTGTGCTAGCCGCACTGGGGTCCGGGTGGGACCTCGGTCGGCTCAGCTCTTTCGATCGCAGGACACGAGTGTCCCTCCACGGGCAGCGTGGGTCCGGCTTCCCGAGCCCTTTGACTCCATCCTGGGTGTCGTGTTTGCTCGCCGCACCGGGGTCCGGATCCCATTTCGGGCGCCTCGGGGAAGGAGATCCTACGACACGGTTGTCCGGCCACAAGCGCTGTGGCTGCCAGCCGTGTCGAGAAGTGGAGGCTGTCGTTCAGCGGCTCGGAGTTACGCAGTGCCGGGGACCGGGGATTCAGACAGTGCAGAGCGGCAGGCGTCCGGATGTGGACCCTGGGCTTCGGTCCTGGGCGACGTGTGTGCTAGCCGCACCGGGGTCCAGGTTCTGTCTTGGGCGAATCGGGGAAGGAGATCCCACGACACAGTGGTCCGGCCACGAGCTGCATGCGTAGCAGCCGTGTCGTGAAACAAGAGGCTGTCATCCTCTGGCTCGGGGGCTGCTTGTCCCCGAGACGAAAGCTTCTGTCCTGTCCGGAGCGGCGGCCGTCCTTCCCGAACAGCCACGCTCCGGTCCCGGGCGATGTGTGTGCTAGCCGCACTAGGACCCGGTCGAACCTCTGTCGGCTCCGCTATTTCGATCGCAGGAAACGTGTGTCCCTCTACGGGCTGCGTGGGTCCGGCTTCCCGAGCCCCTAGGCTCCGGTCCTGCGCGACGTGTGTTCTAGCCGCGCCGGGGTCCGGGTCCTGCCTTGGGCGGCTCGACGAAAGTGATCGCAAGACACGGGTAACCGGCCACAAGCGGTGTGGGTGCCAGCCTTGCCGCGAAGAAGGAGGCTATGTTCCGTTCTCTCGGCAGCTATTCGTCCCGGAGCGGCCGCCGTCTTTCCCGAACGCCAAGACTCCGGTCCTGGGAGACGTGTATGCTAGCCGCGCAAGGGTAAGAATCCCGTTTCGGGCGGATTGGGGACAACGATCCCATGACACGGTTGTCCGGCCACGAGCGGCATGGGAGCCAGACTTGCCGCGAAGCGTGCGGCTGTCCACCGCCGGCTCGTGGGCTGGCAGTCGCGGGGACAAGGGGTTCTGTCCTCTCCGGAGCGGCAGCCGTCCGTCCCGAACAACCACGCTCCTATCCTGGGCGACGTGTGTGCTAGCCGCACTGGGGTCCGGGTGGGACCTCGGTCGGCTCAGCTCTTTCGATCGCAGGACACGAGTGTCCCTCCACGGGCAGCGTGGGTCCGGCTTCCCGAGCCCTTTGACTCCATCCTGGGTGTCGTGTTTGCTCGCCGCACCGGGGTCCGGATCCCATTTCGGGCGCCTCGGGGAAGGAGATCCTACGACACGGTTGTCCGGCCACAAGCGCTGTGGCTGCCAGCCGTGTCGAGAAGTGGAGGCTGTCGTTCAGCGGCTCGGAGTTACGCAGTGCCGGGGACCGGGGATTCAGACAGTGCAGAGCGGCAGGCGTCCGGATGTGGACCCTGGGCTTCGGTCCTGGGCGACGTGTGTGCTAGCCGCACCGGGGTCCAGGTTCTGTCTTGGGCGAATCGGGGAAGGAGATCCCACGACACAGTGGTCCGGCCACGAGCTGCATGCGTAGCAGCCGTGTCGTGAAACAAGAGGCTGTCATCCTCTGGCTCGGGGGCTGCTTGTCCCCGAGACGAAAGCTTCTGTCCTGTCCGGAGCGGCGGCCGTCCTTCCCGAACAGCCACGCTCCGGTCCCGGGCGATGTGTGTGCTAGCCGCACTAGGACCCGGTCGAACCTCTGTCGGCTCCGCTATTTCGATCGCAGGAAACGTGTGTCCCTCTACGGGCTGCGTGGGTCCGGCTTCCCGAGCCCCTAGGCTCCGGTCCTGCGCGACGTGTGTTCTAGCCGCGCCGGGGTCCGGGTCCCGCCTTGGGCGGCTCGACGAAAGTGATCGCAAGACACGGGTAACCGGCCACAAGCGGTGTGGGTGCCAGCCTTGCCGCGAAGAAGGAGGCTATGTTCCGTTCTCTCGGCAGCTATTCGTCCCGGAGCGGCCGCCGTCTTTCCCGAACGCCAAGACTCCGGTCCTGGGAGACGTGTATGCTAGCCGCGCAAGGGTAAGAATCCCGTTTCGGGCGGATTGGGGACAACGATCCCATGACACGGTTGTCCGGCCACGAGCGGCATGGGAGCCAGACTTGCCGCGAAGCGTGCGGCTGTCCACCGCCGGCTCGTGGGCTGGCAGTCGCGGGGCCAAGGGGTTCTGTCCTCTCCGGAGCGGCAGCCGTCCGTCCCGAACAACCACGCTCCTATCCTGGGCGACGTGTGTGCTAGCCGCACTGGGGTCCGGGTGGGACCTCGGTCGGCTCAGCTCTTTCGATCGCAGGACACGAGTGTCCCTCCACGGGCAGCGTGGGTCCGGCTTCCCGAGCCCTTTGACTCCATCCTGGGTGTCGTGTTTGCTCGCCGCACCGGGGTCCGGATCCCATTTCGGGCGCCTCGGGGAAGGAGATCCTACGACACGGTTGTCCGGCCACAAGCGCTGTGGCTGCCAGCCGTGTCGAGAAGTGGAGGCTGTCGTTCAGCGGCTCGGAGTTACGCAGTGCCGGGGACCGGGGATTCAGACAGTGCAGAGCGGCAGGCGTCCGGATGTGGACCCTGGGCTTCGGTCCTGGGCGACGTGTGTGCTAGCCGCACCGGGGTCCAGGTTCTGTCTTGGGCGAATCGGGGAAGGAGATCCCACGACACAGTGGTCCGGCCACGAGCTGCATGCGTAGCAGCCGTGTCGTGAAACAAGAGGCTGTCATCCTCTGGCTCGGGGGCTGCTTGTCCCCGAGACGAAAGCTTCTGTCCTGTCCGGAGCGGCGGCCGTCCTTCCCGAACAGCCACGCTCCGGTCCCGGGCGATGTGTGTGCTAGCCGCACTAGGACCCGGTCGAACCTCTGTCGGCTCCGCTATTTCGATCGCAGGAAACGTGTGTCCCTCTACGGGCTGCGTGGGTCCGGCTTCCCGAGCCCCTAGGCTCCGGTCCTGCGCGACGTGTGTTCTAGCCGCGCCGGGGTCCGGGTCCCGCCTTGGGCGGCTCGACGAAAGTGATCGCAAGACACGGGTAACCGGCCACAAGCGGTGTGGGTGCCAGCCTTGCCGCGAAGAAGGAGGCTATGTTCCGTTCTCTCGGCAGCTATTCGTCCCGGAGCGGCCGCCGTCTTTCTCGAACGCCAAGACTCCGGTCCTGGGAGACGTGTATGCTAGCCGCGCAAGGGTAAGAATCCCGTTTCGGGCGGATTGGGGACAACGATCCCATGACACGGTTGTCCGGCCACGAGCGGCATGGGAGCCAGACTTGCCGCGAAGCGTGCGGCTGTCCACCGCCGGCTCGTGGGCTGGCAGTCGCGGGGCCAAGGGGTTCTGTCCTCTCCGGAGCGGCAGCCGTCCGTCCCGAACACCCACGCTCCTATCCTGGGCGACGTGTGTGCTAGCCGCACTGGGGTCCGGGTGGGACCTCGGTCGGCTCAGCTCTTTCGATCGCAGGACACGAGTGTCCCTCCACGGGCAGCGTGGGTCCGGCTTCCCGAGCCCTTTGACTCCATCCTGGGTGTCGTGTTTGCTCGCCGCACCGGGGTCCGGATCCCATTTCGGGCGCCTCGGGGAAGGAGATCCTACGACACGGTTGTCCGGCCACAAGCGCTGTGGCTGCCAGCCGTGTCGAGAAGTGGAGGCTGTCGTTCAGCGGCTCGGAGTTACGCAGTGCCGGGGACCGGGGATTCAGACAGTGCAGAGCGGCAGGCGTCCGGATGTGGACCCTGGGCTTCGGTCCTGGGCGACGTGTGTGCTAGCCGCACCGGGGTCCAGGTTCTGTCTTGGGCGAATCGGGGAAGGAGATCCCACGACACAGTGGTCCGGCCACGAGCTGCATGCGTAGCAGCCGTGTCGTGAAACAAGAGGCTGTCATCCTCTGGCTCGGGGGCTGCTTGTCCCCGAGACGAAAGCTTCTGTCCTGTCCGGAGCGGCGGCCGTCCTTCCCGAACAGCCACGCTCCGGTCCCGGGCGATGTGTGTGCTAGCCGCACTAGGACCCGGTCGAACCTCTGTCGGCTCCGCTATTTCGATCGCAGGAAACGTGTGTCCCTCTACGGGCTGCGTGGGTCCGGCTTCCCGAGCCCCTAGGCTCCGGTCCTGCGCGACGTGTGTTCTAGCCGCGCCGGGGTCCGGGTCCCGCCTTGGGCGGCTCGACGAAAGTGATCGCAAGACACGGGTAACCGGCCACAAGCGGTGTGGGTGCCAGCCTTGCCGCGAAGAAGGAGGCTATGTTCCGTTCTCTCGGCAGCTATTCGTCCCGGAGCGGCCGCCGTCTTTCCCGAACGCCAAGACTCCGGTCCTGGGAGACGTGTATGCTAGCCGCGCAAGGGTAAGAATCCCGTTTCGGGCGGATTGGGGACAACGATCCCATGACACGGTTGTCCGGCCACGAGCGGCATGGGAGCCAGACTTGCCGCGAAGCGTGCGGCTGTCCACCGCCGGCTCGTGGGCTGGCAGTCGCGGGGCCAAGGGGTTCTGTCCTCTCCGGAGCGGCAGCCGTCCGTCCCGAACACCCACGCTCCTATCCTGGGCGACGTGTGTGCTAGCCGCACTGGGGTCCGGGTGGGACCTCGGTCGGCTCAGCTCTTTCGATCGCAGGACACGAGTGTCCCTCCACGGGCAGCGTGGGTCCGGCTTCCCGAGCCCTTTGACTCCATCCTGGGTGTCGTGTTTGCTCGCCGCACCGGGGTCCGGATCCCATTTCGGGCGCCTCGGGGAAGGAGATCCTACGACACGGTTGTCCGGCCACAAGCGCTGTGGCTGCCAGCCGTGTCGAGAAGTGGAGGCTGTCGTTCAGCGGCTCGGAGTTACGCAGTGCCGGGGACCGGGGATTCAGACAGTGCAGAGCGGCAGGCGTCCGGATGTGGACCCTGGGCTTCGGTCCTGGGCGACGTGTGTGCTAGCCGCACCGGGGTCCAGGTTCTGTCTTGGGCGAATCGGGGAAGGAGATCCCACGACACAGTGGTCCGGCCACGAGCTGCATGCGTAGCAGCCGTGTCGTGAAACAAGAGGCTGTCATCCTCTGGCTCGGGGGCTGCTTGTCCCCGAGACGAAAGCTTCTGTCCTGTCCGGAGCGGCGGCCGTCCTTCCCGAACAGCCACGCTCCGGTCCCGGGCGATGTGTGTGCTAGCCGCACTAGGACCCGGTCGAACCTCTGTCGGCTCCGCTATTTCGATCGCAGGAAACGTGTGTCCCTCTACGGGCTGCGTGGGTCCGGCTTCCCGAGCCCCTAGGCTCCGGTCCTGCGCGACGTGTGTTCTAGCCGCGCCGGGGTCCGGGTCCCGCCTTGGGCGGCTCGACGAAAGTGATCGCAAGACACGGGTAACCGGCCACAAGCGGTGTGGGTGCCAGCCTTGCCGCGAAGAAGGAGGCTATGTTCCGTTCTCTCGGCAGCTATTCGTCCCGGAGCGGCCGCCGTCTTTCCCGAACGCCAAGACTCCGGTCCTGGGAGACGTGTATGCTAGCCGCGCAAGGGTAAGAATCCCGTTTCGGGCGGATTGGGGACAACGATCCCATGACACGGTTGTCCGGCCACGAGCGGCATGGGAGCCAGACTTGCCGCGAAGCGTGCGGCTGTCCACCGCCGGCTCGTGGGCTGGCAGTCGCGGGGCCAAGGGGTTCTGTCCTCTCCGGAGCGGCAGCCGTCCGTCCCGAACAACCACGCTCCTATCCTGGGCGACGTGTGTGCTAGCCGCACTGGGGTCCGGGTGGGACCTCGGTCGGCTCAGCTCTTTCGATCGCAGGACACGAGTGTCCCTCCACGGGCAGCGTGGGTCCGGCTTCCCGAGCCCTTTGACTCCATCCTGGGTGTCGTGTTTGCTCGCCGCACCGGGGTCCGGATCCCATTTCGGGCGCCTCGGGGAAGGAGATCCTACGACACGGTTGTCCGGCCACAAGCGCTGTGGCTGCCAGCCGTGTCGAGAAGTGGAGGCTGTCGTTCAGCGGCTCGGAGTTACGCAGTGCCGGGGACCGGGGATTCAGACAGTGCAGAGCGGCAGGCGTCCGGATGTGGACCCTGGGCTTCGGTCCTGGGCGACGTGTGTGCTAGCCGCACCGGGGTCCAGGTTCTGTCTTGGGCGAATCGGGGAAGGAGATCCCACGACACAGTGGTCCGGCCACGAGCTGCATGCGTAGCAGCCGTGTCGTGAAACAAGAGGCTGTCATCCTCTGGCTCGGGGGCTGCTTGTCCCCGAGACGAAAGCTTCTGTCCTGTCCGGAGCGGCGGCCGTCCTTCCCGAACAGCCACGCTCCGGTCCCGGGCGATGTGTGTGCTAGCCGCACTAGGACCCGGTCGAACCTCTGTCGGCTCCGCTATTTCGATCGCAGGAAACGTGTGTCCCTCTACGGGCTGCGTGGGTCCGGCTTCCCGAGCCCCTAGGCTCCGGTCCTGCGCGACGTGTGTTCTAGCCGCGCCGGGGTCCGGGTCCCGCCTTGGGCGGCTCGACGAAAGTGATCGCAAGACACGGGTAACCGGCCACAAGCGGTGTGGGTGCCAGCCTTGCCGCGAAGAAGGAGGCTATGTTCCGTTCTCTCGGCAGCTATTCGTCCCGGAGCGGCCGCCGTCTTTCTCGAACGCCAAGACTCCGGTCCTGGGAGACGTGTATGCTAGCCGCGCAAGGGTAAGAATCCCGTTTCGGGCGGATTGGGGACAACGATCCCATGACACGGTTGTCCGGCCACGAGCGGCATGGGAGCCAGACTTGCCGCGAAGCGTGCGGCTGTCCACCGCCGGCTCGTGGGCTGGCAGTCGCGGGGCCAAGGGGTTCTGTCCTCTCCGGAGCGGCAGCCGTCCGTCCCGAACACCCACGCTCCTATCCTGGGCGACGTGTGTGCTAGCCGCACTGGGGTCCGGGTGGGACCTCGGTCGGCTCAGCTCTTTCGATCGCAGGACACGAGTGTCCCTCCACGGGCAGCGTGGGTCCGGCTTCCCGAGCCCTTTGACTCCATCCTGGGTGTCGTGTTTGCTCGCCGCACCGGGGTCCGGATCCCATTTCGGGCGCCTCGGGGAAGGAGATCCTACGACACGGTTGTCCGGCCACAAGCGCTGTGGCTGCCAGCCGTGTCGAGAAGTGGAGGCTGTCGTTCAGCGGCTCGGAGTTACGCAGTGCCGGGGACCGGGGATTCAGACAGTGCAGAGCGGCAGGCGTCCGGATGTGGACCCTGGGCTTCGGTCCTGGGCGACGTGTGTGCTAGCCGCACCGGGGTCCAGGTTCTGTCTTGGGCGAATCGGGGAAGGAGATCCCACGACACAGTGGTCCGGCCACGAGCTGCATGCGTAGCAGCCGTGTCGTGAAACAAGAGGCTGTCATCCTCTGGCTCGGGGGCTGCTTGTCCCCGAGACGAAAGCTTCTGTCCTGTCCGGAGCGGCGGCCGTCCTTCCCGAACAGCCACGCTCCGGTCCCGGGCGATGTGTGTGCTAGCCGCACTAGGACCCGGTCGAACCTCTGTCGGCTCCGCTATTTCGATCGCAGGAAACGTGTGTCCCTCTACGGGCTGCGTGGGTCCGGCTTCCCGAGCCCCTAGGCTCCGGTCCTGCGCGACGTGTGTTCTAGCCGCGCCGGGGTCCGGGTCCCGCCTTGGGCGGCTCGACGAAAGTGATCGCAAGACACGGGTAACCGGCCACAAGCGGTGTGGGTGCCAGCCTTGCCGCGAAGAAGGAGGCTATGTTCCGTTCTCTCGGCAGCTATTCGTCCCGGAGCGGCCGCCGTCTTTCCCGAACGCCAAGACTCCGGTCCTGGGAGACATGTATGCTAGCCGCGCAAGGGTAAGAATCCCGTTTCGGGCGGATTGGGGACAACGATCCCATGACACGGTTGTCCGGCCACGAGCGGCATGGGAGCCAGACTTGCCGCGAAGCGTGCGGCTGTCCACCGCCGGCTCGTGGGCTGGCAGTCGCGGGGCCAAGGGGTTCTGTCCTCTCCGGAGCGGCAGCCGTCCGTCCCGAACACCCACGCTCCTATCCTGGGCGACGTGTGTGCTAGCCGCACTGGGGTCCGGGTGGGACCTCGGTCGGCTCAGCTCTTTCGATCGCAGGACACGAGTGTCCCTCCACGGGCAGCGTGGGTCCGGCTTCCCGAGCCCTTTGACTCCATCCTGGGTGTCGTGTTTGCTCGCCGCACCGGGGTCCGGATCCCATTTCGGGCGCCTCGGGGAAGGAGATCCTACGACACGGTTGTCCGGCCACAAGCGCTGTGGCTGCCAGCCGTGTCGAGAAGTGGAGGCTGTCGTTCAGCGGCTCGGAGTTACGCAGTGCCGGGGACCGGGGATTCAGACAGTGCAGAGCGGCAGGCGTCCGGATGTGGACCCTGGGCTTCGGTCCTGGGCGACGTGTGTGCTAGCCGCACCGGGGTCCAGGTTCTGTCTTGGGCGAATCGGGGAAGGAGATCCCACGACACAGTGGTCCGGCCACGAGCTGCATGCGTAGCAGCCGTGTCGTGAAACAAGAGGCTGTCATCCTCTGGCTCGGGGGCTGCTTGTCCCCGAGACGAAAGCTTCTGTCCTGTCCGGAGCGGCGGCCGTCCTTCCCGAACAGCCACGCTCCGGTCCCGGGCGATGTGTGTGCTAGCCGCACTAGGACCCGGTCGAACCTCTGTCGGCTCCGCTATTTCGATCGCAGGAAACGTGTGTCCCTCTACGGGCTGCGTGGGTCCGGCTTCCCGAGCCCCTAGGCTCCGGTCCTGCGCGACGTGTGTTCTAGCCGCGCCGGCGTCCGGGTCCCGCCTTGGGCGGCTCGACGAAAGTGATCGCAAGACACGGGTAACCGGCCACAAGCGGTGTGGGTGCCAGCCTTGCCGCGAAGAAGGAGGCTATGTTCCGTTCTCTCGGCAGCTATTCGTCCCGGAGCGGCCGCCGTCTTTCCCGAACGCCAAGACTCCGGTCCTGGGAGACGTGTATGCTAGCCGCGCAAGGGTAAGAATCCCGTTTCGGGCGGATTGGGGACAACGATCCCATGACACGGTTGTCCGGCCACGAGCGGCATGGGAGCCAGACTTGCCGCGAAGCGTGCGGCTGTCCACCGCCGGCTCGTGGGCTGGCAGTCGCGGGGCCAAGGGGTTCTGTCCTCTCCGGAGCGGCAGCCGTCCGTCCCGAACACCCACGCTCCTATCCTGGGCGACGTGTGTGCTAGCCGCACTGGGGTCCGGGTGGGACCTCGGTCGGCTCAGCTCTTTCGATCGCAGGACACGAGTGTCCCTCCACGGGCAGCGTGGGTCCGGCTTCCCGAGCCCTTTGACTCCATCCTGGGTGTCGTGTTTGCTCGCCGCACCGGGGTCCGGATCCCATTTCGGGCGCCTCGGGGAAGGAGATCCTACGACACGGTTGTCCGGCCACAAGCGCTGTGGCTGCCAGCCGTGTCGAGAAGTGGAGGCTGTCGTTCAGCGGCTCGGAGTTACGCAGTGCCGGGGACCGGGGATTCAGACAGTGCAGAGCGGCAGGCGTCCGGATGTGGACCCTGGGCTTCGGTCCTGGGCGACGTGTGTGCTAGCCGCACCGGGGTCCAGGTTCTGTCTTGGGCGAATCGGGGAAGGAGATCCCACGACACAGTGGTCCGGCCACGAGCTGCATGCGTAGCAGCCGTGTCGTGAAACAAGAGGCTGTCATCCTCTGGCTCGGGGGCTGGTTGTCCCCGAGACGAAAGCTTCTGTCCTGTCCGGAGCGGCGGCCGTCCTTCCCGAACAGCCACGCTCCGGTCCCGGGCGATGTGTGTGCTAGCCGCACTAGGACCCGGTCGAACCTCTGTCGGCTCCGCTATTTCGATCGCAGGAAACGTGTGTCCCTCTACGGGCTGCGTGGGTCCGGCTTCCCGAGCCCCTAGGCTCCGGTCCTGCGCGACGTGTGTTCTAGCCGCGCCGGGGTCCGGGTCCCGCCTTGGGCGGCTCGACGAAAGTGATCGCAAGACACGGGTAACCGGCCACAAGCGGTGTGGGTGCCAGCCTTGCCGCGAAGAAGGAGGCTATGTTCCGTTCTCTCGGCAGCTATTCGTCCCGGAGCGGCCGCCGTCTTTCCCGAACGCCAAGACTCCGGTCCTGGGAGACGTGTATGCTAGCCGCGCAAGGGTAAGAATCCCGTTTCGGGCGGATTGGGGACAACGATCCCATGACACGGTTGTCCGGCCACGAGCGGCATGGGAGCCAGACTTGCCGCGAAGCGTGCGGCTGTCCACCGCCGGCTCGTGGGCTGGCAGTCGCGGGGCCAAGGGGTTCTGTCCTCTCCGGAGCGGCAGCCGTCCGTCCCGAACAACCACGCTCCTATCCTGGGCGACGTGTGTGCTAGCCGCACTGGGGTCCGGGTGGGACCTCGGTCGGCTCAGCTCTTTCGATCGCAGGACACGAGTGTCCCTCCACGGGCAGCGTGGGTCCGGCTTCCCGAGCCCTTTGACTCCATCCTGGGTGTCGTGTTTGCTCGCCGCACCGGGGTCCGGATCCCATTTCGGGCGCCTCGGGGAAGGAGATCCTACGACACGGTTGTCCGGCCACAAGCGCTGTGGCTGCCAGCCGTGTCGAGAAGTGGAGGCTGTCGTTCAGCGGCTCGGAGTTACGCAGTGCCGGGGACCGGGGATTCAGACAGTGCAGAGCGGCAGGCGTCCGGATGTGGACCCTGGGCTTCGGTCCTGGGCGACGTGTGTGCTAGCCGCACCGGGGTCCAGGTTCTGTCTTGGGCGAATCGGGGAAGGAGATCCCACGACACAGTGGTCCGGCCACGAGCTGCATGCGTAGCAGCCGTGTCGTGAAACAAGAGGCTGTCATCCTCTGGCTCGGGGGCTGCTTGTCCCCGAGACGAAAGCTTCTGTCCTGTCCGGAGCGGCGGCCGTCCTTCCCGAACAGCCACGCTCCGGTCCCGGGCGATGTGTGTGCTAGCCGCACTAGGACCCGGTCGAACCTCTGTCGGCTCCGCTATTTCGATCGCAGGAAACGTGTGTCCCTCTACGGGCTGCGTGGGTCCGGCTTCCCGAGCCCCTAGGCTCCGGTCCTGCGCGACGTGTGTTCTAGCCGCGCCGGCGTCCGGGTCCCGCCTTGGGCGGCTCGACGAAAGTGATCGCAAGACACGGGTAACCGGCCACAAGCGGTGTGGGTGCCAGCCTTGCCGCGAAGAAGGAGGCTATGTTCCGTTCTCTCGGCAGCTATTCGTCCCGGAGCGGCCGCCGTCTTTCCCGAACGCCAAGACTCCGGTCCTGGGAGACGTGTATGCTAGCCGCGCAAGGGTAAGAATCCCGTTTCGGGCGGATTGGGGACAACGATCCCATGACACGGTTGTCCGGCCACGAGCGGCATGGGAGCCAGACTTGCCGCGAAGCGTGCGGCTGTCCACCGCCGGCTCGTGGGCTGGCAGTCGCGGGGCCAAGGGGTTCTGTCCTCTCCGGAGCGGCAGCCGTCCGTCCCGAACACCCACGCTCCTATCCTGGGCGACGTGTGTGCTAGCCGCACTGGGGTCCGGGTGGGACCTCGGTCGGCTCAGCTCTTTCGATCGCAGGACACGAGTGTCCCTCCACGGGCAGCGTGGGTCCGGCTTCCCGAGCCCTTTGACTCCATCCTGGGTGTCGTGTTTGCTCGCCGCACCGGGGTCCGGATCCCATTTCGGGCGCCTCGGGGAAGGAGATCCTACGACACGGTTGTCCGGCCACAAGCGCTGTGGCTGCCAGCCGTGTCGAGAAGTGGAGGCTGTCGTTCAGCGGCTCGGAGTTACGCAGTGCCGGGGACCGGGGATTCAGACAGTGCAGAGCGGCAGGCGTCCGGATGTGGACCCTGGGCTTCGGTCCTGGGCGACGTGTGTGCTAGCCGCACCGGGGTCCAGGTTCTGTCTTGGGCGAATCGGGGAAGGAGATCCCACGACACAGTGGTCCGGCCACGAGCTGCATGCGTAGCAGCCGTGTCGTGAAACAAGAGGCTGTCATCCTCTGGCTCGGGGGCTGGTTGTCCCCGAGACGAAAGCTTCTGTCCTGTCCGGAGCGGCGGCCGTCCTTCCCGAACAGCCACGCTCCGGTCCCGGGCGATGTGTGTGCTAGCCGCACTAGGACCCGGTCGAACCTCTGTCGGCTCCGCTATTTCGATCGCAGGAAACGTGTGTCCCTCTACGGGCTGCGTGGGTCCGGCTTCCCGAGCCCCTAGGCTCCGGTCCTGCGCGACGTGTGTTCTAGCCGCGCCGGGGTCCGGGTCCCGCCTTGGGCGGCTCGACGAAAGTGATCGCAAGACACGGGTAACCGGCCACAAGCGGTGTGGGTGCCAGCCTTGCCGCGAAGAAGGAGGCTATGTTCCGTTCTCTCGGCAGCTATTCGTCCCGGAGCGGCCGCCGTCTTTCCCGAACGCCAAGACTCCGGTCCTGGGAGACGTGTATGCTAGCCGCGCAAGGGTAAGAATCCCGTTTCGGGCGGATTGGGGACAACGATCCCATGACACGGTTGTCCGGCCACGAGCGGCATGGGAGCCAGACTTGCCGCGAAGCGTGCGGCTGTCCACCGCCGGCTCGTGGGCTGGCAGTCGCGGGGCCAAGGGGTTCTGTCCTCTCCGGAGCGGCAGCCGTCCGTCCCGAACAACCACGCTCCTATCCTGGGCGACGTGTGTGCTAGCCGCACTGGGGTCCGGGTGGGACCTCGGTCGGCTCAGCTCTTTCGATCGCAGGACACGAGTGTCCCTCCACGGGCAGCGTGGGTCCGGCTTCCCGAGCCCTTTGACTCCATCCTGGGTGTCGTGTTTGCTCGCCGCACCGGGGTCCGGATCCCATTTCGGGCGCCTCGGGGAAGGAGATCCTACGACACGGTTGTCCGGCCACAAGCGCTGTGGCTGCCAGCCGTGTCGAGAAGTGGAGGCTGTCGTTCAGCGGCTCGGAGTTACGCAGTGCCGGGGACCGGGGATTCAGACAGTGCAGAGCGGCAGGCGTCCGGATGTGGACCCTGGGCTTCGGTCCTGGGCGACGTGTGTGCTAGCCGCACCGGGGTCCAGGTTCTGTCTTGGGCGAATCGGGGAAGGAGATCCCACGACACAGTGGTCCGGCCACGAGCTGCATGCGTAGCAGCCGTGTCGTGAAACAAGAGGCTGTCATCCTCTGGCTCGGGGGCTGCTTGTCCCCGAGACGAAAGCTTCTGTCCTGTCCGGAGCGGCGGCCGTCCTTCCCGAACAGCCACGCTCCGGTCCCGGGCGATGTGTGTGCTAGCCGCACTAGGACCCGGTCGAACCTCTGTCGGCTCCGCTATTTCGATCGCAGGAAACGTGTGTCCCTCTACGGGCTGCGTGGGTCCGGCTTCCCGAGCCCCTAGGCTCCGGTCCTGCGCGACGTGTGTTCTAGCCGCGCCGGGGTCCGGGTCCCGCCTTGGGCGGCTCGACGAAAGTGATCGCAAGACACGGGTAACCGGCCACAAGCGGTGTGGGTGCCAGCCTTGCCGCGAAGAAGGAGGCTATGTTCCGTTCTCTCGGCAGCTATTCGTCCCGGAGCGGCCGCCGTCTTTCCCGAACGCCAAGACTCCGGTCCTGGGAGACGTGTATGCTAGCCGCGCAAGGGTAAGAATCCCGTTTCGGGCGGATTGGGGACAACGATCCCATGACACGGTTGTCCGGCCACGAGCGGCATGGGAGCCAGACTTGCCGCGAAGCGTGCGGCTGTCCACCGCCGGCTCGTGGGCTGGCAGTCGCGGGGCCAAGGGGTTCTGTCCTCTCCGGAGCGGCAGCCGTCCGTCCCGAACAACCACGCTCCTATCCTGGGCGACGTGTGTGCTAGCCGCACTGGGGTCCGGGTGGGACCTCGGTCGGCTCAGCTCTTTCGATCGCAGGACACGAGTGTCCCTCCACGGGCAGCGTGGGTCCGGCTTCCCGAGCCCTTTGACTCCATCCTGGGTGTCGTGTTTGCTCGCCGCACCGGGGTCCGGATCCCATTTCGGGCGCCTCGGGGAAGGAGATCCTACGACACGGTTGTCCGGCCACAAGCGCTGTGGCTGCCAGCCGTGTCGAGAAGTGGAGGCTGTCGTTCAGCGGCTCGGAGTTACGCAGTGCCGGGGACCGGGGATTCAGACAGTGCAGAGCGGCAGGCGTCCGGATGTGGACCCTGGGCTTCGGTCCTGGGCGACGTGTGTGCTAGCCGCACCGGGGTCCAGGTTCTGTCTTGGGCGAATCGGGGAAGGAGATCCCACGACACAGTGGTCCGGCCACGAGCTGCATGCGTAGCAGCCGTGTCGTGAAACAAGAGGCTGTCATCCTCTGGCTCGGGGGCTGCTTGTCCCCGAGACGAAAGCTTCTGTCCTGTCCGGAGCGGCGGCCGTCCTTCCCGAACAGCCACGCTCCGGTCCCGGGCGATGTGTGTGCTAGCCGCACTAGGACCCGGTCGAACCTCTGTCGGCTCCGCTATTTCGATCGCAGGAAACGTGTGTCCCTCTACGGGCTGCGTGGGTCCGGCTTCCCGAGCCCCTAGGCTCCGGTCCTGCGCGACGTGTGTTCTAGCCGCGCCGGGGTCCGGGTCCCGCCTTGGGCGGCTCGACGAAAGTGATCGCAAGACACGGGTAACCGGCCACAAGCGGTGTGGGTGCCAGCCTTGCCGCGAAGAAGGAGGCTATGTTCCGTTCTCTCGGCAGCTATTCGTCCCGGAGCGGCCGCCGTCTTTCCCGAACGCCAAGACTCCGGTCCTGGGAGACGTGTATGCTAGCCGCGCAAGGGTAAGAATCCCGTTTCGGGCGGATTGGGGACAACGATCCCATGACACGGTTGTCCGGCCACGAGCGGCATGGGAGCCAGACTTGCCGCGAAGCGTGCGGCTGTCCACCGCCGGCTCGTGGGCTGGCAGTCGCGGGGCCAAGGGGTTCTGTCCTCTCCGGAGCGGCAGCCGTCCGTCCCGAACACCCACGCTCCTATCCTGGGCGACGTGTGTGCTAGCCGCACTGGGGTCCGGGTGGGACCTCGGTCGGCTCAGCTCTTTCGATCGCAGGACACGAGTGTCCCTCCACGGGCAGCGTGGGTCCGGCTTCCCGAGCCCTTTGACTCCATCCTGGGTGTCGTGTTTGCTCGCCGCACCGGGGTCCGGATCCCATTTCGGGCGCCTCGGGGAAGGAGATCCTACGACACGGTTGTCCGGCCACAAGCGCTGTGGCTGCCAGCCGTGTCGAGAAGTGGAGGCTGTCGTTCAGCGGCTCGGAGTTACGCAGTGCCGGGGACCGGGGATTCAGACAGTGCAGAGCGGCAGGCGTCCGGATGTGGACCCTGGGCTTCGGTCCTGGGCGACGTGTGTGCTAGCCGCACCGGGGTCCAGGTTCTGTCTTGGGCGAATCGGGGAAGGAGATCCCACGACACAGTGGTCCGGCCACGAGCTGCATGCGTAGCAGCCGTGTCGTGAAACAAGAGGCTGTCATCCTCTGGCTCGGGGGCTGCTTGTCCCCGAGACGAAAGCTTCTGTCCTGTCCGGAGCGGCGGCCGTCCTTCCCGAACAGCCACGCTCCGGTCCCGGGCGATGTGTGTGCTAGCCGCACTAGGACCCGGTCGAACCTCTGTCGGCTCCGCTATTTCGATCGCAGGAAACGTGTGTCCCTCTACGGGCTGCGTGGGTCCGGCTTCCCGAGCCCCTAGGCTCCGGTCCTGCGCGACGTGTGTTCTAGCCGCGCCGGGGTCCGGGTCCCGCCTTGGGCGGCTCGACGAAAGTGATCGCAAGACACGGGTAACCGGCCACAAGCGGTGTGGGTGCCAGCCTTGCCGCGAAGAAGGAGGCTATGTTCCGTTCTCTCGGCAGCTATTCGTCCCGGAGCGGCCGCCGTCTTTCTCGAACGCCAAGACTCCGGTCCTGGGAGACGTGTATGCTAGCCGCGCAAGGGTAAGAATCCCGTTTCGGGCGGATTGGGGACAACGATCCCATGACACGGTTGTCCGGCCACGAGCGGCATGGGAGCCAGACTTGCCGCGAAGCGTGCGGCTGTCCACCGCCGGCTCGTGGGCTGGCAGTCGCGGGGCCAAGGGGTTCTGTCCTCTCCGGAGCGGCAGCCGTCCGTCCCGAACAACCACGCTCCTATCCTGGGCGACGTGTGTGCTAGCCGCACTGGGGTCCGGGTGGGACCTCGGTCGGCTCAGCTCTTTCGATCGCAGGACACGAGTGTCCCTCCACGGGCAGCGTGGGTCCGGCTTCCCGAGCCCTTTGACTCCATCCTGGGTGTCGTGTTTGCTCGCCGCACCGGGGTCCGGATCCCATTTCGGGCGCCTCGGGGAAGGAGATCCTACGACACGGTTGTCCGGCCACAAGCGCTGTGGCTGCCAGCCGTGTCGAGAAGTGGAGGCTGTCGTTCAGCGGCTCGGAGTTACGCAGTGCCGGGGACCGGGGATTCAGACAGTGCAGAGCGGCAGGCGTCCGGATGTGGACCCTGGGCTTCGGTCCTGGGCGACGTGTGTGCTAGCCGCACCGGGGTCCAGGTTCTGTCTTGGGCGAATCGGGGAAGGAGATCCCACGACACAGTGGTCCGGCCACGAGCTGCATGCGTAGCAGCCGTGTCGTGAAACAAGAGGCTGTCATCCTCTGGCTCGGGGGCTGCTTGTCCCCGAGACGAAAGCTTCTGTCCTGTCCGGAGCGGCGGCCGTCCTTCCCGAACAGCCACGCTCCGGTCCCGGGCGATGTGTGTGCTAGCCGCACTAGGACCCGGTCGAACCTCTGTCGGCTCCGCTATTTCGATCGCAGGAAACGTGTGTCCCTCTACGGGCTGCGTGGGTCCGGCTTCCCGAGCCCCTAGGCTCCGGTCCTGCGCGACGTGTGTTCTAGCCGCGCCGGGGTCCGGGTCCCGCCTTGGGCGGCTCGACGAAAGTGATCGCAAGACACGGGTAACCGGCCACAAGCGGTGTGGGTGCCAGCCTTGCCGCGAAGAAGGAGGCTATGTTCCGTTCTCTCGGCAGCTATTCGTCCCGGAGCGGCCGCCGTCTTTCCCGAACGCCAAGACTCCGGTCCTGGGAGACGTGTATGCTAGCCGCGCAAGGGTAAGAATCCCGTTTCGGGCGGATTGGGGACAACGATCCCATGACACGGTTGTCCGGCCACGAGCGGCATGGGAGCCAGACTTGCCGCGAAGCGTGCGGCTGTCCACCGCCGGCTCGTGGGCTGGCAGTCGCGGGGCCAAGGGGTTCTGTCCTCTCCGGAGCGGCAGCCGTCCGTCCCGAACACCCACGCTCCTATCCTGGGCGACGTGTGTGCTAGCCGCACTGGGGTCCGGGTGGGACCTCGGTCGGCTCAGCTCTTTCGATCGCAGGACACGAGTGTCCCTCCACGGGCAGCGTGGGTCCGGCTTCCCGAGCCCTTTGACTCCATCCTGGGTGTCGTGTTTGCTCGCCGCACCGGGGTCCGGATCCCATTTCGGGCGCCTCGGGGAAGGAGATCCTACGACACGGTTGTCCGGCCACAAGCGCTGTGGCTGCCAGCCGTGTCGAGAAGTGGAGGCTGTCGTTCAGCGGCTCGGAGTTACGCAGTGCCGGGGACCGGGGATTCAGACAGTGCAGAGCGGCAGGCGTCCGGATGTGGACCCTGGGCTTCGGTCCTGGGCGACGTGTGTGCTAGCCGCACCGGGGTCCAGGTTCTGTCTTGGGCGAATCGGGGAAGGAGATCCCACGACACAGTGGTCCGGCCACGAGCTGCATGCGTAGCAGCCGTGTCGTGAAACAAGAGGCTGTCATCCTCTGGCTCGGGGGCTGCTTGTCCCCGAGACGAAAGCTTCTGTCCTGTCCGGAGCGGCGGCCGTCCTTCCCGAACAGCCACGCTCCGGTCCCGGGCGATGTGTGTGCTAGCCGCACTAGGACCCGGTCGAACCTCTGTCGGCTCCGCTATTTCGATCGCAGGAAACGTGTGTCCCTCTACGGGCTGCGTGGGTCCGGCTTCCCGAGCCCCTAGGCTCCGGTCCTGCGCGACGTGTGTTCTAGCCGCGCCGGGGTCCGGGTCCCGCCTTGGGCGGCTCGACGAAAGTGATCGCAAGACACGGGTAACCGGCCACAAGCGGTGTGGGTGCCAGCCTTGCCGCGAAGAAGGAGGCTATGTTCCGTTCTCTCGGCAGCTATTCGTCCCGGAGCGGCCGCCGTCTTTCCCGAACGCCAAGACTCCGGTCCTGGGAGACGTGTATGCTAGCCGCGCAAGGGTAAGAATCCCGTTTCGGGCGGATTGGGGACAACGATCCCATGACACGGTTGTCCGGCCACGAGCGGCATGGGAGCCAGACTTGCCGCGAAGCGTGCGGCTGTCCACCGCCGGCTCGTGGGCTGGCAGTCGCGGGGCCAAGGGGTTCTGTCCTCTCCGGAGCGGCAGCCGTCCGTCCCGAACAACCACGCTCCTATCCTGGGCGACGTGTGTGCTAGCCGCACTGGGGTCCGGGTGGGACCTCGGTCGGCTCAGCTCTTTCGATCGCAGGACACGAGTGTCCCTCCACGGGCAGCGTGGGTCCGGCTTCCCGAGCCCTTTGACTCCATCCTGGGTGTCGTGTTTGCTCGCCGCACCGGGGTCCGGATCCCATTTCGGGCGCCTCGGGGAAGGAGATCCTACGACACGGTTGTCCGGCCACAAGCGCTGTGGCTGCCAGCCGTGTCGAGAAGTGGAGGCTGTCGTTCAGCGGCTCGGAGTTACGCAGTGCCGGGGACCGGGGATTCAGACAGTGCAGAGCGGCAGGCGTCCGGATGTGGACCCTGGGCTTCGGTCCTGGGCGACGTGTGTGCTAGCCGCACCGGGGTCCAGGTTCTGTCTTGGGCGAATCGGGGAAGGAGATCCCACGACACAGTGGTCCGGCCACGAGCTGCATGCGTAGCAGCCGTGTCGTGAAACAAGAGGCTGTCATCCTCTGGCTCGGGGGCTGCTTGTCCCCGAGACGAAAGCTTCTGTCCTGTCCGGAGCGGCGGCCGTCCTTCCCGAACAGCCACGCTCCGGTCCCGGGCGATGTGTGTGCTAGCCGCACTAGGACCCGGTCGAACCTCTGTCGGCTCCGCTATTTCGATCGCAGGAAACGTGTGTCCCTCTACGGGCTGCGTGGGTCCGGCTTCCCGAGCCCCTAGGCTCCGGTCCTGCGCGACGTGTGTTCTAGCCGCGCCGGGGTCCGGGTCCCGCCTTGGGCGGCTCGACGAAAGTGATCGCAAGACACGGGTAACCGGCCACAAGCGGTGTGGGTGCCAGCCTTGCCGCGAAGAAGGAGGCTATGTTCCGTTCTCTCGGCAGCTATTCGTCCCGGAGCGGCCGCCGTCTTTCCCGAACGCCAAGACTCCGGTCCTGGGAGACGTGTATGCTAGCCGCGCAAGGGTAAGAATCCCGTTTCGGGCGGATTGGGGACAACGATCCCATGACACGGTTGTCCGGCCACGAGCGGCATGGGAGCCAGACTTGCCGCGAAGCGTGCGGCTGTCCACCGCCGGCTCGTGGGCTGGCAGTCGCGGGGCCAAGGGGTTCTGTCCTCTCCGGAGCGGCAGCCGTCCGTCCCGAACACCCACGCTCCTATCCTGGGCGACGTGTGTGCTAGCCGCACTGGGGTCCGGGTGGGACCTCGGTCGGCTCAGCTCTTTCGATCGCAGGACACGAGTGTCCCTCCACGGGCAGCGTGGGTCCGGCTTCCCGAGCCCTTTGACTCCATCCTGGGTGTCGTGTTTGCTCGCCGCACCGGGGTCCGGATCCCATTTCGGGCGCCTCGGGGAAGGAGATCCTACGACACGGTTGTCCGGCCACAAGCGCTGTGGCTGCCAGCCGTGTCGAGAAGTGGAGGCTGTCGTTCAGCGGCTCGGAGTTACGCAGTGCCGGGGACCGGGGATTCAGACAGTGCAGAGCGGCAGGCGTCCGGATGTGGACCCTGGGCTTCGGTCCTGGGCGACGTGTGTGCTAGCCGCACCGGGGTCCAGGTTCTGTCTTGGGCGAATCGGGGAAGGAGATCCCACGACACAGTGGTCCGGCCACGAGCTGCATGCGTAGCAGCCGTGTCGTGAAACAAGAGGCTGTCATCCTCTGGCTCGGGGGCTGCTTGTCCCCGAGACGAAAGCTTCTGTCCTGTCCGGAGCGGCGGCCGTCCTTCCCGAACAGCCACGCTCCGGTCCCGGGCGATGTGTGTGCTAGCCGCACTAGGACCCGGTCGAACCTCTGTCGGCTCCGCTATTTCGATCGCAGGAAACGTGTGTCCCTCTACGGGCTGCGTGGGTCCGGCTTCCCGAGCCCCTAGGCTCCGGTCCTGCGCGACGTGTGTTCTAGCCGCGCCGGGGTCCGGGTCCCGCCTTGGGCGGCTCGACGAAAGTGATCGCAAGACACGGGTAACCGGCCACAAGCGGTGTGGGTGCCAGCCTTGCCGCGAAGAAGGAGGCTATGTTCCGTTCTCTCGGCAGCTATTCGTCCCGGAGCGGCCGCCGTCTTTCTCGAACGCCAAGACTCCGGTCCTGGGAGACGTGTATGCTAGCCGCGCAAGGGTAAGAATCCCGTTTCGGGCGGATTGGGGACAACGATCCCATGACACGGTTGTCCGGCCACGAGCGGCATGGGAGCCAGACTTGCCGCGAAGCGTGCGGCTGTCCACCGCCGGCTCGTGGGCTGGCAGTCGCGGGGCCAAGGGGTTCTGTCCTCTCCGGAGCGGCAGCCGTCCGTCCCGAACAACCACGCTCCTATCCTGGGCGACGTGTGTGCTAGCCGCACTGGGGTCCGGGTGGGACCTCGGTCGGCTCAGCTCTTTCGATCGCAGGACACGAGTGTCCCTCCACGGGCAGCGTGGGTCCGGCTTCCCGAGCCCTTTGACTCCATCCTGGGTGTCGTGTTTGCTCGCCGCACCGGGGTCCGGATCCCATTTCGGGCGCCTCGGGGAAGGAGATCCTACGACACGGTTGTCCGGCCACAAGCGCTGTGGCTGCCAGCCGTGTCGAGAAGTGGAGGCTGTCGTTCAGCGGCTCGGAGTTACGCAGTGCCGGGGACCGGGGATTCAGACAGTGCAGAGCGGCAGGCGTCCGGATGTGGACCCTGGGCTTCGGTCCTGGGCGACGTGTGTGCTAGCCGCACCGGGGTCCAGGTTCTGTCTTGGGCGAATCGGGGAAGGAGATCCCACGACACAGTGGTCCGGCCACGAGCTGCATGCGTAGCAGCCGTGTCGTGAAACAAGAGGCTGTCATCCTCTGGCTCGGGGGCTGCTTGTCCCCGAGACGAAAGCTTCTGTCCTGTCCGGAGCGGCGGCCGTCCTTCCCGAACAGCCACGCTCCGGTCCCGGGCGATGTGTGTGCTAGCCGCACTAGGACCCGGTCGAACCTCTGTCGGCTCCGCTATTTCGATCGCAGGAAACGTGTGTCCCTCTACGGGCTGCGTGGGTCCGGCTTCCCGAGCCCCTAGGCTCCGGTCCTGCGCGACGTGTGTTCTAGCCGCGCCGGGGTCCGGGTCCCGCCTTGGGCGGCTCGACGAAAGTGATCGCAAGACACGGGTAACCGGCCACAAGCGGTGTGGGTGCCAGCCTTGCCGCGAAGAAGGAGGCTATGTTCCGTTCTCTCGGCAGCTATTCGTCCCGGAGCGGCCGCCGTCTTTCCCGAACGCCAAGACTCCGGTCCTGGGAGACGTGTATGCTAGCCGCGCAAGGGTAAGAATCCCGTTTCGGGCGGATTGGGGACAACGATCCCATGACACGGTTGTCCGGCCACGAGCGGCATGGGAGCCAGACTTGCCGCGAAGCGTGCGGCTGTCCACCGCCGGCTCGTGGGCTGGCAGTCGCGGGGCCAAGGGGTTCTGTCCTCTCCGGAGCGGCAGCCGTCCGTCCCGAACACCCACGCTCCTATCCTGGGCGACGTGTGTGCTAGCCGCACTGGGGTCCGGGTGGGACCTCGGTCGGCTCAGCTCTTTCGATCGCAGGACACGAGTGTCCCTCCACGGGCAGCGTGGGTCCGGCTTCCCGAGCCCTTTGACTCCATCCTGGGTGTCGTGTTTGCTCGCCGCACCGGGGTCCGGATCCCATTTCGGGCGCCTCGGGGAAGGAGATCCTACGACACGGTTGTCCGGCCACAAGCGCTGTGGCTGCCAGCCGTGTCGAGAAGTGGAGGCTGTCGTTCAGCGGCTCGGAGTTACGCAGTGCCGGGGACCGGGGATTCAGACAGTGCAGAGCGGCAGGCGTCCGGATGTGGACCCTGGGCTTCGGTCCTGGGCGACGTGTGTGCTAGCCGCACCGGGGTCCAGGTTCTGTCTTGGGCGAATCGGGGAAGGAGATCCCACGACACAGTGGTCCGGCCACGAGCTGCATGCGTAGCAGCCGTGTCGTGAAACAAGAGGCTGTCATCCTCTGGCTCGGGGGCTGCTTGTCCCCGAGACGAAAGCTTCTGTCCTGTCCGGAGCGGCGGCCGTCCTTCCCGAACAGCCACGCTCCGGTCCCGGGCGATGTGTGTGCTAGCCGCACTAGGACCCGGTCGAACCTCTGTCGGCTCCGCTATTTCGATCGCAGGAAACGTGTGTCCCTCTACGGGCTGCGTGGGTCCGGCTTCCCGAGCCCCTAGGCTCCGGTCCTGCGCGACGTGTGTTCTAGCCGCGCCGGGGTCCGGGTCCCGCCTTGGGCGGCTCGACGAAAGTGATCGCAAGACACGGGTAACCGGCCACAAGCGGTGTGGGTGCCAGCCTTGCCGCGAAGAAGGAGGCTATGTTCCGTTCTCTCGGCAGCTATTCGTCCCGGAGCGGCCGCCGTCTTTCCCGAACGCCAAGACTCCGGTCCTGGGAGACGTGTATGCTAGCCGCGCAAGGGTAAGAATCCCGTTTCGGGCGGATTGGGGACAACGATCCCATGACACGGTTGTCCGGCCACGAGCGGCATGGGAGCCAGACTTGCCGCGAAGCGTGCGGCTGTCCACCGCCGGCTCGTGGGCTGGCAGTCGCGGGGCCAAGGGGTTCTGTCCTCTCCGGAGCGGCAGCCGTCCGTCCCGAACAACCACGCTCCTATCCTGGGCGACGTGTGTGCTAGCCGCACTGGGGTCCGGGTGGGACCTCGGTCGGCTCAGCTCTTTCGATCGCAGGACACGAGTGTCCCTCCACGGGCAGCGTGGGTCCGGCTTCCCGAGCCCTTTGACTCCATCCTGGGTGTCGTGTTTGCTCGCCGCACCGGGGTCCGGATCCCATTTCGGGCGCCTCGGGGAAGGAGATCCTACGACACGGTTGTCCGGCCACAAGCGCTGTGGCTGCCAGCCGTGTCGAGAAGTGGAGGCTGTCGTTCAGCGGCTCGGAGTTACGCAGTGCCGGGGACCGGGGATTCAGACAGTGCAGAGCGGCAGGCGTCCGGATGTGGACCCTGGGCTTCGGTCCTGGGCGACGTGTGTGCTAGCCGCACCGGGGTCCAGGTTCTGTCTTGGGCGAATCGGGGAAGGAGATCCCACGACACAGTGGTCCGGCCACGAGCTGCATGCGTAGCAGCCGTGTCGTGAAACAAGAGGCTGTCATCCTCTGGCTCGGGGGCTGCTTGTCCCCGAGACGAAAGCTTCTGTCCTGTCCGGAGCGGCGGCCGTCCTTCCCGAACAGCCACGCTCCGGTCCCGGGCGATGTGTGTGCTAGCCGCACTAGGACCCGGTCGAACCTCTGTCGGCTCCGCTATTTCGATCGCAGGAAACGTGTGTCCCTCTACGGGCTGCGTGGGTCCGGCTTCCCGAGCCCCTAGGCTCCGGTCCTGCGCGACGTGTGTTCTAGCCGCGCCGGGGTCCGGGTCCCGCCTTGGGCGGCTCGACGAAAGTGATCGCAAGACACGGGTAACCGGCCACAAGCGGTGTGGGTGCCAGCCTTGCCGCGAAGAAGGAGGCTATGTTCCGTTCTCTCGGCAGCTATTCGTCCCGGAGCGGCCGCCGTCTTTCCCGAACGCCAAGACTCCGGTCCTGGGAGACGTGTATGCTAGCCGCGCAAGGGTAAGAATCCCGTTTCGGGCGGATTGGGGACAACGATCCCATGACACGGTTGTCCGGCCACGAGCGGCATGGGAGCCAGACTTGCCGCGAAGCGTGCGGCTGTCCACCGCCGGCTCGTGGGCTGGCAGTCGCGGGGCCAAGGGGTTCTGTCCTCTCCGGAGCGGCAGCCGTCCGTCCCGAACACCCACGCTCCTATCCTGGGCGACGTGTGTGCTAGCCGCACTGGGGTCCGGGTGGGACCTCGGTCGGCTCAGCTCTTTCGATCGCAGGACACGAGTGTCCCTCCACGGGCAGCGTGGGTCCGGCTTCCCGAGCCCTTTGACTCCATCCTGGGTGTCGTGTTTGCTCGCCGCACCGGGGTCCGGATCCCATTTCGGGCGCCTCGGGGAAGGAGATCCTACGACACGGTTGTCCGGCCACAAGCGCTGTGGCTGCCAGCCGTGTCGAGAAGTGGAGGCTGTCGTTCAGCGGCTCGGAGTTACGCAGTGCCGGGGACCGGGGATTCAGACAGTGCAGAGCGGCAGGCGTCCGGATGTGGACCCTGGGCTTCGGTCCTGGGCGACGTGTGTGCTAGCCGCACCGGGGTCCAGGTTCTGTCTTGGGCGAATCGGGGAAGGAGATCCCACGACACAGTGGTCCGGCCACGAGCTGCATGCGTAGCAGCCGTGTCGTGAAACAAGAGGCTGTCATCCTCTGGCTCGGGGGCTGCTTGTCCCCGAGACGAAAGCTTCTGTCCTGTCCGGAGCGGCGGCCGTCCTTCCCGAACAGCCACGCTCCGGTCCCGGGCGATGTGTGTGCTAGCCGCACTAGGACCCGGTCGAACCTCTGTCGGCTCCGCTATTTCGATCGCAGGAAACGTGTGTCCCTCTACGGGCTGCGTGGGTCCGGCTTCCCGAGCCCCTAGGCTCCGGTCCTGCGCGACGTGTGTTCTAGCCGCGCCGGCGTCCGGGTCCCGCCTTGGGCGGCTCGACGAAAGTGATCGCAAGACACGGGTAACCGGCCACAAGCGGTGTGGGTGCCAGCCTTGCCGCGAAGAAGGAGGCTATGTTCCGTTCTCTCGGCAGCTATTCGTCCCGGAGCGGCCGCCGTCTTTCCCGAACGCCAAGACTCCGGTCCTGGGAGACGTGTATGCTAGCCGCGCAAGGGTAAGAATCCCGTTTCGGGCGGATTGGGGACAACGATCCCATGACACGGTTGTCCGGCCACGAGCGGCATGGGAGCCAGACTTGCCGCGAAGCGTGCGGCTGTCCACCGCCGGCTCGTGGGCTGGCAGTCGCGGGGCCAAGGGGTTCTGTCCTCTCCGGAGCGGCAGCCGTCCGTCCCGAACACCCACGCTCCTATCCTGGGCGACGTGTGTGCTAGCCGCACTGGGGTCCGGGTGGGACCTCGGTCGGCTCAGCTCTTTCGATCGCAGGACACGAGTGTCCCTCCACGGGCAGCGTGGGTCCGGCTTCCCGAGCCCTTTGACTCCATCCTGGGTGTCGTGTTTGCTCGCCGCACCGGGGTCCGGATCCCATTTCGGGCGCCTCGGGGAAGGAGATCCTACGACACGGTTGTCCGGCCACAAGCGCTGTGGCTGCCAGCCGTGTCGAGAAGTGGAGGCTGTCGTTCAGCGGCTCGGAGTTACGCAGTGCCGGGGACCGGGGATTCAGACAGTGCAGAGCGGCAGGCGTCCGGATGTGGACCCTGGGCTTCGGTCCTGGGCGACGTGTGTGCTAGCCGCACCGGGGTCCAGGTTCTGTCTTGGGCGAATCGGGGAAGGAGATCCCACGACACAGTGGTCCGGCCACGAGCTGCATGCGTAGCAGCCGTGTCGTGAAACAAGAGGCTGTCATCCTCTGGCTCGGGGGCTGGTTGTCCCCGAGACGAAAGCTTCTGTCCTGTCCGGAGCGGCGGCCGTCCTTCCCGAACAGCCACGCTCCGGTCCCGGGCGATGTGTGTGCTAGCCGCACTAGGACCCGGTCGAACCTCTGTCGGCTCCGCTATTTCGATCGCAGGAAACGTGTGTCCCTCTACGGGCTGCGTGGGTCCGGCTTCCCGAGCCCCTAGGCTCCGGTCCTGCGCGACGTGTGTTCTAGCCGCGCCGGGGTCCGGGTCCCGCCTTGGGCGGCTCGACGAAAGTGATCGCAAGACACGGGTAACCGGCCACAAGCGGTGTGGGTGCCAGCCTTGCCGCGAAGAAGGAGGCTATGTTCCGTTCTCTCGGCAGCTATTCGTCCCGGAGCGGCCGCCGTCTTTCCCGAACGCCAAGACTCCGGTCCTGGGAGACATGTATGCTAGCCGCGCAAGGGTAAGAATCCCGTTTCGGGCGGATTGGGGACAACGATCCCATGACACGGTTGTCCGGCCACGAGCGGCATGGGAGCCAGACTTGCCGCGAAGCGTGCGGCTGTCCACCGCCGGCTCGTGGGCTGGCAGTCGCGGGGACAAGGGGTTCTGTCCTCTCCGGAGCGGCAGCCGTCCGTCCCGAACACCCACGCTCCTATCCTGGGCGACGTGTGTGCTAGCCGCACTGGGGTCCGGGTGGGACCTCGGTCGGCTCAGCTCTTTCGATCGCAGGACACGAGTGTCCCTCCACGGGCAGCGTGGGTCCGGCTTCCCGAGCCCTTTGACTCCATCCTGGGTGTCGTGTTTGCTCGCCGCACCGGGGTCCGGATCCCATTTCGGGCGCCTCGGGGAAGGAGATCCTACGACACGGTTGTCCGGCCACAAGCGCTGTGGCTGCCAGCCGTGTCGAGAAGTGGAGGCTGTCGTTCAGCGGCTCGGAGTTACGCAGTGCCGGGGACCGGGGATTCAGACAGTGCAGAGCGGCAGGCGTCCGGATGTGGACCCTGGGCTTCGGTCCTGGGCGACGTGTGTGCTAGCCGCACCGGGGTCCAGGTTCTGTCTTGGGCGAATCGGGGAAGGAGATCCCACGACACAGTGGTCCGGCCACGAGCTGCATGCGTAGCAGCCGTGTCGTGAAACAAGAGGCTGTCATCCTCTGGCTCGGGGGCTGCTTGTCCCCGAGACGAAAGCTTCTGTCCTGTCCGGAGCGGCGGCAGTCCTTCCCGACCAGCCACGCTCCGGTCCCGGGCGATGTGTGTGCTAGCCGCACTAGGACCCGGTCGAACCTCTGTCGGCTCCGCTATTTCGATCGCAGGAAACGTGTGTCCCTCTACGGGCTGCGTGGGTCCGGCTTCCCGAGCCCCTAGGCTCCGGTCCTGCGCGACGTGTGTTCTAGCCGCGCCGGGGTCCGGGTCCCGCCTTGGGCGGCTCGACGAAAGTGATCGCAAGACACGGGTAACCGGCCACAAGCGGTGTGGGTGCCAGCCTTGCCGCGAAGAAGGAGGCTATGTTCCGTTCTCTCGGCAGCTATTCGTCCCGGAGCGGCCGCCGTCTTTCCCGAACGCCAAGACTCCGGTCCTGGGAGACGTGTATGCTAGCCGCGCAAGGGTAAGAATCCCGTTTCGGGCGGATTGGGGACAACGATCCCATGACACGGTTGTCCGGCCACGAGCGGCATGGGAGCCAGACTTGCCGCGAAGCGTGCGGCTGTCCACCGCCGGCTCGTGGGCTGGCAGTCGCGGGGCCAAGGGGTTCTGTCCTCTCCGGAGCGGCAGCCGTCCGTCCCGAACACCCACGCTCCTATCCTGGGCGACGTGTGTGCTAGCCGCACTGGGGTCCGGGTGGGACCTCGGTCGGCTCAGCTCTTTCGATCGCAGGACACGAGTGTCCCTCCACGGGCAGCGTGGGTCCGGCTTCCCGAGCCCTTTGACTCCATCCTGGGTGTCGTGTTTGCTCGCCGCACCGGGGTCCGGATCCCATTTCGGGCGCCTCGGGGAAGGAGATCCTACGACACGGTTGTCCGGCCACAAGCGCTGTGGCTGCCAGCCGTGTCGAGAAGTGGAGGCTGTCGTTCAGCGGCTCGGAGTTACGCAGTGCCGGGGACCGGGGATTCAGACAGTGCAGAGCGGCAGGCGTCCGGATGTGGACCCTGGGCTTCGGTCCTGGGCGACGTGTGTGCTAGCCGCACCGGGGTCCAGGTTCTGTCTTGGGCGAATCGGGGAAGGAGATCCCACGACACAGTGGTCCGGCCACGAGCTGCATGCGTAGCAGCCGTGTCGTGAAACAAGAGGCTGTCATCCTCTGGCTCGGGGGCTGCTTGTCCCCGAGACGAAAGCTTCTGTCCTGTCCGGAGCGGCGGCCGTCCTTCCCGAACAGCCACGCTCCGGTCCCGGGCGATGTGTGTGCTAGCCGCACTAGGACCCGGTCGAACCTCTGTCGGCTCCGCTATTTCGATCGCAGGAAACGTGTGTCCCTCTACGGGCTGCGTGGGTCCGGCTTCCCGAGCCCCTAGGCTCCGGTCCTGCGCGACGTGTGTTCTAGCCGCGCCGGGGTCCGGGTCCCGCCTTGGGCGGCTCGACGAAAGTGATCGCAAGACACGGGTAACCGGCCACAAGCGGTGTGGGTGCCAGCCTTGCCGCGAAGAAGGAGGCTATGTTCCGTTCTCTCGGCAGCTATTCGTCCCGGAGCGGCCGCCGTCTTTCTCGAACGCCAAGACTCCGGTCCTGGGAGACGTGTATGCTAGCCGCGCAAGGGTAAGAATCCCGTTTCGGGCGGATTGGGGACAACGATCCCATGACACGGTTGTCCGGCCACGAGCGGCATGGGAGCCAGACTTGCCGCGAAGCGTGCGGCTGTCCACCGCCGGCTCGTGGGCTGGCAGTCGCGGGGCCAAGGGGTTCTGTCCTCTCCGGAGCGGCAGCCGTCCGTCCCGAACACCCACGCTCCTATCCTGGGCGACGTGTGTGCTAGCCGCACTGGGGTCCGGGTGGGACCTCGGTCGGCTCAGCTCTTTCGATCGCAGGACACGAGTGTCCCTCCACGGGCAGCGTGGGTCCGGCTTCCCGAGCCCTTTGACTCCATCCTGGGTGTCGTGTTTGCTCGCCGCACCGGGGTCCGGATCCCATTTCGGGCGCCTCGGGGAAGGAGATCCTACGACACGGTTGTCCGGCCACAAGCGCTGTGGCTGCCAGCCGTGTCGAGAAGTGGAGGCTGTCGTTCAGCGGCTCGGAGTTACGCAGTGCCGGGGACCGGGGATTCAGACAGTGCAGAGCGAAAGGCGTCCGGATGTGGACCCTGGGCTTCGGTCCTGGGCGACGTGTGTGCTAGCCGCACCGGGGTCCAGGTTCTGTCTTGGGCGAATCGGGGAAGGAGATCCCACGACACAGTGGTCCGGCCACGAGCTGCATGCGTAGCAGCCGTGTCGTGAAACAAGAGGCTGTCATCCTCTGGCTCGGGGGCTGCTTGTCCCCGAGACGAAAGCTTCTGTCCTGTCCGGAGCGGCGGCCGTCCTTCCCGAACAGCCACGCTCCGGTCCCGGGCGATGTGTGTGCTAGCCGCACTAGGACCCGGTCGAACCTCTGTCGGCTCCGCTATTTCGATCGCAGGAAACGTGTGTCCCTCTACGGGCTGCGTGGGTCCGGCTTCCCGAGCCCCTAGGCTCCGGTCCTGCGCGACGTGTGTTCTAGCCGCGCCGGGGTCCGGGTCCCGCCTTGGGCGGCTCGACGAAAGTGATCGCAAGACACGGGTAACCGGCCACAAGCGGTGTGGGTGCCAGCCTTGCCGCGAAGAAGGAGGCTATGTTCCGTTCTCTCGGCAGCTATTCGTCCCGGAGCGGCCGCCGTCTTTCTCGAACGCCAAGACTCCGGTCCTGGGAGACGTGTATGCTAGCCGCGCAAGGGTAAGAATCCCGTTTCGGGCGGATTGGGGACAACGATCCCATGACACGGTTGTCCGGCCACGAGCGGCATGGGAGCCAGACTTGCCGCGAAGCGTGCGGCTGTCCACCGCCGGCTCGTGGGCTGGCAGTCGCGGGGCCAAGGGGTTCTGTCCTCTCCGGAGCGGCAGCCGTCCGTCCCGAACACCCACGCTCCTATCCTGGGCGACGTGTGTGCTAGCCGCACTGGGGTCCGGGTGGGACCTCGGTCGGCTCAGCTCTTTCGATCGCAGGACACGAGTGTCCCTCCACGGGCAGCGTGGGTCCGGCTTCCCGAGCCCTTTGACTCCATCCTGGGTGTCGTGTTTGCTCGCCGCACCGGGGTCCGGATCCCATTTCGGGCGCCTCGGGGAAGGAGATCCTACGACACGGTTGTCCGGCCACAAGCGCTGTGGCTGCCAGCCGTGTCGAGAAGTGGAGGCTGTCGTTCAGCGGCTCGGAGTTACGCAGTGCCGGGGACCGGGGATTCAGACAGTGCAGAGCGAAAGGCGTCCGGATGTGGACCCTGGGCTTCGGTCCTGGGCGACGTGTGTGCTAGCCGCACCGGGGTCCAGGTTCTGTCTTGGGCGAATCGGGGAAGGAGATCCCACGACACAGTGGTCCGGCCACGAGCTGCATGCGTAGCAGCCGTGTCGTGAAACAAGAGGCTGTCATCCTCTGGCTCGGGGGCTGCTTGTCCCCGAGACGAAAGCTTCTGTCCTGTCCGGAGCGGCGGCCGTCCTTCCCGAACAGCCACGCTCCGGTCCCGGGCGATGTGTGTGCTAGCCGCACTAGGACCCGGTCGAACCTCTGTCGGCTCCGCTATTTCGATCGCAGGAAACGTGTGTCCCTGTACGGGCTGCGTGGGTCCGGCTTCCCGAGCCCCTAGGCGCCGGTCCTGCGCGACGTGTGTGCTAGCCGCGCCGGGGTCCGGGTCCCGCCTTGGGCGGCTCGACGAAAGTGATCGCAAGACACGGGTAACCGGCCACAAGCGGTGTGGGTGCCAGCCTTGCCGCGAAGAAGGAGGCTATGTTCCGTTCTCTCGGCAGCTATTCGTCCCGGAGCGGCCGCCGTCTTTCCCGAACGCCAAGACTCCGGTCCTGGGAGACGTGTATGCTAGCCGCGCAAGGGTAAGAATCCCGTTTCGGGCGGATTGGGGACAACGATCCCATGACACGGTTGTCCGGCCACGAGCGGCATGGGAGCCAGACTTGCCGCGAAGCGTGCGGCTGTCCACCGCCGGCTCGTGGGCTGGCAGTCGCGGGGCCAAGGGGTTCTGTCCTCTCCGGAGCGGCAGCCGTCCGTCCCGAACACCCACGCTCCTATCCTGGGCGACGTGTGTGCTAGCCGCACTGGGGTCCGGGTGGGACCTCGGTCGGCTCAGCTCTTTCGATCGCAGGACACGAGTGTCCCTCCACGGGCAGCGTGGGTCCGGCTTCCCGAGCCCTTTGACTCCATCCTGGGTGTCGTGTTTGCTCGCCGCACCGGGGTCCGGATCCCATTTCGGGCGCCTCGGGGAAGGAGATCCTACGACACGGTTGTCCGGCCACAAGCGCTGTGGCTGCCAGCCGTGTCGAGAAGTGGAGGCTGTCGTTCAGCGGCTCGGAGTTACGCAGTGCCGGGGACCGGGGATTCAGACAGTGCAGAGCGGCAGGCGTCCGGATGTGGACCCTGGGCTTCGGTCCTGGGCGACGTGTGTGCTAGCCGCACCGGGGTCCAGGTTCTGTCTTGGGCGAATCGGGGAAGGAGATCCCACGACACAGTGGTCCGGCCACGAGCTGCATGCGTAGCAGCCGTGTCGTGAAACAAGAGGCTGTCATCCTCTGGCTCGGGGGCTGCTTGTCCCCGAGACGAAAGCTTCTGTCCTGTCCGGAGCGGCGGCCGTCCTTCCCGAACAGCCACGCTCCGGTCCCGGGCGATGTGTGTGCTAGCCGCACTAGGACCCGGTCGAACCTCTGTCGGCTCCGCTATTTCGATCGCAGGAAACGTGTGTCCCTGTACGGGCTGCGTGGGTCCGGCTTCCCGAGCCCCTAGGCGCCGGTCCTGCGCGACGTGTGTGCTAGCCGCGCCGGGGTCCGGGTCCCGCCTTGGGCGGCTCGACGAAAGTGATCGCAAGACACGGGTAACCGGCCACAAGCGGTGTGGGTGCCAGCCTTGCCGCGAAGAAGGAGGCTATGTTCCGTTCTCTCGGCAGCTATTCGTCCCGGAGCGGCCGCCGTCTTTCCCGAACGCCAAGACTCCGGTCCTGGGAGACGTGTATGCTAGCCGCGCAAGGGTAAGAATCCCGTTTCGGGCGGATTGGGGACAACGATCCCATGACACGGTTGTCCGGCCACGAGCGGCATGGGAGCCAGACTTGCCGCGAAGCGTGCGGCTGTCCACCGCCGGCTCGTGGGCTGGCAGTCGCGGGGCCAAGGGGTTCTGTCCTCTCCGGAGCGGCAGCCGTCCGTCCCGAACAACCACGCTCCTATCCTGGGCGACGTGTGTGCTAGCCGCACTGGGGTTCGGGTGGGACCTCGGTCGGCTCAGCTCTTTCGATCGCAGGACACGAGTGTCCCTCCACGGGCAGCGTGGGTCCGGCTTCCCGAGCCCTTTGACTCCATCCTGGGTGTCGTGTTTGCTCGCCGCACCGGGGTCCGGATCCCATTTCGGGCGCCTCGGGGAAGGAGATCCTACGACACGGTTGTCCGGCCACAAGCGCTGTGGCTGCCAGCCGTGTCGAGAAGTGGAGGCTGTCGTTCAGCGGCTCGGAGTTACGCAGTGCCGGGGACCGGGGATTCAGACAGTGCAGAGCGGCAGGCGTCCGGATGTGGACCCTGGGCTTCGGTCCTGGGCGACGTGTGTTCTAGCCGCACCGGGGTCCAGGTTCTGTCTTGGGCGAATCGGGGAAGGAGATCCCACGACACAGTGGTCCGGCCACGAGCTGCATGCGTAGCAGCCGTGTCGTGAAACAAGAGGCTGTCATCCTCTGGCTCGGGGGCTGCTTGTCCCCGAGACGAAAGCTTCTGTCCTGTCCGGAGCGGCGGCCGTCCTTCCCGAACAGCCACGCTCCGGTCCCGGGCGATGTGTGTGCTAGCCGCACTAGGACCCGGTCGAACCTCTGTCGGCTCCGCTATTTCGATCGCAGGAAACGTGTGTCCCTCTACGGGCTGCGTGGGTCCGGCTACCCGAGCCCCTAGGCTCCGGTCCTGCGCGACGTGTGTGCTAGCCGCGCCGAGGTCCGGGTCCCGCCTTGGGCGGCTCGACTAAAATGATCGCAAGACACGGGTAACCGGCCACAAGCGGTGTGGGTGCCAGCCTTGCCGCGAAGAAGGAGGCTATGTTCCGTTCTCTCGGCAACTATTCGTCCCGGAGCGGCCGCCGTCTTTCCCGAACGCCAAGACTCCGGTCCTGGGAGACGTGTATGCTAGCCGCGCAAGGGTAAGAATCCCGTTTCGGGCGGATTGGGGACAACGATCCCATGACACGGTTGTCCGGCCACGAGCGGCATGGGAGCCAGACTTGCCGCGAAGCGTGCGGCTGTCCACCGCCGGCTCGTGGGCTGGCAGTCGCGGGGCCAAGGGGTTCTGTCCTCTCCGGAGCGGCAGCCGTCCGTCCCGAACAACCACGCTCCTATCCTGGGCGACGTGTGTGCTAGCCGCACTGGGGTCCGGGTGGGACCTCGGTCGGCTCAGCTCTTTCGATCGCAGGACACGAGTGTCCCTCCACGGGCAGCGTGGGTCCGGCTTCCCGAGCCCTTTGACTCCATCCTGGGTGTCGTGTTTGCTCGCCGCACCGGGGTCCGGATCCCATTTCGGGCGCCTCGGGGAAGGAGATCCTACGACACGGTTGTCCGGCCACAAGCGCTGTGGCTGCCAGCCGTGTCGAGAAGTGGAGGCTGTCGTTCAGCGGCTCGGAGTTACGCAGTGCCGGGGACCGGGGATTCAGACAGTGCAGAGCGAAAGGCGTCCGGATGTGGACCCTGGGCTTCGGTCCTGGGCGACGTGTGTGCTAGCCGCACCGGGGTCCAGGTTCTGTCTTGGGCGAATCGGGGAAGGAGATCCCACGGCACAGTGGTCCGGCCACGAGCTGCATGCGTAGCAGCCGTGTCGTGAAACAAGAGGCTGTCATCCTCTGGCTCGGGGGCTGCTTGTCCCCGAGACGAAAGCTTCTGTCCTGTCCGGAGCGGCGGCCGTCCTTCCCGAACAGCCACGCTCCGGTCCCGGGCGATGTGTGTGCTAGCCGCACTAGGACCCGGTCGAACCTCTGTCGGCTCCGCTATTTCGATCGCAGGAAACGTGTGTCCCTCTACGGGCTGCGTGGGTCCGGCTTCCCGAGCCCCTAGGCTCCGGTCCTGCGCGACGTGTGTTCTAGCCGCGCCGGGGTCCGGGTCCCGCCTTGGGCGGCTCGACGAAAGTGATCGCAAGACACGGGTAACCGGCCACAAGCGGTGTGGGTGCCAGCCTTGCCGCGAAGAAGGAGGCTATGTTCCGTTCTCTCGGCAGCTATTCGTCCCGGAGCGGCCGCCGTCTTTCTCGAACGCCAAGACTCCGGTCCTGGGAGACGTGTATGCTAGCCGCGCAAGGGTAAGAATCCCGTTTCGGGCGGATTGGGGACAACGATCCCATGACACGGTTGTCCGGCCACGAGCGGCATGGGAGCCAGACTTGCCGCGAAGCGTGCGGCTGTCCACCGCCGGCTCGTGGGCTGGCAGTCGCGGGGCCAAGGGGTTCTGTCCTCTCCGGAGCGGCAGCCGTCCGTCCCGAACACCCACGCTCCTATCCTGGGCGACGTGTGTGCTAGCCGCACTGGGGTCCGGGTGGGACCTCGGTCGGCTCAGCTCTTTCGATCGCAGGACACGAGTGTCCCTCCACGGGCAGCGTGGGTCCGGCTTCCCGAGCCCTTTGACTCCATCCTGGGTGTCGTGTTTGCTCGCCGCACCGGGGTCCGGATCCCATTTCGGGCGCCTCGGGGAAGGAGATCCTACGACACGGTTGTCCGGCCACAAGCGCTGTGGCTGCCAGCCGTGTCGAGAAGTGGAGGCTGTCGTTCAGCGGCTCGGAGTTACGCAGTGCCGGGGACCGGGGATTCAGACAGTGCAGAGCGAAAGGCGTCCGGATGTGGACCCTGGGCTTCGGTCCTGGGCGACGTGTGTGCTAGCCGCACCGGGGTCCAGGTTCTGTCTTGGGCGAATCGGGGAAGGAGATCCCACGACACAGTGGTCCGGCCACGAGCTGCATGCGTAGCAGCCGTGTCGTGAAACAAGAGGCTGTCATCCTCTGGCTCGGGGGCTGCTTGTCCCCGAGACGAAAGCTTCTGTCCTGTCCGGAGCGGCGGCCGTCCTTCCCGACCAGCCACGCTCCGGTCCCGGGCGATGTGTGTGCTAGCCGCACTAGGACCCGGTCGAACCTCTGTCGGCTCCGCTATTTCGATCGCAGGAAACGTGTGTCCCTCTACGGGCTGCGTGGGTCCGGCTTCCCGAGCCCCTAGGCTCCGGTCCTGCGCGACGTGTGTTCTAGCCGCGCCGGGGTCCGGGTCCCGCCTTGGGCGGCTCGACGAAAGTGATCGCAAGACACGGGTAACCGGCCACAAGCGGTGTGGGTGCCAGCCTTGCCGCGAAGAAGGAGGCTATGTTCCGTTCTCTCGGCAGCTATTCGTCCCGGAGCGGCCGCCGTCTTTCCCGAACGCCAAGACTCCGGTCCTGGGAGACGTGTATGCTAGCCGCGCAAGGGTAAGAATCCCGTTTCGGGCGGATTGGGGACAACGATCCCATGACACGGTTGTCCGGCCACGAGCGGCATGGGAGCCAGACTTGCCGCGAAGCGTGCGGCTGTCCACCGCCGGCTCGTGGGCTGGCAGTCGCGGGGCCAAGGGGTTCTGTCCTCTCCGGAGCGGCAGCCGTCCGTCCCGAACAACCACGCTCCTATCCTGGGCGACGTGTGTGCTAGCCGCACTGGGGTTCGGGTGGGACCTCGGTCGGCTCAGCTCTTTCGATCGCAGGACACGAGTGTCCCTCCACGGGCAGCGTGGGTCCGGCTTCCCGAGCCCTTTGACTCCATCCTGGGTGTCGTGTTTGCTCGCCGCACCGGGGTCCGGATCCCATTTCGGGCGCCTCGGGGAAGGAGATCCTACGACACGGTTGTCCGGCCACAAGCGCTGTGGCTGCCAGCCGTGTCGAGAAGTGGAGGCTGTCGTTCAGCGGCTCGGAGTTACGCAGTGCCGGGGACCGGGGATTCAGACAGTGCAGAGCGGCAGGCGTCCGGATGTGGACCCTGGGCTTCGGTCCTGGGCGACGTGTGTTCTAGCCGCACCGGGGTCCAGGTTCTGTCTTGGGCGAATCGGGGAAGGAGATCCCACGACACAGTGGTCCGGCCACGAGCTGCATGCGTAGCAGCCGTGTCGTGAAACAAGAGGCTGTCATCCTCTGGCTCGGGGGCTGCTTGTCCCCGAGACGAAAGCTTCTGTCCTGTCCGGAGCGGCGGCCGTCCTTCCCGAACAGCCACGCTCCGGTCCCGGGCGATGTGTGTGCTAGCCGCACTAGGACCCGGTCGAACCTCTGTCGGCTCCGCTATTTCGATCGCAGGAAACGTGTGTCCCTCTACGGGCTGCGTGGGTCCGGCTACCCGAGCCCCTAGGCTCCGGTCCTGCGCGACGTGTGTGCTAGCCGCGCCGAGGTCCGGGTCCCGCCTTGGGCGGCTCGACTAAAATGATCGCAAGACACGGGTAACCGGCCACAAGCGGTGTGGGTGCCAGCCTTGCCGCGAAGAAGGAGGCTATGTTCCGTTCTCTCGGCAACTATTCGTCCCGGAGCGGCCGCCGTCTTTCCCGAACGCCAAGACTCCGGTCCTGGGAGACGTGTATGCTAGCCGCGCAAGGGTAAGAATCCCGTTTCGGGCGGATTGGGGACAACGATCCCATGACACGGTTGTCCGGCCACGAGCGGCATGGGAGCCAGACTTGCCGCGAAGCGTGCGGCTGTCCACCGCCGGCTCGTGGGCTGGCAGTCGCGGGGCCAAGGGGTTCTGTCCTCTCCGGAGCGGCAGCCGTCCGTCCCGAACAACCACGCTCCTATCCTGGGCGACGTGTGTGCTAGCCGCACTGGGGTCCGGGTGGGACCTCGGTCGGCTCAGCTCTTTCGATCGCAGGACACGAGTGTCCCTCCACGGGCAGCGTGGGTCCGGCTTCCCGAGCCCTTTGACTCCATCCTGGGTGTCGTGTTTGCTCGCCGCACCGGGGTCCGGATCCCATTTCGGGCGCCTCGGGGAAGGAGATCCTACGACACGGTTGTCCGGCCACAAGCGCTGTGGCTGCCAGCCGTGTCGAGAAGTGGAGGCTGTCGTTCAGCGGCTCGGAGTTACGCAGTGCCGGGGACCGGGGATTCAGACAGTGCAGAGCGAAAGGCGTCCGGATGTGGACCCTGGGCTTCGGTCCTGGGCGACGTGTGTGCTAGCCGCACCGGGGTCCAGGTTCTGTCTTGGGCGAATCGGGGAAGGAGATCCCACGGCACAGTGGTCCGGCCACGAGCTGCATGCGTAGCAGCCGTGTCGTGAAACAAGAGGCTGTCATCCTCTGGCTCGGGGGCTGCTTGTCCCCGAGACGAAAGCTTCTGTCCTGTCCGGAGCGGCGGCCGTCCTTCCCGAACAGCCACGCTCCGGTCCCGGGCGATGTGTGTGCTAGCCGCACTAGGACCCGGTCGAACCTCTGTCGGCTCCGCTATTTCGATCGCAGGAAACGTGTGTCCCTCTACGGGCTGCGTGGGTCCGGCTTCCCGAGCCCCTAGGCTCCGGTCCTGCGCGACGTGTGTTCTAGCCGCGCCGGGGTCCGGGTCCCGCCTTGGGCGGCTCGACGAAAGTGATCGCAAGACACGGGTAACCGGCCACAAGCGGTGTGGGTGCCAGCCTTGCCGCGAAGAAGGAGGCTATGTTCCGTTCTCTCGGCAGCTATTCGTCCCGGAGCGGCCGCCGTCTTTCTCGAACGCCAAGACTCCGGTCCTGGGAGACGTGTATGCTAGCCGCGCAAGGGTAAGAATCCCGTTTCGGGCGGATTGGGGACAACGATCCCATGACACGGTTGTCCGGCCACGAGCGGCATGGGAGCCAGACTTGCCGCGAAGCGTGCGGCTGTCCACCGCCGGCTCGTGGGCTGGCAGTCGCGGGGCCAAGGGGTTCTGTCCTCTCCGGAGCGGCAGCCGTCCGTCCCGAACACCCACGCTCCTATCCTGGGCGACGTGTGTGCTAGCCGCACTGGGGTCCGGGTGGGACCTCGGTCGGCTCAGCTCTTTCGATCGCAGGACACGAGTGTCCCTCCACGGGCAGCGTGGGTCCGGCTTCCCGAGCCCTTTGACTCCATCCTGGGTGTCGTGTTTGCTCGCCGCACCGGGGTCCGGATCCCATTTCGGGCGCCTCGGGGAAGGAGATCCTACGACACGGTTGTCCGGCCACAAGCGCTGTGGCTGCCAGCCGTGTCGAGAAGTGGAGGCTGTCGTTCAGCGGCTCGGAGTTACGCAGTGCCGGGGACCGGGGATTCAGACAGTGCAGAGCGAAAGGCGTCCGGATGTGGACCCTGGGCTTCGGTCCTGGGCGACGTGTGTGCTAGCCGCACCGGGGTCCAGGTTCTGTCTTGGGCGAATCGGGGAAGGAGATCCCACGACACAGTGGTCCGGCCACGAGCTGCATGCGTAGCAGCCGTGTCGTGAAACAAGAGGCTGTCATCCTCTGGCTCGGGGGCTGCTTGTCCCCGAGACGAAAGCTTCTGTCCTGTCCGGAGCGGCGGCCGTCCTTCCCGACCAGCCACGCTCCGGTCCCGGGCGATGTGTGTGCTAGCCGCACTAGGACCCGGTCGAACCTCTGTCGGCTCCGCTATTTCGATCGCAGGAAACGTGTGTCCCTCTACGGGCTGCGTGGGTCCGGCTTCCCGAGCCCCTAGGCTCCGGTCCTGCGCGACGTGTGTTCTAGCCGCGCCGGGGTCCGGGTCCCGCCTTGGGCGGCTCGACGAAAGTGATCGCAAGACACGGGTAACCGGCCACAAGCGGTGTGGGTGCCAGCCTTGCCGCGAAGAAGGAGGCTATGTTCCGTTCTCTCGGCAGCTATTCGTCCCGGAGCGGCCGCCGTCTTTCCCGAACGCCAAGACTCCGGTCCTGGGAGACGTGTATGCTAGCCGCGCAAGGGTAAGAATCCCGTTTCGGGCGGATTGGGGACAACGATCCCATGACACGGTTGTCCGGCCACGAGCGGCATGGGAGCCAGACTTGCCGCGAAGCGTGCGGCTGTCCACCGCCGGCTCGTGGGCTGGCAGTCGCGGGGCCAAGGGGTTCTGTCCTCTCCGGAGCGGCAGCCGTCCGTCCCGAACACCCACGCTCCTATCCTGGGCGACGTGTGTGCTAGCCGCACTGGGGTCCGGGTGGGACCTCGGTCGGCTCAGCTCTTTCGATCGCAGGACACGAGTGTCCCTCCACGGGCAGCGTGGGTCGGGCTTCCCGAGCCCTTTGACTCCATCCTGGGTGTCGTGTTTGCTCGCCGCACCGGGGTCCGGATCCCATTTCGGGCGCCTCGGGGAAGGAGATCCTACGACACGGTTGTCCGGCCACAAGCGCTGTGGCTGCCAGCCGTGTCGAGAAGTGGAGGCTGTCGTTCAGCGGCTCGGAGTTACGCAGTGCCGGGGACCGGGGATTCAGACAGTGCAGAGCGGCAGGCGTCCGGATGTGGACCCTGGGCTTCGGTCCTGGGCGACGTGTGTGCTAGCCGCACCGGGGTCCAGGTTCTGTCTTGGGCGAATCGGGGAAGGAGATCCCACGACACAGTGGTCCGGCCACGAGCTGCATGCGTAGCAGCCGTGTCGTGAAACAAGAGGCTGTCATCCTCTGGCTCGGGGGCTGCTTGTCCCCGAGACGAAAGCTTCTGTCCTGTCCGGAGCGGCGGCCGTCCTTCCCGACCAGCCACGCTCCGGTCCCGGGCGATGTGTGTGCTAGCCGCACTAGGACCCGGTCGAACCTCTGTCGGCTCCGCTATTTCGATCGCAGGAAACGTGTGTCCCTGTACGGGCTGCGTGGGTCCGGCTTCCCGAGCCCCTAGGCGCCGGTCCTGCGCGACGTGTGTGCTAGCCGCGCCGGGGTCCGGGTCCCGCCTTGGGCGGCTCGACGAAAGTGATCGCAAGACACGGGTAACCGGCCACAAGCGGTGTGGGTGCCAGCCTTGCCGCGAAGAAGGAGGCTATGTTCCGTTCTCTCGGCAGCTATTCGTCCCGGAGCGGCCGCCGTCTTTCCCGAACGCCAAGACTCCGGTCCTGGGAGACGTGTATGCTAGCCGCGCAAGGGTAAGAATCCCGTTTCGGGCGGATTGGGGACAACGATCCCATGACACGGTTGTCCGGCCACGAGCGGCATGGGAGCCAGACTTGCCGCGAAGCGTGCGGCTGTCCACCGCCGGCTCGTGGGCTGGCAGTCGCGGGGCCAAGGGGTTCTGTCCTCTCCGGAGCGGCAGCCGTCCGTCCCGAACAACCACGCTCCTATCCTGGGCGACGTGTGTGCTAGCCGCACTGGGGTTCGGGTGGGACCTCGGTCGGCTCAGCTCTTTCGATCGCAGGACACGAGTGTCCCTCCACGGGCAGCGTGGGTCCGGCTTCCCGAGCCCTTTGACTCCATCCTGGGTGTCGTGTTTGCTCGCCGCACCGGGGTCCGGATCCCATTTCGGGCGCCTCGGGGAAGGAGATCCTACGACACGGTTGTCCGGCCACAAGCGCTGTGGCTGCCAGCCGTGTCGAGAAGTGGAGGCTGTCGTTCAGCGGCTCGGAGTTACGCAGTGCCGGGGACCGGGGATTCAGACAGTGCAGAGCGGCAGGCGTCCGGATGTGGACCCTGGGCTTCGGTCCTGGGCGACGTGTGTTCTAGCCGCACCGGGGTCCAGGTTCTGTCTTGGGCGAATCGGGGAAGGAGATCCCACGACACAGTGGTCCGGCCACGAGCTGCATGCGTAGCAGCCGTGTCGTGAAACAAGAGGCTGTCATCCTCTGGCTCGGGGGCTGCTTGTCCCCGAGACGAAAGCTTCTGTCCTGTCCGGAGCGGCGGCCGTCCTTCCCGAACAGCCACGCTCCGGTCCCGGGCGATGTGTGTGCTAGCCGCACTAGGACCCGGTCGAACCTCTGTCGGCTCCGCTATTTCGATCGCAGGAAACGTGTGTCCCTCTACGGGCTGCGTGGGTCCGGCTACCCGAGCCCCTAGGCTCCGGTCCTGCGCGACGTGTGTGCTAGCCGCGCCGAGGTCCGGGTCCCGCCTTGGGCGGCTCGACTAAAATGATCGCAAGACACGGGTAACCGGCCACAAGCGGTGTGGGTGCCAGCCTTGCCGCGAAGAAGGAGGCTATGTTCCGTTCTCTCGGCAACTATTCGTCCCGGAGCGGCCGCCGTCTTTCCCGAACGCCAAGACTCCGGTCCTGGGAGACGTGTATGCTAGCCGCGCAAGGGTAAGAATCCCGTTTCGGGCGGATTGGGGACAACGATCCCATGACACGGTTGTCCGGCCACGAGCGGCATGGGAGCCAGACTTGCCGCGAAGCGTGCGGCTGTCCACCGCCGGCTCGTGGGCTGGCAGTCGCGGGGCCAAGGGGTTCTGTCCTCTCCGGAGCGGCAGCCGTCCGTCCCGAACAACCACGCTCCTATCCTGGGCGACGTGTGTGCTAGCCGCACTGGGGTCCGGGTGGGACCTCGGTCGGCTCAGCTCTTTCGATCGCAGGACACGAGTGTCCCTCCACGGGCAGCGTGGGTCCGGCTTCCCGAGCCCTTTGACTCCATCCTGGGTGTCGTGTTTGCTCGCCGCACCGGGGTCCGGATCCCATTTCGGGCGCCTCGGGGAAGGAGATCCTACGACACGGTTGTCCGGCCACAAGCGCTGTGGCTGCCAGCCGTGTCGAGAAGTGGAGGCTGTCGTTCAGCGGCTCGGAGTTACGCAGTGCCGGGGACCGGGGATTCAGACAGTGCAGAGCGGCAGGCGTCCGGATGTGGACCCTGGGCTTCGGTCCTGGGCGACGTGTGTGCTAGCCGCACCGGGGTCCAGGTTCTGTCTTGGGCGAATCGGGGAAGGAGATCCCACGACACAGTGGTCCGGCCACGAGCTGCATGCGTAGCAGCCGTGTCGTGAAACAAGAGGCTGTCATCCTCTGGCTCGGGGGCTGCTTGTCCCCGAGACGAAAGCTTCTGTCCTGTCCGGAGCGGCGGCCGTCCTTCCCGAACAGCCACGCTCCGGTCCCGGGCGATGTGTGTGCTAGCCGCACTAGGACCCGGTCGAACCTCTGTCGGCTCCGCTATTTCGATCGCAGGAAACGTGTGTCCCTCTACGGGCTGCGTGGGTCCGGCTTCCCGAGCCCCTAGGCTCCGGACCTGCGCGACGTGCGTGCTAGCCGCGCCGGGGTCCGGGTCCCGCCTTGGGCGGCTCGACGAAAGTGATCGCAAGACACGGGTAACCGGCCACAAGCGGTGTGGGTGCCTGCCTTGCCGCGAAGAAGGAGGCTATGTTCCGTTCTCTCGGCAACTATTCGTCCCGGAGCGGCCGCCGTCTTTCCCGAACGCCAAGACTCCGGTCCTGGGAGACATGTATGCTAGCCGCGCAAGGGTAAGAATCCCGTTTCGGGCGGATTGGGGACAACGATCCCATGACACGGTTGTCCGGCCACGAGCGGCATGGGAGCCAGACTTGCCGCGAAGCGTGCGGCTGTCCACCGCCGGCTCGTGGGCTGGCAGTCGCGGGGCCAAGGGGTTCTGTCCTCTCCGGAGCGGCAGCCGTCCGTCCCGAACAACCACGCTCCTATCCTGGGCGACGTGTGTGCTAGCCGCACTGGGGTCCGGGTGGGACCTCGGTCGGCTCAGCTCTTTCGATCGCAGGACACGAGTGTCCCTCCACGGGCAGCGTGGGTCCGGCTTCCCGAGCCCTTTGACTCCATCCTGGGTGTCGTGTTTGCTCGCCGCACCGGGGTCCGGATCCCATTTCGGGCGCCTCGGGGAAGGAGATCCTACGACACGGTTGTCCGGCCACAAGCGCTGTGGCTGCCAGCCGTGTCGAGAAGTGGAGGCTGTCGTTCAGCGGCTCGGAGTTACGCAGTGCCGGGGACCGGGGATTCAGACAGTGCAGAGCGGCAGGCGTCCGGATGTGGACCCTGGGCTTCGGTCCTGGGCGACGTGTGTGCTAGCCGCACCGGGGTCCAGGTTCTGTCTTGGGCGAATCGGGGAAGGAGATCCCACGACACAGTGGTCCGGCCACGAGCTGCATGCGTAGCAGCCGTGTCGTGAAACAAGAGGCTGTCATCCTCTGGCTCGGGGGCTGCTTGTCCCTGAGACGAAAGCTTCTGTCCTGTCCGGAGCGGCGGCCGTCCTTCCCGACCAGCCACGCTCCGGTCCCGGGCGATGTGTGTGCTAGCCGCACTAGGACCCGGTCGAACCTCTGTCGGCTCCGCTATTTCGATCGCAGGAAACGTGTGTCCCTCTACGGGCTGCGTGGGTCCGGCTTCCCGAGCCCCTAGGCTCCGGTCCTGCGCGACGTGTGTTCTAGCCGCGCCGGGGTCCGGGTCCCGCCTTGGGCGGCTCGACGAAAGTGATCGCAAGACACGGGTAACCGGCCACAAGCGGTGTGGGTGCCAGCCTTGCCGCGAAGAAGGAGGCTATGTTCCGTTCTCTCGGCAACTATTCGTCCCGGAGCGGCCGCCGTCTTTCCCGAACGCCAAGACTCCGGTCCTGGGAGACGTGTATGCTAGCCGCGCAAGGGTAAGAATCCCGTTTCGGGCGGATTGGGGACAACGATCCCATGACACGGTTGTCCGGCCACGAGCGGCATGGGAGCCAGACTTGCCGCGAAGCGTGCGGCTGTCCACCGCCGGCTCGTGGGCTGGCAGTCGCGGGGCCAAGGGGTTCTGTCCTCTCCGGAGCGGCAGCCGTCCGTCCCGAACACCCACGCTCCTATCCTGGGCGACGTGTGTGCTAGCCGCACTGGGGTCCGGGTGGGACCTCGGTCGGCTCAGCTCTTTCGATCGCAGGACACGAGTGTCCCTCCACGGGCAGCGTGGGTCCGGCTTCCCGAGCCCTTTGACTCCATCCTGGGCGACGTGTGTGCTAGCCGCACTGGGGTCCGGGTTCTGTCTTGGGCGAATCGGGGAAGGCGATCCCACGACACAGTGGTCCGGCCACGAGCTGCATGCGTAGCAGCCGTGTCGTGAAACAAGAGGCTGTCATCCTCTGGCTCGGGGGCTGCTTGTCCCCGAGATGAAAGCTTCTGTCCTGTCCGGAGCGGCGGCCGTCCTTCCCGAACAGCCACGCTCCGGTCCCGGGCGATGTGTGTGCTAGCCGCACTAGGACCCGGTCGAACCTCTGTCGCCTCCGCTATTTCGATCGCAGGAAACGTGTGTCCCTCTACGGGCTGCGTGGGTCCGGCTTCCCGAGCCCCTAGGCTCCGGTCCTGCGCGACGTGTGTGCTAGCCGCGCCGGGGTCCGGGTCCCGCCTTGGGCGGCTCGACGAAAGTGATCGCAAGACAGGGATGAACGGCCACAAGCGGTGTGGCTGCCAGCGTTGCCGCGAAACAGGAGGCTATGTTTCGTTCTCTTGGCAAATATCCGTCCCGGAGCGGCAGCCGTCCGTCCCGAGCACCCTCGCTCCTTTCCTGGGCGACGTGTGTGCTAGCCGCACTAAAACCTAGTTGCATGTGGGGCTGCATAAAGGCTCCCCTGGGGAGTTCAGATGTACCCAAAGCCTTCCTTTGGGAGCACTTTTGGATGGGTGAATGGGGCTCGTAACACATTTTCTGTGGCCTGAGCTTTCAGTCGACTGGCAGGTGTGCTAGGGCTATATTTAGGCTTGCGGTGAAAGAGTGAACCCGGAGGGTCCAGTTGCATGTGGGGCTGCATAAAGGCTCCCCTGGGGAGTTCACTTGTACCCAAAGCCTTCCTCTGGGGGCACTTCTGGATGGGTGTATGGGGCTTGAAACGCTTTTTCTGTGGCCCGAGTTTTCAGTTTTCTGCCATGCTGGCTAGTGTTATATTTAGGGTTGCTTGTAAACAGCGAACACGGGAGTCCAGTTGCGTATGGGCCTCCATAAAGGCTCCCCTGGGGAGTTCAGTTGTACCCAAAGCCTTCCTCTGGGGACACTTCTGGATGGGTGAAAGGGGCTTGAAACGCATTTTCTGGAGCCCGAGTTTTCAGTCTTCTGCCATGGTGGCTAGGGGTATATATAGGGTTGCTCATAAACAGTGAACAAGGAGGGTCCAGTTGCATGTGGGGCTGCGTAAAGGCTCCTCTGGGGAGTTCAGTTGTACCCAAAGCCTTCCTCTGGGGGCACTTCTGGATGGGCGAAAGGGGCTTGAAACGCTTTTTCTGTGGCCCGAGTTTTCAGTTTTCTGCCATGCTGGCTAGTGTAATATTTAGGGTTGCTTGTAAACAGCGAACACGGGGGGTCCAGTTGCGTATGGGCCTGCATAAAGGCTCCCCTGGGGAGTTCAGTTGTACCCAAAGCCTTCGTTTGGGGGCACTTTTGGATGGTCGAATGGGGCTTGTAGCACGTTTTCTGGGGCCCGAGCTTTCAGTCGACTGCCAGGCGTGCTAGGGCTATATTTAGGCTTGCGGTGAAAAAGTGAACCCGTAGGGTCCAGTTGCATGTGGGGCTGCGTTAAGGCTCCCCTGGGGAGTTCAGTTGTACCCAAAGCCTTCCTTTGGGGGCACTTCTGGATGGTTGAATGGGGCTTGAAACGCATTTTCTGGAGCCCGAGTTTTCAGTCTTCTGCCATGGTGGCTAGGGGTATATTTAGGGTTGCTCGTAAACAGTGAACCCGTAGGGTCCAGTTGCATGTGGGGCTGCATAAAGGCTCCCCTGGGGAGTTCACTTGTACCCAAAGCCTTCCTCTGGGTTCACTTTTGGATGGGTGAATGGGGCTTGAAACGCTTTTTCTGTGGCCCGAATTTTCAGTTTTCTGCCATGCTGGCTAGTGTTATATTTAGGGTTGCTTGTAAACAGCGAACACGGGGGGTCCAGTTGCGTATGGGCCTGCATAAAGGCTCCCCTGGGGAGTCCAGTTGTACCCAAAGCCTTCCATTGGGGGCACTTCTGGATGGGCGAATTAGGCTTTTAACGCATTTTCTGGAGCCCGAGTTTTCAGACGACTGCCAGGCGGGCCAGGGCTATATTTAGGGTTGCTGTGAAAGAGTGAACCCGGAGGGTCCAGTTGCATGTGGGGCTGCATAAAGGCTCCCCTGGGGAGTTCAGTTGTACCCAAAGCCTTCCTCTGGGGGCACTTCTGGATGGGCGAATTAGGATTTTAACGCATTTTCTGGGGCCCGAGCTTTCAGTCGACTGCCAGGCGGGCCAGGGCTATATTTAGGGTTGCTGTGAAAGACTGAACCCGGAGGGTCCAGTTGCATGTGGGGCTGCATAAAGTCTCCCCTGGGGAGTTCAGTTGTACCCAAAGCCTTCGTTTGGGGGCACTTCTGGATGGGTGAATGGGGCTTGAAACGCTTTTTCTGTGGCCCGAGTTTTCAGTTTTCTGCCATGCTGGCTAGGGGTATATTTAGGGTTGCTTGTAAACAGCGAACACGGGGGGTCCAGTTGCGTATGGGCCTGCATAAAGGCTCCCCTGGGGAGTTCACTTGTACCCAAAGCCTTCCTTTGGGGGCACTTTTGGATGGTCGAATGGGGCTTGTAGCACGTTTTCTGGGGCCCGATTTTTCAGTCGTCTGCCATGCGGGCCAGGGTTATATTTAGGGTTGCTGTGAAAGAGCAAATACGGAGGGTCCAGTTGCATGTGGGGCTGCATAAAGGCTCCCCTGGGGAGTTCACTTTTACCCAAAGCCTTCCTTTGGGGGCACTTTTGGATGGGCGAATGGGGCTCGTAACACATTTTCTGTGGCCCGAGCTTTCAGTCGACTGCCAGGCGTGCTAGGGCTATATTTAGGCTTGCGGTGAAAGAGTGAACCCGGAGGGTCCAGTTGCATGTGGGGCTGCATAAAGGCTCCCCTGGGGAGTTCAGTTGTACCCAAAGCCTTCCTCTGGGGGCACTGTTGGATGGGTGAATGGGGCTTGAAACGCATTTTCTGGAGCCCGAGTTTTCAGTCTTCTGCCATGGTGGCTAGGGGTATATATAGGGTTGCTCATAAACAGTGAACAAGGAGGGTCCAGTTGCATGTGGGGCTGCGTAAAGGCTTCCCTGGGGAGTTCAGTTGTACCCAAAGCCTTCCTCTGGGGGCACTTTTGTATGGGCGAATTAGGCTTTTAACGCATTTTCTGGGGCCCGAGTTTTCAGTCGACTGCCAGGCGGGCCAGGGCTATATTTAGGGTTGCTGTGAAAGACTGAACCCGGAGGGTCCAGTTGCATGTGGGGCTGCATAAAGTCTCCCCTGGGGAGTTCAGTTGTACCCAAAGCCTTCCATTGGGGGCACTTCTGGATGGGTGAATGGGGCTTGAAACGCTTTTTTTGTGGCCCGAGTTTTCAGTTTTCTGCCATGCTGGCTAGTGTTATATTTAGGGTTGCTTGTAAACAGCGAACACGGAGGGTCCAGTTGCGTATGGGCCTGCATAAAGGCTCCCCTGGGGAGTTCAGTTGTACCCAAAGCCTTCGTTTGGGGGCACTTTTGGATGGTCGAATGGGGCTTGTAGCACGTTTTCTGGGGCCCGAGCTTTCAGTCGACTGCCAGGCGGGCCAGGGCTATATTTAGGGTTGCTGTGAAAGAGTGAACCTGGAGGGTCCAGTTGCATGTGGGGCTGCGTAAAGGCTCCCCTGGGGAGTTCACTTGTACCCAAAGCCTTCCTCTGGGGGCACTTCTGGATGGGCGAATTAGGATTTTAACGCATTTTCTGGGGCTCGAGTTTTCAGTCGACTGCCAGGCGGGCCAGGGCTATATTTAGGGTTGCTGTGAAAGTGTGAACCCGGAGGGTCCAGTTGCATGTGGGGCTGCATAAAGTCTCCCCTGGGGAGTTCAGTTGTACCCAAAGCCTTCCATTGGGGGCACTTCTGGATGGGTGAATGGGGCTTGAAACGCTTTTTCTGTGGCCCAAGTTTTCAGTTTTCTGCCATGCTGGCTAGTCTTATATTTAGGGTTGCTCGTAAACAGCGAACACGGGGGGTCCAGTTGCGTATGGGCCTGCATAAAGGCTCCCCTGGGGAGTTCACTTGTACCCAAAACCTTCGTTTGGGGGCACTTTTGGATGGTCGAATGGGGCTTGTAGCACGTTTTCTGGGGCCCGATTTTTCAGTCGTCTGCCATGCGGGCCAGGGTTATATTTAGGGTTGCTGTGAAAGAGCGAATACGGAGGGTCCAGTTGCATGTGGGGCTGCATAAAGGCTCCCCTGGGGAGTTCACTTGTACCCAAAGCCTTCCTTTGGGGGCACTTTTGGATGGGCGAATGGGGCTCGTAACACATTTTCTGTGGCCCGAGCTTTCAGTCGACTGCCAGGCGTGCTAGGGCTATATTTAGGCTTGCGGTGAAAGAGTGAACCCGTAGGGTCCAGTTGCATGTGGGGCTGCGTAAAGGCTCCCCTGGGGAGTTCAGATGTACCCAAAGCCTTCCTTTGGGGGCACTTCTGGATGGGTGAATTGGGCTTGAAACGCATTTTCTGGAGCCCGAGTTTTCAGTCGACTGCCAGGCGGGCCAGGGCTATATTTAGGGTTGCTGTGAAAGAGAGAATACGGAGGGTCCAGTTGCATGTGGAACTGCATAAAGGCTCCCCTGGGGAGTTCACTTGTACCCAAAGCCTTCCTTTGGGGGCACTTTTGGATGGGTGAATGGGGCTTGAAATGCTTTTTCTGTGGCCCGAGTTTTCAGTTTTCTTCCATGCTGGCTAGTGTTATATTTAGGGTTGCTTGTAAACAGCGAACACGGGGGGTCCAGTTGCGTATGGGGCTGCATAAAGGCTCCCCTGGGGAGTTCACTTGTACCCAAAGCCTTCCTCTGGGGGCACTTTTGGATGGGTGAATGGGGCTTGAAACGCATTTTCTGGAGCCCGATTTTTCAGTCGACTGCCAGGCGGGCCAGGGCTATATTTAGGGTTGCTGTGAAAGAGTGAACCCGGAGGGTCCAGTTGCATGTGGGGCTGCATAAAGGCTCCCCTGGGGAGTTCACTTGTACCCAAAGCCTTCCTCTGGGGACACTTCTGGATGGGTGAATGGGGCTTGAAACGCATTTTCTGGAGCCCGAGTTTTCAGTCTTCTGCCATGGTGGCTAGGGGTATATATAGTGTTGCTCATAAACAGTGAACAAGGAGGGTCCAGTTGCATGTGGGGCTGCGTAAAGGCTCCCCTGGGGAGTTCAGTTGTACCCAAAGCCTTCCTCTGGGGGCACTTTTGGATGGGCGAATTAGGCTTTTAACGCATTTTCTGGGGCCCGAGTTTTCAGTCGACTGCCAGGCGGGCCAGGGCTATATTTAGGGTTGCTGTGAAAGAGTGAACCCGGAGGGTCCAGTTGCATGTGGGGCTGCATAAAGGCTCCCCTGGGGAGTTCACTTGTACCCAAAGCCTTCCATTGGGGGCACTTCAGGATGGGTGAATGGGGCTTGAAACGCTTTTTCTGTGGCCCGAGTTTTAAGTTTTCTGCCATGCGGGCTAGTGTTATATTTAGGGTTGCTTGTAAACAGCGAACACGGGGCGTCCAGTTGCGTATGGGCCTGCATAAAGGCTCCCCTGGGGAGTTCAGTTGTACCCAAAGCCTTCGTTTGGGGGCACTTTTGGATGGTCGAATGGGGCTTGTAGCGCGTTTTCTGGGGCCCGATCTTTCAGTCGACTGCCAGGCGTGCTAGGGCTATATTTAGGCTTGCGGTGAAAGATTGAACCCGTAGGGTCCAGTTGCATGTGGGGCTGCATAAAGGCTCCCCTGGGGAGTTCAGTTGTACCCAAAGCCTTCCTTTGGGGGCACTTCTGGATGGTTGAATGGGGCTTGAAACGCGTTTTCTGGAGCCCGAGTTTTCAGTCTTCTGCCATGGTGGCTAGGGGTATATTTAGGGTTGCTCGTAAACAGTGAACAAGGAGGGTCCAGTTGCATGTGGGGCTGCATAAAGGCTCCCCTGGGGAGTTCAGTTGTACCCAAATTCTTCCTTTGGGGGCACTTCTGGATGGTTGAATTAGGCTTTTAACGCATTTTCTGGAGCCCGAGTTTTCAGTCGACTGCCAGTCGGGCCAGGATTATATTTAGGGTTGCTGTGAAAGAGTGAACCCGGAGGGTCCAGTTGCATGTGGGGCTGCATAAAGGCTCCCCTGGGGAGTTCAGTTGTACCCAAAGCCTTCCTCTGGGGGCACTTCTGGATGGGCGAATTAGGATTTTAACGCATTTTCTGGGGCCCGAGTTTTCAGTCGACTGCCAGGCGGGCCAGGGCTATATTTAGGGTTGCTGTGAAAGAGTGAACCCGGAGGGTCCAGTTGCATGTGGGGCTGCATAAAGTCTCCCCTGGGGAGTTCAGTTGTACCCAAAGCCTTCCATTGGGGGCACTTCTGGATGGGTGAATGGGGCTTGAAACGCTTTTTCTGTGGCCCGAGTTTTCAGTTTTCTGCCATGCTGGCTAGTGTTATATTTAGGGTTGCTTGTAAACAGCGAACACGGGGGGTCCAGTTGCGTATGGGCCTGCATAAAGGCTCCCCTGGGGAGTTCACTTGTACCCAAAGCCTTCCTTTGGGGGCACTTTTGGATGGTCGAATGGGGCTTGTAGCACGTTTTCTGGGGCCCGATTTTTCAGTCGTCTGCCATGCGGGCCAGGGTTATATTTAGGGTTGCTGTGAAAGAGCGAATACGGAGGGTCCAGTTGCATGTGGGGCTGCATAAAGGCTCCCCTGGGGAGTTCAGTTGTACCCAAAGCCTTCCTTTGGGGGCACTTTTGGATGGGCGAATGGGGCTCGTAACACATTTTCTGTGGCCCGAGCTTTCAGTCGACTGCCAGGCGTTCTAGGGCTATATTTAAGCTTGCGGTGAAAGAGTGAACCCGTAGGGTCCAGTTGCATGTGGGGCTGCGTAAAGGCTCCCCTGGGGAGTTCAGATGTACCCAAAGCCTTCCTTTGGGGGCACTTCTGGATGGGTGAATGGGGCTTGAAACGCATTTTCTGGAGCCCGAGTTTTCAGTCGACTGCCAGGCGGGCCAGGGCTATATTTAGGGTTGCTGTGAAAGAGAGAATACGGAGGGTCCAGTTGCATGTGGAACTGCACAAAGGCTCCCCTGGGGAGTTCACTTGTACCCAAAGCCTTCCTTTGGGGGCACTTTTGGATGGGTGAATGGGGCTTGAAATGCTTTTTCTGTGGCCCGAGTTTTCAGTTTTCTGCCATGCTGGCTAGAGTTATATTTAGGGTTGCTTGTAAACAGCGAACACGGGGGGTCCAGTTGCGTATGGGCCTGCATAAAGGCTCCCCTGGGGAGTTCAGTTGTACCCAAATCCTTCCTTTGGGGGCACTTTTGGATGGGTGAATGGGGCTTGAAACGCAATTTCTGGAGCCCGATTTTTCAGTCGACTGCCAGGCGGGCCAGGGCTATATTTAGGGTTGCTGTGAAAGAGTGAACCCGGAGGGTCCAGTTGCATGTGGGGCTGCATAAAGGCTCCCCTGGGGAGTTCAGTTGTACCCAAAGCCTTCCATTGGGGGCACTTCTGGATGGGCGAAAGGGGCTTTTAACGCATTTTCTGGGGCCCGAGTTTTCAGTCGACTGCCAGGCGGGCCAGGGCTATATTTAGGGTTGCTGTGAAAGAGTGAACCCGGAGGGTCCAGTTGCATGTGGGGCTGCATAAAGGCTCCCCTGGGGAGTTCAGTTGTACCCAAAGCCTTCCTTTGGGGGCACTTCTGGATGGGCGAATTAGGCTTTTAACGCATTTTCTGGGGCCCGAGTTTTCAGTCGACTGCCAGGCGGGCCAGGGCTATATTTAGGGTTGCTGTGAAAGAGTGAACCCGGAGGGTCCAGTTGCGTATGGGCCTGCATAAAGGCTCCCCTGGGGAGTTCAGTTGTACCCAAAGCCTTCGTTTGGGGGCACTTTTGGATGGTCGAATGGGGCTTGTAGCACGTTTTCTGGGGCCCGATTTTTCAGTCGTCTGCCATGGTGGCTAGGGGTATATTTAGGGTTGCTCGTAAACAGTGAACAAGGAGGGTCCAGTTGCATGTGGGGCTGCATAAAGGCTCCCCTGGGGAGTTCAGTTGTACCCAAAGCCTTCCATTGGGGGCACTTCTGGATGGGCGAAAGGGGCTTTTAACGCATTTTCTGGGGCCCGAGTTTTCAGTCGACTGCCAGGCGGGCCAGGGCTATATTTAGGGTTGCTGTGAAAGAGTGAACCCGGAGGGTCCAGTTGCATGTGGGGCTGCATAAAGGCTCCCCTGGGGAGTTCAGTTGTACCCAAAGCCTTCCTTTGGGGGCACTTCTGGATGGGCGAATTAGACTTTTAACGCAATTTCTGGAGCCCGATTTTTCAGTCGACTGCCAGGCGGGCCAGGGCTATATTTAGGGTTGCTGTGAAAGAGTGAACCCGGAGGGTCCAGTTGCGTATGGGCCTGCATAAAGGCTCCCCTGGGGAGTTCAGTTGTACCCAAAGCCTTCGTTTGGGGGCACTTTTGGATGGTCGAATGGGGCTTGTAGCACGTTTTCTGGGGCCCGATTTTTCAGTCGTCTGCCATTGTGGCTAGGGGTATATTTAGGGTTGCTCGTAAACAGTGAACAAGGAGGGTCCAGTTGCATGTGGGGCTGCATAAAGGCTCCCCTGGGGAGTTCAGTTGTACCCAAAGCCTTCCTTTGGGGGCACTTCTGGATGGGTGAATGGGGCTTGAAACGCATTTTCTGGAGCCCGAGTTTTCAGTCTTCTGCCATGGTGGCTAGGGGTATATTTAGGGTTGCTCTTAAACAGTGAACCCGGAGGGTCCAGTTGCATGTGGGGCTGCGTAAAGGCTCCCCTGGGGAGTTCAGTTGTAACCAAAGCCTTCCTTTGGGGACACTTCTGGATGGGTGAATGGGGCTTGAAACGCATTTTCTGGAGCCCCAGTTTTCAGTCTTCTGCCATGGTGGCTAGGGGTATATATAGGGTTGCTCGTAAACAGTGAACAAGGAGGGTCCAGTTGCATGTGGGGCTGCGTAAAGGCTCCCCTGGGGAGTTCAGTTGTACCCAAAGCCTTCCTCTGGGGGCACTTTTGGATGGGCGAATAAGGCTTTTAATGCATTTTCTGGGGCCCGAGTTTTCAGTCGACTGCCATGCGGGCCAGGGCTATATTTAGGGTTGCTGTGAAAGAGTGAACCCGGAGGGTCCAGTTGCATGTGGGGCTGCATAAAGGCTCCCCTGGGGAGTTCACTTGTACCCAAAGCCTTCCTTTGGGGGCTCTTCTGGATGGGTGAATGGGGCTTGAAACGCTTTTTCTGTGGCCCGAGTTTTCAGTTTTCTGCCATGCTGGCTAGTGTTATATTTAGGGTTGCTTGTAAACAGCGAACACGGGGGGTCCAGTTGCGTATGGGCCTGCATAAAGGCTCCCCTGGGGAGTTCACTTGTACCCAAAGCCTTCCTCTGGGGGCACTGTTGGATGGGTGAATGGGGCTTGAAACGCATTTTCTGGAGCCCGAGTTTTCAGTCTTCTGCCATGGTGGCTAGGGGTATATATAGGGTTGCTCATAAACAGTGAACAAGGAGGGTCCAGTTGCATGTGGGGCTGCGTAAAGGCTCCCCTGGGGAGTTCAGTTGTACCCAAAGCCTTCCTCTGGGGGCACTTTTGGATGGGCGAATTAGGCTTTTAACGCATTTTCTGGGGCCCGAGCTTTCAGTCGACTGCCAGGCGGGCCAGGGCTATATTTAGGGTTGCTGTGAAAGAGTGAACCCGGAGGGTCCAGTTGCATGTGGGGCTGCATAAAGGCTCCCCTGGGGAGTTCACTTGTACCCAAAGCCTTCCTGTGGGGGCACTTCTGGATGGGTGAATGGGGCTTGAAACGCTTTTTCTGTGGCCCGAGTTTTCAGTTTTCTGCCATGCTGGCTAGTGTTATATTTAGGGTTGCTCGTAAACAGTGAACCCGGAGGGTCCAGTTGCATGTGGGGTTGCATAAAGGCTCCCCTGGGGAGTTCAGTTGTACTCAAAGCCTTCCTTTCGGGGCACTTTTGGATGGACGAATTAGGCTTTTAATGCATTTTCTGGGGCCCGAGTTTTCAGTCGACTGCCAGGCGGGCTAGGGCTATATTTAGGGTTGCTGTGAAAGAGTGAACCCGGAGGGTCCAGTTGCATGTGGGGCTGCATAAAGGCTCCCCTGGGGAGTTCACTTGTACCCAAAGCCTTCCTTTGGGGGCTCTTCTGGATGGGTGAATGGGGCTTGAAACGCTTTTTCTGTGGCCCGAGTTTTCAGTTTTCTGCCATGCTGGCTAGTGTTATATTTAGGGTTGCTTGTAAACAGCGAACACGGGGGGTCCAGTTGCGTATGGGCCTGCATAAAGGCTCCCCTGGGGAGTTCACTTGTACCCAAAGCCTTCCTCTGGGGGCACTGTTGGATGGGTGAATGGGGCTTGAAACGCATTTTCTGGGTCCCGAGTTTTCAGTCTTCTGCCATGGTGGCTAGGGGTATATATAGGGTTGCTCATAAACAGTGAACAAGGAGGGTCCAATTGCATGTGGGGCTGCGTAAAGGCTCCCCTGGGGAGTTCAGTTGTACCCAAAGCCTTCCTCTGGGGGCACTTTTGGATGGGCGAATGGGGCTCGTAACACAATTTCTGTGGCCCGAGCTTTCAGTCGACTGCCAGGCGTGCTAGGGCTATATTTAGGCTTGCGGTGAAAGAGTGAACCCGGAGGGTCCAGTTGCATGTGGGGCTGCATAAAGGCTCCCCTGGGGAGTTCAGTTGTACCCAAAGCCTTCGTTTGGGGGCACTTTTGGATGGTCGAATGGGGCTTGTAGCACGTTTTCTGGGGCCCGATTTTTCAGTCGTCTGCCATGGTGGCTAGGGGTATATTTAGGGTTGCTCGTAAACAGTGAACAAGGAGGGTCCAGTTGCATGTGGGGCTGCATAAAGGCTCCCCTGGGGAGTTCAGTTGTACCCAAAGCCTTCCATTGGGGGCACTTCTGGATGGGCGAAAGGGGCTTTTAACGCATTTTCTGGGGCCCGAGTTTTCAGTCGACTGCCAGGCGGGCCAGGGCTATATTTAGGGTTGCTGTGAAAGAGTGAACCCGGAGGGTCCAGTTGCATGTGGGGCTGCATAAAGGCTCCCCTGGGGAGTTCAGTTGTACCCAAAGCCTTCCTTTGGGGGCACTTCTGGATGGGCGAATTAGACTTTTAACGCAATTTCTGGAGCCCGATTTTTCAGTCGACTGCCAGGCGGGCCAGGGCTATATTTAGGGTTGCTGTGAAAGAGTGAACCCGGAGGGTCCAGTTGCGTATGGGCCTGCATAAAGGCTCCCCTGGGGAGTTCAGTTGTACCCAAAGCCTTCGTTTGGGGGCACTTTTGGATGGTCGAATGGGGCTTGTAGCACGTTTTCTGGGGCCCGATTTTTCAGTCGTCTGCCATTGTGGCTAGGGGTATATTTAGGGTTGCTCGTAAACAGTGAACAAGGAGGGTCCAGTTGCATGTGGGGCTGCATAAAGGCTCCCCTGGGGAGTTCAGTTGTACCCAAAGCCTTCCTTTGGGGGCACTTCTGGATGGGTGAATGGGGCTTGAAACGCATTTTCTGGAGCCCGAGTTTTCAGTCTTCTGCCATGGTGGCTAGGGGTATATTTAGGGTTGCTCTTAAACAGTGAACCCGGAGGGTCCAGTTGCATGTGGGGCTGCGTAAAGGCTCCCCTGGGGAGTTCAGTTGTAACCAAAGCCTTCCTTTGGGGACACTTCTGGATGGGTGAATGGGGCTTGAAACGCATTTTCTGGAGCCCCAGTTTTCAGTCTTCTGCCATGGTGGCTAGGGGTATATATAGGGTTGCTCGTAAACAGTGAACAAGGAGGGTCCAGTTGCATGTGGGGCTGCGTAAAGGCTCCCCTGGGGAGTTCAGTTGTACCCAAAGCCTTCCTCTGGGGGCACTTTTGGATGGGCGAATAAGGCTTTTAATGCATTTTCTGGGGCCCGAGTTTTCAGTCGACTGCCATGCGGGCCAGGGCTATATTTAGGGTTGCTGTGAAAGAGTGAACCCGGAGGGTCCAGTTGCATGTGGGGCTGCATAAAGGCTCCCCTGGGGAGTTCACTTGTACCCAAAGCCTTCCTTTGGGGGCTCTTCTGGATGGGTGAATGGGGCTTGAAACGCTTTTTCTGTGGCCCGAGTTTTCAGTTTTCTGCCATGCTGGCTAGTGTTATATTTAGGGTTGCTTGTAAACAGCGAACACGGGGGGTCCAGTTGCGTATGGGCCTGCATAAAGGCTCCCCTGGGGAGTTCACTTGTACCCAAAGCCTTCCTCTGGGGGCACTGTTGGATGGGTGAATGGGGCTTGAAACGCATTTTCTGGAGCCCGAGTTTTCAGTCTTCTGCCATGGTGGCTAGGGGTATATATAGGGTTGCTCATAAACAGTGAACAAGGAGGGTCCAGTTGCATGTGGGGCTGCGTAAAGGCTCCCCTGGGGAGTTCAGTTGTACCCAAAGCCTTCCTCTGGGGGCACTTTTGGATGGGCGAATTAGGCTTTTAACGCATTTTCTGGGGCCCGAGCTTTCAGTCGACTGCCAGGCGGGCCAGGGCTATATTTAGGGTTGCTGTGAAAGAGTGAACCCGGAGGGTCCAGTTGCATGTGGGGCTGCATAAAGGCTCCCCTGGGGAGTTCACTTGTACCCAAAGCCTTCCTGTGGGGGCACTTCTGGATGGGTGAATGGGGCTTGAAACGCTTTTTCTGTGGCCCGAGTTTTCAGTTTTCTGCCATGCTGGCTAGTGTTATATTTAGGGTTGCTCGTAAACAGTGAACCCGGAGGGTCCAGTTGCATGTGGGGTTGCATAAAGGCTCCCCTGGGGAGTTCAGTTGTACTCAAAGCCTTCCTTTCGGGGCACTTTTGGATGGACGAATTAGGCTTTTAATGCATTTTCTGGGGCCCGAGTTTTCAGTCGACTGCCAGGCGGGCTAGGGCTATATTTAGGGTTGCTGTGAAAGAGTGAACCCGGAGGGTCCAGTTGCATGTGGGGCTGCATAAAGGCTCCCCTGGGGAGTTCACTTGTACCCAAAGCCTTCCTTTGGGGGCTCTTCTGGATGGGTGAATGGGGCTTGAAACGCTTTTTCTGTGGCCCGAGTTTTCAGTTTTCTGCCATGCTGGCTAGTGTTATATTTAGGGTTGCTTGTAAACAGCGAACACGGGGGGTCCAGTTGCGTATGGGCCTGCATAAAGGCTCCCCTGGGGAGTTCACTTGTACCCAAAGCCTTCCTCTGGGGGCACTGTTGGATGGGTGAATGGGGCTTGAAACGCATTTTCTGGGTCCCGAGTTTTCAGTCTTCTGCCATGGTGGCTAGGGGTATATATAGGGTTGCTCATAAACAGTGAACAAGGAGGGTCCAATTGCATGTGGGGCTGCGTAAAGGCTCCCCTGGGGAGTTCAGTTGTACCCAAAGCCTTCCTCTGGGGGCACTTTTGGATGGGCGAATGGGGCTCGTAACACAATTTCTGTGGCCCGAGCTTTCAGTCGACTGCCAGGCGTGCTAGGGCTATATTTAGGCTTGCGGTGAAAGAGTGAACCCGGAGGGTCCAGTTGCATGTGGGGCTGCATAAAGGCTCCCCTGGGGAGTTCAGTTGTACCCAAAGCCTTCCTCTGGGGGCACTTCTGGATGGGTGAATGGGGCTTGAAACGCATTTTCTGGAGCACGAGTTTTCAGTCTTCTGCCATGGTGGCTAGGGGTATATTTAGGGTTGCTCGTAAACAGTGAACAAGGAGGGTCCAGTTGCATGTGGGGCTGCGTTAAGGCTCCCCTGGGGAGTCCAGTTGTACCCAAAGCCTTCCTTTGGGGGCACTTTTGGATGGTCCAAGGGGAATCGCAATGCGTTTTCTGAGGCCCGTTTTTTCAGTCGTCTCCCATTGCGCCGAGGGCTATATTTAGGCTTGCGGTGAAAGAGTGAACCCGGAGGGTCCAGTTGCATGTGGGGCTGCGTAAAGGCTCCCCTGGGGAGTTCAGATGTACCCAAAGCCTTCCTTTGGGGGCACTTCTGGATGGGTGAATGGGGCTTGAAATGCATTTTCTGGAGCCCCAGTTTTCAGTCTTCTGCCATGGTGGCTAGGGGTATATTTAGGGTTGCTCGTAAACAGTGAACCCGGAGGGTCCAGTTGCATGTGGGGTTGCATAAAGGCTCCCCTGGGGAGTTCAGTTGTACCCAAAGCCTTCCTTTGGGGGCACTTTTGGATGGGCGAATTAGGCTTTTAATGCATTTTCTGGGTCCCGAGTTTTCAGTCGACTGCCAGGCGGGCCAGGGCTATATTTAGGGTTGCTGTGAAAGAGTGAACCTGGAGGGTCCAGTTGCATGTGGGGCTGCATAAAGGCTCCCCTGGGGAGTTCACTTGTACCCAAAGCCTTCCTTTGGGGGCACTTCTGCATGGGTGAATGGGGCTTGAAACGCTTTTTCTGTGGCCCGAGTTTTCAGTTTTCTGCCATGCTGGCTAGTGTTATATTTAGGGTTGCTTGTAAACAGCGAACACGGCGGGTCCAGTTGCGTATGGGCCTGCATAAAGGCTCCCCTGGGGAGTTCACTTGTACCCAAAGCCTTCCTCCTGGGGCACTTTTGCATGGGTGAATGGGGCTTGAAACGCAATTTCTGGAGCCCGATTTTTCAGTCGACTGCCAGGCGGGCCAGTGTTATATTTAGGGTTGCTGTGAAAGTGTGAACCCGGAGGGTCCAGTTGCATGTGGGGCTGCATAAAGGCTCCCCTGGGGAGTTCAGTTGTACCCAAAGCCTTCCTTTGGGGGCACTTCTGGATGGGTGAATGGGGCTTGAAACGCATTTTCTGGAGCCCGAGTTTTCAGTCTTCTGCCATGGTGGCTAGGGGTATATTTAGGGTTGCTCGTAAACACTGAACAAGGAGGGTCCAGTTGCATGTGGGGCTGCATAAAGGCTCCCCTGGGGAGTTCAGTTGTACCCAAAGCCTTCCTTTGGGGGCACTTCTGGATGGGTGAATGGGGCTTGAAACGCATTTTCTGGAGCCCGAGTTTTCAGTCTTCTGCCATGGTGGCTAGGGGTATATTTAGGGTTGCTCGTAAACAGTGAACCCGGAGGGTCCAGTTGCATGTGGGGCTGCATAATGGCTCCCCTGGGGAGTTCAGTTGTAACCAAAGCCTTCCTTTGGGGACACTTCTGGATGGGTGAATGGGGCTTGAAACGCATTTTCTGGAGCCCCAGTTTTCAGTCTTCTGCCATGGTGGCTAGAGGTATATATAGGGTTGCTCGTAAACAGTGAACAAGGAGGGTCCAGTTGCATGTGGGGCTGCGTAAAGGCTCCCCTGGGGAGTTCAGTTGTACCCAAAGCCTTCCTCTGGGGGCACTTTTGGATGGGCGAATAAGGCTTTTAATGCATTTTCTGGGTCCCGAGTTTTCAGTCGACTGCCAGGTGGGCCAGGGCTATATTTAGGGTTGCTGTGAAAGAGTGAACCCGGAGGGTCCAGTTGCATGTGGGGCTGCATAAAGGCTCCCCTGGGGAGTTCACTTGTACCCAAAGCCTTCCTTTGGGGGCTCTTCTGGATGGGTGAATGGGGCTTGAAACGCTTTTTCTGTGGCCCGAGTTTTCAGTTTTCTGCCATGCTGGCTAGTGTTATATTTAGGGTTGCTTGTAAACAGCGAACACGGGGGGTCCAGTTGCGTATGGGCCTGCATAAAGGCTCCCCTGGGGAGTTCAGTTGTACCCAAAGCCTTCCTCTGGGGGCACTGTTGGATGGGTGAATGGGGCTTGAAACGCATTTTCTGGAGCCCGAGTTTTCAGTCTTCTGCCATGGTGGCTAGGGGTATATATAGGGTTGCTCATAAACAGTGAACAAGGAGGGTCCAGTTGCATGTGGGGCTGCATAAAGGCTCCCCTGGGGAGTTCAGTTGTACCCAAAGCCTTCCTCTGGGGGCACTTTTGGATGGGCGAATTAGGCTTTTAACGCATTTTCTGGGGCCCGAGTTTTCAGTCGACTGCCAGGCGGGCCAGGGCTATATTTAGGGTTGCTGTGAAAGAGTGAACCCGGAGGGTCCAGTTGCATGTGGGGCTGCATAAAGGCTCCCCTGGGGAGTTCACTTGTACCCAAAGCCTTCCTTTGGGGGCACTTCTGGATGGGTGAATGGGGCTTGAAACGCATTTTCTGGAGCCCCAGTTTTCAGTCTTCTGCCATGGTGGCTAGGGGTATATTTAGGGTTGCTCGTAAACAGTGAACCCGGAGGGTCCAGTTGCATGTGGGGTTGCATAAAGGCTCCCCTGGGGAGTTCAGTTGTACCCAAAGCCTTCCTTTGGGGGCACTTTTGGATGGGCGAATTAGGCTTTTAATGCATTTTCTGGGTCCCGAGTTTTCAGTCGACTGCCAGGCGGGCTAGGGCTATATTTAGTGTTGCTGTGAAAGAGTGAACCCGGAGGGTCCAGTTGCATGTGGGGCTGCATAAAGGCTCCCCTGGGGAGTTCACTTGTACCCAAAGCCTTCCATTGGGGGCTCTTCTGGATGGGTGAATGGGGCTTGAAACGCTTTTTCTGTGGCCCGAGTTTTCAGTTTTCTGCCATGCTGGCTAGTGTTATATTTAGGGTTGCTTGTAAACAGCGAACACGGGGGGTCCAGTTGCGTATGGGCCTGCATAAAGGCTCCCCTGGGGAGTTCACTTGTACCCAAAGCCTTCGTTTGGGGGCACTTTTGGATGGTCGAATGGTGCTTGTAGCACGTTTTCTAAGGCCTGATTTTTCAGTCGTCTGCCATGCGGGCCAGGGTTATATTTAGGGTTGCTGTGAAAGAGCGAATACGGAGGGTCCAGTTGCATGTGGGGCTGCATAAAGGCTCCCCTGGGGAGTTCACTTGTACCCAAAGCCTTCCTCTGGGGGCACTTTTGGATGGGCGAATGGGGCTCGTAACACAATTTCTGTGGCCCGAGCTTTCAGTCGACTGCCAGGCGTGCTAGGGCTATATTTAGGCTCGCGGTGAAAGAGTGAACCCGGAGGGTCCAGTTGCATGTGGGGCTGCATAATGGCTCCCCTGGGGAGTTCAGTTGTACCCAAAGCCTTCCTTTCGGGGCACTTCTGGATGGGTGAATGGGGCTTGAAACGCATTTTCTGGAGCCCGAGTTTTCAGTCTTCTGCCATGGTGGCTAGGGGTATATTTAGGGTTGCTCTTAAACAGTGAACAAGGAGGGTCCAGTTGCATGTGGGGCTGCGTAAAGGCTCCCCTGGGGAGTTCACTTGTACCCAAAGCCTTCCTTTGGGGGCACTTTTGGATGGTCCAAGGGGAATCGCAATGCGTTTTCTGAGGCCCGCTTTTTCAGTCTTCTCCCATTGCTCCGAGGGCTATATTTAGGCTTGCGGTGAAAGAGTGAACCCGGAGGGTCCAGTTGCATGTGGGGCTGCATAAAGGCTCCCCTGGGGAGTTCACTTGTACCCAAAGCCTTCCTTTGGGGGCACTTCTGGATGGGTGAATGGGGCTTGAAATGCTTTTTCTGTGGCCCGAGTTTTCAGTTTTCTGCCATGCTGGCTAGTGTTATATTTAGGGTTGCTTGTAAACAGCGAACACGGCGGGTCCAGTTACGTATGGGGCTGCATAAAGGCTCCCCTGGGGAGTTCACTTGTACCCAAAGCCTTCCTTTGGGGGCACTTTTGGATGGGTGAATGGGGCTTGAAACGCATTTTCTGGAGCCCGAGTTTTCAGTCATCTGCCATGGTGGCTACGGGTATATATAGGGTTGCTCATAAACAGTGAACCCAGAGGGTCCAGTTGCATGTGGGGCTGCGTAAAGGCTCCCCTGGGGAGTTCACTTGTACCCAAAGCCTTCCTTTGGGGTCACTTTTGGATGGTCCAAGGGGAATCGCAATGCGTTTTCTGAGGCCCGCTTTTTCAGTCTTCTCCCATTGCGCCGAGGGCTATATTTAGGCTTGCGGTGAAAGAGTGAACCCGGAGGGTCCAGTTGCATGTGGGGCTGCATAAAGGCTCCCCTGGGGAGTTCACTTGTACCCAAAGCCTTCCTCTGGGGGCACTTCTGGATGGGCGAATTAGGCTTTTAACGCATTTTCTGGGGCCCGAGTTTTCAGTCGACTGCCAGGCGGGCCAGGGCTATATTTAGGGTTGCTGTGAAAGAGTGAACCCGGAGGGTCCAGTTGCATGTGGGGCTGCATAAATGCTCCCCTGGGGAGTTCACTTGTACCCAAAGCCTTCCTTTGGGGGCACTTCTGGATGGGTGAATGGGGCTTGAAACGCTTTTTCTGTGGCCCGAGTTTTCAGTTTTCTGCCATGCTGGCTAGGGTTATATTTAGGGTTGCTTGTAAACAGCGAACACGGCGGGTCCAGTTGCGTATGGGCCTGCATAAAGGCTCCCCTGGGGAGTTCACTTGTACCCAAAGCCTTCGTTTGGGGGCACTTTTTGATGGGTGAATGGGGCTTGAAACGCATTTTCTGGAGCCCGAGTTTTCAGTCTTCTGCCATGGTGGCTACGGGTATATATAGGGTTGCTCATAAACAGTGAACAAGGAGGGTCCAGTTGCATGTGGGGCTGCGTAAGGGCTCCCCTGGGGAGTTCACTTGTACCCAAAGCCTTCCTCTGGGGGCACTTTTGGATGGGCGAATTAGGCTTTTAACGCATTTTCTGGGGCCCGAGTTTTCAGTCGACTGCCAGGCGGGCCAGGGCTATATTTAGGGTTGCTGTGAAAGAGTGAACCCGGAGGGTCCAGTTGCATGTGGGGCTGCGTAAAAGCTCCCCTGGGGAGTTCAGTTGTACCCAAAGCCTTCCTCTGGGGGCACTTCTGGATGGGTGAATGGGGCTTGAAACGCTTTTTCTGTGGCCCGAGTTTTCAGTTTTCTGCCATGCTGGCTAGTGTTATATTTAGGGTTGCTTGTAAACAGCGAACACGGGGGGTCCAGTTGCGTATGGGCCTGCATAAAGGCTCCCCTGGGGAGTTCACTTGTACCCAAAGCCTTCCTCCTGGGGCACTTTTGCATGGGTGAATGGGGCTTGAAACGCAATTTCTGGAGCACGATTTTTCAGTCGACTGCCAGGCGGGCCAGTGTTATATTTAGGGTTGCTGTGAAAGTGTGAACCCGGAGGGTCCAGTTGCATGTGGGGCTGCATAAAGGCTCCCCTGGGGAGTTCAGTTGTACCCAAAGCCTTCCTTTGGGGGCACTTCTGGATGGGTGAATGGGGCTTGAAACGCATTTTCTGGAGCCCGAGTTTTCAGTCTTCTGCCATGGTGGCTAGGGGTATATTTGGGGTTGCTCGTAAACACTGAACAAGGAGGGTCCAGTTGCATGTGGGGCTGCATAAAGGCTCCCCTGGGGAGTTCAGTTGTACCCAAAGCCTTCCTTTGGGGGCACTTCTGGATGGGTGAATGGGGCTTGAAACGCATTTTCTGGAGCCCGAGTTTTCAGTCTTCTGCCATGGTGGCAAGGGGTATATTTAGGGTTGCTCGTAAACAGTGAACCCGGAGGGTCCAGTTGCATGTGGGGCTGCATAATGGCTCCACTGGGGAGTTCAGTTGTAACCAAAGCCTTCCTTTGGGGACACTTCTGGATGGGTGAATGGGGCTTGAAACGCATTTTCTGGAGCCCCAGTTTTCAGTCTTCTGCCATGGTGGCTAGAGGTATATATAGGGTTGCTCGTAAACAGTGAACAAGGAGGGTCCAGTTGCATGTGGGGCTGCGTAAAGGCTCCCCTGGGGAGTTCAGTTGTACCCAAAGCCTTCCTCTGGGGGCACTTTTGGATGGGCGAATAAGGCTTTTAATGCATTTTCTGGGTCCCGAGTTTTCAGTCGACTGCCAGGTGGGCCAGGGCTATATTTAGGGTTGCTGTGAAAGAGTGAACCCGGAGGGTCCAGTTGCATGTGGGGCTGCATAAAGGCTCCCCTGGGGAGTTCACTTGTACCCAAAGCCTTCCTTTGGGGGCTCTTCTGGATGGGTGAATGGGGCTTGAAACGCTTTTTCTGTGGCCCGAGTTTTCAGTTTTCTGCCATGCTGGCTAGTGTTATATTTAGGGTTGCTTGTAAACAGCGAACACGGGGGGTCCAGTTGCGTATGGGCCTGCATAAAGGCTCCCCTGGGGAGTTCAGTTGTACCCAAAGCCTTCCTCTGGGGGCACTGTTGGATGGGTGAATGGGGCTTGAAACGCATTTTCTGGAGCCCGAGTTTTCAGTCTTCTGCCATGGTGGCTAGGGGTATATATAGGGTTGCTCATAAACAGTGAACAAGGAGGGTCCAGTTGCATGTGGGGCTGCATAAAGGCTCCCCTGGGGAGTTCAGTTGTACCCAAAGCCTTCCTCTGGGGGCACTTTTGGATGGGCGAATTAGGCTTTTAACGCATTTTCTGGGGCCCGAGTTTTCAGTCGACTGCCAGGCGGGCCAGGGCTATATTTAGGGTTGCTGTGAAAGAGTGAACCCGGAGGGTCCAGTTGCATGTGGGGCTGCATAAAGGCTCCCCTGGGGAGTTCACTTGTACCCAAAGCCTTCCTTTGGGGGCACTTCTGGATGGGAGAATGGGGCTTGAAACGCATTTTCTGGAGCCCCAGTTTTCAGTCTTCTGCCATGGTGGCTAGGGGTATATTTAGGGTTGCTCGTAAACAGTGAACCCGGAGGGTCCAGTTGCATGTGGGGTTGCATAAAGGCTCCCCTGGGGAGTTCAGTTGTACCCAAAGCCTTCCTTTGGGGGCACTTTTGGATGGGCGAATTAGGCTTTTAATGCATTTTCTGGGTCCCGAGTTTTCAGTCGACTGCCAGGCGGGCTAGGGCTATATTTAGTGTTGCTGTGAAAGAGTGAACCCGGAGGGTCCAGTTGCATGTGGGGCTGCATAAAGGCTCCCCTGGGGAGTTCACTTGTACCCAAAGCCTTCCATTGGGGGCTCTTCTGGATGGGTGAATGGGGCTTGAAACGCTTTTTCTGTGGCCCGAGTTTTCAGTTTTCTGCCATGCTGGCTAGTGTTATATTTAGGGTTGCTTGTAAACAGCGAACACGGGGGGTCCAGTTGCGTATGGGCCTGCATAAAGGCTCCCCTGGGGAGTTCACTTGTACCCAAAGCCTTCGTTTGGGGGCACTTTTGGATGGTCGAATGGTGCTTGTAGCACGTTTTCTAAGGCCCGATTTTTCAGTCGTCTGCCATGCGGGCCAGGGTTATATTTAGGGTTGCTGTGAAAGAGCGAATACGGAGGGTCCAGTTGCATGTGGGGCTGCATAAAGGCTCCCCTGGGGAGTTCACTTGTACCCAAAGCCTTCCTCTGGGGGCACTTTTGGATGGGCGAATGGGGCTCGTAACACAATTTCTGTGGCCCGAGCTTTCAGTCGACTGCCAGGCGTGCTAGGGCTATATTTAGGCTCGCGGTGAAAGAGTGAACCCGGAGGGTCCAGTTGCATGTGGGGCTGCATAATGGCTCCCCTGGGGAGTTCAGTTGTACCCAAAGCCTTCCTTTCGGGGCACTTCTGGATGGGTGAATGGGGCTTGAAACGCATTTTCTGGAGCCCGAGTTTTCAGTCTTCTGCCATGGTGGCTAGGGGTATATTTAGGGTTGCTCTTAAACAGTGAACAAGGAGGGTCCAGTTGCATGTGGGGCTGCGTAAAGGCTCCCCTGGGGAGTTCACTTGTACCCAAAGCCTTCCTTTGGGGGCACTTTTGGATGGTCCAAGGGGAATCGCAATGCGTTTTCTGAGGCCCGCTTTTTCAGTCTTCTCCCATTGCTCCGAGGGCTATATTTAGGCTTGCGGTGAAAGAGTGAACCCGGAGGGTCCAGTTGCATGTGGGGCTGCATAAAGGCTCCCCTGGGGAGTTCACTTGTACCCAAAGCCTTCCTTTGGGGGCACTTCTGGATGGGTGAATGGGGCTTGAAATGCTTTTTCTGTGGCCCGAGTTTTCAGTTTTCTGCCATGCTGGCTAGTGTTATATTTAGGGTTGCTTGTAAACAGCGAACACGGCGGGTCCAGTTGCGTATGGGGCTGCATAAAGGCTCCCCTGGGGAGTTCACTTGTACCCAAAGCCTTCCTTTGGGGGCACTTTTGGATGGGTGAATGGGGCTTGAAACGCATTTTCTGGAGCCCGAGTTTTCAGTCATCTGCCATGGTGGCTACGGGTATATATAGGGTTGCTCATAAACAGTGAACCCAGAGGGTCCAGTTGCATGTGGGGCTGCATAAAGGCTCCCCTGGGGAGTTCACTTGTACCCAAAGCCTTCCTTTGGGGTCACTTTTGGATGGTCCAAGGGGAATCGCAATGCGTTTTCTGAGGCCCGCTTTTTCAGTCTTCTCCCATTGCGCCGAGGGCTATATTTAGGCTTGCGGTGAAAGAGTGAACCCGGAGGGTCCAGTTGCATGTGGGGCTGCATAAAGGCTCCCCTGGGGAGTTCACTTGTACCCAAAGCCTTCCTCTGGGGGCACTTCTGGATGGGCGAATTAGGCTTTATACGCATTTTCTGGGGCCCGAGTTTTCAGTCGACTGCCAGGCGGGCCAGGGCTATATTTAGGGTTGCTGTGAAAGAGTGAACCCGGAGGGTCCAGTTGCATGTGGGGCTGCATAAATGCTCCCCTGGGGAGTTCACTTGTACCCAAAGCCTTCCTTTGGGGGCACTTCTGGATGGGTGAATGGGGCTTGAAACGCTTTTTCTGTGGCCCGAGTTTTCAGTTTTCTGCCATGCTGGCTAGGGTTATATTTAGGGTTGCTTGTAAACAGCGAACACGGCGGGTCCAGTTGCGTATGGGCCTGCATAAAGGCTCCCCTGGGGAGTTCACTTGTACCCAAAGCCTTCGTTTGGGGGCACTTTTGGATGGGTGAATGGGGCTTGAAACGCATTTTCTGGAGCCCGAGTTTTCAGTCTTCTGCCATGGTGGCTACGGGTATATATAGGGTTGCTCATAAACAGTGAACAAGGAGGGTCCAGTTGCATGTGGGGCTGCGTAAGGGCTCCCCTGGGGAGTTCACTTGTACCCAAAGCCTTCCTCTGGGGGCACTTTTGGATGGGCGAATTAGGCTTTTAACGCATTTTCTGGGGCCCGAGTTTTCAGTCGACTGCCAGGCGGGCCATGGCTATATTTAGGGTTGCTGTGAAAGAGTGAACCCGGAGGGTCCAGTTGCATGTGGGGCTGCGTAAAAGCTCCCCTGGGGAGTTCAGTTGTACCCAAAGCCTTCCTCTGGGGGCACTTCTGGATGGGTGAATGGGGCTTGAAACGCTTTTTCTGTGGCCCGAGTTTTCAGTTTTCTGCCATGCTGGCTAGTGTTATATTTAGGGTTGCTTGTAAACAGCGAACACGGGGGGTCCAGTTGCGTATGGGCCTGCATAAAGGCTCCCCTGGGGAGTTCACTTGTACCCAAAGCCTTCCTTTGGGGGCACTTTTGGATGGGTGAATGGGGCTTGAAACGCATTTTCTGGGGCCCGAGTTTTCAGTCTTCTGCCATGGTGGCTTGGGGTATATAAAGGGTTGCTCATAAACAGTGAACAAGGAGGGTCCAGTTGCATGTGGGGCTGCGTAAAGGCTCCCCTGGGGAGTTCACTTGTACCCAAAGCCTTCCTTTGGGGGCACTTTTGGATGGGCAATTTAGGCTTTTAATGCATTTTCTGGGGCCCGAGTTTTCAGTCGACTGCCAGGCGGGCCAGGGCTATATTTAGGGTTGCTGTGAAAGAGTGAACCCGGAGGGTCCAGTTGCATGTGGGGCTGCGTTAAGGCTCCCCTGGGGAGTCCAGTTGTACCCAAAGCCTTCCTTTGGGGGCACTTTGGGATGGGCGAAAGGGGCTTGAAACGCTTTTTCTGTGGCCCGAGTTTTCAGTCTTCTGCCATGCTGGCTAGGGTTATATTTAGGGTTGCTGTAAAGAGCGAACACGGAGGGTCCAGTTGCATGTGGGGCTGCGTAAAGGCTCCCCTGGGGAGTTCAGATGTACCCAAAGCCTTCCTTTGGGGGCACTTTTGGATGGGTGAATGGGGCTTGAAACGCATTTTCTGGAGCCCGAGTTTTCAGTCGACTGCCATGGTGGCTAGGGGTATATTTAGGGTTGCTCGTAAACGGTGAACAAGGAGGGTCCAGTTGAATGTGGGGCTGCGTAAAGGCTCCCCTGGGGAGTTCAGTTGTACCCAAAGCCTTCCATTGGGGGCACTTCTGGATGGGCGAATTAGGCTTTTAACGCATTTTCTGGGGCCCGAGTTTTCAGTCGACTGCCAGGCGGGCCAGGGCTATATTTAGGGTTGCTGTGAAAGAGTGAACCCGGAGGGTCCAGTTGCATGTGGGGCTGCATAAAGGCTCCCCTGGGGAGTTCACTTTTACCCAAAGCCTTCCTCTGGGGGCACATTTGGATGGGTGAATGGGGTTGAAACACATTTTCTGGGGCCTGAGTTTTCAGTCGACTGCCAGGCAGGCCAGGGCTATATTTAGGGTTGCGGTGAAAGAGTGAACCCGGAGGGTCCAGTTGCATGTGGGGCTGCATAAAGGCTCCCCTGGGGAGTTCACTTGTACCCAAAGCCTTCCATTGGGGGCACTTCTGGATGGGTGAATGGGGCTTGAATCGCTTTTTCTGTGGCCCGAGTTTTCTGTTTTCTGCCATGCTGGCTAGTGTTATATTTAGGGTTGCTTGTAAACAGCGAACACGGGGGGTCCAGTTGCGTATGGGCCTGCATAAAGGCTCCCCTGGGGAGTTCACTTGTACCCAAAGCCTTCCTTTGGGGGCACTTTTGGATGGTCGAATGGGGCTTGTAGCACGTTTTCTGGGGCCCGATTTTTCAGTCGTCTGCCATGCGGGCCAGGGTTATATTTAGGGTTGCTCTGAAAGAGCGAATACGGAGGGTCCAGTTGCATGTGGGGCTGCATAAAGGCTCCCCTGGGGAGTTCACTTGTACCCAAAGCCTTCCTCTGGGGGCACTTCTGGATGGGCGAAAGGGGCTTGAAACGCTTTTTCTGTGGCCCGAGTTTTCAGTCGACTGCCAGGCGGGCCAGAGCTATATTTAGGCTTGCGGTGAAAGAGTGAACGCGGAGGGTCCAGTTGCATGTGGGGCTGCATAAAGGCTCCGCTGGGGAGTTCAGTTGTACCCAAAGCCTTCGTTTGGGGGCACTTTTGGATGGTCGAATGGGGCTTGTAGCACGTTTTCTGGGGCCCGATTTTTCAGACGTCTGCAATGCGGGCCAGGGTTATATTTAGGGTTGCTGTGAAAGAGCGAATACGGAGGGTCCAGTTGCATGTGGGGCTGCATAAAGGCTCCCCTGGGGAGTTCACTTGTACCCAAAGCCTTCCTTTGGGGGCACTTTTGGATGGTCCAAGGGGAATCGCAATGCGTTTTCTGAGGCCCGCTTTTTCAGTCTTCTCCCATTGCGCCGAGGGCTATATTTAGGCTTGCGGTGAAAGAGTGAACGCGGAGGGTCCAGTTGCATGTGGGGCTGCATAAAGGCTCCCCTGGGGAGTTCAGTTGTACCCAAAGCCTTCCTCTGGGGGCACTTTTGGATGGTCGAATGGGGCTTGTAGCACGTTTTCTGGGGCCCGATTTTTCAGTCGTCTGCCATGCGGGCCAGGGTTATATTTAGGGTTGCTCGTAAACAGTGAACAAGGAGGGTCCAGTTGCATGTGGGGCTGCATAAAGGCTCCCCTGGGGAGTTCAGTTGTACCCAAAGCCTTCGTTTGGGGGCACTTTTGGATGGGGGAATTAGGCTTTTAACGCATTTTCTGGGGCCCGAGTTTTCAGTCGACTGCCAGACGGGCCATGGCTATATTTAGGGTTGCTGTGAAAGAGTGAACCCGGAGGGTCCAGTTGCATGTGGGGCTGCATAAAGGCTCCCCTGGGGAGTTCAGTTGTACCCAAAGCCTTCCTCTGGGGGCACTTTTGGATGGGGGAATGGGGCTTGAAACGCATTTTCTGGAGCCCGAGTTTTCAGTCTTCTGCCATTGTGGCTAGGGGTCTATATAGGGTTGCTCATAAACAGTGAACCCGGAGGGTCCAGTTGAATGTGGGGCTGTGTAAAGGCTCCCCTGGGGAGTTCACTTTTACCCAAAGCCTTCCTCTGGGGTCACATTTGGATGGGTGAATGGGGTTGAAACGCATTTTCTGGGGCCTGAGTTTTCAGTCGACTGCCAGGCAGGCCAGGGCTATATTTAGGGTTGCGGTGAAAGAGTGAACCCGGAGGGTCCAGTTGCATGTGGGGCTGCATAAAGGCTCCCCTGGGGAGTTCACTTGTACCCAAAGCCTTCCATTGGGGGCACTTCTGGATGGGTGAATGGGGCTTGAAACGCTTTTTCTGTGGCCCGAGTTTTCTGTTTTCTGCCATGCTGGCTAGTGTTATGTTTAGGGTTGCTTGTAAACAGCGAACACGGGGGGTCCAGTTGCGTATGGGCCTGCATAAAGGCTCCCCTGGGGAGTTCACTTGTACCCAAAGCCTTCCTTTGGGGGCACTTTTGGATGGTCGAATGGGGCTTGTAGCACGTTTTCTGGGGCCCGATTTTTCAGTCGTCTGCCATGCGGGCCGGGGTTATATTTAGGGTTGCTCTGAAAGAGCGAATACGGAGGGTCCAGTTGCATGTGGGGCTGCATAAAGGCTCCCCTGGGGAGTTCACTTGTACCCAAAGCCTTCCTCTGGGGGCACTTCTGGATGGGCGAATGGGGCTTGAAACGCTTTTTCTGTGGCCCGAGTTTTCAGTCTTCTGCCATGCTGGCTAGGGTTATATTTAGGGTTGCTGTAAAGAGCGAACACGGAGGGTCCAGTTGCATGTGGGGCTGCGTAAAGGCTCCCCTGGGGAGTTTAGATGTACCCAAAGCCTTCCTTTGGGGGCACTTTTGGATGGGCGAATGGGGCTCGTAACACATTTTCTGTAGCCCGAGCTTTCAGTCGACTGCCAGGCGGGCCAGAGCTATATTTAGGCTTGCGGTGAAAGAGTGAACGCGGAGGGTCCAGTTGCATGTGGGGCTGCATAAAGGCTCCGCTGGGGAGTTCAGTTGTACCCAAAGCCTTCCTTTGGGGGCACTTTTGGATGGGCGAATGGGGCTTGTAGCACGTTTTCTGGGGCCCGATTTTTCAGACGTCTGCAATGCGGGCCAGGGTTATATTTAGGGTTGCTGTGAAAGAGCGAATACGGAGGGTCCAGTTGCATGTGGGGCTGCATAAAGGCTCCCCTGGGGAGTTCACTTGTACCCAAAGCCTTCCTTTGGGGGCACTTTTGGATGGTCCAAGGGGAATCGCAATGCGTTTTCTGAGGCCCGCTTTTTCAGTCTTCTCCCATTGCGCCGAGGGCTATATTTAGGATTGCGGTGAAAGAGTGAACGCGGAGGGTCCAGTTGCATGTGGGGCTGCATAAAGGCTCCCCTGGGGAGTTCAGTTGTACCCAAAGCCTTCCTCTGGGGGCACTTTTGGATGGGGGAATTAGGCTTTTAACGCATTTTCTGGGGCCCGAGTTTTCAGTCGACTGCCAGACGGGCCATGGCTATATTTAGGGTTGCTGTGAAAGAGTGAACCCGGAGGGTCCAGTTGCATGTGGGGCTGCATAAAGGCTCCCCTGGGGAGTTCACTTGTACCCAAAGCCTTCCATTGGGGGCACTTCTGGATGGGTGAATGGGGCTTGAAACGCTTTTTCTGTGGTCCGAGTTTTCTGTTTTCTGCCATGCTGGCTAGTGTTATATTTAGGGTTGCTTGTAAACAGCGAACACGGGGGGTCCAGTTGCGTATGGGCCTGCATAAAGGCTCCCCTGGGGAGTTCAGTTGTACCCAAAGCCTTCGTTTGGGGGCACATTTGGATGGGCGAATGGGGCTTGTAGCACGTTTTCTGGGGCCCGATTTTTCAGTCGTCTGCCATGCGGGCCAGGGTTATATTTAGGGTTGCTGTGAAAGAGCGAATACGGAGGGTCCAGTTGCATGTGGGGCTGCATAAAGTCTCCCCTGGGGAGTTCACTTGTACCCAAAGCCTTCCTTTGGGGGCACTTCTGGATGGGCGAAAGGGGCTTGAAACTCTTTTTCTGTGGCCCGAGTTTTCAGTCTTCTGCCATGCTGGCTAGGGTTATATTTAGGGTTGCTGTAAAGAGCGAACACGGAGAATCCAGTTGCATGTGGGGCTGCGTAAAGGCTCCCCTGGGGAGTTCAGATGTACCCAAAGCCTTCCTTTGGGGGCACTTTTGGATGGGCGAATGGGGCTCGTAACACATTTTCTGTGGCCTGAGCTTTCAGTCGACTGCCAGGCGGGCCAGAGCTATATTTAGGCTTGCGGTGAAAGAGTGAACGCGGAGGGTCCAGTTGCATGTGGGGCTGCGTTATGGCTCCCCTGGGGAGTCCAGTTGTACCCAAAGCCTGCCTTTGGGGGCACTTTTGGATGGGCAAATTAGGCTTTTAATGCATTTTCTGGGGCCCGAGTTTTCAGTCGACTGCCAGGCGGGCCAGGGCTATACTTAGGGTTGCTGTGAAAGAGCGAATTCGGAGGGTCCAGTTGCATGTGGGGATGCGTTAAGGTTCCCCTGGGGAGTCCAGTTGTACCCAAAGCCTTCCTTTGGGGGCACTTTTGGATGGTCCAAGGGGAATCGCAATGCGTTTTCTGAGGCCCGCTTTTTCAGTCTTCTCCCATTGCGCCGAGGGCTATATTTAGGCTTGCGGTGAAAGAGTGAACGCGGAGGGTCCAGTTGCATGTGGGGCTGCATAAAGGCTCCCCTGGGGAGTTCACTTGTACCCAAAGCCTTCCATTGGGGGCACTTCTGGATGGGTGAATGGGGTTTGAAACGCTTTTTCTGTGGCCCGAGTTTTCAGTTTTCTGCCATGCTGGCTAGTGTTATATTTAGGGTTGCTTGTAAACAGTGAACACAGGGGGTCCAGTTTCGTATATGCCTGCATAAAGGCACCCCTGGGGAGTTCACTTGTACCCAAAGCCTTCCTCTGGGGGCACTTTTGGATGGGTGAATGGGGCTTGAAACGCATTTTCTGGAGCCCGAGTTTTCAGTCTTCTGCCATGGTGGCTAGGGGTATATAAAGGGTTGCTCATAAACAGTGAACAAGGAGGGTCCAGTTGCATGTGGGGCTGCGTAAAGGCTCCCCTGGGGAGTTCACTTGTACCCAAAGCCTTCCTTTGGGGGCACTTTTGGATGGGCGAATTAGGCTTATAACGCATTTTCTGGGGCCCGAGTTTTCAGTTGACTGCCAGGCGGGCCAGGGCTATATTTAGGGTTGCTGTGAAAGAGTGAACCCGGAGGGTCCAGTTGCATGTGGGGCTGCATAAAGGCTCCCCTGGGGAGTTCACTTGTACCCAAAGCCTTCCTCTGGGGGCACTTTTGGATGGTCCAAGGGGAATCGCAATGCGTTTTCTGAGGCCCGCTTTTTCAGTCTTCTGCCATGGTGGCTAGGGGTATATTTAGGGTTGCTGTAAAGAGCGAACACGGAGGGTCCAGTTGCATGTGGGGCTGCATAAAGGCTCCCCTGGGGAGTTCAGTTGTACCCAAAGCCTTCCTTTGGGGGCACTTCTGGATGGGTGAATGGGGCTTGAAACGCATTTTCTGGAGCCCGAGTTTTCAGTCTTCTGCCATGGTGGCTAGGGGTATATTTAGGGTTGCTCGTAAACAGTGAACAAGGAGGGTCCAGTTGCATGTGGGGCTGCATAATGGCTCCCCTGGGGAGTTCAGTTGTACCCAAAGCCTTCCTCTGGGGGCACTTTTGGATGGGCGAATTAGGCTTTTAACGCATTTTCTGGGGCCCGAGTTTTCAGTCGACTGCCAGGCGGGCCAGGGTTATATTTAGGGTTGCTGTGAAAGAGTGAACCCGGAGGGTCCAGTTGCATGTGGGGCTGCATAAAGGCTCCCCTGGGGAGTTCACTTGTACCCAAAGCCTTCCATTGGGGGCACTTCTGGATGGGTGAATGGGGCTTGAATCGCTTTTTCTGTGGCCCGAGTTTTCTGTTTTCTGCCATGCTGGCTAGTGTTATATTTAGGGTTGCTTGTAAACAGCGAACACGGGGGGTCCAGTTGCGTATGGGCCTGCATAAAGGCTCCCCTGGGGAGTTCACTTGTACCCAAAGCCTTCCTTTGGGGGCACTTTTGGATGGTCGAATGGGGCTTGTAGCACGTTTTCTGGGGCCCGATTTTTCAGTCGTCTGCCATGCGGGCCAGGGTTATATTTAGGGTTGCTCTGAAAGAGCGAATACGGAGGGTCCAGTTGCATGTGGGGCTGCATAAAGGCTCCCCTGGGGAGTTCACTTGTACCCAAAGCCTTCCTCTGGGGGCACTTCTGGATGGGCGAAAGGGGCTTGAAACGCTTTTTCTGTGGCCCGAGTTTTCAGTCGACTGCCAGGCGGGCCAGAGCTATATTTAGGCTTGCGGTGAAAGAGTGAACGCGGAGGGTCCAGTTGCATGTGGGGCTGCATAAAGGCTCCGCTGGGGAGTTCAGTTGTACCCAAAGCCTTCGTTTGGGGGCACTTTTGGATGGTCGAATGGGGCTTGTAGCACGTTTTCTGGGGCCCGATTTTTCAGACGTCTGCAATGCGGGCCAGGGTTATATTTAGGGTTGCTGTGAAAGAGCGAATACGGAGGGTCCAGTTGCATGTGGGGCTGCATAAAGGCTCCCCTGGGGAGTTCACTTGTACCCAAAGCCTTCCTTTGGGGGCACTTTTGGATGGTCCAAGGGGAATCGCAATGCGTTTTCTGAGGCCCGCTTTTTCAGTCTTCTCCCATTGCGCCGAGGGCTATATTTAGGCTTGCGGTGAAAGAGTGAACGCGGAGGGTCCAGTTGCATGTGGGGCTGCATAAAGGCTCCCCTGGGGAGTTCAGTTGTACCCAAAGCCTTCCTCTGGGGGCACTTTTGGATGGTCGAATGGGGCTTGTAGCACGTTTTCTGGGGCCCGATTTTTCAGTCGTCTGCCATGCGGGCCAGGGTTATATTTAGGGTTGCTCGTAAACAGTGAACAAGGAGGGTCCAGTTGCATGTGGGGCTGCATAAAGGCTCCCCTGGGGAGTTCAGTTGTACCCAAAGCCTTCGTTTGGGGGCACTTTTGGATGGGGGAATTAGGCTTTTAACGCATTTTCTGGGGCCCGAGTTTTCAGTCGACTGCCAGACGGGCCATGGCTATATTTAGGGTTGCTGTGAAAGAGTGAACCCGGAGGGTCCAGTTGCATGTGGGGCTGCATAAAGGCACCCCTGGGGAGTTCACTTGTACCCAAAGCCTTCCTCTGGGGGCACTTTTGGATGGGTGAATGGGGCTTGAAACGCATTTTCTGGAGCCCGAGTTTTCAGTCTTCTGCCATGGTGGCTAGGGGTATATAAAGGGTTGCTCATAAACAGTGAACAAGGAGGGTCCAGTTGCATGTGGGGCTGCGTAAAGGCTCCCCTGGGGAGTTCACTTGTACCCAAAGCCTTCCTTTGGGGGCACTTTTGGATGGGCGAATTAGGCTTATAACGCATTTTCTGGGGCCCGAGTTTTCAGTTGACTGCCAGGCGGGCCAGGGCTATATTTAGGGTTGCTGTGAAAGAGTGAACCCGGAGGGTCCAGTTGCATGTGGGGCTGCATAAAGGCTCCCCTGGGGAGTTCACTTGTACCCAAAGCCTTCCATTGGGGGCACTTCTGGATGGGTGAATGGGGCTTGAAACGCTTTTTCTGTGGCCCGAGTTTTCTGTTTTCTGCCATGCTGGCTAGTGTTATATTTAGGGTTGCTGGTAAACAGCGAACACGGGGGGTCCAGTTGCGTATGGGCCTGCATAAAGGCTCCCCTGGGGAGTTCACTTGTACCCAAAGCCTTCCTTTGGGGGCACTTTTGGATGGTCGAATGGGTCTTGTAGCACGTTTTCTGGGGCCCGATTTTTCAGTCGTCTGCCATGCGGGCCGGGGTTATATTTAGGGTTGCTCTGAAAGAGCGAATACGGAGGGTCCAGTTGCATGTGGGGCTGCATAAAGGCTCCCCTGGGGAGTTCACTTGTACCCAAAGCCTTCCTCTGGGGGCACTTCTGGATGGGCGAATGGGGCTTGAAACGCTTTTTCTGTGGCCCGAGTTTTCAGTCTTCTGCCATGCTGGCTAGGGTTATATTTAGGGTTGCTGTAAAGAGCGAACACGGAGGGTCCAGTTGCATGTGGGGCTGCGTAAAGGCTCCCCTGGGGAGTTTAGATGTATCCAAAGCCTTCCTTTGGGGGCACTTTTGGATGGGCGAATGGGGCTCGTAACACATTTTCTGTAGCCCGAGCTTTCAGTCGACTGCCAGGCGGGCCAGAGCTATATTTAGGCTTGCGGTGAAAGAGTGAACGCGGAGGGTCCAGTTGCATGTGGGGCTGCATAAAGGCTCCGCTGGGGAGTTCAGTTGTACCCAAAGCCTTCCTTTGGGGGCACTTTTGGATGGTCGAATGGGGCTTGTAGCACGTTTTCTGGGGCCCGATTTTTCAGACGTCTGCAATGCGGGCCAGGGTTATATTTAGGGTTGCTGTGAAAGAGCGAATACGGAGGGTCCAGTTGCATGTGGGGCTGCATAAAGGCTCCCCTGGGGAGTTCACTTGTACCCAAAGCCTTCCTTTGGGGGCACTTTTGGATGGTCCAAGGGGAATCGCAATGCGTTTTCTGAGGCCCGCTTTTTCAGTCTTCTCCCATTGCGCCGAGGGCTATATTTAGGATTGCGGTGAAAGAGTGAACGCGGAGGGTCCAGTTGCATGTGGGGCTGCATAAAGGCTCCCCTGGGGAGTTCAGTTGTACCCAAAGCCTTCCTCTGGGGGCACTTTTGGATGGGGGAATTAGGCTTTTAACGCATTTTCTGGGGCCCGAGTTTTCAGTCGACTGCCAGACGGGCCATGGCTATATTTAGGGTTGCTGTGAAAGAGTGAACCCGGAGGGTCCAGTTGCATGTGGGGCTGCATAAAGGCTCCCCTGGGGAGTTCACTTGTACCCAAAGCCTTCCATTGGGGGCACTTCTGGATGGGTGAATGGGGCTTGAAACGCTTTTTCTGTGGTCCGAGTTTTCTGTTTTCTGCCATGCTGGCTAGTGTTATATTTAGGGTTGCTTGTAAACAGCGAACACGGGGGGTCCAGTTGCGTATGGGCCTGCATAAAGGCTCCCCTGGGGAGTTCAGTTGTACCCAAAGCCTTCGTTTGGGGGCACATTTGGATGGGCGAATGGGGCTTGTAGCACGTTTTCTGGGGCCCGATTTTTCAGTCGTCTGCCATGCGGGCCAGGGTTATATTTAGGGTTGCTGTGAAAGAGCGAATACGGAGGGTCCAGTTGCATGTGGGGCTGCATAAAGTCTCCCCTGGGGAGTTCACTTGTACCCAAAGCCTTCCTTTGGGGGCACTTCTGGATGGGCGAAAGGGGCTTGAAACGCTTTTTCTGTGGCCCGAGTTTTCAGTCTTCTGCCATGCTGGCTAGGGTTATATTTAGGGTTGCTGTAAAGAGCGAACACGGAGGGTCCAGTTGCATGTGGGGCTGCGTAAAGGCTCCCCTGGGGAGTTCAGATGTACCCAAAGCCTTCCTTTGGGGGCACTTTTGGATGGGCGAATGGGGCTCGTAACACATTTTCTGTGGCCTGAGCTTTCAGTCGACTGCCAGGCGGGCCAGAGCTATATTTAGGCTTGCGGTGAAAGAGTGAACGCGGAGGGTCCAGTTGCATGTGGGGCTGCGTTATGGCTCCCCTGGGGAGTCCAGTTGTACCCAAAGCCTGCCTTTGGGGGCACTTTTGGATGGGCAAATTAGGCTTTTAATGCATTTTCTGGGGCCCGAGTTTTCAGTCGACTGCCAGGCGGGCCAGGGCTATACTTAGGGTTGCTGTGAAAGAGCGAATTCGGAGGGTCCAGTTGCATGTGGGGATGCGTTAAGGTTCCCCTGGGGAGTCCAGTTGTACCCAAAGCCTTCCTTTGGGGGCACTTTTGGATGGTCCAAGGGGAATCGCAATGCGTTTTCTGAGGCCCGCTTTTTCAGTCTTCTCCCATTGCGCCGAGGGCTATATTTAGGCTTGCGGTGAAAGAGTGAACGCGGAGGGTCCAGTTGCATGTGGGGCTGCATAAAGGCTCCCCTGGGGAGTTCACTTGTACCCAAAGCCTTCCATTGGGGGCACTTCTGGATGGGTGAATGGGGTTTGAAACGCTTTTTCTGTGGCCCGAGTTTTCAGTTTTCTGCCATGCTGGCTAGTGTTATATTTAGGGTTGCTTGTAAACAGTGAACACAGGGGGTCCAGTTTCGTATATGCCTGCATAAAGGCACCCCTGGGGAGTTCACTTGTACCCAAAGCCTTCCTCTGGGGGCACTTTTGGATGGGTGAATGGGGCTTGAAACGCATTTTCTGGAGCCCGAGTTTTCAGTCTTCTGCCATGGTGGCTAGGGGTATATAAAGGGTTGCTCATAAACAGTGAACAAGGAGGGTCCAGTTGCATGTGGGGCTGCGTAAAGGCTCCCCTGGGGAGTTCACTTGTACCCAAAGCCTTCCTTTGGGGGCACTTTTGGATGGGCGAATTAGGCTTATAACGCATTTTCTGGGGCCCGAGTTTTCAGTTGACTGCCAGGAGGGCCAGGGCTATATTTAGGGTTGCTGTGAAAGAGTGAACCCGGAGGGTCCAGTTGCATGTGGGGCTGCATAAAGGCTCCCCTGGGGAGTTCACTTGTACCCAAAGCCTTCCTCTGGGGGCACTTTTGGATGGTCCAAGGGGAATCGCAATGCGTTTTCTGAGGCCCGCTTTTTCAGTCTTCTGCCATGGTGGCTAGGGGTATATTTAGGGTTGCTGTAAAGAGCGAACACGGAGGGTCCAGTTGCATGTGGGGCTGCATAAAGGCTCCCCTGGGGAGTTCAGTTGTACCCAAAGCCTTCCTTTGGGGGCACTTCTGGATGGGTGAATGGGGCTTGAAACGCATTTTCTGGAGCCCGAGTTTTCAGTCTTCTGCCATGGTGGCTAGGGGTATATTTAGGGTTGCTCGTAAACAGTGAACAAGGAGGGTCCAGTTGCATGTGGGGCTGCATAAAGGCTCCCCTGGGGAGTTCAGTTGTACCCAAAGCCTTCCTCTGGGGGCACTTTTGGATGGGCGAATTAGGCTTTTAACGCATTTTCTGGGGCCCGAGTTTTCAGTCGACTGCCAGGCGGGCCAGGGTTATATTTAGGGTTGCTGTGAAAGAGTGAACCCGGAGGGTCCAGTTGCATGTGGGGCTGCATAAAGGCTCCCCTGGGGAGTTCAGTTGTACCCAAAGCCTTCCTCTGGGGGCACATTTGGATGGGCGAATTAGGCTTTTAATGCATTTTCTGGGGCCTGAGTTTTCAGTCGACTGCCAGGCGGGCCAGGGCTATATATAGGGTTGCTGTGAAAGAGTGAACCCGGAGGGTCCAGTTGCATGTGGGGCTGCATAAAGGCTCCCCTGGGGAGTTCAGTTGTACCCAAAGCCTTCCTTTCGGGGCACTTCTGGATGGGTGAATGGGGCTTGTAGCACGTTTTCTGGAGCCCGAGTTTTCAGTCTTCTGCCATGGTGGCTAGGGGTATATTTAGGGTTGCTCGTAAACAGTGAATAAGGAGGGTCCAGTTGCATGTGGGGCTGCATAAATGCTCCCCTGGGGAGTTCAGTTGTACCCAAAGCCTTCCTTTGGGGGCACTTCAGGATGGGTGAATTGGGCTTGAAACGCCTTTTCTGTGGCCCGAGTTTTCAGTTTTCTGCCATGCTGGCTAGTGTTATATTTAGGGTTGCTTGTAAACAGCGAACACGGGGGGTCCAGTTGCGTATGGGCCTGCTTAAAGGTTCCCCTGGGGAGTTCAGTTGTACCCAAAGCCTTCGTTTGGGGGCACTTTTGGATGGTCGAATGGGGCTTGCAGCACGTTTTCTGGGGCCCGATTTTTCAGTTGTCTGCCATGCGGGCCAGGGTTATATTTAGGGTTGCTGTGAAAGAGCGAATACGGAGGGTCCAGTTGCATGTGGGGCTGCATAAAGGCTCCCCTGGGGAGTTCACTTGTACCCAAAGCCTTCCTTTGGGGGCACTTCTGGATGGGCGAAAGGGGCTTGAAACGCTTTTTCTGTGGCCCGAGTTTTCAGTCTTCTGCCATGCTGGCTAGGGTTATATTTAGGGTTGCTGTAAAGAGCGAACACGGAGGGTCCAGTTGCATGTGGGGCTGTGTAAAGGCTCCCCTGGGGAGTTCAGATGTACCCAAAGCCTTCCTTTGGGGGCACTTTTGGATGGGCGAATGGGGCTCGTAACACATTTTCTGTGGCCCGAGCATTCAGTCGACTCCCAGCCGTGCTAGGGCTATATTTAGGCTTGCGGTGAAAGAGTGAACCCGGAGGGTCCAGTTGCATGTGGGGCTGCATAAAGGCTCCCCTGGGGAGTTCACTTGTACCCAAAGCCTTCCTTTGGGGGCACTGCTGGATGGGTGAATGGGGCTTGAAACGCATTTTCTGGAGCCCGAGTTTTCAGTCTTCTGCCATGGTGGCTAGGCGTATATTTAGGGTTGCTTGTAAACAGTGAACAAGGAGGGTCCAGTTGCATGTGGGGCTGCATAAAGGCTCCCCTGGGGAGTTCACTTGTACCCAAAGCCTTCCTCTGGGGGCACTTCTGGATGGGCGAATTAGGCTTTTAACGCATTTTCTGGGGCCTGAGTTTTCAGTCGACTGCCAGGCGGGCCAGGGTTATATTTAGGGTTGCTGTGAAAGAGTGAACCCGGAGGGTCCAGTTGCATGTGGGGCTGCATAAAGGCTCCCCTGGGGAGTTCAGTTGTACCCAAAGCCTTCCATTGGGGGCACATCTGGATGGGTGAATGGGGCTTGAAACGCATTTTCTGGAGCCCCAGTTTTCAGTCTTCTGCCATGGTGGCTAGGGGTATATATAGGGTTGATCATAAACAGTGAACAAGGAGGGTCCAGTTGCATGTGGGGCTGCATAAAGGCTCCCCTGGGGAGTTCAGTTGTACCCAAAGCCTTCCTTTGGGGGCACTTTTGGATGGGCGAATTAGGCTTTTAACGCATTTTCTGGGGCCCGAATTTTCAGTCGACTGCCAGGCGGGCCAGGGTTATATTTAGGGTTGCTGTGAAAGAGCGAATACGGAGGGTCCAGTTGCATGTTAGGCTGCATAAAGGCTCCCCTGGGGAGTTCACTTGTACCCAAAGCCTTCCTTTGGGGGCACTTCTGGATGGGCGAAAGGGGCTTGAAACGCTTTTTCTGTGGCCCTAGTTTTCAGTCTTCTGCCATGCTGGCTAGGGTTATATTTAGGATTGCTGTAAAGAGCGAACACGGAGGGTCCAGTTGCATGTGGGGCTGCATAAAGGCTCCCCTGGGGAGTTCACTTGTACCCAAAGCCTTCCTTTGGGGGCACTTCTGGATGGGTGAATGGGGCTTGAAACGCATTTTCTGTGGCCCGAGTTTTCAGTCTTCTGCCATGGTGGCTAGGGGTATATTTAGGGTTGCTCGTAAACAGTGAACAAGGAGGGTCCAGTTGCATGTGGGGCTGCATAAAGGCTCCCCTGGGGAGTTCACTTGTACCCAAAGCCTTCCTCTGGGGGCACTTTTGGATGGGCAAATTAGGCTTTTAATGCATTTTCTGGGGCCCGAGTTTTCAGTCGACTGCTAGGAGGGCCAGGGCTATATTTAGGGTTGCTGTGAAAGAGCGAATACGGAGGGTCCAGTTGCATGTGGGGCTGCGTTAAGGCTCCCCTGGGGAGTCCAGTTGTACCCAAAGCCTTCCTTTGGGGGCACTTTTGGATGGTCCAAGGGGAATCGCAATGCTTTTTCTGAGGCCCGCTTTTTTAGTCTTCTCCCATTGCGCCGAGGGCTATATTTAGGCTTGCGGTGAAAGAGTGAACGCGGAGGGTCCAGTTGCATGTGGGGCTGCATAATGGCTCCCCTGGGGAGTTCAGTTGTATCCAAAGCCTTCCTCTGGGGGCACATTTGGATGGGCGAATTAGGCTTTTAACGCATTTTCTGGGGCCAGAATTTTCAGTCGACTGCCAGGCGGGCCAGGGATATATTTAGGGTTGCTGTGAAAGAGTGAACCCGGAGGGTCCAGTTGCATGTGGGGCTGCATAAAGGCTCCCCTGGGGAGTTCAGTTGTACCCAAAGCCTTCCTTTGGGGGCACTTTTGGATGGGTGAATGGGGCTTGAAACGCTTTTTCTGTGGCCCGAGTTTTCTGTATTCTGCCATGCTGGCTAGTGTTATATTTAGGGTTGCTTGTAAACAGCGAACACGTGGGGTCCAGTTGCGTATGGGCCTGCATAAAGGCTCCCCTGGGGAGTTCAGTTGTACCCAAAGCCTTCCTCTGGGGGCACTTTTGGATGGGCGAATTAGGCTTTTAACGCATTTCTGGGGCCCGAGTTTTCAGTCGACTGCCAGGCGGGCCAGGGCTATATTTAGGGTTGCTGTGAAAGAGTGAACCCGGAGGGTCCAGTTGCATGTGGGGCTGCATAAAGGCTCCCCTGGGGAGTTCAGTTGTACCCAAAGCCTTCCTCTGGGGGCACATTTGGATGGGCGAATTAGGCTTTTAACGCATTTTCTGGGGCCCGAGTTTTCAGTCGACTGCCAGGCAGGCCAGGGCTATATTTAGGGTTGCTGTGAAAGAGTGAACCCGGAGGGTCCAGTTGCATGTGGGGCTGCATAAAGGCTCCCCTGGGGAGTTCAGTTGTACCCAAAGCCTTCCTCTGGGGGCACATTTGGATGGGCGAATTAGGCTTTTAACGCATTTTCTGGGGCCCGAGTTTTCAGTCGACTGCCAGGCGGGATAGGGATATATTTAGGGTTGCTGTGAAAGAGTGAACCCGGAGGGTCCAGTTGCATGTGGGGCTGCATAAAGGCTCCCCTGGGGAGTTCACTTGTACCCAAAGCCTTCCTTTGGGGGCACTTCTGGATGGGTGAATGGGGCTTGAAACGCTTTTTCTGTGGCCCGAGTTTTCAGTTTTCTGCCATGCTGGCTAGTGTTATATTTAGGGTTGCTTGTAAACACCGAACACGGGGGGTCTAGTTGCGTATGGGCCTGCATAAAGGCTCCCCTGGGGAGTTCACTTGTACCCAAAGCCTTCCTTTGGGGGCACTTTTGGATGGTCGAATGGGGCTTGTAGCATGTTTTCTGGGGCCCGATTTTTCAGTCGTCTGCCATGCGGGCCAGGGTTATATTTAGGGTTGCTGTGAAAGAGCGAATACGGAGGGTCCAGTTGCATGTGGGGCTGCATAAAGGCTCCCCTGGGGAGTTCACTTGTACCCAAAGCCTTCCTTTGGGGGCACTTCTGGATGGGCGAATGGGGCTTGAAACGCTTTTTCTGTGGCCCGAGTTTTCAGTCTTCTGCCATGCTGGCTAGGGTTATATTTAGGGTTGCTGTAAAGAGCGAACACGGAGGGTCCAGTTGCATGTGGGGCTGCGTAAAGGCTCCCCTGGGGAGTTCAGATGTACCCAAAGCCTTCCTTTGGGGGCACTTTGGATGGGCGAATGGGGTCGTAACACATTTTCTGTGGCCCGAGCTTTCAGTCGACTGCCAGGCGGGCCAGGGCTATATTTAGGGTTGCTGTGAAAGAGCGAATACGGAGGGTCCAGATGCATGTGGGGCTGCGTTAAGGCTCCCCTGGGGAGTCCAGTTGTACCCCAAGCCTTCCTTTGGGGGCACTTTGGGATGGTCCAAGGGGAATCGCAATGCGTTATCTGAGGCCCGCTTTTTCAGTCTTCTCCCATTGCGCCGAGGGATATATTTAGGCTTGCGGTGAAAGAGTGAACGCGGAGGGTCCAGTTGCATGTGGGGCTGCATAAAGGCTCCCCTGGGGAGTTCAGTTGTACCCAAAGCCTTCCTCTGGGGGCACTTTTGGATGGGCGAATTAGGCTTTTAATGCATTTTCTTGGGCCCGAGTTTTCAGTCGACTGCCAGGCGGGCCAGGGCTATATTTAGTGTTGCTGTGAAAGAGTGAACCCGGAGGGTCCAGTTGCATGTGGGGCTGCATAAATGCTCCCCTGGGGAGTTCAGTTGTACCCAAAGCCTTCCTTTGGGAGCACTTCTGGATGGGTGAATGGGGCTTGAAACGCATTTTATGGAGTCCAGGTTTTCAGTCTTCTGCCATGGTGGCTAGGGGTATATTTAGGGTTGCTCGTAAACAGTGAACCCGGAGGGTCCAGTTGCATGTGGGGCTGCATAAAGGCTCCCCTGGGGAGTTCAGTTGTACCCAAAGCCTTCCTCTGGGGGCACTTTTGGATGGGCGAATAAGGTTTTTAACGCATTTTCTGGGGCCCGAGTTTTCAGTCTTCTGCCATTCTGGCTAGGGTTATATTTAGGATTGCTGTAAAGAGCGAACACGGAGGGTCCAGTTGCATGTGGGGCTGCATAAAGGCTCCCCTGGGGAGTTCACTTGTACCCAAAGCCTTCCTTTGGGGGCACTTCTGGATGGGTGAATGGGGCTTGAAACGCATTTTCTGTGGCCCGAGTTTTCAGTCTTCTGCCATGGTGGCTAGGGGTATATTTAGGGTTGCTCGTAAACAGTGAACAAGGAGGGTCCAGTTGCATGTGGGGCTGCATAAAGGCTCCCCTGGGGAGTTCACTTGTACCCAAAGCCTTCCTCTGGGGGCACTTTTGGATGGGCAAATTAGGCTTTTAATGCATTTTCTGGGGCCCGAGTTTTCAGTCGACTGCTAGGAGGGCCAGGGCTATATTTAGGGTTGCTGTGAAAGAGCGAATACGGAGGGTCCAGTTGCATGTGGGGCTGCGTTAAGGCTACCCTGGGGAGTCCAGTTGTACCCAAAGCCTTCCTTTGGGGGCACTTTTGGATGGTCCAAGGGGAATCGCAATGCTTTTTCTGAGGCCCGCTTTTTTAGTCTTCACCCATTGCTCCGAGGGCTATATTTAGGCTTGCGGTGAAAGAGTGAACGCGGAGGGTCCAGTTGCATGTGGGGCTGCATAATGGCTCCCCTGGGGAGTTCAGTTGTACCCAAAGCCTTCCTCTGGGGGCACATTTGGATGGGCGAATTAGGCTTTTAACGCATTTTCTGGGGCCAGAATTTTCAGTCGACTGCCAGGCGGGCCAGGGATATATTTAGGGTTGCTGTGAAAGAGTGAACCCGGAGGGTCCAGTTGCATGTGGGGCTGCATAAAGGCTCCCCTGGGGAGTTCACTTGTACCCAAAGCCTTCCTTTGGGGGCACTTTTGGATGGGTGAATGGGGCTTGAAACGCTTTTTCTGTGGCCCGAGTTTTCTGTTTTCTGCCATGCTGGCTAGTGTTATATTTAGGGTTGCTTGTAAACAGCGAACACGTGGGGTCCAGTTGCGTATGGGCCTGCATAAAGGCTCCCCTGGGGAGTTCAGTTGTACCCAAAGCCTTCCTCTGGGGGCACTTTTGGATGGGCGAATTAGGCTTTTAACGCATTTCTGGGGCCCGAGTTTTCAGTCGACTGCCAGGCGGGCCAGGGCTATATTTAGGGTTGCTGTGAAAGAGTGAACCCGGAGGGTCCAGTTGCATGTGGGGCTGCATAAAGGCTCCCCTGGGGAGTTCAGTTGTACCCAAAGCCTTCCTCTGGGGGCACATTTGGATGGGCGAATTAGGCTTTTAACGCATTTTCTGGGGCCCGAGTTTTCAGTCGACTGCCAGGCAGGCCAGGGCTATATTTAGGGTTGCTGTGAAAGAGTGAACCCGGAGGGTCCAGTTGCATGTGGGGCTGCATAAAGGCTCCCCTGGGGAGTTCAGTTGTACCCAAAGCCTTCCTCTGGGGGCACATTTGGATGGGCGAATTAGGCTTTTAACGCATTTTCTGGGGCCCGAGTTTTCAGTCGACTGCCAGGCGGGCCAGGGCTATATTTAGGGTTGCTGTGAAAGAGTGAACCCAGAGGGTCCAGTTGCATGTGGGGCTGCATAAAGGCTCCCCTGGGGAGTTCACTTGTACCCAAAGCCTTCCTTTGGGGGCACTTCTGGATGGGTGAATGGGGCTTGAAACGCTTTTTCTGTGGCCCGAGTTTTCAGTTTTCTGCCATGCTGGCTAGTGTTATATTTAGGGTTGCTTGTAAACACCGAACACGGGGGGTCCAGTTGCGTATGGGCCTGCATAAAGGCTCCCCTGGGGAGTTCACTTGTACCCAAAGCCTTCCTTTGGGGGCACTTTTGGATGGTCGAATGGGGCTTGTAGCATGTTTTCTGGGGCCCGATTTTTCAGTCGTCTGCCATGCGGGCCAGGGCTATATTTAGGGTTGCTGTGAAAGAGCGAATACGGAGGGTCCAGTTGCATGTGGGGCTGCATAAAGGCTCCCCTGGGGAGTTCACTTGTACCCAAAGCCTTCCTTTGGGGGCACTTCTGGATGGGCGAAAGGGGCTTGAAACGCTTTTTCTGTGGCCCGAGTTTTCAGTCTTCTGCCATGCTGGCTAGTGTTATATTTAGGGTTGCTGTAAAGAGCGAACACGGAGGGTCCAGTTGCATGTGGGGCTGCGTAAAGGCTCCCCTGGGGAGTTCACTTGTACCCAAAGCCTTCCTTTGGGGGCACTTTTGGATGGGCGAATGGGGTCGTAACACATTTTCTGTGGCCCGAGCTTTCAGTCGACTGCCAGGCGGGCCAGGGCTATATTTAGGGTTGCTGTGAAAGAGCGAATACGGAGGGTCCAGATGCATGTGGGGCTGCGTTAAGGCTCCCCTGGGGAGTCCAGTTGTACCCCAAGCTTTCCTTTGGGGGCACTTTGGGATGGTCCAAGGGGAATCGCAATGCGTTATCTGAGGCCCGCTTTTTCAGTCTTCTCCCATTGCGCCGAGGGATATATTTAGGCTTGCGGTGAAAGAGTGAACGCGGAGGGTCCAGTTGCATGTGGGGCTGCATAAAGGCTCCCCTGGGGAGTTCAGTTGTACCCAAAGCCTTCCTCTGGGGGCACTTTTGGATGGGCGAATTAGGCTTTTAATGCTTTTTCTGGGGCCCGAGTTTTCAGTCGACTGCCAGGCGGGCCAGGGCTATATTTAGGGTTGCTGTGAAAGAGTGAACCCGGAGGGTCCAGTTGCATGTGGGGCTGCATAAATGCTCCCCTGGGGAGTTCAGTTGTACCCAAAGCCTTCCTTTGGGAGCACTTCTGGATGGGTGAATGGGGCTTGAAACGCATTTTATGGAGTCCAGGTTTTCAGTCTTCTGCCATGGTGGCTAGGGGTATATTTAGGGTTGCTGTGAAAGAGTGAACCCGGAGGGTCCAGTTGCATGTGGGGCTGCATAAAGGCTCCCCTGGGGAGTTCAGTTGTACCCAAAGCCTTCCTCTGGGGGCACTTTTGGATGGGCGAATAAGGTTTTTAACGCATTTTCTGGGGCCCGAGTTTTCAGTCGACTGCCAGGCGGGCCAGGGCTATATTTAGGGTTGCTGTGAAAGAGTGAACCCGGAGGGTCCAGTTGCATGTGGGGCTGCATAAAGGCTCCCCTGGGGAGTTCACTTGTACCCAAAGCCTTCCTCTGGGGGTACTTTTGGATGGGTGAATGGGGCTTTTAACGCATTTTCTGGAGCCCGAGTTTTCAGTCTTCTGCCATGGTGGCTAGGGGTATATATAGGGTTGATCATAAACAGTGAACAAGGAGGGTCCAGTTGCATGTGGGGCTGCATAAAGGCTCCCCTGGGGAGTTCAGTTGTACCCAAAGCCTTCCTCTGGGGGCACTTTTGGATGGGCGAATTAGGCTTTTAACGCATTTTCTGGGGCCCGAGTTTTCAGTCGACTGCCAGGCTGGCCAGGGCTATATTTAGGGTTGCTGTGAAAGAGTGAACCCGGAGGGTCCAGTTGCATGTGGGGCTGCATAAAGGCTCCCCTGGGGAGTTCAGTTGTACCCAAAGCCTTCCTCTGGGGGCACATTTGGATGGGCGAATTAGGCTTTTAACGCATTTTCTGGGGCCTGAGTTTTCAGTCGACTGCCAGGCGGGCCAGGGCTATATTTAGGGTTGCTGTGAAAGAGTGAACCCGGAGGGTCCAGTTGCATGTGGGGCTGCATAAAGGCTCCCCTGGGGAGTTCAGTTGTACCCAAAGCCTTCCTTTGGGGGCACTTCTGGATGGGTGAACGGGGCTTGAATTGCATTTTCTGGAGCCCGACTTTTCAGTCTTCTGCCATGGTGGGTAGGGGTATATTTAGGGTTGCTCGTAAACAGTGAACAAGGAGGGTCCAGTTGCATGTGGGGCTGCGTAAAGGCTCCCCTGGGGAGTTCACTTGTACCCAAAGCCTTCCTCTGGGGGCACTTCTGGATGGGCGAATTAGGCTTTTAACGCATTTTCTGGGGCCCGAGTTTTCAGTCGACTGCCAGGCGGGCCAGGGCTATATTTAGGGTTGCTGTGAAAGAGTGAACCCGGAGGGTCCAGTTGAATGTGGGGCTGCGTAAAGGCTCCCCTGGGGAGTTCAGTTGTACCCAAAGCCTTCCATTGGGGGCACTTCTGGATGGGTGAATGGGGCTTGAAACGCTTTTTCTGTGGCCCGAGTTTTCTGTTTTCTGCCATGCTGGCTAGGGGTATCTTTAGGGTTGCTTGTAAACAGCGAACACGGGGGGTCCAGTTGCGTATGGGCCTGCATAAAGGTTCCCCTGGGGAGTTCAGTTGTACCCAAAGCCTTCGTTTGGGGGCACTTTTGGATGGTCGAATGGGGCTTGTAGCACGTTTTCTGGGGCCCGATTTTTCAGTCGTCTGCCATGCGGGCCAGGGTTATATTTAGGGTTGCTGTGAAAGAGCGAATACGGAGGGTCCAGTTGCATGTGGGGCTGCATAAAGGCTCCCCTGGGGAGTTCACTTGTACCCAAAGCCTTCCTTTGGGGGCACTTTTGGATGGGCGAAAGGGGCTTGAAACTCTTTTTCTGTGGCCCTAGTTTTTAGTCTTCTGCCATGCTGGCTAGGGTTATATTTAGGGTTGCTGTAAAGAGCGAACACGGAGGGTCCAGTTCCATGTGGGGCTGCGTAAAGGCTCCCCTGGGGAGTTCAGATGTACCCAAAGCCTTCCTTTGGGGGCACTTTTGGATGGGCGAATGGGGCTCGTAACACATTTTCTGTGGCCCGAGCTTTCAGTCGACTGCCAGGCGTGCTAGGGCTATATTTAGGCTTGCGGTGAAAGAGTGAACCCGGAGGGTCCAGTTGCATGTGGGGCTGCATAAAGGCTCCCCTGGGGAGTTCAGTTGTACCCAAAGCCTTCCTTTGGGGGCACTTCTGGATGGGTGAATGGGGCTTGAAACGCATTTTCTGGAGCCCGAGTTTTCAGTCTTCTGCCATGGTGGCTAGGGGTATATTTAGGGTTGCTCGTAAACAGTGAACAAGGAGGGTCCAGTTGCATGTGGGGCTGCGTAAAGGCTCCCCTGGGGAGTTCAGTTGTACCCAAAGCCTTCCTCTGGGGGCACTTTTGGATGGGCAAATTAGGCTTTTAATGCATTTTCTGGGGCCCGAGTTTTCAGTCGACTGCCAGGCGGGCCAGGGCTATATTTAGGGTTGCTGTGAAAGAGCGAATACGGAGGGTCCAGTTGCATGTGGGGCTGCGTTAAGGCTCCCCTGGGGAGTCCAGTTGTGCCCAAAGCCTTCCTTTGGGGGCACTTTTGGATGGTCCAAGGGGAATCGCAATGCGTTTTCTGAGGCCCGCTTTTTCAGTCTTCTCCCATTGCGCCGAGGGCTATATTTAGGCTTGCGGTGAAAGAGTGAACGCGGAGGGTCCAGTTGCATGTGGGGCTGCATAAAGGCTCCCCTGGGGAGTTCAGTTGTACCCAAAGCCTTCCTCTGGGGGCACTTTTTGAAGGGCGAATTAGGCTTTTAACGCATTTTCTGGGGCCCGAGTTTTCAGTCGACTGCCAGGCGGGCCAGGGCTATATTTAGGGTTGCTGTGAAAGAGTGAACCCGGAGGGTCCAGTTGCATGTGGGGCTGCATAAAGGCTCCCCTGGGGAGTTCACTTGTACCCAAAGCCTTCCATTGGGGGCACTTCTGGATGGGTGAATGGGGCTTGAAACGATTTTTCTGTGGCCCGAGTTTTCTGTTTTCTGCCATGCTGGCTAGGGGTATCTTTAGGGTTGCTTGTAAACAGCGAACAAGGAGGGTCCAGTTGCGTATGGGCCTGCATAAAGGTTCCCCTGGGGAGTTCAGTTGTACCCAAAGCCTTCCTTTGGGGGCACTTCTGGATGGGTGAATGGGGCTTGAAACGCATTTTCTGGAGCCCGAGTTTCAGTCTTCTGCCATGGTGGCTAGGGGTATATATAGGGTTGCTCGTAAACAGTGAACAAGGAGGGTCCAGTTGCATGTGGGGCTGCATAAAGGCTCCCCTGGGGAGTTCACTTGTACCCAAAGCCTTCCTCTGGGGGCACTTTTGGATGGGCGAATTAGGCTTTTAACGCATTTTCTGGAGCCCGAGTTTTCAGTCTTCTGCCATGGTGGCTAGGGGTATATTTAGGGTTGCTCGTAAACAGTGAACAAGGAGGGTCCAGTTGCATGTGGGGCTGCATAAAGGCTCCCCTGGGGAGTTCACTTGTACCCAAAGCCTTCCTCTGGGGGCACTTCTGGATGGGCGAATTAGGCTTTTAACGCATTTTCTGGGGCCCGAGTTTTCAGTCGACTGCCAGGCGGGCCAGGGCTATATTTAGGGTTGCTGTGAAAGAGTGAACCCGGAGGGTCCAGTTGCATGTGGGGCTGCATAAAGGCTCCCCTGGGGAGTTCAGTTGTACCCAAAGCCTTCCTCTGGGGGCACATTTGGATGGGCGAATTAGGCTTTTAACGCATTTTCTGGGGCCCGAGTTTTCAGTCGACTGCCAGGCGGGCCAGGGCTATATTTAGGGTTGCTGTGAAAGAGTGAACCCGGAGGGTCCAGTTGCATGTGGGGCTGCATAAAGGCTCCCCTGGGGAGTTCAGTTGTACCCAAAGCATTCGTTTGGGGGCACTTTTGGATGGGGGAATTAGGCTTTTAACGCATTTTCTGGGGCCCGAGTTTTCAGTCGACTGCCAGGCGGGCCAGGGCTATATTTAGGGTTGCTGTGAAAGAGTGAACACGGAGGGTCCAGTTGCATGTGGGGCTGCATAAAGGCTCCCCTGGGGAGTTCAGTTGTACCCAAAGCCTTCTTCTGGGGGCACTTCTGGATGGGCGAATTAGGCTTTTAACGCATTTTCTGGGGCCCGAGTTTTCAGTCGACTGCCAGGCGGGCCAGGGATATATTTAGGGTTGCTGTGGAAGAGTGAACCCGGACGGTCCAGTTGCATGTGGGGCTGCATAAAGGCTCCCCTGGGGAGTTCAGTTGTACCCAAAGCCTTCCTTTGGGGGCACTTCTGGATGGGTGAATGGGGCTTGAAACGCATTTTCTGTGGCCCGAGTTTTCAGTCTTCTGCCATGGTGGCTAGGGGTATATTTAGGGTTGCTCGTAAACAGTGAACAAGGAGGGTCCAGTTGCATGTGGGGCTGCATAAAGGCTCCCCTGGGGAGTTCACTTGTACCCAAAGCCTTCCTCTGGGGGCACTTTTGGATGGGCAAATTAGGCTTTTAATGCATTTTCTGGGGCCCGAGTTTTCAGTCGACTGCTAGGAGGGCCAGGGCTATATTTAGGGTTGCTGTGAAAGAGCGAATACGGAGGGTCCAGTTGCATGTGGGGCTGCGTTAAGGCTCCCCTGGGGAGTCCAGTTGTACCCAAAGCCTTCCTTTGGGGGCACTTTTGGATGGTCCAAGGGGAATCGCAATGCTTTTTCTGAGGCCCGCTTTTTTAGTCTTCTCCCATTGCGCCGAGGGCTATATTTAGGCTTGCGGTGAAAGAGTGAACGCGGAGGGTCCAGTTGCATGTGGGGCTGCATAATGGCTCCCCTGGGGAGTTCAGTTGTACCCAAAGCCTTCCTCTGGGGGCACATTTGGATGGGCGAATTAGGCTTTTAACGCATTTTCTGGGGCCAGAATTTTCAGTCGACTGCCAGGCGGGCCAGGGATATATTTAGGGTTGCTGTGAAAGAGTGAACCCGGAGGGTCCAGTTGCATGTGGGGCTGCATAAAGGCTCCCCTGGGGAGTTCACTTGTACCCAAAGCCTTCCTTTGGGGGCACTTTTGGATGGGTGAATGGGGCTTGAAACGCTTTTTCTGTGGCCCGAGTTTTCTGTTTTCTGCCATGCTGGCTAGTGTTATATTTAGGGTTGCTTGTAAACAGCGAACACGTGGGGTCCAGTTGCGTATGGGCCTGCATAAAGGCTCCCCTGGGGAGTTCAGTTGTACCCAAAGCCTTCCTCTGGGGGCACTTTTGGATGGGCGAATTAGGCTTTTAACGCATTTCTGGGGCCCGAGTTTTCAGTCGACTGCCAGGCGGGCCAGGGCTATATTTAGGGTTGCTGTGAAAGAGTGAACCCGGAGGGTCCAGTTGCATGTGGGGCTGCATAAAGGCTCCCCTGGGGAGTTCACTTGTACCCAAAGCCTTCCTCTGGGGGCACTTCTGGATGGGTGAATGGGGCTTGAAACGATTTTTCTGTGGCCCGAGTTTTCTGTTTTCTGCCATGCTGGCTAGGGGTATCTTTAGGGTTGCTTGTAAACAGCGAACAAGGAGGGTCCAGTTGCGTATGGGCCTGCATAAAGGTTCCCCTGGGGAGTTCAGTTGTACCCAAAGCCTTCCTTTGGGGGCACTTCTGGATGGGTGAATGGGGCTTGAAACGCATTTTCTGGAGCCCGAGTTTCAGTCTTCTGCCATGGTGGCTAGGGGTATATATAGGGTTGCTCGTAAACAGTGAACAAGGAGGGTCCAGTTGCATGTGGGGCTGCATAAAGGCTCCCCTGGGGAGTTCACTTGTACCCAAAGCCTTCCTCTGGGGGCACTTTTGGATGGGCGAATTAGGCTTTTAACGCATTTTCTGGAGCCCGAGTTTTCAGTCTTCTGCCATGGTGGCTAGGGGTATATTTAGGGTTGCTCGTAAACAGTGAACAAGGAGGGTCCAGTTGCATGTGGGGCTGCATAAAGGCTCCCCTGGGGAGTTCACTGGTACCCAAAGCCTTCCTCTGGGGGCACTTCTGGATGGGCGAATTAGGCTTTTAACGCATTTTCTGGGGCCCGAGTTTTCAGTCGACTGCCAGGCGGGCCAGGGCTATATTTAGGGTTGCTGTGAAAGAGTGAACCCGGAGGGTCCAGTTGCATGTGGGGCTGCATAAAGGCTCCCCTGGGGAGTTCAGTTGTACCCAAAGCCTTCCTCTGGGGGCACATTTGGATGGGCGAATTAGGCTTTTAACGCATTTTCTGGGGCCCGAGTTTTCAGTCGACTGCCAGGCGGGCCAGGGCTATATTTAGGGTTGCTGTGAAAGAGTGAACCCGGAGGGTCCAGTTGCATGTGGGGCTGCATAAAGGCTCCCCTGGGGAGTTCAGTTGTACCCAAAGCATTCGTTTGGGGGCACTTTTGGATGGGGGAATTAGGCTTTTAACGCATTTTCTGGGGCCCGAGTTTTCAGTCGACTGCCAGGCGGGCCAGGGCTATATTTAGGGTTGCTGTGAAAGAGTGAACACGGAGGGTCCAGTTGCATGTGGGGCTGCATAAAGGCTCCCCTGGGGAGTTCAGTTGTACCCAAAGCCTTCTTCTGGGGGCACTTCTGGATGGGCGAATTAGGCTTTTAACGCATTTTCTGGGGCCCGAGTTTTCAGTCGACTGCCAGGCGGGCCAGGGATATATTTAGGGTTGCTGTGGAAGAGTGAACCCGGACGGTCCAGTTGCATGTGGGGCTGCATAAAGGCTCCCCTGGGGAGTTCAGTTGTACCCAAAGCCTTCCTTTGGGGGCACTTCTGGATGGGTGAATGGGGCTTGAAACGCATTTTCTGTGGCCCGAGTTTTCAGTCTTCTGCCATGGTGGCTAGGGGTATATTTAGGGTTGCTCGTAAACAGTGAACAAGGAGGGTCCAGTTGCATGTGGGGCTGCATAAAGGCTCCCCTGGGGAGTTCACTTGTACCCAAAGCCTTCCTCTGGGGGCACTTTTGGATGGGCAAATTAGGCTTTTAATGCATTTTCTGGGGCCCGAGTTTTCAGTCGACTGCTAGGAGGGCCAGGGCTATATTTAGGGTTGCTGTGAAAGAGCGAATACGGAGGGTCCAGTTGCATGTGGGGCTGCGTTAAGGCTCCCCTGGGGAGTCCAGTTGTACCCAAAGCCTTCCTTTGGGGGCACTTTTGGATGGTCCAAGGGGAATCGCAATGCTTTTTCTGAGGCCCGCTTTTTTAGTCTTCTCCCATTGCGCCGAGGGCTATATTTAGGCTTGCGGTGAAAGAGTGAACGCGGAGGGTCCAGTTGCATGTGGGGCTGCATAATGGCTCCCCTGGGGAGTTCAGTTGTACCCAAAGCCTTCCTCTGGGGGCACATTTGGATGGGCGAATTAGGCTTTTAACGCATTTTCTGGGGCCAGAATTTTCAGTCGACTGCCAGGCGGGCCAGGGATATATTTAGGGTTGCTGTGAAAGAGTGAACCCGGAGGGTCCAGTTGCATGTGGGGCTGCATAAAGGCTCCCCTGGGGAGTTCACTTGTACCCAAAGCCTTCCTTTGGGGGCACTTTTGGATGGGTGAATGGGGCTTGAAACGCTTTTTCTGTGGCCCGAGTTTTCTGTTTTCTGCCATGCTGGCTAGTGTTATATTTAGGGTTGCTTGTAAACAGCGAACACGTGGGGTCCAGTTGCGTATGGGCCTGCATAAAGGCTCCCCTGGGGAGTTCAGTTGTACCCAAAGCCTTCCTCTGGGGGCACTTTTGGATGGGCGAATTAGGCTTTTAACGCATTTCTGGGGCCCGAGTTTTCAGTCGACTGCCAGGCGGGCCAGGGCTATATTTAGGGTTGCTGTGAAAGAGTGAACCCGGAGGGTCCAGTTGCATGTGGGGCTGCATAAAGGCTCCCCTGGGGAGTTCAGTTGTACCCAAAGCCTTCCTCTGGGGGCACATTTGGATGGGCGAATTAGGCTTTTAACGCATTTTCTGGGGCCCGAGTTTTCAGTCGACTGCCAGGCAGGCCAGGGCTATATTTAGGGTTGCTGTGAAAGAGTGAACCCGGAGGGTCCAGTTGCATGTGGGGCTGCATAAAGGCTCCCCTGGGGAGTTCACTTGTACCCAAAGCCTTCCTCTGGGGGCACATTTGGATGGGCGAATTAGGCTTTTAACGCATTTTCTGGGGCCCGAGTTTTCAGTCGACTGCCAGGCGGGCCAGGGATATATTTAGGGTTGCTGTGAAAGAGTGAACCCGGAGGGTCCAGTTGCATGTGGGGCTGCATAAAGGCTCCCCTGGGGAGTTCACTTGTACCCAAAGCCTTCCTTTGGGGGCACTTCTGGATGGGTGAATGGGGCTTGAAACGCTTTTTCTGTGGCCCGAGTTTTCAGTTTTCTGCCATGCTGGCTAGTGTTATATTTAGGGTTGCTTGTAAACACCGAACACGGGGGGTCTAGTTGCGTATGGGCCTGCATAAAGGCTCCCCTGGGGAGTTCACTTGTACCCAAAGCCTTCCTTTGGGGGCACTTTTGGATGGTCGAATGGGGCTTGTAGCATGTTTTCTGGGGCCCGATTTTTCAGTCGTCTGCCATGCGGGCCAGGGTTATATTTAGGGTTGCTGTGAAAGAGCGAATACGGAGGGTCCAGTTGCATGTGGGGCTGCATAAAGGCTCTCCTGGGGAGTTCACTTGTACCCAAAGCCTTCCTTTGGGGGCACTTCTGGATGGGCGAAAGGGGCTTGAAACGCTTTTTCTGTGGCCCGAGTTTTCAGTCTTCTGCCATGCTGGCTAGGGTTATATTTAGGGTTGCTGTAAAGAGCGAACACGGAGGGTCCAGTTGCATGTGGGGCTGCGTAAAGGCTCCCCTGGGGAGTTCAGATGTACCCAAAGCCTTCCTTTGGGGGCACTTTTGGATGGGCGAATGGGGTCGTAACACATTTTCTGTGGCCCGAGCTTTCAGTCGACTGCCAGGCGGGCTAGGGCTATATTTAGGGTTGCTGTGAAAGAGCGAATACGGAGGGTCCAGATGCATGTGGGGCTGCGTTAAGGCTCCCCTGGGGAGTCCAGTTGTACCCCAAGCCTTCCTTTGGGGGCACTTTGGGATGGTCCAAGGGGAATCGCAATGCGTTATCTGAGGCCCGCTTTTTCAGTCTTCTCCCATTGCGCCGAGGGATATATTTAGGCTTGCGGTGAAAGAGTGAACGCGGAGGGTCCAGTTGCATGTGGGGCTGCATAAAGGCTCCCCTGGGGAGTTCAGTTGTACCCAAAGCCTTCCTCTGGGGGCACTTTTGGATGGGCGAATTAGGCTTTTAATGCATTTTCTTGGGCCCGAGTTTTCAGTCGACTGCCAGGCGGGCCAGGGCTATATTTAGGGTTGCTGTGAAAGAGTGAACCCGGAGGGTCCAGTTGCATGTGGGGCTGCATAAATGCTCCCCTGGGGAGTTCAGTTGTACCCAAAGCCTTCCTTTGGGAGCACTTCTGGATGGGTGAATGGGGCTTGAAACGCATTTTATGGAGTCCAGGTTTTCAGTCTTCTGCCATGGTGGCTAGGGGTATATTTAGGGTTGCTCGTAAACAGTGAACCCGGAGGGTCCAGTTGCATGTGGGGCTGCATAAAGGCTCCCCTGGGGAGTTCAGTTGTACCCAAAGCCTTCCTCTGGGGGCACTTTTGGATGGGCGAATAAGGTTTTTAACGCATTTTCTGGGGCCCGAGTTTTCAGTCTTCTGCCATGCTGGCTAGGGTTATATTTAGGATTGCTGTAAAGAGCGAACACGGAGGGTCCAGTTGCATGTGGGGCTGCATAAAGGCTCCCCTGGGGAGTTCACTTGTACCCAAAGCCTTCCTTTGGGGGCACTTCTGGATGGGTGAATGGGGCTTGAAACGCATTTTCTGTGGCCCGAGTTTTCAGTCTTCTGCCATGGTGGCTAGGGGTATATTTAGGGTTGCTCGTAAACAGTGAACAAGGAGGGTCCAGTTGCATGTGGGGCTGCATAAAGGCTCCCCTGGGGAGTTCACTTGTACCCAAAGCCTTCCTCTGGGGGCACTTTTGGATGGGCAAATTAGGCTTTTAATGCATTTTCTGGGGCCCGAGTTTTCAGTCGACTGCTAGGAGGGCCAGGGCTATATTTAGGGTTGCTGTGAAAGAGCGAATACGGAGGGTCCAGTTGCATGTGGGGCTGCGTTAAGGCTACCCTGGGGAGTCCAGTTGTACCCAAAGCCTTCCTTTGGGGGCACTTTTGGATGGTCCAAGGGGAATCGCAATGCTTTTTCTGAGGCCCGCTTTTTTAGTCTTCACCTATTGCGCCGAGGGCTATATTTAGGCTTGCGGTGAAAGAGTGAACGCGGAGGGTCCAGTTGCATGTGGGGCTGCATAATGGCTCCCCTGGGGAGTTCAGTTGTACCCAAAGCCTTCCTCTGGGGGCACATTTGGATGGGCGAATTAGGCTTTTAACGCATTTTCTGGGGCCAGAATTTTCAGTCGACTGCCAGGCGGGCCAGGGATATATTTAGGGTTGCTGTGAAAGAGTGAACCCGGAGGGTCCAGTTGCATGTGGGGCTGCATAAAGGCTCCCCTGGGGAGTTCACTTGTACCCAAAGCCTTCCTTTGGGGGCACTTTTGGATGGGTGAATGGGGCTTGAAACGCTTTTTCTGTGGCCCGAGTTTTCAGTTTTCTGCCATGCTGGCTAGTGTTATATTTAGGGTTGCTTGTAAACAGCGAACACGTGGGGTCCAGTTGCGTATGGGCCTGCATAAAGGCTCCCCTGGGGAGTTCAGTTGTACCCAAAGCCTTCCTCTGGGGGCACTTTTGGATGGGCGAATTAGGCTTTTAACGCATTTCTGGGGCCCGAGTTTTCAGTCGACTGCCAGGCGGGCCAGGGCTATATTTAGGGTTGCTGTGAAAGAGTGAACCCGGAGGGTCCAGTTGCATGTGGGGCTGCATAAAGGCTCCCCTGGGGAGTTCAGTTGTACCCAAAGCCTTCCTCTGGGGGCACATTTGGATGGGCGAATTAGGCTTTTAACGCATTTTCTGGGGCCCGAGTTTTCAGTCGACTGCCAGGCAGGCCAGGGCTATATTTAGGGTTGCTGTGAAAGAGTGAACCCGGAGGGTCCAGTTGCATGTGGGGCTGCATAAAGGCTCCCCTGGGGAGTTCAGTTGTACCCAAAGCCTTCCTCTGGGGGCACATTTGGATGGGCGAATTAGGCTTTTAACGCATTTTCTGGGGCCCGAGTTTTCAGTCGACTGCCAGGCGGGCCAGGGCTATATTTAGGGTTGCTGTGAAAGAGTGAACCCAGAGGGTCCAGTTGCATGTGGGGCTGCATAAAGGCTCCCCTGGGGAGTTCACTTGTACCCAAAGCCTTCCTTTGGGGGCACTTCTGGATGGGTGAATGGGGCTTGAAACGCTTTTTCTGTGGCCCGAGTTTTCAGTTTTCTGCCATGCTGGCTAGTGTTATATTTAGGGTTGCTTGTAAACACCGAACACGGGGGGTCCAGTTGCGTATGGGCCTGCATAAAGGCTCCCCTGGGGAGTTCACTTGTACCCAAAGCCTTCCTTTGGGGGCACTTTTGGATGGTCGAATGGGGCTTGTAGCATGTTTTCTGGGGCCCGATTTTTCAGTCGTCTGCCATGCGGGCCAGGGCTATATTTAGGGTTGCTGTGAAAGAGCGAATACGGAGGGTCCAGTTGCATGTGGGGCTGCATAAAGGCTCCCCTGGGGAGTTCACTTGTACCCAAAGCCTTCCTTTGGGGGCACTTCTGGATGGGCGAAAGGGGCTTGAAACGCTTTTTCTGTGGCCCGAGTTTTCAGTCTTCTGCCATGCTGGCTAGTGTTATATTTAGGGTTGCTGTAAAGAGCGAACACGGAGGGTCCAGTTCCATGTGGGGCTGCGTAAAGGCTCCCCTGGGGAGTTCAGATGTACCCAAAGCCTTCCTTTGGGGGCACTTTTGGATGGGCGAATGGGGTCGTAACACATTTTCTGTGGCCCGAGCTTTCAGTCGACTGCCAGGCGGGCCAGGGCTATATTTAGGGTTGCTGTGAAAGAGCGAATACGGAGGGTCCAGATGCATGTGGGGATGCGTTAAGGCTCCCCTGGGGAGTCCAGTTGTACCCCAAGCTTTCCTTTGGGGGCACTTTGGGATGGTCCAAGGGGAATCGCAATGCGTTATCTGAGGCCCGTTTTTCAGTCTTCTCCCATTGCGCCGAGGGATATATTTAGGCTTGCGGTGAAAGAGTGAACGCGGAGGGTCCAGTTGCATGTGGGGCTGCATAAAGGCTCCCCTGGGGAGTTCAGTTGTACCCAAAGCCTTCCTCTGGGGGCACTTTTGGATGGGCGAATTAGGCTTTTAATGCATTTTCTTGGGCCCGAGTTTTCAGTCGACTGCCAGGCGGGCCAGGGCTATATTTAGGGTTGCTGTGAAAGAGTGAACCCGGAGGGTCCAGTTGCATGTGGGGCTGCATAAATGCTCCCCTGGGGAGTTCAGTTGTACCCAAAGCCTTCCTTTGGGAGCACTTCTGGATGGGTGAATGGGGCTTGAAACGCATTTTATGGAGTCCAGGTTTTCAGTCTTCTGCCATGGTGGCTAGGGGTATATTTAGGGTTGCTCGTAAACAGTGAACCCGGAGGGTCCAGTTGCATGTGGGGCTGCATAAAGGCTCCCCTGGGGAGTTCAGTTGTACCCAAAGCCTTCCTCTGGGGGCACTTTTGGATGGGCGAATAAGGTTTTTAACGCATTTTCTGGGGCCCGAGTTTTCAGTCGACTGCCAGGCGGGCCAGGGCTATATTTAGGGTTGCTGTGAAAGAGTGAACCCGGAGGGTCCAGTTGCATGTGGGGCTGCATAAAGGCTCCCCTGGGGAGTTCACTTGTACCCAAAGCCTTCCTCTGGGGGTACTTTTGGATGGGTGAATGGGGCTTTTAACGCATTTTCTGGAGCCCGAGTTTTCAGTCTTCTGCCATGGTGGCTAGGGGTATATATAGGGTTGATCATAAACAGTGAACAAGGAGGGTCCAGTTGCATGTGGGGCTGCATAAAGGCTCCCCTGGGGAGTTCAGTTGTACCCAAAGCCTTCCTCTGGGGGCACTTTTGGATGGGCGAATTAGGCTTTTAACGCATTTTCTGGGGCCCGAGTTTTCAGTCGACTGCCAGGCTGGCCAGGGCTATATTTAGGGTTGCTGTGAAAGAGTGAACCCGGAGGGTCCAGTTGCATGTGGGGCTGCATAAAGGCTCCCCTGGGGAGTTCACTTGTACCCAAAGCCTTCCTCTGGGGGCACATTTGGATGGGCGAATTAGGCTTTTAACGCATTTTCTGGGGCCCGAGTTTTCAGTCGACTGCCAGGCGGGCCAGGGCTATATTTAGGGTTGCTGTGAAAGAGTGAACCCGGAGGGTCCAGTTGCATGTGGGGCTGCATAAAGGCTCCCCTGGGGAGTTCAGTTGTACCCAAAGCCTTCCTTTGGGGGCACTTCTGGATGGGTGAACGGGGCTTGAATTGCATTTTCTGGAGCCCGAGTTTTCAGTCTTCTGCCATGGTGGCTAGGGGTATATTTAGGGTTGCTCGTAAACAGTGAACAAGGAGGGTCCAGATGCATGTGGGGCTGCGTAAAGGCTCCCCTGGGGAGTTCAGTTGTACCCAAAGCCTTCCTCTGGGGGCACTTCTGGATGGGCGAATTAGGCTTTTAACGCATTTTCTGGGGCCCGAGTTTTCAGTCGACTGCCAGGCGGGCCAGGGCTATATTTAGGGTTGCTGTGAAAGAGTGAACCCGGAGGGTCCAGTTGAATGTGGGGCTGCGTAAAGGCTCCCCTGGGGAGTTCAGTTGTACCCAAAGCCTTCCATTGGGGGCACTTCTGGATGGGTGAATGGGGCTTGAAACGCTTTTTCTGTGGCCCGAGTTTTCTGTTTTCTGCCATGCTGGCTAGGGGTATCTTTAGGGTTGCTTGTAAACAGCGAACACGGGGGGTCCAGTTGCGTATGGGCCTGCATAAAGGTTCCCCTGGGGAGTTCAGTTGTACCCAAAGCCTTCGTTTGGGGGCACTTTTGGATGGTCGAATGGGGCTTGTAGCACGTTTTCTGGGGCCCGATTTTTCAGTCGTCTGCCATGCGGGCCAGGGTTATATTTAGGGTTGCTGTGAAAGAGCGAATACGGAGGGTCCAGTTGCATGTGGGGCTGCATAAAGGCTCCCCTGGGGAGTTCACTTGTACCCAAAGCCTTCCTTTGGGGGCACTTTTGGATGGGCGAAAGGGGCTTGAAACGCTTTTTCTGTGGCCCTAGTTTTTAGTCTTCTGCCATGCTGGCTAGGGTTATATTTAGGGTTGCTGTAAAGAGCGAACACGGAGGGTCCAGTTCCATGTGGGGCTGCGTAAAGGCTCCCCTGGGGAGTTCAGATGTACCCAAAGCCTTCCTTTGGGGGCACTTTTGGATGGGCGAATGGGGCTCGTAACACATTTTCTGTGGCCCGAGCTTTCAGTCGACTGCCAGGCGTGCTAGGGCTATATTTAGGCTTGCGGTGAAAGAGTGAACCCGGAGGGTCCAGTTGCATGTGGGGCTGCATAAAGGCTCCCCTGGGGAGTTCAGTTGTACCCAAAGCCTTCCTTTGGGGGCACTTCTGGATGGGTGAATGGGGCTTGAAACGCATTTTCTGGAGCCCGAGTTTTCAGTCTTCTGCCATGGTGGCTAGGGGTATATTTAGGGTTGCTCGTAAACAGTGAACAAGGAGGGTCCAGTTGCATGTGGGGCTGCGTAAAGGCTCCCCTGGGGAGTTCAGTTGTACCCAAAGCCTTCCTCTGGGGGCACTTTTGGATGGGCAAATTAGGCTTTTAATGCATTTTCTGGGGCCCGAGTTTTCAGTCGACTGCCAGGCGGGCCAGGGCTATATTTAGGGTTGCTGTGAAAGAGCGAATACGGAGGGTCCAGTTGCATGTGGGGCTGCGTTAAGGCTCCCCTGGGGAGTCCAGTTGTACCCAAAGCCTTCCTTTGGGGGCACTTTTGGATGGTCCAAGAGGAATCGCAATGCGTTTTCTGAGGCCCGCTTTTTCAGTCTTCTCCCATTGCGCCGAGGGCTATATTTAGGCTTGCGGTGAAAGAGTGAACGCGGAGGGTCCAGTTGCATGTGGGGCTGCATAAAGGCTCCCCTGGGGAGTTCAGTTGTACCCAAAGCCTTCCTCTGGGGGCACTTTTTGAAGGGCGAATTAGGCTTTTAACGCATTTTCTGGGGCCCGAGTTTTCAGTCGACTGCCAGGCGGGCCAGGGCTATATTTAGGGTTGCTGTGAAAGAGTGAACCCGGAGGGTCCAGTTGCATGTGGGGCTGCATAAAGGCTCCCCTGGGGAGTTCACTTGTACCCAAAGCCTTCCTTTGGGGGCACTTTTGGATGGGTGAATGGGGCTTGAAACGCATTTTCTGGAGCCCGAGTTCTCAGTCTTCTGCCATGGTGGCTAGGGGTATATATAGGGTTGCTCATAAACAGTGAACAAGGAGAGTCCAGTTGCATGTGGGGCTGCATAAAGGCTCCCCTGGGGAGTTCAGTTGTACCCAAAGCATTCGTATGGGGGCACTTTTGGATGGGGGAATTAGGATTTTAACGCATTTTCTGGGGCCCGAGTTTTCAGTCGACTGCCAGGCGGGCCAGGGCTATATTTAGGGTTGCTGTGAAAGAGTGAACCCGGAGGGTCCAGTTGCATGTGGGGCTGCATAAAGGCTCCCCTGGGGAGTTCAGTTGTACCCAAAGCCTTCTTCTGGGGGCACTTCTGGATGGGCGAATTAGGCTTTTAACGCATTTTCTGGGGCCCGAGTTTTCAGTCGACTGCCAGGCGGGCCAGGGATATATTTAGGGTTGCTGTGGAAGAGTGAACCCGGACGGTCCAGTTGCATGTGGGGCTGCATAAAGGCTCCCCTGGGGAGTTCAGTTGTACCCAAAGCCTTCCTTTGGGGGCACTTCTGGATGGGTGAATGGGGCTTGAAACGCATTTTCTGGAGCCCGAGTTTTCAGTCTTCTGCCATGTTGGCTAGGGGTATATTTAGGGTTGCTCTTTAACAGTGAACAAGGAGGGTCCAGTTGCATGTGGGGCTGCGTAAAGGTTCCCCTGGGGAGTTCACTTGTACCCAAAGCCTTCCTCTGGGGGCCGTTTTGGATGGGCAAATTAGGCTTTTAATGCATTTTCTGGGGCCCGAGTTTTCAGTCGAATACCAGGCGGGCCAGGGCTATATTTAGGGTTGCTGTGAAAGAGCGAATACGGAGGGTCCAGTTGCATGTGGGGATGCGTTAAGGCTCCCCTGGGGAGTCCAGTTGTACCCAAAGCCTTCCTTTGGGGGCTCTTTTGGATCGTCCAAGGGGAATCGCAATGCGTTTTCTGAGGCCCGCTTTTTCAGTCTTCTCCCATTGCGCCGAGGGCTATATTTAGGCTTGCGGGGAAAGAGTGAACGCGGAGGGTCCAGTTGCATGTGGGGCTGCATAAAGGCTCCCCTGGGGAGTTCAGTTGTACCAAAAGCCTTCCTTTGGGGGCACTTCTGGATGGGTGAATGGGGCTTGAAACGCATTTTCTGGGGCCCGAGTTTCAGTCTTCTGCCATGGTGGCTAGGGGTATATATAGGGTTGCTCATAAACAGTGAACAAAGAGGGTCCAGTTGCATGTGGGGCTGCGTAAAGGCTCCCCTGGGGAGTTCACTTGTACCCAAAGCCTTCCTCTGGGGGCACTTTTGGATGGGCGAATTAGGCTTTTAACGCATTTTCTGGGGCCCGAGTTTTCAGTCGACTGCCAGGCGGGCCAGGGATATATTTAGGGTTGCTGTGAAAGAGTAAACCCGGAGGGTCCAGTTGCATGTGGGGCTGCATAAAGGTTCCCCTGGGGAGTTCAGTTGTACCCAAAGCCTTCGTTTGGGGGCACTTTTGGATGGTCGAATGGGGCTTGTAGCACGTTTTCTGGGGCCCGATTTTTCAGTCGTCTGCCATGCGGGCCAGGGTTTTATTTAGTGTTGCTGTGAAAGAGCGAATACGGAGGGTCCAGTTGCATGTGAGGCTGCATAAAGGCTCCCCTGGGGAGTTCAGTTGTACCCAAAGCCTTCCATTGGGGGCACTTCTGGATGGGCGAAAGGGGCTTGAAACGCTTTTTCTGTGGCCCGAGTTTTCAGTCTTCTGCCATGCTAGCTAGGGTTATATTTAGGATTGCTGTAAAGAGCGAACACGGAGGGTCCAGTTGCATGTGGGGCTGCGTAAAGGCTCCCCTGGGGAGTTCAGATGTACCCAAAGCCTTCCTTTGGGGGCACTTTTGGATGGGCGAATGGGGCTCGTAACACATTTTCTGTGGCCCGAGCTTTCAGTCGACTGCCAGGCGTGCTAGGGCTATATTTAGGCTTGCGGTGAAACAGTGAACCCGGAGGGTCCAGTTGCATGTGGGGCTGCATAAAGGCTCCCCTGGGGAGTTCACTTGTACCCAAAGCCTTCCTTTGTGGGCACTTCTGCATGGGTGAATGGGGCTTGAAACGCATTTTCTGGAGTCCGAGTTTTCAGTCTTCTGCCATGGTGGCTAGGGGTATATTTAGGGTTGCTCGTAAACAGTGAACAAGGAGGGTCCAGTTGCATGTGGGGCTGCATAAAGGCTCCCCTGGGGAGTTCAGTTGTACCCAAAGCCTTCCTCTGGGGGCACTTCTGGATGGGCGAATTAGGCTTTTAACGCATTTTCTGGGGCCCGAGTTTTCAGTCGACTGCCAGGCGGGCCAGGGCTATATTTTGGGTTGCTGTGAAAGAGTGAACCCGGAGGGTCCAGTTGCATGTGGGGCTGCATAAAGGCTCCCCTGGGGAGTTCACTTGTACCCAAAGCCTTCCTCTGGGGGCACTTTTGGATGGGTGAATGGGGCTTGAAACGCATTATCTGGGGCCCGAGTTTTCAGTCTTCTGCCATGGTGGCTAGGGGTATATATAGGGTTGCTCATAAACAGTGAACAAGGAGGGTCCAGTTGCATGTGGGGCTGCGTAAAGGCTCCCCTGGGGAGTTCAGTTGTACCCAAAGCCTTCCTCTGGGGGCACTTTTGGATGGGCGAATTAGGCTTTTAACGCATTTTCTGGGGCCCGAGTTTTCAGTCGACTGCCAGGCGGGCCAGGGCTATATTTAGGGTTGCTGTGAAAGAGTGAACCCGGAGGGTCCAGTTGCATGTGGGACTGCATAAAGGCTCCCCTGGGGAGTTCAGTTGTACCCAAAGCCTTCCTCTGGGGGCACTTTTTGAAGGGCGAATTAGGCTTTTAACGCATTTTCTGGGGCCCGAGTTTTCAGTCGACTGCCAGGCGGGCCAGGGCTATATTTAGGGTTGCTGTGAAAGAGTGAACCCGGAGGGTCCAGTTGCATGTGGGGCTGCATAAAGGCTCCCCTGGGGAGTTCACTTGTACCCAAAGCCTTCCATTGGGGGCACTTCTGGATGGGTGAATGGGGCTTGAAACGATTTTTCTGTGGCCCGAGTTTTCTGTTTTCTGCCATGCTGGCTAGGGGTATCTTTATGGTTGCTTGTAAACAGCGAACACGGGGGGTCCAGTTGCGTATGGGCCTGCATAAAGGTTCCCCTGGGGAGTTCACTTGTACCCAAAGCCTTCGTTTGGGGGCACTTTTGGATGGTCGAATGGGGCTTGTAGCACGTTTTCTGGGGCCCGATTTTTCAGAAGTCTGCCATGCGGGCCAGGGTTATATTTAGCGTTGCTCTGAAAGAGTGAACCCGGAGGGTCCAGTTGCATGTGGGGCTGCATAAAGGCTCCCCTGGGGAGTTCAGTTGTACCCAAAGCCTTCCTTTGGGGGCACTTCTGGATGGGTGAATGGGGCTTGAAATGCATTTTCTGGAGCCCGAGTTTTCAGTCTTCTGCCATGGTGGCTGGGGTATATTTAGGGTTGCTCGTAAACAGTGAACAAGGAGGGTCCAGTTGCATGTGGGGCTGCGTAAAGGCTCCCCTGGGGAGTTCAGTTGTACCCAAAGCCTTCCTCTGGGGGCACTTTTGGATGGGCAAATTAGGCTTTTAATGCATTTTCTGGGGCCCGAGTTTTCAGTCGACTGCTAGGCGGGCCAGGGCTATATTTAGGGTTGCTGTGAAAGAGCGAATATGGAGGGTCCAGTTGCATGTGGGGATGCGTTAAGGCTCCCCTGGGGAGTCCAGTTGTACCCAAAGCCTTCCTTTGGGGGCACTTTTGGATGGTCCAAGGGGAATCGCAATGCGTTTTCTGAGGCCCGCTTTTTCAGTCTTCTCCCATTGCGCCGAGGACTATATTTAGGCTTGCGGTGAAAGAGTGAACGCGGAGGGTCCAGTTGCATGTGGGGCTGCATAAAGGCTCCCCTGGGGAGTTCAGTTGTACCCAAAGCCTTCCTCTGGGGTCACTTCTGGATGGGCGAATTAGGCTTTTAACGCATTTTCTGGGGCCAGAATTTTCATTCGACTGCCAGGCGGGCCAGGGCTATATTTAGGGTTGCTGTGAAAGAGTGAACTCGGAGGGTCCAGTTGCATGTGGGGCTGCATAAAGGCTCCCCTGGGGAGTTCACTTGTACCCAAAGCCTTCCATTGGGGGCACTTCTGGATGGGTGAATGGGGCTTGAAACGCTTTTTCTGTGGCCCGAGTTTTCTGTTTTCTGCCATGCTGGCTAGTGTTATATTTAGGGTTGCTTGTAAACAGCGAACACGGGGGGTCCAGTTGCGTATGGGCCTGCATAAAGGCTCCCCTGGGGAGTTCAGTTGTACCCAAAGCCTTCGTCTGGGGGCACTTTTGGATGGGCGAATTAGGCTTTTAACGCATTTTCTGGGGCCCGAGTTTTCAGTCGACTGCCAGGCGGGCCAGGGCTATATTTAGGGTTGCTGTGAAAGAGTGAACCTGGAGGGTCCAGTTGCATGTGGGGCTGCATAAAGGCTCCCCTGGGGAGTTCACTTGTACCCAAAGCCTTCCTCTGGGGGCACTTTTGGATGGGCGAATTAGGCTTTTAACGCATTTTCTGGGGCCCGAGTTTTCAGTCGACTGGCAGGCGGGCCAGGGCTATATTTAGGGTTGCTGTGAAAGAGTGAACCCGGAGGGTCCAGTTGCATGTGGGGCTGCATAAAGGCTCCCCTGGGGAGTTCACTTGTACCCAAAGCCTTCCTTTGGGGGCAATTCTGGATGGGTGAATGTGGCTTGAAACGCTTTTTCTGTGGCCCGAGTTTTCAGTTTTCTGCCATGCTGGCTAGTGTTATATTTAGGGTTGCTTGTAAACAGCGAACACGGGGGGTCCAGTTGCGTATGGGCCTGCTTAAAGGCTCCCCTGGGGAGTTCAGTTGTACCCAAAGCCTTCGTTTGGGGACACTTCTGGATGGGTGAATGGGGCTTGAAACGCATTTTCTGGAGCCCGAGTTTCAGTCTTCTGCCATGGTGGCTAGGGGTATATATAGGGTTGCTCATAAACAGTGAACAAGGAGGGTCCAGTTGCATGTGGGGCTGCATAAAGGCTCCCCTGGGGAGTTCACTTGTACCCAAAGCCTTCCTCTGGGGGCACTTTTGGATGGGTGAATGGGGCTTGAAACGCATTATCTGGGGCCCGAGTTTTCAGTCTTCTGCCATGGTGGCTAGGGGTATATATAGGGTTGCTCATAAACAGTGAACAAGGAGGGTCCAGTTGCATGTGGGGCTGCGTAAAGGCTCCCCTGGGGAGTTCAGTTGTACCCAAAGCCTTCCTCTGGGGGCACTTTTGGATGGGCGAATTAGGCTTTTAACGCATTTTCTGGGGCCCGAGTTTTCAGTCGACTGCCAGGCGGGCCAGGGCTATATTTAGGGTTGCTGTGAAAGAGTGAACCCGGAGGGTCCAGTTGCATGTGGGGCTGCATAAAGGCTCCCCTGGGGAGTTCACTTGTACCCAAAGCCTTCCATTGGGGGCACTTCTGGATGGGTGAATGGGGCTTGAAACGATTTTTCTGTGGCCCGAGTTTTCTGTTTTCTGCCATGCTGGCTAGGGGTATCTTTATGGTTGCTTGTAAACAGCGAACACGGGGGGTCCAGTTGCGTATGGGCCTGCATAAAGGTTCCCCTGGGGAGTTCACTTGTACCCAAAGCCTTCGTTTGGGGGCACTTTTGGATGGTCGAATGGGGCTTGTAGCACGTTTTCTGGGGCCCGATTTTTCAGAAGTCTGCCATGCGGGCCAGGGTTATATTTAGCGTTGCTCTGAAAGAGTGAACCCGGAGGGTCCAGTTGCATGTGGGGCTGCATAAAGGCTCCCCTGGGGAGTTCAGTTGTACCCAAAGCCTTCCTTTGGGGGCACTTCTGGATGGGTGAATGGGGCTTGAAATGCATTTTCTGGAGCCCGAGTTTTCAGTCTTCTGCCATGGTGGCTGGGGTATATTTAGGGTTGCTCGTAAACAGTGAACAAGGAGGGTCCAGTTGCATGTGGGGCTGCGTAAAGGCTCCCCTGGGGAGTTCAGTTGTACCCAAAGCCTTCCTCTGGGGGCACTTTTGGATGGGCAAATTAGGCTTTTAATGCATTTTCTGGGGCCCGAGTTTTCAGTCGACTGCTAGGCGGGCCAGGGCTATATTTAGGGTTGCTGTGAAAGAGCGAATATGGAGGGTCCAGTTGCATGTGGGGATGCGTTAAGGCTCCCCTGGGGAGTCCAGTTGTACCCAAAGCCTTCCTTTGGGGGCACTTTTGGATGGTCCAAGGGGAATCGCAATGCGTTTTCTGAGGCCCGCTTTTTCAGTCTTCTCCCATTGCGCCGAGGAATATATTTAGGCTTGCGGTGAAAGAGTGAACGCGGAGGGTCCAGTTGCATGTGGGGCTGCATAAAGGCTCCCCTGGGGAGTTCAGTTGTACCCAAAGCCTTCCTCTGGGGTCACTTCTGGATGGGCGAATTAGGCTTTTAACGCATTTTCTGGGGCCAGAATTTTCATTCGACTGCCAGGCGGGCCAGGGCTATATTTAGGGTTGCTGTGAAAGAGTGAACTCGGAGGGTCCAGTTGCATGTGGGGCTGCATAAAGGCTCCCCTGGGGAGTTCACTTGTACCCAAAGCCTTCCTCTGGGGGCACTTTTTGAAGGGCGAATTAGGCTTTTAACGCATTTTCTGGGGCCCGAGTTTTCAGTCGACTGCCAGGCGGGCCAGGGCTATATTTAGGGTTGCTGTGAAAGAGTGAACCCGGAGGGTCCAGTTGCATGTGGGGCTGCATAAAGGCTCCCCTGGGGAGTTCACTTGTACCCAAAGCCTTCCATTGGGGGCACTTCTGGATGGGTGAATGGGGCTTGAAACGATTTTTCTGTGGCCCGAGTTTTCTGTTTTCTGCCATGCTGGCTAGGGGTATCTTTATGGTTGCTTGTAAACAGCGAACACGGGGGGTCCAGTTGCGTATGGGCCTGCTTAAAGGCTCCCCTGGGGAGTTCAGTTGTACCCAAAGCCTTCGTTTGGGGACACTTCTGGATGGGTGAATGGGGCTTGAAACGCATTTTCTGGAGCCCGAGTTTCAGTCTTCTGCCATGGTGGCTAGGGGTATATATAGGGTTGCTGATAAACAGTGAACAAGGAGGGTCCAGTTGCATGTGGGGCTGCATAAAGGCTCCCCTGGGGAGTTCAGTTGTACCCAAAGCCTTCCTTTGGGGGCAATTCTGGATGGGTGAATGGGGCTTGCAACGCATTTTCTGGAGCCCGAGTTTCCGTCTTCTGCCATGGTGGCTAGGGGTATATATAGGGTTGCTCATAAACAGTGAACAAGGAGGGTCCAGTTGCATGTGGGGCTGCATAAAGGCTCCCCTGGGGAGTTCACTTGTACCCAAAGCCTTCCTCTGGGGGCACTTTTGGATGGGCGAATTAGGCTTTTAACGCATTTTCTGGGGCCCGAGTTTTCAGTCGACTGCCAGGCGGGCCAGGGCTATATTTAGGGTTGCTGTGAAAGAGTAAACCCGGAGGGTCCAGTTGCATGTGGGGCTGCATAAAGGTTCCCCTGGGGAGTTCAGTTGTACCCAAAGCCTTCGTTTGGGGGCACTTTTGGATGGTCGAATGGGGCTTGTAGCACGTTTTCTGGGGCCCGATTTTTCAGTCGTCTGCCATGCGGGCCAGGGTTATATTTAGGGTTGCTGTGAAAGAGCGAATACGGAGGGTCCAGTTGCATGTGAGGCTGCATAAAGGCTCCCCTGGGGAGTTCAGTTGTACCCAAAGCCTTCCATTGGGGGCACTTCTGGATGGGCGAAAGGGGCTTGAAACGCTTTTTCTGTGGCCCGAGTTTTCAGTCTTCTGCCATGCTGGCTAGGGTTATATTTAGGATTGCTGTAAAGAGCGAACACGGAGGGTCCAGTTGCATGTGGGGCTGCGTAAAGGCTCCTCTGGGGAGTTCAGATGTACCCAAAGCCTTCCTTTGGGGGCACTTTTGGATGGGCGAATGGGGCTCGTAACACATTTTCTGTGGCCCGAGCTTTCAGTCGACTGCCAGGCGTGCTAGGGCTATATTTAGGCTTGCGGTGAAAGAGTGAACCCGGAGGGTCCAGTTGCATGTGGGGCTGCGTTAAGGCTCCCCTGGGGAGTCCAGTTGTACCCAAAGCCTTCCTCTGGGGGCACTTTGGGATGGTCCAAGGGGAATCGCAATGCGTTATCTGAGGCCCGCTTTTTCAGTCTTCTCCCATTGCGCCGAGGGATATATTTAGGCTTGCGGTGAAAGAGTGAACTTGGAGGGTCCAGTTGCATGTGGGGCTGCATAAAGGCTCCCCTGGGGAGTTCAGTTGTACCCAAAGCCTTCCTCTGGGGGCACTTTTGGATGGGCGAATTAGGCTTTTAACGCATTTTCTGGGGCCCGAGTTTTCAGTCGACTGCCAGGCGGGCCAGGGCTATATTTAGGGTTGCTCTGAAAGAGTGAACCCGGAGGGTCCAGTTGCATGTGGGGCTGCATAAAGGCTCCCCTGGGGAGTTCACTTGTACCCAAAGCCTTCCTTTGGGGGCACTTCTGGATGTGTGAATGGGGCTTGAAACGCTTTTTCTGTGGCCCGAGTTTTCTGTTTTCTGCCATGCTGGCTAGTGTTATATTTAGGGTTGCTTGTAAACAGCGAACACGGGGGGTCCAGTTGCGTATGGGCCTGCATAAAGGTTCCCCTGGGGAGTTCACTTGTACCCAAAGCCTTCGTTTGGGGGCACTTTTGGATGGTCGAATGGGGCTTGTAGCACGTTTTCTGGGGCCCGATTTTTCAGTCGTCTGCCATGCGGGCCAGGGTTATATTTAGGGTAGCTGTGAAAGAGCGAATAAGGAGGGTCCAGTTGCATGTGGGGCTGCATAAAGGCTCCCCTGGGGAGTTCACTTGTACCCAAAGCCTTCCTTTGGGGGCACTTCTGGATGGGCGAAAGGGGCTTGAAACGCTTTTTCTGTGGCCCGAGTTTTCAGACTTCTGCCATGCTGGCTAGGGTTATATTTAGGGTTGCTGTAAAGAGCGAACACGGAGGGTCCAGTTGCATGTGGGGCTGCGTAAAGGCTCCCCTGGGGAGTTCAGATGTACCCAAAGCCTTCCTCTGGGGGCACTTTTGGATGGGCGAATGGGGCTCGTAACACATTTTCTGTGGCCCGAGCTTTCAGTCGACTGCCAGGCGTGCTAGGGCTATATTTAGGCTTGCGGTGAAAGAGTGAACCCGGAGGGTCCAGTTGCATGTGGGGCTGCATAAAGGCTCCCCTGGGGAGTTCACTTGTACCCAAAGCCTTCCTTTGGGGGCACTTCTGGATGGGTGAATGGGGCTTGAAACGCATTTTCTGTGGCCCGAGTTTTCAGTCTTCTGCCATGGTGGCTAGGGGTATATTTAGGGTTGCTCGTAAACAGTGAACAAGGAGGGTCCAGTTGCATGTGGGGCTGCATAAAGGCTCCCCTGGGGTGTCCAGTTGTACCCAAAGCCTTCCTTTGGGGGCACTTTTGGATGGTCCAAGGGGAATCGCAATGCGTTATCTGAGGCCCGCTTTTTCAGTCTTCTCCCATTGCGCCGAGGGCTATATTTAGGCTTGCTGTGAAAGAGTGAACCCGGAGGGTCCAGTTGCATGTGGGGCTGCATAAAGGCTCCCCTGGGGAGTTCACTTGTACCCAAAGCCTTCCTTTGGGGGCACTTCTGGATGGGTGAATGGGGCTTGAAACGCATTTCCTTGAGCCCGAGTTTTCAGTCTTCTGCCATGGTGGCTAGGGGTATATTTAGGGTTGCTCGTAAACAGTGAACAAGGAGGGTCCAGTTGCATGTGGGGCTGCATAAAGGCTCCCCTGGGGAGTTCAGTTGTACCCAAAGCCTTCCTCTGGGGGCACTTCTGGATGGGCAAATTAGGCTTTTAACGCATTTTCTGGGGCCCGAGTTTTCAGTCGACTGCCAGGCGGGCCAGGGCTATATTTAGGGTTGCTGTGAAAGAGTGAACCCGGAGGGTCCAGTTGCATGTGGGGCTGCATAAAGGCTCCCCTGGGGAGTTCAGTTGTACCCAAAGCCTTCCTTTGGGGGCACATTTGGATGGGCGAATTAGGCTTTTAACGCATTTTCTGTGGCCCGAGTTTTCAGTCGACTGCCAGGCGGGCCAGGGATATATTTAGGGTTGCTGTGAAAGAGTGAACCCGGAGGGTCCAGTTGCATGTGGGGCTGCATAAAGGCTCCCCTGGGGAGTTCAGTTGTACCCAAAGCCTTCCTTTGGGGGCACTTCTGGATGGGTGAATGGGGCTTGAAACGCTTTTTCTGTGGCCCGAGTTTTCAGTTTTCTGCCATGCTGGCTAGTGTTATATTTAGGGTTGCTTGTAAACAGCGAACACGGGGGGTCCAGTTGCGTATGGGCCTGCATAAAGGTTCCCCTGGGGAGTTCACTTGTACCCAAAGCCTTCGTTTGGGGGCACTTTTGGATGGTCGAATGGGGCTTGTAGCACGTTTTCTGGGGCCCGATTTTTCAGTCGTCTGCCATGCGGGCCAGGGTTATATTTAGGGTAGCTGTGAAAGAGCGAATAAGGAGGGTCCAGTTGCATGTGGGGCTGCATAAAGGCTCCCCTGGGGAGTTCACTTGTACCCAAAGCCTTCCTTTGGGGGCACTTCTGGATGGGCGAAAGGGGCTTGAAACGCTTTTTCTGTGGCCCGAGTTTTCAGACTTCTGCCATGCTGGCTAGGGTTATATTTAGGGTTGCTGTAAAGAGCGAACACGGAGGGTCCAGTTGCATGTGGGGCTGCGTAAAGGCTCCCCTGGGGAGTTCAGATGTACCCAAAGCCTTCCTCTGGGGGCACTTTTGGATGGGCGAATGGGGCTCGTAACACATTTTCTGTGGCCCGAGCTTTCAGTCGACTGCCAGGCGTGCTAGGGCTATATTTAGGCTTGCGGTGAAAGAGTGAACCCGGAGGGTCCAGTTGCATGTGGGGCTGCATAAAGGCTCCCCTGGGGAGTTCACTTGTACCCAAAGCCTTCCTTTGGGGGCACTTCTGGATGGGTGAATGGGGCTTGAAACGCATTTTCTGTGGCCCGAGTTTTCAGTCTTCTGCCATGGTGGCTAGGGGTATATTTAGGGTTGCTCGTAAACAGTGAACAAGGAGGGTCCAGTTGCATGTGGGGCTGCATAAAGGCTCCCCTGGGGTGTCCAGTTGTACCCAAAGCCTTCCTTTGGGGGCACTTTTGGATGGTCCAAGGGGAATCGCAATGCGTTATCTGAGGCCCGCTTTTTCAGTCTTCTCCCATTGCGCCGAGGGCTATATTTAGGCTTGCTGTGAAAGAGTGAACCCGGAGGGTCCAGTTGCATGTGGGGCTGCATAAAGGCTCCCCTGGGGAGTTCACTTGTACCCAAAGCCTTCCTTTGGGGGCACTTCTGGATGGGTGAATGGGGCTTGAAACGCATTTCCTTGAGCCCGAGTTTTCAGTCTTCTGCCATGGTGGCTAGGGGTATATTTAGGGTTGCTCGTAAACAGTGAACAAGGAGGGTCCAGTTGCATGTGGGGCTGCATAAAGGCTCCCCTGGGGAGTTCAGTTGTACCCAAAGCCTTCCTCTGGGGGCACTTCTGGATGGGCAAATTAGGCTTTTAACGCATTTTCTGGGGCCCGAGTTTTCAGTCGACTGCCAGGCGGGCCAGGGCTATATTTAGGGTTGCTGTGAAAGAGTGAACCCGGAGGGTCCAGTTGCATGTGGGGCTGCATAAAGGCTCCCCTGGGGAGTTCAGTTGTACCCAAAGCCTTCCTCTGGGGGCACTTTTGGATGGGCGAATTAGGCTTTTAACGCATTTTCTGGGGCCCGAGTTTTCAGTCGACTGCCAGGCGGGCCAGGGCTATATTTAGGGTTGCTCTGAAAGAGTGAACCCGGAGGGTCCAGTTGCATGTGGGGCTGCATAAATGCTCCCCTGGGGAGTTAAGTTGTACCCAAAGCCTTCCTTTGGGGGCACTTCTGGATGGGTGAATGGGGCTTGAAACGCTTTTTCTGTGGCCCGAGTTTTCAGTTTTCTGCCATGCTGGCTAGTGTTATATTTAGGGTTGCTTGTAAACAGCGAACACGGGGGGTCCAGTTGCGTATGGGCCTGCATGAAGGCTCCCCTGGGGAGTTCAGTTGTACCCAAAGCCTTCGTTTGGGGACACTTTTGGATGGTCGAATGGGGCTTGTAGCACGTTTTCTGTGGCCCGATTTTTCAGTCGTCTGCCATGTGGGCCAGGGTTATATTTAGGGTTGCTGTGAAAGAGCGAATACGGAGGGTCCAGTTGCATGTGGGGCTGCATAAAGGCTCCCCTGGGGAGTTCAGATGTACCCAAAGTCTTCCTTTGGGGGCACTTCTGGATGGGCGAAAGGGGCTTGAAACGCTTTTTCTGTGGCCCGAGTTTTCAGTCTTCTGCCATGCTGGCTAGGGTTATATTTAGGGTTGCTGTAAAGAGCGAACACGGAGGGTCCAGTTGCATGTGGGGCTGCGTAAAGGCTCCCCTGGGGAGTTCAGATGTACCCAAAGCCTTCCTCTGGGGGCACTTTTGGATGGGCGAATGGGGCTCGTAACACATTTTCTGTGGCCCGAGCTTTCAGTCGACTGCCAGGCGTGCTAGGGCTATATTTAGGCTTGCGGTGAAAGAGTGAACCCGGAGGGTCCAGTTGCATGTGGGGCTGCATAAAGGCTCCCCTGGGGAGTTCACTTGTACCCAAAGCCTTCCTTTGGGGGCACTTCTGGATGGGTGAATGGGGCTTGAAACGCATTTTCTGTGGCCCGAGTTTTCAGTCTTCTGCCATGGTGGCTAGGGGTATATTTAGGGTTGCTCGTAAACAGTGAACAAGGAGGGTCCAGTTGCATGTGGGGCTGCATAAAGGCTCCCCTGGGGTGTCCAGTTGTACCCAAAGCCTTCCTTTGGGGGCACTTTTGGATGGTCCAAGGGGAATCGCAATGCGTTATCTGAGGCCCGCTTTTTCAGTCTTCTCCCATTGCGCCGAGGGCTATATTTAGGCTTGCTGTGAAAGAGTGAACCCGGAGGGTCCAGTTGCATGTGGGGCTGCATAAAGGCTCCCCTGGGGAGTTCACTTGTACCCAAAGCCTTCCTTTGGGGGCACTTCTGGATGGGTGAATGGGGCTTGAAACGCATTTCCTTGAGCCCGAGTTTTCAGTCTTCTGCCATGGTGGCTAGGGGTATATTTAGGGTTGCTCGTAAACAGTGAACAAGGAGGGTCCAGTTGCATGTGGGGCTGCATAAAGGCTCCCCTGGGGAGTTCAGTTGTACCCAAAGCCTTCCTCTGGGGGCACTTCTGGATGGGCAAATTAGGCTTTTAACGCATTTTCTGGGGCCCGAGTTTTCAGTCGACTGCCAGGCGGGCCAGGGCTATATTTAGGGTTGCTGTGAAAGAGTGAACCCGGAGGGTCCAGTTGCATGTGGGGCTGCATAAAGGCTCCCCTGGGGAGTTCAGTTGTACCCAAAGCCTTCCTTTGGGGGCACATTTGGATGGGCGAATTAGGCTTTTAACGCATTTTCTGTGGCCCGAGTTTTCAGTCGACTGCCAGGCGGGCCAGGGTTATATTTAGGGTTGCTGTGAAAGAGTGAACCCGGAGGGTCCAGTTGCATGTGGGGCTGCATAAATGCTCCCCTGGGGAGTTAAGTTGTACCCAAAGCCTTCCTTTGGGGGCACTTCTGGATGGGTGAATGGGGCTTGAAACGCTTTTTCTGTGGCCCGAGTTTTCAGTTTTCTGCCATGCTGGCTAGTGTTATATTTAGGGTTGCTTGTAAACAGCGAACACGGGGGGTCCAGTTGCGTATGGGCCTGCATGAAGGCTCCCCTGGGGAGTTCAGTTGTACCCAAAGCCTTCGTTTGGGGACACTTTTGGATGGTCGAATGGGGCTTGTAGCACGTTTTCTGTGGCCCGATTTTTCAGTCGTCTGCCATGTGGGCCAGGGTTATATTTAGGGTTGCTGTGAAAGAGCGAATACGGAGGGTCCAGTTGCATGTGGGGCTGCATAAAGGCTCCCCTGGGGAGTTCAGATGTACCCAAAGTCTTCCTTTGGGGGCACTTCTGGATGGGCGAAAGGGGCTTGAAACGCTTTTTCTGTGGCCCGAGTTTTCAGTCTTCTGCCATGCTGGCTAGGGTTATATTTAGGGTTGCTGTAAAGAGCGAACACGGAGGGTCCAGTTGCATGTGGGGCTGCGTAAAGGCTCCCCTGGGGAGTTCAGATGTACCCAAAGCCTTCGTTTGGGGGCACTTTTGGATGGGCGAATGGGGCTCGTAACACATTTTCTGTGGCCCGAGCCTTCAGTCGACTGCCAGGCGGGCCAGGGCTATATTTAGGGTTGCTGTGAAAGAGCGAATACGGAGGGTCCAGTTGCATGTGGGGCTGCGTTAAGGCTCCCCTGGGGAGTCCAGTTGTACCCAAAGCCTTCCTCTGGGGGCACTTTTGGATGGTCCAAGGGGAATCGCAATGCGTTTTCTGAGGCCCGCTTTTTCAGTCTTCTCCCATTGCGCCGAGGGCTATATTTAGGCTTGCGGTGAAAGAGTGAACCCGGAGGGTCCAGTTGCATGTGGGGCTGCATAAATGCTCCCCTGGGGAGTTCACTTGTACCCAAAGCCTTCCTCTGGGGGCACTTTTGGATGGGCGAATTAGGCTTTTAACGCATTTTCTTGGGCCCGAGTTTTCAGTCGACTGCCAGGCGGGCCAGGGCTATATTTAGAGTTGCTGTGAAAGAGTGAACCCGGAGGGTCCAGTTGCATGTGGGGCTGCATAAAGGCTCCCCTGGGGAGTTCACTTGTACCCAAAGCCTTCCTCTGGGGGCACTTTTGGATGGGCGAATTAGGCTTTTAACGCATTTTCTGGGCCCGAGTTTTCAGTCGACTGCCAGGCGGGCCAGGGCTATATTTAGGGTTGCTGTGAAAGAGTGAACCCGGAGGGTCCAGTTGCATGTGGGGCTGCATAAAGGCTCCCCTGGGGAGTTCACTTGTACCCAAAGCCTTCCATTGGGGGCACTTCTGGATGGGTGAATGGGGCTTGAAACGCTTTTTCTGTGGCCCGAGTTTTCTGTTTTCTGCCATGCTGGCTAGTGTTATATTTAGGGTTGCTTGTAAACAGCGAACACGGGGGGTCCAGTTGCGTATGGGCCTGCATAAAGGCTCCCCTGGGGAGTTCACTTGTACCCAAAGCCTTCGTTTGGGGGCACTTTTGGATGGTCGAATGGGGCTTGTAGCACGTTTTCTGGGGCCCGATTTTTCAGTCGTCTGCCATGCGGGCCAGGGTTATATTTAGGGTTGCTGTGAAAGAGCGAATAAGGAGGGTCCAGTTGCATGTGGGGCTGCATAAAGGCTCCCCTGGGGAGTTCACTTGTACCCAAAGCCTTCCTTTGGGGGCACTTCTGGATGGGCGAAAGGGGCTTGACACGCTTTTTCTGTGGCCCGAGTTTTCAGACTTCTGCCATGCTGGCTAGGGTTATATTTAGGGTTGCTGTAAAGAGCGAACACGGAGGGTCCAGTGGCATGTGGGGCTGCGTAAAGGCTCCCCTGGGGAGTTCAGATGTACCCAAAGACTTCCTCTGGGGGCACTTTTGGATGGGCGAATGGGGCTCGTAACACATTTTCTGTGGCCCGAGCTTTCAGTCGACTGCCGGGCGTGCTAGGGCTATATTTAGGCTTGCGGTGAAAGAGTGAACCCGGAGGGTCCAGTTGCATGTGGGGCTGCATAAAGGCTCCCCTGGGGAGTTCACTTGTACCCAAAGCCTTCCTTTGGGGGCAATTCTGGATGGGTGAATGGGGCTTGAAACGAATTTCCTTGAACCCGAGTTTTCAGTCTTCTGCCATGGTGGCTAGGGGTATATTTAGGGTTGCTCGTAAACAGTGAACAAGGAGGGTCCAGTTGCATGTGGGGCTGCATAAAGGCTCCCCTGGGGAGTTCACTTGTACCCAAAGCCTTCCTCTGGGGGCACTTTTGGATGGGCGAATTAGGCTTTTAACGCATTTTCTGGGGCCCGAGTTTTCAGTCGACTGCCAGGCGGGCCAGGGCTATATTTAGGGTTGCTGTGAAAGAGTGAACGCGGAGGGTCCAGTTGCATGTGGGGCTGCATAAAGGCTCCCCTGGGGAGTTCACTTGTACCCAAAGCCTTCCATTGGGGGCACTTCTGGATGGGTGAATGGGGCTTGAAACGCATTTTCTGGGGCCCGAGTTTTCAGTCGACTGCCAGGCGGGCCAGGGCTATATTTAGGGTTGCTGTGAAAGAGTGAACCCGGAGGGTCCAGTTGCATGTGGGGCTGCATAAAGGCTCCCCTGGGGAGTTCAGATATACCCAAAGCCTTCCTTTGGGGGCACTTCTGGATGGGTGAATGGGGCTTGTAGCACGTTTTCTGGGGCCCGATTTTTCATTCGTCTGCTATGTGGGCCAGGGTTATATTTAGGGTTGCGGTGAAAGAGCGAATACGGAGGGTCCAGTTGCATGTGGGGCTGCATAAAGGCTCCCCTGGGGAGTTCACTTGTACCCAAAGCCTTCCTTTGGGGGCACTTCTGGATGGGCGAAAGGGGCTTGAAACGCTTTTTCTGTGGCCCGAGTTTTCAGTCTTCTGCCATGCTGGCTAGGGTTATATTTAGGGTTGCTGTAAAGAGCGAACACGGAGGGTCCAGTTGCATGTGGGGCTGCGTAAAGGCTCCCCTGGGGAGTTCAGTTGTACCCAAAGCCGTCCTCTGGGGGCACTTTTGGATGGGCGAATGGGGCTCGTAACACATTTTCTGTGGCCCGAGCCTTCAGTCGACTGCCAGGCGGGCCAGGGCTATATTTAGGGTTGCTGTGAAAGAGCGAATACGGAGGGTCCAGTTGCATGTGGGGATGCGTTAAGGCTCCCCTGGGGAGTCCAGTTGTACCCAAAGCCTTCCTCTGGGGGCACTTTTGGATGGTCCAAGGGGAATCGCAATGCGTTTTCTGAGGCCCGCTTTTTCAGTCTTCTCCCATTGCGCCGAGGGCTATATTTAGGGTTGCGGTGAAAGAGTGAACCCGGAGGGTCCAGTTGCATGTGGGGCTGCATAAAGGCTCCCCTGGGGAGTTCACTTGTACCCAAAGCCTTCCTTTGGGGGCAATTCTGGATGGGTGAATGGGGCTTGAAACGCATTTCCTTGAACCCGAGTTTTCAGTCTTCTGCCATGGTGGCTAGGGGTATATTTAGGGTTGCTCGTAAACAGTGAACAAGGAGGGTCCAGTTGCATGTGGGGCTGCATAAAGGCTCCCCTGGGGAGTTCACTTGTACCCAAAGCCTTCCTCTGGGGGCACTTTTGGATGGGCGAATTAGGCTTTTAACGCATTTTCTGGGGCCCGAGTTTTCAGTCGACTGCCAGGCGGGCCAGGGCTATATTTAGGGTTGCTGTGAAAGAGTGAACCCGGAGGGTCCAGTTGCATGTGGGGCTGCATAAAGGCTCCCCTGGGGAGTTCACTTGTACCCAAAGCCTTCCATTGGGGGCACTTCTGGATGGGTGAATGGGGCTTGAAACGCATTTTCTGGGGCCCGAGTTTTCAGTCGACTGCCAGGCGGGCCAGGGCTATATTTAGGGTTGCTGTGAAAGAGTGAACCCGGAGGGTCCAGTTGCATGTGGGGCTGCATAAAGGCTCCCCTGGGGAGTTCAGATATACCCAAAGCCTTCCTTTGGGGGCACTTCTGGATGGGTGAATGGGGCTTGAAACGCTTTTTCTGTGGCCCGAGTTTTCAGTTTTCTGCCATGCTGGCTAGTGTTATATTTAGGGTTGCTTGTAAACAGCGAACACGGGGGGTCCAGTTGCGTATGGGCCTGCATAAAGGCTCCCCTGGGGAGTTCAGTTGTACCCAAAGCCTTCGTTTGGGGACACTTTTGGATGGTCGAATGGGGCTTGTAGCACGTTTTCTGGGGCCCGATTTTTCATTCGTCTGCTATGTGGGCCAGGGTTATATTTAGGGTTGCGGTGAAAGAGCGAATACGGAGGGTCCAGTTGCATGTGGGGCTGCATAAAGGCTCCCCTGGGGAGTTCACTTGTACCCAAAGCCTTCCTTTGGGGGCACTTCTGGATGGGCGAAAGGGGCTTGAAACGCTTTTTCTGTGGCCCGAGTTTTCAGTCTTCTGCCATGCTGGCCAGTGTTATATTTAGGGTTGCTGTAAAGAGCGAACACGGAGGGTCCAGTTGCATGTGGGGCTGCGTAAAGGCTCCCCTGGGGAGTTCAGATGTACCCAAAGCCTTCGTTTGGGGGCACTTTTGGATGGGCGAATGGGGCTCGTAACACATTTTCTGTGGCCCGAGCCTTCAGTCGACTGCCAGGCGGGCCAGGGCTATATTTAGGGTTGCTGTGAAAGAGCGAATACGGAGGGTCCAGTTGCATGTGGGGATGCGTTAAGACTCCCCTGGGGAGTCCAGTTGTACCCAAAGCCTTCCTCTGGGGGCACTTTTGGATGGTCCAAGGGGAATCGCAATGCGTTTTCTGAGGCCCGCTTTTTCAGTCTTCTCCCATTGCGCCGAGGGCTATATTTAGGCTTGCGGTGAAAGAGTGAACCCGGAGGGTCCAGTTGCATGTGGGGCTGCGTAAAGGCTCCCCTGGGGAGTTCAGTTGTACCCAAAGCCTTCCTCTGGGGGCACTTTTGGATGGGCGAATTAGGCTTTTAATGCATTTTCTGGGGCCCGAGTTTTCAGTCGACTGCCAGGCGGGCCAGGGCTATATTTAGGGTTGCTGTGAAAGAGTGAACCCGGAGGGTCCAGTTGCATGTGGGGCTGCATAAAGGCTCCCCTGGGGAGTTCAGTTGTACCCAAAGCCTTCCTCTGGGGGCACTTTTGGATGGGCGAATTAGGCTTTTAACGCATTTTCTGGGGCCCGAGTTTTCAGTCGACTGCCAGGCGGGCCAGGGCTATATTTAGGGTTGCTCTGAAAGAGTGAACCCGGAGGGTCCAGTTGCATGTGGGGCTGCATAAAGGCTCCCCTGGGGAGTTCAGATATACCCAAAGCCTTCCTTTGGGGGCACTTTTGGATGGGTGAATTAGGCTTTTAATGCATTTTCTGGGGCCCGAGTTTTCAGTCGACTGCCAGGCGGGCCAGGGCTATATTTAGGGTTGCTGTGAAAGAGTGAACCCGGAGGGTCCAGTTGCATGTGGGGCTGCATAAAGGCTCCCCTGGGGAGTTCAGATATACCCAAAGCCTTCCTTTGGGGGCACTTTTGGATGGGCGAATTAGGCTTTTAATGCATTTTCTGGGGCCCGAGTTTTCAGTCGACTGCCAGGCGGGCCAGGGCTATATTTAGGGTTGCTGTGAAAGAGTGAACCCGGAGGGTCCAGTTGCATGTGGGGCTGCATAAATGCTCCCCTGGGGAGTTCACTTGTACCCAAAGCCTTCCTTTGGGGGCACTTCTGGATGGGTGAATGGGGCTTGAAACGCTTTTTCTGTGGCCCGAGTTTTCAGTTTTCTGCCATGGTGGCTAGGGGTATATTTAGGGTTGCTTGTAAACAGCGAACACGGGGGGTCCAGTTGCGTATGGGCCTGCATAAAGGCTCCCCTGGGGAGTTCACTTGTACCCAAAGCCTTCCTTTGGGGGCACTTCTGGATGGGTGAATGGGGCTTGAAACGCTTTTTCTGTGGCCCGAGTATTCAGTCTTCTGCCATGCTGGCTAGGGTTATATTTAGGGTTGCTGTAAAGAGCGAACACTGAGGGTCCAGTTGCATGTGGGGCTGCGTAAAGGCTCCCCTGGGGAGTCCAGTTGTACCCAAAGCCTTCCTTTGGGGGCACTTTTGGATGGTCCAAGGGGAATCGCAATGCGTTATCTGAGGCCCGCTTTTTCAGTCTTCTCCCATTGCGCCGAGGGCTATATTTAGGCTTGCTGTGAAAGAGTGAACCCGGAGGGTCCAGTTGCATGTGGGGCTGCATAAAGGCTCCCCTGGGGAGTTCACTTGTACCCAAAGCCTTCCTTTGGGGGCACTTCTGGATGGGTGAATGGGGCTTGAAACGCATTTTCTGGGGCCCGAGTTTTCAGTCGACTGCCAGGCGGGCCAGGGATATATTTAGTGTTGCTGTGAAAGAGTGAACACGGAGGGTCCAGTTGCATGTGGGGCTGCATAAAGGCTCCCCTGGGGAGTTCAGATATACCCAAAGCCTTCCTTTGGGGGCACTTTTGGATGGGCGAATTAGGCTTTTAATGCATTTTCTGGGGCCCGAGTTTTCAGTCGACTGCCAGGCGGGCCAGGGCTATATTTAGGGTTGCTGTGAAAGAGTGAACCCGGAGGGTCCAGTGGCATGTGGGGCTGCATAAAGGCTCCCCTGGGGAGTTCAGATGTACCCAAAGCCTTCCTCTGGGGGCACTTTTGGATGGGCGAATGGGGCTCGTAACACATTTTCTGTGGCCCGAGCTTTCAGTCGACTGCCAGGCGTGCTAGGGCTATATTTAGGCTTGCGGTGAAAGAGTGAACCCGGAGGGTCCAGTTGCATGTGGGGCTGCATAAAGGCTCCCCTGGGGAGTTCAGTTGTACCCAAAGCCTTCCTTTGGGGGCACTTCTGGATGGGTGAATGGGGCTTGAAACGCATTTTCTGGAGCCCGAGTTTTCAGTCTTCTGCCATGGTGGCTAGGGGAATATTTAGAGTTGCTCGTAAACAGTGAACAAGGAGGGTCCAGTTGCATGTGGGGCTGCGTAAAGGCTCCCCTTGGGAGTTCAGATGTACCCAAAGCCTTCCTCTGGGGGCACTTTTGGATGGGCAAATTAGGCTTTTAATGCATTTTCTGGGGCCCGAGTTTTCAGTCGACTGCCAGGCGGGTCAGGGTTATATTTAGGGTTGCTGTGAAAGAGCGAATACGGAGGGTCCGGTTGCATGTGGGGCTGCGTTAAGGCTCCCCTGGGGAGTCCAGTTGTACCCAAAGCCTTCCTTTGGGGGCACTTTTGGATGGTCCAAAGGGAATCGAAATGCGTTTTCTGAGGCCCGCTTTTTCAGTCTTCTCCCATTGCGCCGAGGGCTATATTTAGGCTTGCGGTGAAAGAGTGAACGCGGAGGGTCCAGTTGCATGTGGGGCTGCATAAAGGCTCCCCTGGGGAGTTCACTTGTACCCAAAGCCTTCCTTTGGGGGCACTTCTGGATGGGTGAATGGGGCTTGAAACCCATTTTCTGGAGCCCGAGTTTTCAGTCTTCTGCCATGGTGGCTAGGGGTATATATAGTGTTGCTCATAAACAGTGAACAAGGAGGGTCCAGTTGCATGTGGGGCTGCATAAAGGCTCCCCTGGGGAGTTCACTTGTACCCAAAGCCTTCCTTTGGGGGCACTTTTGGATGGGTGAATGGGGCTTGAAACGCATTTTCTGGAGCCCAAGTTGTCAGTCTTCTGCCATGGTGTCTAGGGGCATATTTAGGGTTGCTCGTAAACAGTGAACCCGGAGGGTCCAGTTGCATGTGGGGCTGCATAAAGGCTCCCCTGGGGAGTTCACTTGTACCCAAAGCCTTCCTTTCGGGGCACTTCTGGATGGGTGAATGGGGCTTGAAACGCTTTTTCTGTGGCCCGAGTTTTCTGTTTTCTGCCATGCTGGCTAGTGTTATATTTAGGGTTGCTTGTAAACAGCGAACACGGGGGGTCCAGTTGCGTATGGGCCTGCATAAAGGTTCCCCTGGGGAGTTCAGTTGTACCCAAAGCCTTCGTTTGGGGGCACTTTTGGATGGTCGAATGGGGCTCGTAACACATTTTCTGTGGCCCGAGCTTTCAGTCGACTGCCAGGCGTGCTAGGGCTATATTTAGGCTTGCGGTGAAAGAGTGAACCCGGAGGGTCCAGTTGCATGTGGGGCTGCATAAAGGCTCCCCTGGGAAGTTCACTTGTACCCAAAGCCTTCCTCTGGGGGCACTTCTGGATGGGTGAATGGGGCTTGAAACGCATTTCTGGAGCCGGAGTTTTCAGTCTTCTGCCATGGTGTCTAGGGGTATATTTAGGGTTGCTCGTAAACAGTGAACAAGGAGGGTCCAGTTGCATGTGGGGCTGCATAAAGGCTTCCCTGGGGAGTTCAGTTGTACCCAAAGCCTTCCTCTGGGGGCACTTCTGGATGGGCGAATTAGGCTTATAACGCATTTTCTGGGGCCCGAGTTTTCAGTCGACTGCCAGGCGGGTCAGGGTTATATTTAGGGTTGCTGTGAAAGAGTGAACCCGGAGGGTCCAGTTGCATGTGGGGCTGCATAAATGCTCCCCTGGGGAGTTCAGTTGTACCCAAAGACTTCCTCTGGGGGCACATTTGGATGGGCGAATTAGGCTTTTAACGCATTTTCTGGGGCCCGTGTTTTCAGTCGACTTCCAGGCGGGCCAGGGCTATATTTAGGGCTGCTGTGAAAGAGTGAACCCGGAGGGTCCAGTTGCATGTGGGGCTGCATAAAGGCTCCCCTGGGGAGTTCACTTGTACCCAAAGCCTTCCTTTGGGGGCACTTTTGGATGGGTGAATGGGGCTTGAAACGCATTTTCTGGAGCCCGAGTTTTCAGTCTTCTGCCATGGTGGCTACGGGTATATAAAGGGTTGCTCATAAGCAGTGAACAAGGAGGGTCCAGTTGCATGTGGGGCTGCGTAAAGGCTCCCCTGGGGAGTTCACTTGTACCCAAAGCCTTCCTCTGGGGGCACTTTTGGATGGGCGAATTAGGCTTTTAACGCATTTTCTGGGGCCCGAGTTTTCAGTTGACTGCCAGGCGGGCCAGGGCTATATTTAGGGTTGCTGTGAAAGAGTGAACCCGGAGGGTCCAGTTGCATGTGGGGCTGCATAAAGGCTCCCCTGGGGAGTTCACTTTTACCCAAAGCCTTCCTCTGGGGGCACTTCTGGATGGGCGAATTAGGCTTTTAACGCATTTTCTGGGGCCCGAGTTTTCAGTTGACTGCCAGGCGGGCCAGGGCTATATTTAGGGTTGCTGTGAAAGAGTGAACCCGGAGGGTCCAGTTGCATGTGGGGCTGCATAAAGGCTCCCCTGGGGAGTTCACTTGTACCCAAAGCCTTCCTTTGGGGGCACTTCTGGATGGGCGAAAGGGGCTTGAAACGCTTTTTCTGTGGCCCGAGTTTTCAGTCTTCTGCCATGCTGGCTAGGGTTATATTTAGGGTTGCTGTAAAGAGCGAACACGGAGGGTCCAGTTGCATGTGGGGCTGCGTAAAGGCTCCCCTGGGGAGTTCAGATGTACCCAAAGCCTTCCTTTAAGGGCACTTTTGGATGGGCGAATGGGGCTCGTAACACATTTTCTGTGGCCCGAGCTTTCAGTCGACTGCCAGGCGTGCTAGGGTTATATTTAGGCTTGCGGTGAAAGAGTGAACCCGGAGGGTCCAGTTGCATGTGGGGCTGCATAAAGGCTCCCCTGGGGAGTTCAGTTGTACCCAAAGCCTTCCTTTGGGGGCACTTTTGGATGGGTGAATGGGGCTTGAAACGCATTTTCTAGAGCCCGAGTTTTTAGTCTTCTGCCATGGTGGCTGGGGGTATATTTAGGGTTGCTCGTAAACAGTGAACAAGGAGGGTCCAGTTGCATGTGGGGCTGCATAAAGGCTTCCCTGGGGAGTTCAGTTGTACCCAAAGCCCTCCTCTGGGGGCACTTTTGGATGGGCAAATTAGGCTATTAATGCATTTTCTGGGGCCCGAGTTTTCAGTCGACTGCCAGGCGGGCCAGGGCTATATTTAGGGTTGCTGTGAAAGAGAGAATACTGAGGGTCCAGTTGCATGTGGGGCTGCATAAAGGCTCCTCTGGGGAGTCCAGTTGTACCCAAAGCCTTCCTTTGGGGGCACTTTTGGATGGTCCAAGGGGAATCGCAATGCGTTTTCTGAGGCCCGCTTTTTCAGTCTTCTGCCATGGTGGCTAGGGGTATACTTAGGGTTGCTCGTAAACAGTGAACAAGGAGGGTCCAGTTGCATGTGGGGCTGCATAAAGGCTTCCCTGGGGAGTTAACTTGTACCCAAAGCCTTCCTCTGGGGGCACTTCTGGATGGGCGAATTATGCTTTTAACGCATTTTCTGGGGCCCGAGTTTTCAGTCGACTGCCAAGCGGGTCAGGGTTATATTTAGGGTTGCTGTGAAAGAGTGAACCCGGAGGGTCCAGTTGCATGTGGGGCTGCATAAAGGCTCCCCTGGAGGGTTCACTTGTACCCAAAGCCTTCGTTTGGGGGCACTTTTGGATGGGTGAATGGGGCTTGAAACGCATTTTCTGGAGCCCGACTTTTCAGTCTTCTGCCATGGTGGATAGGGGTATATTTAGGGTTGCTCATAAACAGTGAACAAGGAGGGTCCAGTTGCATGTGGGGCTGCGTAAAAGCTTCCCTGGGGAGTTCACTTGTACCCAAAGCCTTCCATTGGGGGCACTTGTGGATGGGTGAATGGGGCTTGAAACGCCTTTTCTGTGGCCCGAGTTTTCAGTTTTCTGCCATGCTGGCTAGTGTTATATAGGGTTGCTTGTAAACAGCGAACATGGGGGGTCCAGTTGCGTATGGGCCTGCATAAAGGTTCCCCTGGGGAGTTCAGTTTTACCCAAAGCCTTCGTTTGGGGGCACTTTTGGATGGTCGAATGGGGCTTGTAGCACTTTTTCTGGGGCCCGATTTTTCAGTTGTCTGCCATGCGGGCCAGGGTTATATTTAGGGTTGCTGTGAAAGAGCGAATACGGAGGGTCCAGTTGCATGTGGGGCTGCATAAAGGCTCCCCTGGGGAGTTCACTTGTACCCAAAGCCTTCCTTTGGGGGCACTTCTGGATGGGCGACAGGGGCTTGAAACGCTTTTTCTGTGGCCCGAGTTTTCAGTCTTCTGCCATGCTGGCTAGGGTTATATTTAGGGTTGCTGTAAAGAGCGAACACAAAGGGTCCAGTTGCATGTGGGGCTGCGTAAAGGCTCCCCTGGGGAGTTCAGATGTACCCAAAGCCTTCCTTTGGGGGCACTTTTGGATGGGCGAATGGGGCTCGTAACACATTTTCTGTGGCCCGAGCATTCAGTCGACTGCCAGGCGTGCTAGGGCTATATTTAGGCTTGCTGTGAAAGAGCGAATACGGAGGGTCCAGTTGCATGTGGGGCTGCGTTAAGGCTCCCCTGGGGAGTTCACTTGTACCCAAAGCCTTCCTCTGGGGGCACTTTTGGATGGGTGAATGGGGCTTGAAACGCATTTTCTGGGGCCCGAGTTCTCAGTCTTCTGCCATGGTGGCTAGGGGTATATATAGGGTTGCTCATAAACAGTGAACAAGGAGGGTCCAGTTGCATGTGGGGCTGCGTAAAGGCTCCCCTGGAGAGTTCAGTTGTACCCAAAGCCTTCCTCTGGGGACACTTTTGGATGGGCAAATTAGGCTTTTAATGCATTTTCTGGGGCCCGAGTTTTCAGTCGACTGCCAGGCGGGCCAGGGATATATTTAGGGTTGCTGTGAAAGAGCGAATACGGAGGGTCCAGTTGCATGTGGGGATGCGTTAAGGCTCCCCTGGGGAGTCCAGTTGTACCCAAAGCCTTCCTTTGGGGGCACTTTTGGATGGTCCAAGTGGAATCGCAATGCGTTTTCTGAGGCCCGCTTTTTCAGTCTTCTCCCATTGCGCCGAGGGCTATATTTAGGCTTGCGGTGAAAGAGTGAACCCGGAGGGTCCAGTTGCATGTGGGGCTGCATAAAGGCTCCCCTGGGGAGTTCAGTTGTACCCAAAGCGTTCCTTTGGGGGCACTTCTGGATGGGTGAATGGGGCTTTAAACGCATTTTCTGGGGCCCGAGTTTTCAGTCGACTGCCAGGCGGGCCAGGGCTATATTTAGGGTTGCTGTGAAAGAGTGAACCCGGAGGGGCCAGTTGCATGTGGGTCTGCATAAAGGCTCCCCTGGGGAGTTCAGTTGTACCCAAAGCCTTCGTTTGGGGCACTTTTGGATGGTCGAATGGGGCTTGTAGCACGTTTTCTGGGGCCCGATTTTTCAGTCGTCTGCCATGCGTGCCAGAGTTATATTTAGGGTTGCTGTGAAAGAGCGAATACGGAGGGTACAGTTGCATGTGAGGCTGCATAAAGGCTCCCCTGGGGAGTTCACTTGTACCCAAAGCCTTCCATTGGGGGCACTTCTGGATGGGCGAAAGGGGCTTGAAACTCTTTTTCTGTGGCCCTAGTTTTCAGTCTTCTGCCATGCTGGCTAGTGTTATATTTAGGATTGCTGTAAAGAGCGAACACGGAGGGTCCAGTTGCATGTGGGGCTGCGTAAAGGCTCCCCTGGGGAGTTCAGATGTACCCAAAGCCTTCCTTTGGGGGCACTTTTGGATGGGCGAATGGGGCTCGTAACACATTTTCTGTGGCCCGAGGTTTCAGTCGACTGCCAGGCGTGCTAGGGCTATATTTAGGCTTGCGATGAAAGAGTGAACCCGGAGGGTCCAGTTGCATGTGGGGCTGCATAAAGGCTCCCCTGGGGAGTTCAGTTGTACCCAAAGCCTTCCTCTGGGGGCACTTCTGGATGGGCAAATTAGGCTTTTAACGCATTTTCTGGGGCCCGAGTTTTCAGTCGACTGCCAGGCGGGCCAGGGCTATATTTAGGGTTGCTGTGAAAGAGTGAACCCGGAGGGTCCAGTTGCATGTGGGGCTGCATAAAGGCTCCCCTGGGGAGTTCAGTTGTACCCAAAGCCTTCCTTTGGGGGCACTTTTGGATGGGCGAATTTAGGCTTTTAACGCATTTTGTGGGGCCCGAGTTTTCAGTCGACTGCCAGGCGGGCCAGGGCTATATTAAGGGTTGCTGTGAAAGAGTGAACCCGGAGGGTCCAGTTGCATGTGGGTCTGCATAAAGGCTCCCCTGGGGAGTCCAGTTGTACCCAAAGCCTTCCTCTGGGGGCACTTCTGGATGGGTGAATGGGGCTTGAAACGCATTTTCTGGAGCCCGAGTTTTACGTCTTCTGCCATGGTGGCTAGGGGTATATTTAGGGTTGCTCGTAAACAGTGAACCCGGAGGGTACAGTTGCATGTGGGGCTGCATAAAGGCTCCCCTGGGGAGTTCAGTTGTACCCAAAGCCTTCGTTTGGGGACACTTTTGGATGGTCGAATGGGGCTTGTAGCACGTTTTCTGGGGCCTGATTTTTCAGTCGTCTGCCATGCGGGCCAGGGTTTTATTTAGGGTTGCTGTGAAAGAGCGAATACGGAGGGTCCAGTTGCATGTGGGGCTGCATAAAGGCTCCCCTGGGGAGTTCAGTTGTACCCAAAGCCTTCCTCTGGGGGCACTTCTGCATGGGTGAATGTGGCTTGAAACGCATTTTCTGGAGCCCGAGTTTTCAGTCTTCTGCCATGGTGGCTAGGGGTATATTTAGGGTTGCTCGTAAACAGTGAACAAGGAGGGTCCAGTTGCATGTGGGGCTGCGTAAAGGCTCCCCTGGGTAGTTCAGTTGTACCCAAAGCCTTCCTTTGGGGGCACTTTTGGATGGGCAAATTAGGCTTTTAATGCATTTTCTGGGGCCCGAGTTTTCAGTCGACTGCCAGGCGGGCCAGGGCTATATTTAGGGTTGCTGTGAAAGAGCGAATACGGAGGGTCCAGTTGCATGTGGGGCTGCGTTAAGACTCCCCTGGGGAGTCCAGTTGTACCCAAAGCCTTCCTTTGGGGGCACTTTTGGATGGTCCAAGTGGAATCGCAATGCGTTTTCTGAGGCCCGCTTTTTCAGTCTTCTCCCATTGCGACAAGGGCTATATTTAGGCTTGCGGTGAAAGAGTGAACCCGGAGGGTCCAGTTGCATGTGGGGCTGCATAAAGGCTCCCCTGGGGAGTCCAGTTGTACCCAAAGCCTTCCTCTGGGGGCACTTCTGGATGGGCGAATTAGGCTTTTAACGCATTATCTGGGGCCCGAGTTTTCAGTCGACTGCCAGGCGGGCCAGGGCTATATTTAGGGTTGCTGTGAAAGAGTGAACCCGGAGGGTCCAGTTGCATGTGGGGCTGCGTTAAGGCTCCCCTTGGGAGTTCAGTTGTACCCAAAGCCTTCCTTTGGGGGCACTTTTGGATAGGCGAATTAGGCTTTTAACGCATTTTGTGGGGCCCGAGTTTTCAGTCGACTGCCAGGCGGGCCAGGGCTATATATAGGGTTGCTGTGAAAGAGCGAATACGGAGGGTCCAGTTGCATGTGGGGCTGCATAAAGGCTCCCCTGGGGAGTTCACTTGTACCCAAAGCCTTCCTCTGGGGGCACTTCTGGATGGGTGAATGGGGCTTGAAACGCATTTTCTGGAGCCCGAGTTTTCAGTCTTCTGCCATGGTGGCTAGGGGTATATTTAGGGTTGCTCGTAAACAGTGAACAAGGAGGGTCCAGTTGCATGTGGGGCTGCATAAAGGCTCCCCTGGGGAGTTCAGTTGTACCCAAAGCCGTCCTCTGGGGGCACTTTTGGATGGGCGAATTAGGCTTTTAACGCATTTTCTGGGGCCCGAGTTTTCAGTCGACTGCCAGTCGGGCCAGGACTATATTTAGGGTTGCTGTGAAAGAGTGAACCCGGAGGGTCCAGTTGCATGTGGGGCTGCGTTATGGCTCCCCTGGGGAGTTCAGTTGTACCCAAAGCCTTCCTCTGGGGGCACATTTGGATGGTCCAAGGGGAATCGCAATGCGTTATCTGAGGCCCGCTTTTTCAGTCTTCTCCCATTGCGCCGAGGGCTATATTTAGGCTTGCGGTGAAAGAGTGAACCCGGAGGGTCCAGTTGCATGTGGGGCTGCATAAAGGCTCCCCTGGGGAGTTCACTTGTACCCAAAGCCTTCCTCTGGGGGCACTTCTGGATGGGTGAATGGGGCTTGAAACGCTTTTTCTGTAGCCGAGTTTTCAGTTTTCTGCCATGCTGGCTAGTGTTATATTTAGGGTTGCTTGTAAACAGCGAACACGGGGGGTCCAGTTGCGTATGGGCCTGCTTAAAGGCTCCCCTGGGGAGTTCACTTGTACCCAAAGCCTTCGTTTGGGGGCACTTTTGGATGGTCGAATGGGGCTTGTAGCACGTTTTCTGGGGCCCGATTTTTCAGTCGTCTGCCATGCGGGCCAGGGTTATATTTAGGGTTGCTGTGAAAGAGCGAATACGGAGGGTCCAGTTGCATGTGGGGCTGCGTAAAGGCTCCCCTGGGGAGTTCAGATGTACCCAAAGCCTTCCTTTGGGGGCACTTTTGGATGGGCGAATGAGGCTCGTAACACATTTTCTGTGGCCCGAGCTTTCAGTCGACTGCCAGGCGGGCCAGGGGTATATTTAGGGTTGCTGTGAAAGAGCGAATACGGAGGGTCCAGTTGCATGTGGGGCTGCGTTAAGGCTCCCCTGGGGAGTCCAGTTGTACCCAAAGCCTTCCTTTGGGGGCACATTTGGATGGTCCAAGGGGAATCGCAATGCGTTATCTGAGGCCCGCTTTTTCAGTCTTCTCCCATTGCGCCGAGGGTTATATTAAGGCTTGCGGTGAAAGAGTGAACCCGGAGGGTCCAGTTGCATGTGGGGCTGCATAAAGGCTCCCCTGGGGAGTTCACTTGTACCCAAAGCCTTCCTCTGGGGGCACTTTTGGATGGGCGAATTAGGCTTTTAACGCATTTTCTTGGGCCCGAGTTTTCAGTCGACTGCCAGGCGGGCCAGGGCTATATTTAGGGTTGCTGTGAAAGAGTGAACCCGGAGGGTCCAGTTGCATGTGGGGCTGCATAAAGGCTCCCCTGGGGAGTTCAGTTGTACCCAAAGCCTTCCTTTGGGAGCACTTCTGGATGGGTGAATGGGGCTTGAAACGCATTTTCTGGAGTCCAGGTTTTCAGTCTTCTGCCATGGTGGCTAGGGGTATATTTAGGGTTGCTCGTAAACAGTGAACCCGGAGGGTCCAGTTGCATGTGGGGCTGCATAAAGGCTCCCCTGGGGAGTTCAGTTGTACCCAAAGCCTTCCTCTGGGGGCACTTTTGGATGGGCGAATTAGGCTTTTAACGCATTTTCTGGGGCCCGAGTTTTCAGTTGACTGCCAGGCGGGCCAGGGCTATATTTAGGGTTGCTCGTAAACAGTGAACAAGGAGGGTCCAGTTGCATGTGGGGCTGCATAAATGCTCCCCTGGGGAGTTCACTTGTACCCAAAGCCTTCCTTTGGGGGCACTTCTGGATGGGTGAATGGGGCTTGAAACACTTTTTCTGTGGCCCGAGTTTTCTGTTTTCTGCCATGCTGGCTATTGTTATATTTAGGGTTGCTTGTAAACAGCGAACACGGGGGGTCCAGTTCCGTAGGGGCCTGCATTAAGGCTCCCCTGGGGAGTTCAGTTGTACCCAAAGCCTTCGTTTGGGGGCACTTTTGGATGGTCGAATGGGGCTTGTAGCACGTTTTCTGGGGCCCGATTTTTCAGTCGTCTGCCTTGCGGGCCAGGGTTATATATAGGGTTCCTGTGAAAGAGCGAATACGGAGGGTCCAGTTGCATGTGGGGCTGCATAAAGGCTCCCCTGGGGAGTTCACTTGTACCCAAAGCCTTCCTTTGGGGGCACTTCTGGATGGGCGAAAGGGGCTTGAAACGCATTTTCTGTGGCCCAAGTTTTCAGTCTTCTGCCATGCTGGCTAGGGTTATATTTAGGGTTGCTGTAAAGAGCGAACACGGAGGGTCCAGTTGCATGTGGGGCTGTGTAAAGGCTCCCCTGGGGAGTTCAGATGTACCCAAAGCCTTCCTCTGGGGGCACTTTTGGATGGGCAAATGGGGCTCGTAACACATTTTCTGTGGCCCGAGCTTTCAGTCGACTGCCAGGCGGGCCAGGGCTATATTTAGGGTTGCTGTGAAAGAGCGAATACGGAGGGTCCAGTTGCATGTGGGGCTGCATAAAGGCTCCCCTGGGGAGTTCAGTTGTACCCAAAGCCTTCCTCTGGGGGCACTTTTGGATGGGCGAATTAGGCTTTTAACGCATTTTCTTGGGCCCGAGTTTTCAGTCGACTGCCAAGCGGGCCAGGGATATATTTAGGGTTGCTGTGAAAGAGTGAACCCGGAGGGTCCAGTTGTATGTGGTGCTGCATAAAGGCTCCCCTGGGGAGTTCAGTTGTACCCAAAGCCTTCCTTTTGGAGCACTTCTGGATGGGTGAATTAGGCTTTTAACGCATTTTCTGGAGCCCAGGTTTTCAGACTTCTGCCATGGTGGCTAGGGGTATATTTTGGGTTGCTCGTAAACAGTGAACCCGGAGGGTCCAGTTGCATGTGGGGCTGCATAAAGGCTCCCCTGGGGAGTTCAGTTGTACCCAAAGCCTTCCTCTGGGGGCACATTTGGATGGGCGAAAGGGGCTTGAAACGCTTTTTCTGGGGCCCGAGTTTTCAGTCGACTGCCAGGTGGGCCAGGGCTATATTTAGGGTTGCTGTGAAAGAGTGAACCCGGAGGGTCCAGTTGCATGTGGGGCTGCATAAATGCTCCCCTGGGGAGTTCACTTGTACCCAAAGCCTTCCTTTGGGGGCACTTCTGGATGGGTGAATGGGGCTTGAAACGCTTTTTCTGTGGCCCGAGTTTTTTGTTTTCTGCCATGGTGGCTAGGGGTATATTTAGGGTTGCTCGTAAACAGTGAACAAGGAGGGTCCAGTTGCATGTGGGGCTGCATAAAGGCTCCCCTGGGGAGTTCAGATGTACCCAAAGCCTTCCTTTGGGGGCACTTTTGGATGGTCGAATGGGGCTTGTAACACGTTTTCTGGGGCCCGATTTTTCAGTCGTCTGCCTTGCGGGCCAGGGTTATATTTAGGGTTGCTGTGAAAGAGCGAATACGGAGGGTCCAGTTGCATGTGGGGCTGCGTTAAGGCTCCCCTGGGGAGTCCAGTTGTACCCAAAGCCTTCCTTTGGGGGCACTTTTGGATGGTCCAAGGGGAATCGCAATGCGTTTTCTGAGGCCCACTTTTTCAGTCTTCTCCCATTGCGCCGAGGGCTATATTTAGGCTTGCGGTGAAAGAGTGAACCCGGAGGGTCCAGTTGCATGTGGGGCTGCGTAAAGGCTCCCCTGGGGAGTTCACTTGTACCCAAAGCCTTCCTTTGGGGGCACTTCTGGATGGGTGAATGGGGCTTGAAACGCATTTTCTGTGGCCCGAGTTTTCAGTCTTCTGCCATGGTGGCTAGGGGTATATTTAGGGTTGCTCGTAAACAGTGAACAAGGAGGGTCCAGTTGCATGTGGGGCTGCATAAAGGCTCCCCTGGGGAGTTCAGTTGTACCCAAAGCCTTCCTCTGGGGGCACTTCTGGATGGGCGAATTAGGCTTTTAACGCATTTTCTGGGGCCCGAGTTTTCAGTTTTCTTCCATGCTGGCTATTGTTATATTTAGGGTTGCTTGTAAACAGCGAACACGGTTGGTCCAGTTGCGTATGGTCCTCCATAAAGGCTCCCCTGGGGAGTTCAGTTGTACCCAAAGCCTTCCTCTGGGGGCACTTTTGGATGGGCGAATTAGGCTTTTAACGCATTTTCTGGGGCCCGAGTTTTCAGTCGACTGCCAGGCTGGCCAGGGTTATATTTAGGGTTGCAGTGAAAGAGTGAACCCGGAGGGTCCAGTTGCATGTGGGGCTGCATAAAGGCTCCCCTGGGGAGTTCACTTGTACCCAAAGCCTTCCTCTGGGGGCACTTTTGGATGGGTGAATTAGGCTTTTAATGCATTTTCTGGGGCCCGAGTTTTCAGTCGACTGCCAGGCGGGCCAGGGCTATATTTAGGGTTGCTGTGAAAGAGTGAACCCGGAGGGTCCAGTTGCATGTGGGGCTGCATAAAGGCTCCCCTGGGGAGTTCAGTTGTACCCAAAGCCTTCCTTTGGGGGCACTTTTGGATGGGTGAATGGGGCTTGAAACGCATTTTCTGGAGCCCAAGTTGTCAGTCTTCTGCCATGGTGTCTAGGGGCATATTTAGGGTTGCTCGTAAACAGTGAACCCGGAGGGTCCAGTTGCATGTGGGGCTGCATAAAGGCTCCCCTGGGGAGTTCACTTGTACCCAAAGCCTTCCTTTGGGGGCACTTCTGGATGGGTGAATGGGGCTTGAAACGCTTTTTCTGTGGCCCGAGTTTTCAGTTTTCTGCCATGCTGGCTAGTGTTATATTTAGGGTTGCTTCTAAACAGCGAACACGGGGGGTCCAGTTGCGTATGGGCCTGCATAAAGGTTCCCCTGGGGAGTTCAGTTGTACCCAAAGCCTTCCTTTGGGGGCACTTTTCGATGGTCGAATGGGGCTTGTAGCACGTTTTCTGGGGCCCGAGTTTTCAGTCGTCTGCCATGCGGGCCAGGGTTATATTTGGGGTTGCTGTGAAAGAGCGAATACGGAGGGTCCAGTTGCATGTGGGGCTGCATAAAGGCTCCCCTGGGGAGTTCAGTTGTACCCAAAGCCTTCCTCTGGGGGCACTTCTGGATGGGCGAAAGGGGCTTGAAACAGTTTTTCTGTGGCCTGAGTTTTCAGTCTTCTGCCATGCTGGCTAGGGTTATATTTAGGGTTGCTGTAAAGAGCGAACACGGAGGGTCCAGTTGCATGTGGGGCTGCGTAAAGGCTCCCCTGGGGAGTTCACTTGTACCCAAAGCCTTCCTCTGGGGGCACTTCTGGATGGGCGAATGGGGCTCGTAACACATTTTCTGTGGCCCGAGCTTTCAGTCGACTGCCAGGCGTGCTAGGGCTATATTTAGGCTTGCGGTGAAAGAGTGAACCCGGAAGGTCCAGTTGCATGTGGGGCTGCATAAAGGCTCCCCTGGGGAGTTCAGTTGTACCCAAAGCCTTCCTTTGGGGGCACTTCTGGATGGGTGAATTGGGCTTGAAACGCATTTTCTGGAGCCCCAGTTTTCAGTCTTCTGCCATGGTGGCTAGGGATATATTTAGGGTTGCTCGTAAACAGTGAACAAGGAGGGTCCAGTTGCATGTGGGGCTGCGTAAAGGCTCCCCTGGGGAGTTCACTTGTACCCAAAGCCTTCCTTTGGGGGCACTTCTGGATGGGTGAATGGGGCTTGAAACGCTTTTTCTGTGGCCCGAGTTTTCAGTTTTCTTCCATGCTGGCTATTGTTATATTTAGGGTTGCTTGTAAACAGCGAACACGGTTGGTCCAGTTGCGTATGGGCCTCCATAAAGGCTCCCCTGGGGAGTTCAGTTGTACCCAAAGCCTTCCTCTGGGGGCACTTTTGGATGGGCGAATTAGGCTTTTAACGCATTTTCTGGGGCCCGAGTTTTCAGTCGACTGCCAGGCGGGCCAGGGTTATATTTAGGGTTGCAGTGAAAGAGTGAACCCGGAGGGTCCAGTTGCATGTGGGGCTGCATAAAGGCTCCCCTGGGGAGTTCAGTTGTACCCAAAGCCTTCCTCTGGGGGCACTTTTGGATGGTCCAAGGGGAATCGCAATGCGTTTTCTGAGGCCCGCTTTTTCAGTCTTCTCCCATTGCGCCGAGGGCTATATTTAGGCTTGCGGTGAAAGAGTGAACCCGGAGGGTCCAGTTGCATGTGGGGCTGCATAAAGGCTCCCCTGGGGAGTTCACTTGTACCCAAAGCCTTCCTCTGGGGACACTTTTGGATGGGTGAATTAGGCTTTTAATGCATTTTCTGGGGCCCGAGTTTTCAGTCGACTGCCAGGCGGGCCAGGGCTATATTTAGGGTTGCTGTGAAAGAGTGAACCCGGAGGGTCCAGTTGCATGTGGGGCTGCATAAAGGCTCCCCTGGGGAGTTCACTTGTACCCAAAGCCTTCCTTTGGGGGCACTTTTGGATGGGTGAATGGGGCTTGAAACGCATTTTCTGGAGCCCAAGTTGTCAGTCTTCTGCCATGGTGTCTAGGGGCATATTTAGGGTTGCTCGTAAACAGTGAACCCGGAGGGTCCAGTTGCATGTGGGGCTGCATAAAGGCTCCCCTGGGGAGTTCACTTGTACCCAAAGCCTTCCTTTGGGGGCACTTCTGGATGGGTGAATGGGGCTTGAAACGCTTTTTCTGTGGCCCGAGTTTTCAGTTTTCTGCCATGCTGGCTAGTGTTATATTTAGGGTTGCTTGTAAACAGCGAACACGGGGGGTCCAGTTGCGTATGGGCCTGCATAAAGGTTCCCCTGGGGAGTTCAGTTGTACCCAAAGCCTTCCTTTGGGGGCACTTTTGGATGGTCGAATGGGGCTTGTAGCACGTTTTCTGGGGCCCGAGTTTTCAGTCGTCTGCCATGCGGGCCAGGGTTATATTTGGGGTTGCTGTGAAAGAGCGAATACGGAGGGTCCAGTTGCATGTGGGGCTGCATAAAGGCTCCCCTGGGGAGTTCACTTGTACCCAAAGCCTTCCTTTGGGGGCACTTCTGGATGGGCGAAAGGGGCTTGAAACAGTTTTTCTGTGGCCTGAGTTTTCAGTCTTCTGCCATGCTGGCTAGGGTTATATTTAGGGTTGCTGTAAAGAGCGAACACGGAGGGTCCAGTTGCATGTGGGGCTGCGTAAAGGCTCCCCTGGGGAGTTCACTTGTACCCAAAGCCTTCCTTTGGGGGCACTTTTGGATGGGCGAATGGGGCTCGTAACACATTTTCTGTGGCCCGAGCTTTCAGTCGACTGCCAGGCGTGCTAGGGCTATATTTAGGCTTGCGGTGAAAGAGTGAACCCGGAAGGTCCAGTTGCATGTGGGGCTGCATAAAGGCTCCCCTGGGGAGTTCACTTGTACTCAAAGCCTTCCTTTGGGGGCACTTCTGGATGGGTGAATTGGGCTTGAAACGCATTTTCTGGAGCCCCAGTTTTCAGTCTTCTGCCATGGTGGCTAGGGGTATATTTAGGGTTGCTCGTAAACAGTGAACAAGGAGGGTCCAGTTGCATGTGGGGCTGCGTAAAGGCTCCCCTGGGGAGTTCACTTGTACCCAAAGCCTTCCTCTGGGGGCACTTTTGGATGGGCAAATTAGGCTTTTAATGCATTTTCTGGGGCCCGAGTTTTCAGTCGACTGCCAGGCGGGCCAGGGCTATATTTAGGGTTGCTGTGAAAGAGCGAATACGGAGGGTCCAGTTGCATGTGGGGCTGAATAAAGGCTCCCCTGGGGAGTTCACTTGTACCCAAAGCCTTCCTCGGGGGGCACTTTTGGATGGGCGAATTAGGCTTTTAACGCATTTTCTGGGGCCCGAGTTTTCAGTCGACTGCCAGGCGGGCCAGGGATATATTTAGGGTTGCTGTGAAAGAGCGAATACGGACGGTCCAGTTGCATGTGGGGCTGAATAACGGCTCCCCTGGGGAGTTCACTTGTACCCAAAGCCTTCCTCTGGGGGCACTTTTGGATGGGCGAATTAGGCTTTTAACGCATTTTCTGGGGCCCGAGTTTTCAGTCGACTGCCAGGCGGGCCAGGGCTATATTTAGGGTTGCTGTAAAAGAGTGAACCCCGAGGGTCCAGTTGCATGTGGGGCTGCATAAAGGCTCCCCTGGGGAGTCCAGTTGTACCCAAAGCCTTCCTTTGGGGGCACTTTTTGATGGTTCAAGGGGAATCGCAATGCTTTTTCTGAGGCCCGATTTTTCATTCTTCTCCCATTGCGCCGAGGGCTATATTTAGGCTTGCGGTGAAAGAGTGAACCCGGAGGGTCCAGTTGCATGTGGGGCTGCATAAAGGCTCCCCTGGGGAGTTCACTTGTACCCAAAGCCTTCCTTTGGGGGCACTTTGGGATGGTCCAAGGGGAATCGCAATGCGTTTTCTGAGGCCCGCTGTTTCAGTCTTCTCCCATTGCGCCGAGTGCTATATTAGGGTTGCGGTGAAAGAGTGAACCCGGAGGGTCCAGTTGCATGTGGGGCTGCATAAAGGCTCCCCTGGGGAGTTCACTTGTACCCAAAGCCTTCCTTTGGGGGCACTTCTGGATGGGTGAATGGGGCTTGAAACGCTTTTTCTGTGGCCCGAGTTTTCAGTTTTCTTCCATGCTGGCTATTGTTATATTTAGGGTTGCTTGTAAACAGCGAACACGGTTGGTCCAGTTGCGTATGGGCCTCCATAAAGGCTCCCCTGGGGAGTTCAGTTGTACCCAAAGCCTTCCTCTGGGGGCACTTTTGGATGGGCGAATTAGGCTTTTAAGGCATTTTCTGGGGCCCGAGTTTTCAGTCGACTGCCAGGCTGGCCAGGGTTATATTTAGGGTTGCAGTGAAAGAGTGAACCCGGAGGGTCCAGTTGCATGTGGGGCTGCATAAAGGCTCCCCTGGGGAGTTCAGTTGTACCCAAAGCCTTCCTCTGGGGGCACTTTTGGATGGTCCAAGGGGAATCGCAATGCGTTTTCTGAGGCCCGCTTTTTCAGTCTTCTCCCATTGCGCCGAGGGCTATATTTAGGCTTGCGGTGAAAGAGTGAACCCGGAGGGTCCAGTTGCATGTGGGGCTGCATAAAGGCTCCCCTGGGGAGTTCAGTTGTACCCAAAGCCTTCCTCTGGGGACACTTTTGGATGGGTGAATTAGGCTTTTAATGCATTTTCTGGGGCCCGAGTTTTCAGTCGACTGCCAGGCGGGCCAGGGCTATATTTAGGGTTGCTGTGAAAGAGTGAACCCGGAGGGTCCAGTTGCATGTGGGGCTGCATAAAGGCTCCCCTGGGGAGTTCACTTGTACCCAAAGCCTTCCTTTGGGGGCACTTTTGGATGGGTGAATGGGGCTTGAAACGCATTTTCTGGAGCCCAAGTTGTCAGTCTTCTGTCATGGTGTCTAGGGGCATATTTAGGGTTGCTCGTAAACAGTGAACCCGGAGGGTCCAGTTGCATGTGGGGCTGCATAAAGGCTCCCCTGGGGAGTTCACTTGTACCCAAAGCCTTCCTCTGGGGGCACTTCTGGATGGGCGAATGGGGCTCGTAACACATTTTCTGTGGCCCGAGCTTTCAGTCGACTGCCAGGCGTGCTAGGGCTATATTTAGGCTTGCGGTGAAAGAGTGAACCCGGAAGGTCCAGTTGCATGTGGGGCTGCATAAAGGCTCCCCTGGGGAGTTCAGTTGTACCCAAAGCCTTCCTTTGGGGGCACTTCTGGATGGGTGAATTGGGCTTGAAACGCATTTTCTGGAGCCCCAGTTTTCAGTCTTCTGCCATGGTGGCTAGGGGTATATTTAGGGTTGCTCGTAAACAGTGAACAAGGAGGGTCCAGTTGCATGTGGGGCTGCGTAAAGGCTCCCCTGGGGAGTTCACTTGTACCCAAAGCCTTCCTTTGGGGGCACTTCTGGATGGGTGAATGGGGCTTGAAACGCTTTTTCTGTGGCCCGAGTATTCAGTTTTCTTCCATGCTGGCTATTGTTATATTTAGGGTTGCTTGTAAACAGCGAACACGGTTGGTCCAGTTGCGTATGGGCCTCCATAAAGGCTCCCCTGGGGAGTTCAGTTGTACCCAAAGCCTTCCTCTGGGGGCACTTTTGGATGGGCGAATTAGGCTTTTAACGCATTTTCTGGGGCCCGAGTTTTCAGTCGACTGCCAGGCGGGCCAGGGTTATATTTAGGGTTGCAGTGAAAGAGTGAACCCGGAGGGTCCAGTTGCATGTGGGGCTGCATAAAGGCTCCCCTGGGGAGTTCAGTTGTACCCAAAGCCTTCCTCTGGGGGCACTTTTGGATGGTCCAAGGGGAATCGCAATGCGTTTTCTGAGGCCCGCTTTTTCAGTCTTCTCCCATTGCGCCGAGGGCTATATTTAGGCTTGCGGTGAAAGAGTGAACCCGGAGGGTCCAGTTGCATGTGGGGCTGCATAAAGGCTCCCCTGGGGAGTTCAGTTGTACCCAAAGCCTTCCTCTGGGGACACTTTTGGATGGGTGAATTAGGCTTTTAATGCATTTTCTGGGGCCCGAGTTTTCAGTCGACTGCCAGGCGGGCCAGGGCTATATTTAGGGTTGCTGTGAAAGAGTGAACCCGGAGGGTCCAGTTGCATGTGGGGCTGCATAAAGGCTCCCCTGGGGAGTTCACTTGTACCCAAAGCCTTCCTTTGGGGGCACTTTTGGATGGGTGAATGGGGCTTGAAACGCATTTTCTGGAGCCCAAGTTGTCAGTCTTCTGTCATGGTGTCTAGGGGCATATTTAGGGTTGCTCGTAAACAGTGAACCCGGAGGGTCCAGTTGCATGTGGGGCTGCATAAAGGCTCCCCTGGGGAGTTCACTTGTACCCAAAGCCTTCCTTTGGGGGCACTTCTGGATGGGTGAATGGGGCTTGAAACGTTTTTTCTGTGGCCCGAGTTTTCAGTTTTCTGCCATGCTGGCTAGTGTTATATTTAGGGTTGCTTGTAAACAGCGAACACGGGGGGTCCAGTTGCGTATGGGCCTGCATAAAGGTTCCCCTGGGGAGTTCAGTTGTACCCAAAGCCTTCCTTTGGGGGCACTTTTGGATGGTCGAATGGGGCTTGTAGCACGTTTTCTGGGGCCCGAGTTTTCAGTCGTCTGCCATGCGGGCCAGGGTTATATTTGGGGTTGCTGTGAAAGAGCGAATACGGAGGGTCCAGTTGCATGTGGGGCTGCATAAAGGCTCCCCTGGGGAGTTCACTTGTACCCAAAGCCTTCCTTTGGGGGCACTTCTGGATGGGCGAAAGGGGCTTGAAACAGTTTTTCTGTGGCCCGAGTTTTCAGTCTTCTGCCATGCTGGCTAGGGTTATATTTAGGGTTGCTGTAAAGAGCGAACACGGAGGGTCCAGTTGCATGTGGGGCTGCGTAAAGGCTCCCCTGGGGAGTTCACTTGTACCCAAAGCCTTCCTTTGGGGGCACTTTTGGATGGGCGAATGGGGCTCGTAACACATTTTCTGTGGCCCGAGCTTTCAGTCGACTGCCAGGCGTGCTAGGGCTATATTTAGGCTTGCGGTGAAAGAGTGAACCCGGAAGGTCCAGTTGCATGTGGGGCTGCATAAAGGCTCCCCTGGGGAGTTCAGTTGTACCCAAAGCCTTCCTTTGGGGGCACTTCTGGATGGGTGAATTGGGCTTGAAACGCATTTTCTGGAGCCCCAGTTTTCAGTCTTCTGCCATGGTGGCTAGGGGTATATTTAGGGTTGCTCGTAAACAGTGAACAAGGAGGGTCCAGTTGCATGTGGGGCTGCGTAAAGGCTCCCCTGGGGAGTTCACTTGTACCCAAAGCCTTCCTTTGGGGGCACTTCTGGATGGGTGAATGGGGCTTGAAACGCTTTTTCTGTGGCCCGAGTTTTCAGTTTTCTTCCATGCTGGCTATTGTTATATTTAGGGTTGCTTGTAAACAGCGAACAATGTTGGTCCAGTTGCGTATGGGCCTCCATAAAGGCTCCCCTGGGGAGTTCAGTTGTACCCAAAGCCTTCCTCTGGGGGCACTTTTGGATGGGCGAATTAGGCTTTTAAGGCATTTTCTGGGGCCCGAGTTTTCAGTCGACTGCCAGGCTGGCCAGGGTTATATTTAGGGTTGCAGTGAAAGAGTGAACCCGGAGGGTCCAGTTGCATGTGGGGCTGCATAAAGGCTCCCCTGGGGAGTTCAGTTGTACCCAAAGCCTTCCTCTGGGGGCACTTTTGGATGGTCCAAGGGGAATCGCAATGCGTTTTCTGAGGCCCGCTTTTTCAGTCTTCTCCCATTGCGCCGAGGGCTATATTTAGGCTTGCGGTGAAAGAGTGAACCCGGAGGGTCCAGTTGCATGTGGGGCTGCATAAAGGCTCCCCTGGGGAGTTCAGTTGTACCCAAAGCCTTCCTCTGGGGACACTTTTGGATGGGTGAATTAGGCTTTTAATGCATTTTCTGGGGCCCGAGTTTTCAGTCGACTGCCAGGCGGGCCAGGGCTATATTTAGGCTTGCTGTGAAAGAGTGAACCCGGAGGGTCCAGTTGCATGTGGGGCTGCATAAAGGCTCCCCTGGGGAGTTCACTTGTACCCAAAGCCTTCCTTTGGGGGCACTTTGGGATGGTCCAAGGGGAATCGCAATGCGTTTTCTGAGGCCCGCTGTTTCAGTCTTCTCCCATTGCGCCGAGTGCTATATTAGGGTTGCGGTGAAAGAGTGAACCCGGAGGGTCCAGTTGCATGTGGGGCTGCATAAAGGCTCCCCTGGGGAGTTCAGTTGTACCCAAAGCCTTCCTTTGGGGGCACTTCTGGATGGGTGAATGGGGCTTGAAACGCATTTTCTGGAGCCCGAGTTTTCAGTCTTCTGCCATGGTGGCTAGGGGTATATTTAGAGTTGCTCGTAAACAGTGAACAAGGAGGGTCCAGTTGCATGTGGGGCTGCGTAAAGGCTCCCCTGGGGAGTTCACTTGTACCCAAAGCCTTCCTTTGGGGGCACTTCTGGATGGGTGAATGGGGCTTGAAACGCTTTTTCTGTGGCCCGAGTTTTCAGTTTTCTTCCATGCTGGCTATTGTTATATTTAGGGTTGCTTGTAAACAGCGAACACGGTTGGTCCAGTTGCGTATGGGCCTCCATAAAGGCTCCCCTGGGGAGTTCAGTTGTACCCAAAGCCTTCCTCTGGGGGCACTTTTGGATGGGCGAATTAGGCTTTTAAGGCATTTTCTGGGGCCCGAGTTTTCAGTCGACTGCCAGGCTGGCCAGGGTTATATTTAGGGTTGCAGTGAAAGAGTGAACCCGGAGGGTCCAGTTGCATGTGGGGCTGCATAAAGGCTCCCCTGGGGAGTTCAGTTGTACCCAAAGCCTTCCTCTGGGGGCACTTTTGGATGGTCCAAGGGGAATCGCAATGCGTTTTCTGAGGCCCGCTTTTTCAGTCTTCTCCCATTGCGCCGAGGGCTATATTTAGGCTTGCGGTGAAAGAGTGAACCCGGAGGGTCCAGTTGCATGTGGGGCTGCATAAAGGCTCCCCTGGGGAGTTCAGTTGTACCCAAAGCCTTCCTCTGGGGACACTTTTGGATGGGTGAATTAGGCTTTTAATGCATTTTCTGGGGCCCGAGTTTTCAGTCGACTGCCAGGCGGGCCAGGGCTATATTTAGGCTTGCTGTGAAAGAGTGAACCCGGAGGGTCCAGTTGCATGTGGGGCTGCATAAAGGCTCCCCTGGGGAGTTCACTTGTACCCAAAGCCTTCCTTTGGGGGCACTTTGGGATGGTCCAAGGGGAATCGCAATGCGTTTTCTGAGGCCCGCTGTTTCAGTCTTCTCCCATTGCGCCGAGTGCTATATTAGGGTTGCGGTGAAAGAGTGAACCCGGAGGGTCCAGTTGCATGTGGGGCTGCATAAAGGCTCCCCTGGGGAGTTCAGTTGTACCCAAAGCCTTCCTTTGGGGGCACTTCTGGATGGGTGAATGGGGCTTGAAACGCATTTTCTGGAGCCCGAGTTTTCAGTCTTCTGCCATGGTGGCTAGGGGTATATTTAGAGTTGCTGGTAAACAGTGAACAAGGAGGCTCCAGTTGCATGTGGGGCTGCGTAAAGGCTCCCCTGGGGAGTTCACTTGTACCCAAAGCCTTCCTTTGGGGGCACTTCTGGATGGGTGAATGGGGCTTGAAACGCTTTTTCTGTGGCCCGAGTTTTCAGTTTTCTTCCATGCTGGCTATTGTTAGATTTAGGGTTGCTTGTAAACAGCGAACACGGTTGGTCCAGTTGCGTATGGGCCTCCATAAAGGCTCCCCTGGGGAGTTCAGTTGTACCCAAAGCCTTCCTCTGGGGGCACTTTTGGATGGGCGAATTAGGCTTTTAAGGCATTTTCTGGGGCCCGAGTTTTCAGTCGACTGCCAGGCTGGCCAGGGTTATATTTAGGGTTGCAGTGAAAGAGTGAACCCGGAGGGTCCAGTTGCATGTGGGGCTGCATAAAGGCTCCCCTGGGGAGTTCAGTTGTACCCAAAGCCTTCCTCTGGGGGCACTTTTGGATGGTCCAAGGGGAATCGCAATGCGTTTTCTGAGGCCCGCTTTTTCAGTCTTCTCCCATTGCGCCGAGGGCTATATTTAGGCTTGCGGTGAAAGAGTGAACCCGGAGGGTCCAGTTGCATGTGGGGCTGCATAAAGGCTCCCCTGGGGAGTTCAGTTGTACCCAAAGCCTTCCTCTGGGGACACTTTTGGATGGGTGAATTAGGCTTTTAATGCATTTTCTGGGGCCCGAGTTTTCAGTCGACTGCCAGGCGGGCCAGGGCTATATTTAGGGTTGCTGTGAAAGAGTGAACCCGGAGGGTCCAGTTGCATGTGGGGCTGCATAAAGGCTCCCCTGGGGAGTTCACTTGTACCCAAAGCCTTCCTCTGGGGGCACTTTTGGATGGGTGAATGGGGCTTGAAACGCATTTTCTGGAGCCCAAGTTGTCAGTCTTCTGTCATGGTGTCTAGGGGCATATTTAGGGTTGCTCGTAAACAGTGAACCCGGAGGGTCCAGTTGCATGTGGGGCTGCATAAAGGCTCCCCTGGGGAGTTCACTTGTACCCAAAGCCTTCCTTTGGGGGCACTTCTGGATGGGTGAATGGGGCTTGAAACGCTTTTTCTGTGGCCCGAGTTTTCAGTTTTCTGCCATGCTGGCTAGTGTTATATTTAGGGTTGCTTGTAAACAGCGAACACGGGGGGTCCAGTTGCGTATGGGCCTGCATAAAGGTTCCCCTGGGGAGTTCAGTTGTACCCAAAGCCTTCCTTTGGGGGCACTTTTGGATGGTCGAATGGGGCTTGTAGCACGTTTTCTGGGGCCCGAGTTTTCAGTCGTCTGCCATGCGGGCCAGGGTTATATTTGGGGTTGCTGTGAAAGAGCGAATACGGAGGGTCCAGTTGCATGTGGGGCTGCATAAAGGCTCCCCTGGGGAGTTCACTTGTACCCAAAGCCTTCCTTTGGGGGCACTTCTGGATGGGCGAAAGGGGCTTGAAACGCTTTTTCTGTGGCCCGAGTTTTCAGTCTTCTGCCATGCTGGCTAGGGTTATATTTAGGGTTGCTGTAAAGTGCGAACACGGAGGGTCCAGTTGCATGTGGGGCTGCGTAAAGGCTCCCCTGGGGAGTTCACTTGTACCCAAAGCCTTCCTTTGGGGGCACTTTTGGATGGGCGAATGGGGCTCGTAACACATTTTCTGTGGCCCGAGCTTTCAGTCGACTGCCAGGCGTGCTAGGGCTATATTTAGACTTGCGGTGAAAGAGTGAACCCGGAAGGTCCAGTTGCATGTGGGGCTGCATAAAGGCTCCCCTGGGGAGTTCAGTTGTACCCAAAGCCTTCCTTTGGGGGCACTTCTGGATGGGTGAATTGGGCTTGAAACGCATTTTCTGGAGCCCCAGTTTTCAGTCTTCTGCCATGGTGGCTAGGGGTATATTTAGGGTTGCTCGTAAACAGTGAACAAGGAGGGTCCAGTTGCATGTGGGGCTGCATAAAGGCTCCCCTGGGGAGTTCACTTGTACCCAAAGCCTTCCTTTGGGGGCACTTCTGGATGGGTGAATGGGGCTTGAAACGCTTTTTCTGTGGCCCGAGTTTTCAGTTTTCTTCCATGCTGGCTATTGTTATATTTAGGGTTGCTTGTAAACAGCGAACACCGTTGGTCCAGTTGCGTATGGGCCTCCATAAAGGCTCCCCTGGGGAGTTCAGTTGTACCCAAAGCCTTCCTCTGGGGGCACTTTTGGATGGGCGAATTAGGCTTTAAAGGCATTTTCTGGGGCCCGAGTTTTCAGTCGACTGCCAGGCTGGCCAGGGTTATATTTAGGGTTGCAGTGAAAGAGTGAACCCGGAGGGTCCAGTTGCATGTGGGGCTGCATAAAGGCTCCCCTGGGGAGTTTAGTTGTACCCAAAGCCTTCCTCTGGGGGCACTTTTGGATGGTCCAAGGGGAATCGCAATGCGTTTTCTGAGGCCCGCTTTTTCAGTCTTCTCCCATTGCGCCGAGGGCTATATTTAGGCTTGCGGTGAAAGAGTGAACCCGGAGGGTCCAGTTGCATGTGGGGCTGCATAAAGGCTCCCCTGGGGAGTTCAGTTGTACCCAAAGCCTTCCTCTGGGGACACTTTTGGATGGGTGAATTAGGCTTTTAATGCATTTTCTGGGGCCCGAGTTTTCAGTCGACTGCCAGGCGGGCCAGGGCTATATTTAGGGTTGCTGTGAAAGAGTGAACCCGGAGGGTCCAGTTGCATGTGGGGCTGCATAAAGTCTCCCCTGGGGAGTTCAGTTGTACCCAAAGCCTTCCATTGGGGGCACTTTTGGATGGGTGAATGGGGCTTGAAACGCATTTTCTGGAGCCCAAGTTGTCAGTCTTCTGCCATGGTGTCTAGGGGCATATTTAGGGTTGCTCGTAAACAGTGAACCCGGAGGGTCCAGTTGCATGTGGGGCTGCATAAAGGCTCCCCTGGGGAGTTCACTTGTACCCAAAGCCTTCCTTTGGGGGCACTTCTGGATGGGTGAATGGGGCTTGAAACGCTTTTTCTGTGGCCCGAGTTTTCAGTTTTCTGCCATGCTGGCTAGTGTTATATTTAGGGTTGCTTGTAAACAGCGAACACGGGGGGTCCAGTTGCGTATGGGCCTGCATAAAGGTTCCCCTGGGGAGTTCAGTTGTACCCAAAGCCTTCCTTTGGGGGCACTTTTGGATGGTCGAATGGGGCTTGTAGCACGTTTTCTGGGGCCCGAGTTTTCAGTCGTCTGCCATGCGGGCCAGGGTTATATTTGGGGTTGCTGTGAAAGAGCGAATACGGAGGGTCCAGTTGCATGTGGGGCTGCATAAAGGCTCCCCTGGGGAGTTCACTTGTACCCAAAGCCTTCCTTTGGGGGCACTTCTGGATGGGCGAAAGGGGCTTGAAACAGTTTTTCTGTGGCCTGAGTTTTCAGTCTTCTGCCATGCTGGCTAGGGTTATATTTAGGGTTGCTGTAAAGAGCGAACACGGAGGGTCCAGTTGCATGTGGGGCTGCGTAAAGGCTCCCCTGGGGAGTTCACTTGTACCCAAAGCCTTCCTCTGGGGGCACTTCTGGATGGGCGAATGGGGCTCGTAACACATTTTCTGTGGCCCGAGCTTTCAGTCGACTGCCAGGCGTGCTAGGGCTATATTTAGGCTTGCGGTGAAAGAGTGAACCCCGAGGGTCCAGTTGCATGTGGGGCTGCATAAAGGCTCCCCTGGGGAGTCCAGTTGTACCCAAAGCCTTCCTTTGGGGGCACTTTTTGATGGTTCAAGGGGAATCGCAATGCATTTTCTGAGGCCCGATTTTTCATTCTTCTCCCATTGCGCCGAGGGATATATTTAGGCTTGCGGTGAAAGAGTGAACCCGGAGGGTCCAGTTGCATGTGGGGCTGCATAAAGGCTCCCCTGGGGAGTTCAGTTGTACCCAAAGCCTTCCTCTGGGGACACTTTTGGATGGGTGAATTAGGCTTTTAATGCATTTTCTGGGGCCCGAGTTTTCAGTCGACTGCCAGGCGGGCCAGGGCTATATTTAGGGTTGCTGTGAAAGAGCGAATACGGAGGGTCCAGTTGCATGTGGGGCTGAATAACGGCTCCCCTGGGGAGTTCACTTGTACCCAAAGCCTTCCTTTGGGGGCACTTTTGGATGGGTGAATGGGGCTTGAAACGCATTTTCTGGAGCCCAAGTTGTCAGTCTTCTGCCATGGTGTCTAGGGGTATATTTAGTGTTGCTCGTAAACAGTGAACCCGGAGGGTCCAGTTGCATGTGGGGCTGCATAAAGGCTCCCCTGGGGAGTTCAGATGTACCCAAAGCCTTCCTCTGGGGGCACTTTTGGATGGGCGAATTAGGCTTTTAACGCATTTTCTGGGGCCCGAGTTTTCAGTCGACTGCCAGGCGGGCCAGGGCTATATTTAGGGTTGCTGTGAAAGAGTGAACCCGGAGTGTCCAGTTGCATGTGGGGCTGCGTAAAGGCTCCCCTGGGGAGTTCAGTTGTACCCAAAGCCTTCCTTTGGGGGCACTTCTGGATGGGTGGATGGGGCTTGAAACGCTTTTTCTGTGGCCCGAGTTTTCAGTTTTCTACCATGCTGGCTAGTGTTATATTTAGGGTTGCTTGTAAACAGCGAACACGGGGGGTCCAGTTGCGTATGGGCCTGCATAAAGGCTCCCCTGGGGAGTTCACTTGTACCCAAAGCCTTCGTTTGGGGGCACTTTTGGATGGTCGAATGGGGCTTGAAACGCATTTTCTGGAGCCCGAGTTTTCAGTCTTCTGCCATGGTGGCTAGGTGTATATATAGGGTTGCTCATAAACAGTGAACAAGGAGGGTCCAGTTGCATGTGGGGCTGCATAAAGGCTCCCCTGGGGAGTTCACTTGTACCCAAAGCCTTCCTCTGGGGGCACTTTTGGATGGGCGAATTAGGCTTTTAACGCATTTACTGGGGCCCGAATTTTCAGTCGACTGCCATGCGGGCCAGGGTTATATTTTGGGTTGCTGTGAAAGAGTGAACCCGGAGGGTCCAGTTGCATGTGGGGCTGCGTAAAGGCTCCCCTGGGGAGTTCAGTTTTACCCAAAGACTTCCTCTGGGGGCACATTTGGATGGGCGAATTAGGCTTTTAACGCATTTTCTGGGGCCCGTGTTTTCAGTCGACTGCCAGGCGGGCCAGGGCTATATTTAGGGTTGCTGTGAAAGAGTGAACCCGGAGGGTCCAGTTGCATGTGGGGCTGCATAAAGGCTCCCCTGGGGAGTTCAGTTGTACCCAAAGCCTTCCTTTCGGGGCACTTCTGGATGGGTGAATGGGGCTTGAAACTCATTTTCTTTGGCCCGAGTTTTCAGTCTTCTGCCATGGTGGCTAGGGGTTTATTTAGGGTTGCTCGTAAACAGTGAACAAGGAGGGTCCAGTTGCATGTGGGGCTGCATAAAGGCTCCCCTGGGGAGTTCACTTGTACCCAAAGCCTTCCTTTGGGGGCACTTCTGGATGGTCGAAGGAGAATCGCAATGAGTTTTCTGAGGCCCACTTTTTCAGTCTTCTCCCAATGCGCCGAGGGCTATATTTAGGCTTGCGGTGAAAGAGTGAACCCGGAGGGTCCAGTTGCATGTGGGGCTGCATAAAGGCTCCCCTGGGGAGTTCACTTGTACACAAAGCCTTCCTTTAGGGGCACTTCTGGATGGGTGAATGGGGCTTGAAACGCATTTTCTGGAGCCCGAGTTTTCAGTCTTCTGCCATGCTGGCTAGGGTTATATTTAGGGTTGCTCGTAAACAGTGAACAAGGAGGGTCCAGTTGCATGTGGGGCTGCGTAAAGGCTCCCCTGGGGAGTTCACTTGTACCCAAAGACTTCCTCTGGGGGCACTTCTGGATGGGCGAATTAGGCTTTTAATGCATTTTCAGGGGCCCGAGTTTTCAGTCGACTGCCAGGCGGGCCAGGGCTATATATAGGGTTGCTGTGAAAGAGCGAATACGGAGGGTCCAGTTGCATGTGGGGCTGCATAAAGGCTCCCCTGGGGAGTTCACTTGTACCCAAAGCCTTCCTTTGGGGGCACTTCTGGATGGGTGAATGGGGCTTGAAACGCTTTTTCTGTGGCCCGAGTTTTCAGTTTCTGCCATGGTGGCTAGTGTTATATTTAGGGTTGCTTGTAAACAGCGAAGACGGGGGGTCCAGTTGCGTATGGGCCTGCATAAAGGCTCCCCTGGGGAGTTCAGTTGTACCCAAAGCCTTGCTTTGGGGGCACTTCTGGATGGTCGAATGGGGCTTGTAGCACGTTTTCTGGGGCCCGATTTTTCAGTCGTCTGCCAAGCGGGCCAGGGATATATTTAGGGTTGCTGTGAAAGAGCGAATACGGAGGGTCCAGTTGCATGTGGGGCTGCATAAAGGCTCCCCTGGGGAGTTCACTTGTACCCAAAGCCTTCCTTTGGGGGCACTTCTGGATGGGCGAAAGGGGCTTGAAACGCTTTTTCTGTGGCCCGAGTTTTCAGTCTTCTGCCATGCTGGCTAGGGATATATTTAGGGTTGCTGTAAAGAGCGAACACGGAGGGTCCAGTTGCATGTGGGGCTGCGTAAAGTCTCCCCTGGGGAGTTCAGATGTACCCAAAGCCTTCCTTTGGGGGCACTTTTGGATGGGCGAATGGGGCTCGTAACACATTTTCTGTGGCCCGAGCTTTCAGTCGACTGCCAGGCGTGCTAGGGTTATATTTAGGCTTGCGGTGAAAGAGTGAACCCGGAGGGTCCAGTTGCATGTGGGGCTGCATAAAGGCTCCCCTGGGGAGTTCAGTTGTACCCAAAGCCTTCCTCTGGGGGCACTTCTGGATGGGCGAATTAGGCTTTTAACGCATTTTCTGGGGCCCGAGTTTTCAGTTTTCTGCCAGGCGGGCCATGGTTATATTTAGGTTTGCAGTGAAAGAGTGAACCTGGAGGGTCCAGTTGCATGTGGGGCTGCATAAAGGCTCCCCTGGGGAGTTCACTTGTACCCAAAGCCTTCCTTTGGGGGCACTTCTGGATGGGTGAATGGGGCTTGAAAGGCATTTTCTGGAGCCCGAGTTTTCAGTCTTCTGCCATGGTGGCTAGGGGTATATTTAGCGTTGCTCGTAAACAGTGAACAAGGAGGGTCCAGTTGCATGTGGGGCTGCATAAAGGCTCCCCTGGGGAGTTCACTTGTACCCAAAGCCTTCCTTTAGGGGCACTTCTGGATGGGTGAATGGGGCTTGAAACGCATTTTCTGGAGCCCGAGTTTTCAGTCTTCTGCCATGCTGCCTAGGGTTATATTTAGGGTTGCTCGTAAACAGTGAACCCGGAGGGTCCAGTTGCATGTGGGGCTGCGTAAAGGCTCCCCTGGGGAGTTCACTTGTACCCAAAGACTTCCTCTGGGGGCACTTTTGGATGGGCGAATTAGGCTTTTAACGCATTTTCTGGGGCCCGAGTTTTCAGTCGACTGCCAGGCGGGCCAGGGCTATATTTAGGGTTGCTGTGAAAGAGTGAACCCGGAGTGTCCAGTTGCATGTGGGGCTGCGTAAAGGCTCCCCTGGGGAGTTCAGTTGTACCCAAAGCCTTCCTTTGGGGGCACTTCTGGATGGGTGGATGGGGCTTGAAACGCTTTTTCTGTGGCCCGAGTTTTCAGTTTTCTACCATGCTGGCTAGTGTTATATTTAGGGTTGCTTGTAAACAGCGAACACGGGGGGTCCAGTTGCGTATGGGCCTGCATAAAGGCTCCCCTGGGGAGTTCACTTCTACCCAAAGCCTTCGTTTGGGGGCACTTTTGGATGGTCGAATGGGGCTTGAAACGCATTTTCTGGAGCCCGAGTTTTCAGTCTTCTGCCATGGTGGCTAGGTGTATATATAGGGTTGCTCATAAACAGTGAACAAGGAGGGTCCAGTTGCATGTGGGGCTGCATAAAGGCTCCCCTGGGGAGTTCACTTGTACCCAAAGCCTTCCTCTGGGGGCACTTTTGGATGGGCGAATTAGGCTTTTAACGCATTTACTGGGGCCCGAATTTTCAGTCGACTGCCATGCGGGCCAGGGGTATATTTAGGGTTGCTGTGAAAGAGTGAACCCGGAGGGTCCAGTTGCATGTGGGGCTGCGTAAAGGCTCCCCTGGGGAGTTCAGTTTTACCCAAAGACTTCCTCTGGGGGCACATTTGGATGGGCGAATTAGGCTTTTAACGCATTTTCTGGGGCCCGTGTTTTCAGTCGACTGCCAGGCGGGCCAGGGCTATATTTAGGGTTGCTGTGAAAGAGTGAACCCGGAGGGTCCAGTTGCATGTGGGGCTGCATAAAGGCTCCCCTGGGGAGTTCAGTTGTACCCAAAGCCTTCCTTTCGGGGCACTTCTGGATGGGTGAATGGGGCTTGAAACTCATTTTCTTTGGCCCGAGTTTTCAGTCTTCTGCCATGGTGGCTAGGGGTTTATTTAGGGTTGCTCGTAAACAGTGAACAAGGAGGGTCCAGTTGCATGTGGGGCTGCATAAAGGCTCCCCTGGGGAGTTCACTTGTACCCAAAGCCTTCCTTTGGGGGCACTTCTGGATGGTCGAAGGAGAATCGCAATGAGTTTTCTGAGGCCCGCTTTTTCAGTCTTCTCCCAATGCGCCGAGGGCTATATTTAGGCTTGCGGTGAAAGAGTGAACCCGGAGGGTCCAGTTGCATGTGGGGCTGCATAAAGGCTCCCCTGGGGAGTTCACTTGTACACAAAGCCTTCCTTTAGGGGCACTTCTGGATGGGCGAATGGGGCTCGTAACACATTTTCTGTGGCCCGAGCTTTCAGTCGACTGCCAGGCGTGCTAGGGTTATATTTAGGCTTGCGGTGAAAGAGCGAACACGGAGGGTCCAGTTGCATGTGGGGCTGCATAAAGGCTCCCCTGGGGAGTTCAGTTGTACCCAAAGCCTTCCTCTGGGGGCACTTCTGGATGGGCGAATTAGGCTTTTAACGCATTTTCTGGGGCCCGAGTTTTCAGTTTTCTGCCAGGCGGGCCATGGTTATATTTAGGTTTGCAGTGAAAGAGTGAACCCGGAGGGTCCAGTTGCATGTGGGGCTGCATAAAGGCTCCCCTGGGGAGTTCACTTGTACCCAAAGCCTTCCTTTGGGGGCACTTCTGGATGGGTGAATGGGGCTTGAAAGGCATTTTCTGGAGCCCGAGTTTTCAGTCTTCTGCCATGGTGGCTAGGGGTATATTTAGCGTTGCTCGTAAACAGTGAACAAGGAGGGTCCAGTTGCATGTGGGGCTGCATAAAGGCTCCCCTGGGGAGTTCACTTGTACCCAAAGCCTTCCTTTGGGGGCACTTCTGGATGGGTGAATGGGGCTTGAAACGCATTTTCTGGGGCCCGAGTTTTCAGTCTTCTGCCATGGTGGCTAGGGGTATATTTAGAGTTGCTCGTAAACAGTGAACAAGGAGGGTCCAGTTGCATGTGGGGCTGCGTAAAGGCTCCCCTGGGAAGTTCAGTTGTACCCAAAGCCTTCCTCTGGGGGCACTTTTGGATGGGCGAATTAGACTTTTAATGCATTTTCTGGGGCCCGAGTTTTCAGTCGACTGCCAGGCGGGCCAGGGCTATATTTAGGGTTGCTGTGAAAGAGTGAACCCGGAGGGTCCAGTTGCATGTGGGGCTGCATAAATGCTCCCCTGGGGAGTTCACTTGTACCCAAAGCCTTCCTTTGGGGGCACTTCTGGATGGGTGAATGGGGCTTGAAACGCTTTTTCTGTGGCCCGAGTTTTCAGTGTTCTGACATGCTGGCTAGTGTTATATTTAGGGTTGCTTGTAAACAGCGAACACGGGTGTCCAGTTGCGTATGGGCCTGCATAAAGGCTCCCCTGGGGAGTTCAGTTGTACCCAAAGCCTTCGTTTGGGGGCACTTTTGGATGGTCGAATGGGGCTTGTAGCACGTTTTCTGGGGCCCGATTTTTCAGTCGTCTGCCATGCGGGCCAGGGTTATATTTAGGGTTGCTGTGAAAGAGCGAATACGGAGGGTCCAGTTGCATGTGGGGCTGCGTAAAGGCTCCCTTGGGGAGTTCAGCTGTACCCAAAGCCTTCCTCTGGGGGCACTTTTCGATGGGCGAATTAGGCTTTTAACGCATTTTCTGGGGCCCGAGTTTTCAGTCGACTGCCAGGCGGGCCAGGGTTATATTTAGGGTTGCTGTGAAAGAGCGAATACGGAGGGTCCAGTTGCGTATGGGCCTGCATAAAGGCTCCCCTGGGGAGTTCACTTCTATCCAAAGCCTTCCTTTGGGGGCACTTTTGGATGGTCGAATGGGGCTTGTAGCACGTTTTCTGGGGCCCGATTTTTCAGTCGTCTGCCATGCGGGCCAGGGTTATATTTAGGGTTGCTGTGAAAGAGCGAATACGGAGGGTCCAGTTGCATGTGGGGCTGCATAAAGGCTCCCCTGGGGAGTTCACTTCTACCCAAAGCCTTCCTTTGGGGGCACTTCTGGATGGGTGAATGGGGCTTGAAACGCTTTTTCTGGAGCCCAAGTTTTCAGTCTTCTGCCATGGTGGCTAGGGGTATATTTAGGGTTGCTCGTAAACAGTGAACAAGGAGGGTCCAGTTGCATGTGGGGCTGCATAAAGGCTCCCCTGGGGAGTTCAGATGTACCCAAAGCCTTCCTTTGGGGGCACTTCTGGATGGGTGAATGGGGCTTGAAACGCTTTTTCTGTGGCCCGAGTTTTCAGTTTCTGCCATGGTGGCTAGTGTTATATTTAGGGTTGCTTGTAAACAGCGAACACGGGGGGTCCAGTTGCGTATGGGCCTGCATAAAGGCTCCCCTGGGGAGTTCAGTTGTACCCAAAGCCTTCGTTTGGGGGCACTTTTGGATGGTCGAATGGGGCTTGTAGCACGTTTTCTGGGGCCCGATTTTTCAGTCGTCTGCCAAGCGGGCCAGGGCTATATTTAGGGTTGCTGTGAAAGAGCGAATACGGAGGGTCCAGTTGCATGTGGGGCTGCATAAAGGCTCCCCTGGGGAGTTCACTTGTACCCAAAGCCTTCCTTTGGGGGCACTTCTGGATGGGCGAAAGGGGCTTGAAACGCTTTTTCTGTGGCCCGAGGTTTCAGTCTTCTGCCATGCTGGCTAGGGTTATATTTAGGGTTGCTGTAAAGAGCGAACACGGAGGGTCCAGTTGCATGTGGGGCTGCATAAAGGCTCCCCTGGGGAGTTCAGATGTACCCAAAGCCTTCCTTTGGGGGCACTTTTGGATGGGCGAATGGGGCTCGTAACACATTTTCTGTGGCCCGAGCTTTCAGTCGACTGCCAGGCGTGCTAGGGTTATATTTAGGCTTGCGGTGAAAGAGTGAACCCGGAGGGTCCAGTTGCATGTGGGGCTGCATAAAGGCTCCCCTGGGGAGTTCACTTGTACCCAAAGCCTTCCTTTGGGGGCACTTCTGGATGGGTGAATGGGGCTTGAAAGGCATTTTCTGGAGCCCGAGTTTTCAGTGTTCTGCCATGCTGGCTAGTGTTATATTTAGGGTTGCTTGTAAACAGCGAACACGGGTGTCCAGTTGCGTATGGGCCTGCATAAAGGCTCCCCTGGGGAGTTCAGTTGTACCCAAAGCCTTCGTTTGGGGGCACTTTTGGATGGTCGAATGGGGCTTGTAGCACGTTTTCTGGGGCCCGATTTTTCAGTCGTCTGCCATGCGGGCCAGGGTTATATTTAGGGTTGCTGTGAAAGAGCGAATACGGAGGGTCCAGTTGCATGTGGGGCTGCGTAAAGGCTCCCTTGGGGAGTTCAGCTGTACCCAAAGCCTTCCTCTGGGGGCACTTTTCGATGGGCGAATTAGGCTTTTAACGCATTTTCTGGGGCCCGAGTTTTCAGTCGACTGCCAGGCGGGCCAGGGTTATATTTAGGGTTGCTGTGAAAGAGCGAATACGGAGGGTCCAGTTGCGTATGGGCCTGCATAAAGGCTCCCCTGGGGAGTTCACTTTTACCCAAAGCCTTCCTTTGGGGGCACTTTTGGATGGTCGAATGGGGCTTGTAGCACGTTTTCTGGGGCCCGATTTTTCAGTCGTCTGCCATGCGGGCCAGGGTTATATTTAGGGTTGCTGTGAAAGAGCGAATACGGAGGGTCCAGTTGCATGTGGGGCTGCATAAAGGCTCCCCTGGGGAGTTCTCTTCTACCCAAAGCCTTCCTTTCGGGGCACTTCTGGATGGGTGAATGGGGCTTGAAACGTTTTTTCTGTGGCCCGAGTTTTCAGTTTTCTGCCATGCTGGCTAGTGATATATTTAGGGTTGCTTGTAAACAGCGAACACGGGGGGTCCAGTTGCGTATGGGTCTGCATAAAGGCTCCCCTGGGGAGTTCACTTGTACCCAAAGCCTTCGTTTGGGGGCACTTCTGGATGGGTGAATGGGGCTTGAAACGCATTTTCTGTGGCCCGAGTTTTCAGTCTTCTGCCATGGTGGCTAGGGGTATATTTAGGCTTGCTCGTAAACAGTGAACAAGGACGGTCCAGTTGCATGTGGGGCTGCATAAAGGCTCCCCTGGGGAGTTCACTTGTACCCAAAGCCTTCCTTTGGGGGCACTTCTGGATGGGCAAAAGGGGCTTGAAACGCTTTTTCTGTGGCCCGAGTTTTTAGTCTTCTGCCATGCTGGCTAGGGTTATATTTAGGGTTGCTGTAAAGAGCGAACACGGAGGGTCCAGTTGCATGTGGGGCTGCATAAAGGCTCCCCTGGGGAGTTCAGATGTACCCAAAGCCTTCCTTTGGGGGCACTTCTGGATGGGTGAATGGGGCTTGAAACGCATTTTCTGGAGCCCGAGTTTTCAGTCTTCTGCCATGGTGGCTAGGGTTATATTTAGGGTTGCTCGTAAACAGTGAACAAGGAGGGTCAAGTTCCATGTGGGGCTGCATAAAGGCTCCCCTGGGGAGTTCACTTGTACCCAAAGCCTTCCTTTGGGGGCACTTCTGGATGGGTGAATGGGGCTTGAAACGCATTTTCTGGGGCCCGAGTTTTCAGTCTTCTGCCATGCTGGCTAGGGGTATATTTAGGGTTGCTCGTAAGCAGTGAACAAGGAGGGTCCAGTTGCATGTGGGGCTGCGTAAAGGCTCCCCTGGGAAGTTCAGTTGTACCCAAAGCCTTCCTCTGGGGGCACTTTTGGATGGGCGAATTAGACTTTTAATGCATTTTCTGGGGCCCGAGTTTTCAGTCGACTGCCAGGCGGGCCAGGGCTATATTTAGGGTTGCTGTGAAAGAGTGAACCCGGAGGGTCCAGTTGCATGTGGGGCTGCATAAAGGCTCCCCTGGGGAGTTCACTTGTACCCAAAGCCTTCCTTTGGGGGCACTTCTGGATGGGTGAATGGGGCTTGAAACGCTTTTTCTGTGGCCCGAGTTTTCAGTTTTCTGCCATGCTGGCTAGTGTTATATTTAGGGTTGCTTGTAAACAGCGAACACGGGGGGTCCAGTTGCGTATGGGCCTGCATAAAGGCTCCCCTGGGGAGTTCACTTGTACCCAAAGCCTTCGTCTGGGGGCACTTTTGGATGGTCGAATGGGGCTTGTAGCACGTTTTCTGGGGCCCGAGTTTTCAGTCGACTGCCAGGCGGGCCAGGGCTATATTTAGGGTTGCTGTGAAAGAGCGAATACGGAGGGTCCAGTTGCATGTGGGGCTGCGTAAAGGCTCCCTTGGGGAGTTCATCTGTACCCAAAGCCTTCCTCTGGGAGCACTTTTGGATGGGCGAATTAGGTTTTAACGCGTTTTCTGGGGCCCGAGTTTTCAGTCGACTGCCAGGCGGGCCAGGGTTATATTTAGGGTTGCTGTGAAAGAGCGAATACGGAGGGTCCAGTTGTGTATGGGCCTGCATAAAGGCTCCCCTGGGGAGTTCACTTCTACCCAAAGCCTTCGTTTGGGGGCACTTTTGGATGGTCGAATGGGGCTTGTAGCACGTTTTCTGGGGCCCGATTTTTCAGTCGACTGACAGGCGGGCCAGGGTTATATTTAGGGTTGCTGTGAAAGAGCGAATACGGAGGGTCCAGTTGCATGTGGGGCTGCATAAAGGCTCCCCTGGGGAGTTCACTTGTACCCAAAGCCTTCCTTTGGGGGCACTTCTGGATGGGTAAATGGGGCTTGAAACGCTTTTTCTGTGGCACGAATTTTCAATCTTCTTCCATGGTGGCTAGGGGTATATTTAGGGTTGCTCGTAAACAGTGAACAAGGAGGGTCCAGTTGCATGTGGGGCTGCGTAAAGGCTCCCCTGGGGAGTTCACTTGTACCCAAAGCCTTCCTTTGGGGGCACTTCTGGATGGGCGAAAGGGGCTTGAAACACTTTTTCTGTGGCCCGAGTTTTCAGTCTTCTGCCATGCTGGCTAGGGTTATATTTAGGGTTGCTGTAAAGAGCGAACCCGGAGGGTCCAGTTGCATGTGGGGCTGCATAAAGGCTCCCCTGGGGAGTTCAGATGTACCCAAAGCCTTCCTTTGGGGGCACTTTTGGATGGGCGAATGGGGCTCGTAACACATTTTCTGTTGCCCGAGCTTTCAGTCGACTGCCAGGCGTGCTAGGTCTATATTTAGGCTTGCGGTGAAAGAGTGAACCCGGAGGGTCCAGTTGCATGTGGGGCTGCATAAAGGCTCCCCTGGGGAGTTCACTTGTACCCAAAGCCTTCCTTTGGGGGCACTTTTGTATGGGCGAATTAGGCTTTTAGCAGTTTTTCTGGTGCCCGAGTTTTCAGTCGACTGCCAGGCGGGCCAGGGCTATATTTAGGGTTGCTGTGAAAGAGCGAATACGGAGGGTCCAGTTGCATGTGGGGCTGTGTTAAGGCTCCCCTGGGGAGTCCAGTTGTACCCAAAGCCTTCCTTTGGGGGCACTTCTGGATGGGTTAATGGGGCTTGAAACGCTTTTTCTGTGGCCCGAGTTTTCAGTCTTCTGCCATGGTGACTAGGGTTATATTTAGGGTTGCTCGTAAACAGTGAACAAGGAGGGTCCTGTTGCATGTGGGGCTGCGTAAAGGCTTCCCTGGGGAGTTCAGATGTACACAAAGCCTTCCTTTGGGGGCACTTCTGGATGGGTAAATGGGGCTTGAAACGCTTTTTCTGTGGCCCGAGTTTTCAGTCTTCTGCCATCGTGGCTAGGGGTATATTTAGGGTTGCTCGTAAAGAGTGAACAAGGAGGGTCCAGTTGCATGTGGGGCTGCGTAAAGGCTCCCCTGGGGAGTTCACTTGTACCCAAAGCCTTCCTCTGGGGGCACTTTTGGATGGGCGAATTAGGCTTTTAACGCATTTTCTGGGGCCCGAGTTTTCAGTCGACTGCCAGGCGGGCCAGGGCTATATTTAGGCTTGTGGTGAAAGAGTGAACCCGGAGGGTCCAGTTGCATGTGGGGCTGTGTTAAGGCTCCCCTGGGGAGTCCAGTTGTACCCAAAGCCTTCCTTTGGGGGCACTTCTGGATGGGTAAATGGGGCTTGAAACGCTTTTTCTGTGGCACTAGTTTTCGGTCTTCTGCCATGGTGGCTAGGGGTATATTTAGGGTTGCTCGTAAACAGTGAACAAGGAGGGTCCAGTTGCATGTGGGGCTGCGTAAAGGCTCCCCTGGGGAGTTCAGTTGTACCCAAAGCCTTCCTCTGGGAGCACTTTTGGATGGGCGAATTAGGCTTTTAACGCATTTTATGGGGCCCGAGTTATCAGTCAACTGCCAGGCGTGCTAGGGCTGTATTTAGGCTTGCGGTGAAAGAGTGAACCCGGAGGGTCCAGTTGCATGTGGGGCTGCATAAAGGCTCCCCTGGGGAGTTCACTTGTACCCAAAGCCTTCCTTTGGGGGCACTTCTGGATGGGCGAAAGGGGCTTGAAACGCATTTTCTGGAGCCCGAGTTTTCAGTCTTCTGCCATGGTGGCAAGGGGTATATTTAGGGTTGCTCGTAAACAGTGAACAAGAAGGGTCCAGTTGCATGTGGGGCTGCGTAAAGGCTCCCCTGGGGCGTTCAGTTGTACCCAAAGCCTTCCTCTGGGGGCACTTTTGGATGGGCAAATTAGGCTTTTAACGCATTTTCTGGGGCCCGAGTTTTCAGTCGACTGCCAGGCGGGCCAGGGCTATATTTAGGGTTGCTGTGAAAGAGCAAATACGGAGGGTCCAGTTGCATGTGGGGCTGCGTTAAGGCTCCCCTGGGGAGTTCAGTTGTACCCAAAGCCTTCCTCTGGGGGCACTTTTGGATGGGCGAATTAGGCTTTTAACGCATTTTCTGGGGCCCGAGTTTTCAGTCGACTGCCAGGCGGGCCAGGGCTATATTTAGGCTTGCGGTGAAAGAGTGAACCCGGAGGGTCCAGTTGCATGTGGGGCTGCATAAAGGCTCCCCTGGGCAGTTCAGTTGTACCCAAAGCCTTCCTCTGGGGGCACTTTTGGATGGGCGAATTAGGCTTTTAACAGTTTTTCTGGGGCCCGAGTTTTCAGTCGACTGCCAGGCGGGCCAGGGCTATATTTAGGGTTGCTGTGAAAGAGCGAATACGGAGGGTCCAGTTGCATGTGGGGCTGTGTTAAGGCTCCCCTGGGGAGTCCAGTTGTACCCAAAGTCTTCCTTTGGGGGCACTTTTGGATGGGTAAATGGGGCTTGAAACGCTTTTTCTGTGGCACTAGTTTTCAGTCTTCTGCCATGGTGGCTAGGGGTATATTTAGGGTTGCTCGTAAACAGTGAACAAGGAGGGTCCAGTTGCATGTGGGGCTGCGTAAAGGCTCCCCTGGGGAGTTCAGATGTACCCAAAGCCTTCCTTTGGGGGCACTTTTGGATGGGCGAATGGGGCTCGTAACACATTTTCTGTGGCCCGAGCTTTCAGTCGACTGCCAGGCGTGCTAGGGATGTATTTAGGCTTGCGGTGAAAGAGTGAACCCGGAGGGTCCAGTTGCATGTGGGGCTGCACAAAGGCTCCCCTGGGGAGTTCACTTGTACCCAAAGCCTTCCTTTGGGGGCACTTCTGGATGGGTGAATGGGGCTTGAAACGCATTTTCTGGAGCCCGAGTTTTCAGTCTTCTGCCATGGTGGCAAGGGGTATATTTAGGGTTGCTCGTAAACAGTGAACAAGGAGGGTCCAGTTGCATGTGGGGCTGCATAAAGGCTCCCCTGGGGAGTTCAGTTGTACCCAAAGCCTTCCTCTGGGGGCACTTCTGGATGGGAGAATTAGGCTTTTAATGCATTTTCTGGGGCCCGAGTTTTCAGTCGACTGCCAGGGGGGCAGGGCTATATTTAGGGTTGCTGTGAAAGAGCGAATACGGAGGGTCCAGTTGCATGTGGGGCTGCATAAAGGCTCCCCTGGGGAGTCCAGTTGTACACAAAGCCTTCCTTTGGGGCCACCTCTGGATGGGTGAATAGGGCGTGAAACGCTTTTTCTGTGGCCCTAGTTTTCAGTCTTCTGCCATGGTGGCTAGGGGTATATTTAGGGTTGCTCGTAAACAGTGAACAAGGAGGGTCCAGTTGCATGTGGGGCTGCGTAAAGTCTCCCCTGGGGAATTCAGATGTACCCAAAGCCTTCCTTTGGGGGCACTTCTGGATGGGTGAATGGGGCTTGAAACGCTTTTTCTGTGGCCTGAGTTTTCAGTCTTCTGCCATGCTGGCTAGGGGTATATTTAGGGTTGCTCGTAAACAGTGAACAAGGAGCGTCCAGTTGCATGTGGGGCTGCGTAAAGGCTCCCCTGGGGAGTCGAGTTGTACCCAAAGCCTTCCACTGGGGGCACTTCTGGATGGGTAAATGGGGCTTGAAACGCTTTTTCTGTGGCCCTAGTTTTCAGTCTTCTGCCATGGTGGCTAGGGGTATATTTAGGGTTGCTCGTAAACAGTGAACAAGGAGGGTCCAGTTGCATGTGGGGCTGCGTAAAGGCTCCCCTGGGGAGTTCAGATGTACCCAAAGCCTTCCTTTCGGGGCACTTTTGGATGGTCGAATGGGGCTCTTAACACATTTTCTCTGGCCCGAGCTTTCAGTCGACTACCAGGCGTGCTAGGGCTATATTTAGGCTTGCGGTGAAAGAGTGAACCCGGAGGGTCCAGTTGCATGTGGGGCTGCATAAAGGCTCCCCTGGGGAGTTCACTTGTACCCAAAGCCTTCGTTTGGGGGCACTTCTGGATGGGCGAAAGGGGCTTGAAACGCTTTTTCTGTGGCCCGAGTTTTCAGTCTTCTGCCATGCTGGCTAGGGTTATATTTAGGGTTGCTGTAAAGAGCGAACACGGAGGGTCCAGTTGCATGTGGGGCTGTGTAAAGGCTCCCCTGGGGAGTTCAGATGTACCCAAAGCCTTCCTTTGGGGGCACTTTTGGATGGGCGAATGGGGCTCGTAACACATTTTCTGTTGCCCGAGCTTTCAGTCGACTGCCAGGCGTGCTAGGGCTATATTTAGGCTTGCGGTGAAAGAGTGAACCCGGAGGGTCCAGTTGCATGTGGGGCTGCATAAAGGCTCCCCTGGGGAGTTCACTTGTACCCAAAGCCTTCCTTTGGGGGCACTTTTGTATGGGCGAATTAGGCTTTTAGCAGTTTTTCTGGGGCCCGAGTTTTCAGTCGACTGCCAGGTGGGCCAGGGCTATATTTAGGGTTGCTGTGAAAGAGCGAATACGGAGGGTCCAGTTGCATGTGGGGCTGTGTTAAGGCTCCCCTGGGGAGTCCAGTTGTACCCAAAGCCTTCCTTTGGGGGCACGTCTGGATGGGTAAATGGGGCTTGAAACGCTTTTTCTGTGGCCCGAGTTTTCAGTGTTCTGCCATGCTGGCTAGGGTTATATTTAGGGTTGCTCGTAAACAGTGAACAAGGAGGGTCCTGTTGCATGTGGGGCTGCATAAAGGCTCCCCTGGGGAGTTCAGATGTACCCAAAGCCTTCCTTTGGGGGCACTTTTGGATGGGCGATTGGGGCTCGTAACACTTGTTCTGTGGCCCGAGCTTTCAGTCGACTGCCAGGCGTGCTAGGGCTATATTTAGGCTTGCGGTGAAAGAGTGAACGCGGAGGGTCCAGTTGCATGTGGGGCTGCATAAAGGCTCCGCTGGGGAGTTCAGTTGTACCCAAAGCCTTCCTTTGGGGGCACTTCTGGATGGGTAAATGGGGCTTGAAACGCTTTTTCTGGAGCCCGAGTTTTCAATCTTCTTCCATCGTGGCTAGGGGTATATTTAGGGTTGCTCGTAAAGAGTGAACAAGGAGGGTCCAATTGCATGTGGGGCTGCATAAAGGCTCCCCTGGGGAGTTCACTTGTACCCAAAGCCTTCCTTTGGGGGCACTTCTGGATGGGTAAATGGGGCTTGAAACGCTTTTTCTGTGGCCCGAGTTTTCAGTTTTCTGCCATGGTGGCTAGGGGTATATTTAGGGTTGCTCGTAAACAGTGAACAAGGAGGGTCCTGTTGCATGTGGGGCTGCGTAAAGGCTCCCCTGGGGAGTTCAGTTGTACCCAAAGCCTTCCTCTGGGGGCACTTTTGGATGGGCGAATGGGGCTCCTAACACATTTTCTGTGGCCCGAGCTTTCAGTGGATTGCCAGGCGTGCTACGGCTATATTTAGGGTTGCTGTGAAAGAGTGAACGCGGAGGGTCCAGTTGCATGTGGGGCTGCATAAAGGCTCCCCTGGGGAGTTCACTTGTACCCAAAGCCTTCCTCTGGGGGCACTTTTGGATGGGCAAATTAGGCTTTTAACGCATTTTCTGGGGCCCGAGTTTTCAGTCGACTGCCAGGCGGGCCAGGGCTATATTTAGAGTTGCTGTGAAAGAGCAAATACGGAGGGTCCAGTTGCATGTGGGGCTGCGTTAAGGCTCCCCTGGGGAGTTCACTTGTACCCAAAGCCTTCCTCTGGGGGCACTTTTGGATGGGCGAATTAGGCTTTTAACGCATTTTCTGGGACCCGAGTTTTCAGTCGACTGCCAGGAGGGCCAGGGCTATATTTAGGCTTGCGGTGAAAGAGTGAACCCGGAGGGTCCAGTTGCATGTGGGGCTGCATAAAGGCTCCCCTGGGGAGTTCAGTTGTACCCAAAGCCTTCCTCTGGGGGCACTTTTGGATGGGCGAATTAGGATTTTAACAGTTTTTCTGGGGCCCGAGTTTTCAGTCGACTTCCAGGCGGGCCAGGGCTATATTTAGGGTTGCTGTGAAAGAGCGAATACGGAGGGTCCAGTTGCATGTGGGGCTGTGTTAAGGCTCCCCTGGGGAGTTCAGTTGGGAGTACCCAAAGCCTTCCTTTGGGGGTACTTCTGGATGGGTAAATGGGGCTTGAAACGCTTTTTCTGTGGCCCGAGTTTTCAGTCTTCTGCCATGCTGGCTAGGGTTATATTTAGGGTTGCTGTGAAAGAGCGAATACGGAGGTTCCAGTTGCATGTGGGGCTCTATAAAGGCTCCCCTGGGGAGTTCACTTGTACCCAAAGCCTTCCTTTGGGGGCACTTTTGGATGGGCGAAAGGGGCTTGAAACGCATTTTCTGGAGCCCGAGTTTTCAGTCTTCTGCCATGGTGGCTAGGGGTATATTTAGGGTTGCTCGTAAACAGTGAACAAGAGGGTCCAGTTGCATGTGGGACTGCGTAAAGGCTCCCCTGTGGAGTTCACTTGTACCCAAAGCCTTCCTCTGGGGGCACTTTTGGATGGGCGAATTAGGCTTTTAACGCATTTTCTGTGGCCCGAGATTTCAGTCGACTGCCAGGCAGGCCAGGGCTATATTTAGGGTTGCTATGAAAGAGTGAACCCGGAGGGTCCAGTTGCATGTGGGGCTGCATAAAGGCTCCCCTGGGGAGTTCAGTTGTACCCAAAGCCTTCCTCTGGGTGCACTTTTGGATGGGCGAATTAGGCTTTTAACGCATTTTATGGGGCCCGAGATATCAGTCAACTGCCAGGCGGGCCAGGGCTATATTTAGGCTTGCGGTGAAAGAGTGAACCCGGAGGGTCCAGTTGCATTTGGGGCTGCATAAAGGCTCCCCTGGGGAGTTCACTTGTACCCAAAGCCTTCCTTTGGGGGCACTTCTGGATGGGTGAATGGGGCTTGAAACGCTTTTTCTGTGGCCCGAGTTTTCAGTCTTCTGCCACTGTGGCTAGGGGTATATTTAGGGTTGCTCGTAAACAGGGAACAAGGAGGGTCCAGTTGCATGTGGGGCTGCATAAAGGCTCCCCTGGGGAGTTCACTTGTACCCAAAGCCTTCCTTTGGGGCACTTCTGGATGGGCGAAAGGGGCTTGAAACGCTTTTTCTGGAGCCCGAGTTTTCAGTCTTCTGCCATGCTGGCTAGGGTTATATTTAGGGTTGCTGTAAAGAGCGAACACGGAGGGTCCAGTTGCATGTGGGGCTGTGTAAAGGCTCCCCTGGGGGGTTCAGATGTACCCAAAGCCTTCCTCTGGGGGCACTTTTGGATGGGCAAATTAGGCTTTTAACACATTTTCTGTTGCCCGAGCTTTCAGTCGACTGCCAGGCGTGCTAGGGCTATATTTAGGCTTGCGGTGAAAGAGTGAACCCGGAGGGTCCAGTTGCATGTGGGGCTGCATAAAGGCTCCCCTGGGGAGTTCACTTGTACCCAAAGCCTTCCTTTGGGGGCACTTCTGGATGGGTAAATGGGGCTTGAAACTCTTTTTCTGTGTCCCGAGTTTTCAGTCTTCTGCCATCGTGGCTAGGGGTATATTTAGGGTTGCTCGTAAACAGTGAAAAAGGAGGGTCCAGTTGCATGTGGGGCTGCGTAAAGGCTCCCCTGGGGAGTCCAGTTGTACCCAAAGCCTTCCTTTGGGGGCACTTCTGGATGGGTAAATGGGGCTTGAAACGCTTTTTCTGGGGCCCTAGTTTTCAGTCTTCTGCCATGGTGGCTAGGGGTATATTTAGGGTTGCTTGTAAACAGTGAACAAGGAGGGTCCAGTTGCATGTGGGGCTGCATAAAGGCTCCCCTGGGGAGTTCAGATGTACCCAAAGCCTTCCTTTGGGGGCACTTCTGGATGGGCGAATGGGGCTCTTAACACATTTTCTGTGGCCCGAGCTTTCAGTCGACTGCCAGGCATGCTAGGGCTATATTTAGGCTTGCGGTGAAAGAGTGAACCCGGAGGGTCCAGTTGCATGTGGGGCTGCATAAAGGCTCCCCTGGGGAGTTCAGTTGTACCCAAAGCCTTCCTTTGTGGGCACTTCTGCATGGGTGAATGGGGCTTGAAACGCATTTTCTGGAGCCCGAATTTTCAGTCTTCTGCTATGGTGGCTAGGGTTATATTTAAGGTTGCTCGTAAACAGTGAACAAGGAGGGTCCAGTTGCATGTGGGGCTGCGTAAAGGCTCCCCTGGGGAGTTCACTTGTACCCAAAGCCTTCCTCTGGGTGCACTTTGGGATGGTCCAAGGGGAATCGAAATGCGTTTTCTTAGGCCCGCTTTTTCAGTCTTCTCCCATTGCGCCGAGGGCTATATGTAGGCTTGCGGTGAAAGAGTGAACCCCGAGGGTCCAGTTGCATGTGGGGCTGCATAAAGGCTGCCCTGGGGAGTTCAGTTGTACCCAAAGCCTTCCTTTGGGGGCACTTCTGGATGGTCGAATGGGGCTTGAAACGCATTTTCTGGAGCCCGAGTTTTCAGTCTTCTGCTATGGTGGCTAGGGGTATATTTAGGGTTGTTCGTAAACAGTGAACAAGGAGGGTCCAGTTGCATGTGGGGCTGCATAAAGGCTCCCCTGGGGAGTTCACTTGTACCCAAAGCCTTCCTTTGGGGGCACTTCTGGATGGGTGAATGGGGCTTGAAACACTTTTCCTCTGGCCCTAGTTTTCAGTCTTCTGCCATGCTGCCTAGGGTTATATTTAGGGTTGCTGTAAAGAGCGAACACTGAGGGTCCAGTTGCATGTGGGGCTGCGTAAAGGTTCCCTTGGGGAGTTCAGTTGTACCCAAAGCCTTCCTCTGGGGGCACTTTTGGATGGGCGAATTAGGCTTTTAACGCATTTTCTGGAGCCCGAGTTTTCAGTCGACTGCCAGGCGGGCCAGGGCTATATTTAGGGTTGCTGTGAAAGAGTGAACCCAGAGGGTCCCTTTGCATGTGGGGCTGCATAAAGGCTCCCCTGGGGAGTTCACTTCTACCCAAAGCCTTCCTCTGGGTGCACTTTTGGATGGGCGAATTAGGCTTTTAACAGTTTTCCTGGGGCCCGAGTTTTCAGATTTCTGCCATGCTGGCTAGTGTTATATTTAGGGTTGCTTGTAAACAGCGAACTCGTGGGGTCCAGTTGCGTATGGGCCTGCATAAAGGCTCCCCTGGGGAGTTCAGATGTACCCAAAGCCTTCCTCTGGGGGCACTTTTGGATGGGCGAATTAGGCTTTTAACAGTTTTTCTGGGGCCCGAGTTTTCAGTCGACTGCCAGGCGGGCCAGGGCTATATTTAGGGTTGCTGTGAAAGAGCGAATACGGAGGGTCCAGTTGCATGTGGGGCTGCATAAAGGCTCCCCTGGGGAGTTCACTTGTACCCAAAGCCTTCCTTTGGGGGCACTTTTGGATGGGCGAATGGGGCTTGAAACGCATTTTCTGGAGCCCGAGTTTTCAGTCTTCTGCCATGGTGGCTAGGGGTATATTTAGGGTTGCTCGTAAACAGTGAACAAGGAGGGTCCAGTTGCATGTGGGGCTGTGTTAAGGCTCCCCTGGGGAGTCCAGTTGTACCCAAAGCCTTCCTTTGGGGGCACTTTTGGATGGTCCAAGGGGAATCGCAATGCGTTTTCTGAGACCCGCTTTTTCAGTCTTCTCCCATTGCGCCGAGGGTTATATTTAGGCTTGCGGTGAAAGAGTGAACCCGGAGGGTCCAGTTGCATGTGGGGCTGCATAAAGGCTCCCCTGGGGAGTTCAGTTGTACCCAAAGCCTTCCTTTGGGGGCACTTCTGGATGGGTAAATGGGGCTTGAAACGCTTTTTCTGTGGCCCGAATTTTCAGTCTTCCGCCATGGTGGCTAGGGGTATATTTAGGGTTGCACGTAAACAGTGAACAAGGAGGGTCCAGTTGCATGTGGGGCTGCATAAAGGCTCCCCTGGGGAGTTCACTTGTACCCAAAGCCTTCCTCTGGGGGCACTTCTGGATGGGCGCAAGGGGCTTGAAACGCTTTTTCTGGGGCCCGAGTTTTCAGTCTTCTGCTATGCTGGCTAGGGTTATATTTAGGGTTGCTGTAAAGAGCGAACACGGAGGGTCCAGTTGCATGTGGGGCTGTGTAAAGGCTCCCCTGGGGAGTTCAGATGTACCCAAAGCCTTCCTTTGGGGGCACTTTTGGATGGGCGAATGGGGCTCGTAACACATTTTCTGTGGCCCGAGCTTTCAGTCGACTGCCATGCGTGCTAGGGCTATATTTAGGCTTGCGGTGAAAGAGTGAACCCGGAGGGTCCAGTTGCATGTGGGGCTGCATAAAGGCTCCCCTGGGGAGTTCAGTTGTACCCAAAGCCTTCCTCTGGGGGCACTTTTGGATGGGCGAATTAGGCTTTTAACAGTTTTTCTGGGGCCCGAGTTTTCAGTCGACTGCCAGGCGGGCCAGGGCTATATTTAGGGTTCCTTGTTAAACAGCGTACACGGGGGGTCCAGTTGCGTATGGGCCTGCATAAAGGCTCCCCTGGGGAGTTCAGTTGTACCCAAAGCCTTCCTTTGGGGGCACTTCTGGATGGGTGAATGGGTCTTAAAAAGCATTTTCTGGAGCCCGAGTTTTGAGTTTTCTGCCATGGTGGCTAGGGGTATATTTAGGGTTGCTCGTAAACAGTGAACAAGGAGGGTCCAGTTGCATGTGGGGCTGCGTAAAGGCTCCCCTGGGGAGTTCACTTGTACCCAAAGCCTTCCTCTGGGGGCACTTTTGGATGGGCGAATTAGGCTTTTAACAGTTTTTCTGGGGCCCGAGTTTTCAGTCGACTGCCAGGCGGGCCAGGGCTATATTTAGACTTGCGGTGAAAGAGCGAATACGGAGGGTCCAGTTGCATGTGGGGCTGCATAAAGGCTCCCCTGGGGAGTTCAGTTGTACCCAAAGCCTTCCTCTGGGGGCACTTTTGGATGGGCGAATTAGGCTTTTAACGCATTTTCTGGGGCCCGAGTTTTCAGTCGACTTCCAGGCGAGCCAGTGCTATATTTAGACTTGCGGTGAAAGAGCGAATACGGAGGGTCCAGTTGCATGTGGGGCTGCGTTAAGGCTCCCCTGGGGAGTTCAGTTGTACCCAAAGCCTTCCTTTGGGGGCACTTCTGGATGGGCGAAAGGGGCTTGAAACGCTTTTTCTGTGGCCCGAGTTTTCAGTCTTCTGCCATGCTGGCTAGGGCTATATTTAGGCTTGCGGTGAAAGAGTGAACACGGAGGGTCCAGTTGCATGTGGGGCTGCGTAAAGGCTCCCCTGGGGAGTTCAGATGTACCCAAAGCTTTCCTTTGGGGGCACTTCTGGATGGGCGAATGGGGCTCGTAACACTTTTTCTGTGGCCCGAGATTTCAGTCGACTGCCAGGCGTGCTAGGGCTATATTTAGGCTTGCGGTGAAAGAGCGAATACGGAGGGTCCAGTTGCATGTGGGGCTGCGTTAAGGCTCCCCTGGGGAGTTCACTTGTACCCAAAGCCTTCCTTTGGGGGCACTTTTGTATGGGCGAATTAGGCTTTAAACGCATTTTCTGGGGCCCGAGTTTTCAGTCGACTGCCAGGCGGGCCAGGGCTATATTTAGGCTTGTGGTGAAAGGGTGAACCCGGAGGGTCCAGTTGCATGTGGGGCTGTGTTAAGGCTCCCCTGGGGAGTCCAGTTGTACCCAAAGCCTTCCTTTGGGGGCACTTTTTAGATGGGTAAATGGGGCTTGAAACGCTTTTTCTGTGGCACTAGTTTTCTGTTTTCTGCCATGGTGGCTAGGGGTATATTTAGGGTTGCTCGTAAACAGTGAACAAGGAGGGTCCAGTTGCATGTGGGGCTGCGTAAAGGCTCCCCTGGGGAGTTCAGTTGTACCCAAAGCCTTCCTCTGGGGGCACTTTTGGATGGGCGAATTAGGCTTTTAACGCATTTTCTGGGGCCCGAGTTTTCAGTCGACTGCCAGGCGGGCCAGGGCTATATTTAGGCTTGTGGTGAAAGAGTGAACCCGGAGGGTCCAGTTGCATGTGGGGCTGTGTTAAGGCTCCCCTGGGGAGTCCAGTTGTACCCAAAGCCTTCCTTTGGGGGCACTTTTGGATGGGTAAATGGGGCTTGAAACGCTTTTTCTGTGGCACTAGTTTTCGGTCTTCTGCCATGGTGGCTAGGGGTATATTTAGGGTTGCTCGTAAACAGTGAACAAGGAGGGTCCAGTTGCATGTGGGGCTGCGTAAAGGCTCCCCTGGGGAGTTCAGTTGTACCCAAAGCCTTCCTCTGGGGGCACTTTTGGATGGGCGAATTAGGCTTTTAACGCATTTTATGGGGCCCGAGTTATCAGTCAACTGCCAGGCGTGCTAGGGCTGTATTTAGGCTTGCGGTGAAAGAGTGAACCCGGAGGGTCCAGTTGCATGTGGGGCTGCATAAAGGCTCCCCTGGGGAGTTCAGTTGTACCCAAAGCCTTCCTCTGGGGGCACTTTTGGATGGGCGAATTAGGCTTTTAACAGTTTTTCTGGGGCCCGAGTTTTCAGTCGACTGCCAGGCGGGCCAGGGCTATATTTAGGGTTGCTGTGAAAGAGCGAATACGGAGGGTCCAGTTGCATGTGGGGCTGTGTTAAGGCTCCCCTGGGGAGTCCAGTTGTACCCAAAGTCTTCCTTTGGGGGCACTTTTGGATGGGTAAATGGGGCTTGAAACGCTTTTTATGTGGCACTAGTTTTCAGTCTTCTGCCATGGTGGCTAGGGGTATATTTAGGGTTGCTCGTAAACAGTGAACAAGGAGGGTCCAGTTGCATGTGGGGCTGCGTAAAGGCTCCCCTGGGGAGTTCAGATGTACCCAAAGCCTTCCTTTGGGGGCACTTTTGGATGGGCGAATGGGGCTCGTAACACATTTTCTGTGGCCCGAGCTTTCAGTCGACTGCCAGGCGTGCTAGGGATGTATTTAGGCTTGCGGTGAAAGAGTGAACATGGAGGGTCCGGTTGCATGTGGGGCTGCACAAAGGCTCCCCTGGGGAGTTCACTTGTACCCAAAGCCTTCCTTTGGGGGCACTTCTGGATGGGTGAATGGGGCTTGAAACGCATTTTCTGGAGCCCGAGTTTTCAGTCTTCTGCCATGGTGGCAAGGGGTATATTTAGGGTTGCTCGTAAACAGTGAACAAGGAGGGTCCAGTTGCATGTGGGGCTGCATAAAGGCTCCCCTGGGGAGTTCACTTGTACCCAAAGCCTTCCTCTGGGGGCACTTCTGCATGGGCGAATTAGGCTTTTAATGCATTTTCTGGGGCCCGAGTTTTCAGTCGACTGCCAGGGGGGCAGGGCTATATTTAGGGTTGCTGTGAAAGAGCGAATACGGAGGGTCCAGTTGCATGTGGGGCTGCATAAAGGCTCCCCTGGGGAGTCCAGTTGTACACAAAGCCTTCCTTTGGGGCCACCTCTGGATGGGTGAATAGGGCGTGAAACGCTTTTTCTGTGGCCCTAGTTTTCAGTCTTTTGCCATGGTGGCTAGGGGTATATTTAGGGTTGCTCGTAAACAGTGAACAAGGAGGGTCCAGTTGCATGTGGGGCTGCGTAAAGTCTCCCCTGGGGAATTCAGATGTACCCAAAGCCTTCCTTTGGGGGCACTTCTGGATGGGTGAATGGGGCTTGAAACGATTTTTCTGTGGCCTGAGTTTTCAGTCTTCTGCCATGCTGGCAAGGGGTATATTTAGGGTTGCTCGTAAACAGTGAACAAGGAGCGTCCAGTTGCATGTGGGGCTGCGTAAAGGCTCCCCTGGGGAGTCGAGTTGTACCCAAAGCCTTCCACTGGGGGCACTTCTGGATGGGTAAATGGGGCTTGAAACGCTTTTTCTGTGGCCCTAGTTTTCAGTCTTCTGCCATGGTGGCTAGGGGTATATTTAGGGTTGCTCGTAAACAGTGAACAAGGAGGGTCCAGTTGCATGTGGGGCTGCGTAAAGGCTCCCCTGGGGAGTTCAGATGTACCCAAAGCCTTCCTTTGGGGGCACTTTTGGATGGTCGAATTAGGCTCTTAACACATTTTCTGTGGCCCGAGCTTTCAGTCGACTACCAGGCGTGCTAGGGCTATATTTAGGCTTGCGGTGAAAGAGTGAACCCGGAGGGTCCAGTTGCATGTGGGGCTGCATAATGGCTCCCCTGGGGAGTTCACTTGTACCCAAAGCCTTCCTTTGGGGGCACTTCTGGATGGGCGAAAGGGGCTTGAAACGCTTTTTCTGTGGCCCGAGTTTTCAGTCTTCTGCCATGCTGGCTAGGGTTATATTTAGGGTTGCTGTAAAGAGCGAACACGGAGGGTCCAGTTGCATGTGGGGCTGTGTAAAGGCTCCCCTGGGGAGTTCAGATGTACCCAAAGCCTTCCTTTGGGGGCACTTCTGGATGGGAGAATGGGGCTCGTAACACATTTTCTGTTGCCCGAGCTTTCAGTCGACTGCCAGGCGTGCTAGGGCTATATTTAGGCTTGCGGTGAAAGAGTGAACCCGGAGGGTCCAGTTGCATGTGGGGCTGCATAAAGGCTCCCCTGGGGAGTTCACTTGTACCCAAAGCCTTCCTTTGGGGGCACTTTTGTATGGGCGAATTAGGCTTTTAGCAGTTTTTCTGGGGCCCGAGTTTTCAGTCGACTGCCAGGTGGGCCAGGGCTATATTTAGGGTTGCTGTGAAAGAGCGAATACGGAGGGTCCAGTTGCATGTGGGGCTGTGTTAAGGCTCCCCTGGGGAGTCCAGTTGTACCCAAAGCCTTCCTTTGGGGGCACTTCTGGATGGGTAAATGGGGCTTGAAACGCTTTTTCTGTGGCCCGAGTTTTCAGTCTTCTGCCATGCTGGCTAGGGTTATATTTAGGGTTGCTCGTAAACAGTGAACAAGGAGGGTCCTGTTGCATGTGGGGCTGCATAAAGGCTCCCCTGGGGAGTCGAGTTGTACCCAAAGCCTTCCACTGGGGGCACTTCTGGATGGGTAAATGGGGCTTGAAACGCTTTTTCTGTGGCCCTAGTTTTCAGTCTTCTGCCATGGTGGCTAGGGGTATATTTAGGGTTGCTCGTAAACAGTGAACAAGGAGGGTCCAGTTGCATGTGGGGCTGCGTAAAGGCTCCCCTGGGGAGTTCAGATGTACCCAAAGCCTTCCTTTGGGGGCACTTTTGGATGGTCGAATGGGGCTCTTAACACATTTTCTGTGGCCCGAGCTTTCAGTCGACTACCAGGCGTGCTAGGGCTATATTTAGGCTTGCGGTGAAAGAGTGAACCCGGAGGGTCCAGTTGCATGTGGGGCTGCATAATGGCTCCCCTGGGGAGTTCACTTGTACCCAAAGCCTTCCTTTGGGGGCACTTCTGGATGGGCGAAAGGGGCTTGAAACGCTTTTTCTGTGGCCCGAGTTTTCAGTCTTCTGACATGCTGGCTAGGGGTTTATTTAGGGTTGCTGTAAAGAGCGAACACGGAGGGTCCAGTTGCATGTGGGGCTGTGTAAAGGCTCCCCTGGGGAGTTCAGATGTACCCAAAGCCTTCCTTTGGGGGCACTTCTGGATGGGAGAATGGGGCTCGTAACACATTTTCTGTTGCCCGAGCTTTCAGTCGACTGCCAGGCGTGCTAGGGCTATATTTAGGCTTGCGGTGAAAGAGTGAACCCGGAGGGTCCAGTTGCATGTGGGGCTGCATAAAGGCTCCCCTGGGGAGTTCACTTGTACCCAAAGCCTTCCTTTGGGGGCACTTTTGTATGGGCGAATTAGGCTTTTAGCAGTTTTTCTGGGGCCCGAGTTTTCAGTCGACTGCCAGGTGGGCCAGGGCTATATTTAGGGTTGCTGTGAAAGAGCGAATACGGAGGGTCCAGTTGCATGTGGGGCTGTGTTAAGGCTCCCCTGGGGAGTCCAGTTGTACCCAAAGCCTTCCTTTGGGGGCACTTCTGGATGGGTAAATGGGGCTTGAAACGCTTTTTCTGTGGCCCGAGTTTTCAGTCTTCTGCCATGCTGGCTAGGGTTATATTTAGGGTTGCTCGTAAACAGTGAACAAGGAGGGTCCTGTTGCATGTGGGGCTGCATAAAGGCTCCCCTGGGGAGTTCAGATGTACCCAAAGCCTTCCTTTGGGGGCACTTTTGGATGGGCGAATGGGGCTCGTAACACTTGTTCTGTGGCCCGAGCTTTCAGTCGACTGCCAGGCGTGCTAGGGATATATTTAGGCTTGCGGTGAAAGAGTGAACCCGGAGGGTCCAGTTGCATGTGGGGCTGCATAAAGGCTCCCCTGGGGAGTTCACTTGTACCCAAAGCCTTCCTTTGTGGGCACTTCTGGATGGGTAAATGGGGCTTGAAACGCTTTTTCTGGAGCCCGAGTTTTCAGTCTTCTGCCATGGTGGCTAGGGGTATATTTAGGGTTGCTCGTAAAGAGTGAACAAGGAGGGTCCAGTTGCATGTGGGGCTGCGTAAAGGCTCCCCTGGGGAGTTCAGATGTACCCAAAGCCTTCCTTTGGGGGCACTTTTGGATGGGCGAATGGGGCTCGTAACACATTTTCTGTGGCCCGAGCTTTCAGTCGACTGCCAGGCGTGCTAGGGATGTATTTAGGCTTGCGGTGAAAGAGTGAACATGGAGGGTCCGGTTGCATGTGGGGCTGCACAAAGGCTCCCCTGGGGAGTTCACTTGTACCCAAAGCCTTCCTTTGGGGGCACTTCTGGATGGGTGAATGGGGCTTGAAACGCATTTTCTGGAGCCCGAGTTTTCAGTCTTCTGCCATGGTGGCAAGGGGTATATTTAGGGTTGCTCGTAAACAGTGAACAAGGAGGGTCCAGTTGCATGTGGGGCTGCATAAAGGCTCCCCTGGGGAGTTCACTTGTACCCAAAGCCTTCCTCTGGGGGCACTTCTGCATGGGCGAATTAGGCTTTTAATGCATTTTCTGGGGCCCGAGTTTTCAGTCGACTGCCAGGGGGGCAGGGCTATATTTAGGGTTGCTGTGAAAGAGCGAATACGGAGGGTCCAGTTGCATGTGGGGCTGCATAAAGGCTCCCCTGGGGAGTCCAGTTGTACACAAAGCCTTCCTTTGGGGCCACCTCTGGATGGGTGAATAGGGCGTGAAACGCTTTTTCTGTGGCCCTAGTTTTCAGTCTTTTGCCATGGTGGCTAGGGGTATATTTAGGGTTGCTCGTAAACAGTGAACAAGGAGGGTCCAGTTGCATGTGGGGCTGCGTAAAGTCTCCCCTGGGGAATTCAGATGTACCCAAAGCCTTCCTTTGGGGGCACTTCTGGATGGGTGAATGGGGCTTTAAACGATTTTTCTGTGGCCTGAGTTTTCAGTCTTCTGCCATGCTGGCAAGGGGTATATTTAGGGTTGCTCGTAAACAGTGAACAAGGAGCGTCCAGTTGCATGTGGGGCTGCATAAAGGCTCCCCTGGGGAGTCGAGTTGTACCCAAAGCCTTCCACTGGGGGCACTTCTGGATGGGTAAATGGGGCTTGAAACGCTTTTTCTGTGGCCCTAGTTTTCAGTCTTCTGCCATGGTGGCTAGGGGTATATTTAGGGTTGCTCGTAAACAGTGAACAAGGAGGGTCCAGTTGCATGTGGGGCTGCGTAAAGGCTCCCCTGGGGAGTTCAGATGTACCCAAAGCCTTCCTTTGGGGGCACTTTTGGATGGTCGAATGGGGCTCTTAACACATTTTCTGTGGCCCGAGCTTTCAGTCGACTACCAGGCGTGCTAGGGCTATATTTAGGCTTGCGGTGAAAGAGTGAACCCGGAGGGTCCAGTTGCATGTGGGGCTGCATAATGGCTCCCCTGGGGAGTTCACTTGTACCCAAAGCCTTCCTTTGGGGGCACTTCTGGATGGGCGAAAGGGGCTTGAAACGCTTTTTCTGTGGCCCGAGTTTTCAGTCTTCTGCCATGCTGGCTAGGGTTATATTTAGGGTTGCTGTAAAGAGCGAACACGGAGGGTCCAGTTGCATGTGGGGCTGTGTAAAGGCTCCCCTGGGGAGTTCAGATGTACCCAAAGCCTTCCTTTGGGGGCACTTCTGGATGGGAGAATGGGGCTCGTAACACATTTTCTGTTGCCCGAGCTTTCAGTCGACTGCCAGGCGTGCTAGGGCTATATTTAGGCTTGCGGTGAAAGAGTGAACCCGGAGGGTCCAGTTGCATGTGGGGCTGCATAAAGGCTCCCCTGGGGAGTTCACTTGTACCCAAAGCCTTCCTTTGGGGGCACTTTTGTATGGGCGAATTAGGCTTTTAGCAGTTTTTCTGGGGCCCGAGTTTTCAGTCGACTGCCAGGTGGGCCAGGGCTATATTTAGGGTTGCTGTGAAAGAGCGAATACGGAGGGTCCAGTTGCATGTGGGGCTGTGTTAAGGCTCCCCTGGGGAGTCCAGTTGTACCCAAAGCCTTCCTTTGGGGGCACTTCTGGATGGGTAAATGGGGCTTGAAACGCTTTTTCTGTGGCCCGAGTTTTCAGTCTTCTGCCATGCTGGCTAGGGTTATATTTAGGGTTGCTCGTAAACAGTGAACAAGGAGGGTCCTGTTGCATGTGGGGCTGCATAAAGGCTCCCCTGGGGAGTCGAGTTGTACCCAAAGCCTTCCACTGGGGGCACTTCTGGATGGGTAAATGGGGCTTGAAACGCTTTTTCTGTGGCCCTAGTTTTCAGTCTTCTGCCATGGTGGCTAGGGGTATATTTAGGGTTGCTCGTAAACAGTGAACAAGGAGGGTCCAGTTGCATGTGGGGCTGCATAAAGGCTCCCCTGGGGAGTTCAGATGTACCCAAAGCCTTCCTTTGGGGGCACTTTTGGATGGTCGAATGGGGCTCTTAACACATTTTCTGTGGCCCGAGCTTTCAGTCGACTACCAGGCGTGCTAGGGCTATATTTAGGCTTGCGGTGAAAGAGTGAACCCGGAGGGTCCAGTTGCATGTGGGGCTGCATAATGGCTCCCCTGGGGAGTTCACTTGTACCCAAAGCCTTCCTTTGGGGGCACTTCTGGATGGGCGAAAGGGGCTTGAAACGCTTTTTCTGTGGCCCGAGTTTTCAGTCTTCTGCCATGCTGGCTAGGGTTATATTTAGGGTTGCTGTAAAGAGCGAACACGGAGGGTCCAGTTGCATGTGGGGCTGTGTAAAGGCTCCCCTGGGGAGTTCAGATGTACCCAAAGCCTTCCTTTGGGGGCACTTCTGGATGGGAGAATGGGGCTCGTAACACATTTTCTGTTGCCCGAGCTTTCAGTCGACTGCCAGGCGTGCTAGGGCTATATTTAGGCTTGCGGTGAAAGAGTGAACCCGGAGGGTCCAGTTGCATGTGGGGCTGCATAAAGGCTCCCCTGGGGAGTTCACTTGTACCCAAAGCCTTCCTTTGGGGGCACTTTTGGATGGGCGAATTAGGCTTTTAGCAGTTTTTCTGGGGCCCGAGTTTTCAGTCGACTGCCAGGTGGGCCAGGGCTATATTTAGGGTTGCTGTGAAAGAGCGAATACGGAGGGTCCAGTTGCATGTGGGGCTGTGTTAAGGCTCCCCTGGGGAGTCCAGTTGTACCCAAAGCCTTCCTTTGGGGGCACTTCTGGATGGGTAAATGGGGCTTGAAACGCTTTTTCTGTGGCCCGAGTTTTCAGTCTTCTGACATGCTGGCTAGGGTTATATTTAGGGTTGCTCGTAAACAGTGAACAAGGAGGGTCCAGTTGCATGTGGGGCTGCGTAAAGGCTCCCCTGGGGAGTTCAGTTGTACCCAAAGCCTTCCTTTGGGGGCACTTTTGGATGGGCGAATGGGGCTCCTAACACATTTTCTGTGGCCCGAGCTTTCAGTCGATTGCCAGGCGTGCTACGGCTATATTTAGGGTTGCTGTGAAAGAGTGAACGCGGAGGGTCCAGTTGCATGTGGGGCTGCATAAAGGCTCCCCTGGGGAGTTCAGTTGTACCCAAAGCCTTCCTCTGGGGGCACTTTTGGATGGGCAAATTAGGCTTTTAACGCATTTTCTGGGGCCCGAGTTTTCAGTCGACTGCCAGGCGGGCCAGGGCTATATTTAGAGTTGCTGTGAAAGAGCAAATACGGAGGGTCCAGTTGCATGTGGGGCTGCGTTAAGGCTCCCCTGGGGAGTTCACTTGTACCCAAAGCCTTCCTCTGGGGGCACTTTTGGATGGGCGAATTAGGCTTTTAACGCATTTTCTGAGGCCCGAGTTTTCAGTCGACTGCCAGGCGGGCCAGGGCTATATTTAGGCTTGCGGTGAAAGAGTGAACCCGGAGGGTCCAGTTGCATGTGGGGCTGCATAAAGGCTCCCCTGGGGAGTTCAGTTGTACCCAAAGCCTTCCTCTGGGGGCACTTTTGGATGGGCGAATTAGGATTTTAACAGTTTTTCTGGGGCCCGAGTTTTCAGTCGACTGCCAGGCGGGCCAGGGCTATATTTAGGGTTGCTGTGAAAGAGCGAATACGGAGGGTCCAGTTGCATGTGGGGCTGTGTTAAGGCTCCCCTGGGGAGTTCAGTTGGGAGTACCCAAAGCCTTCCTTTGGGGGTACTTCTGGATGGGTAAATGGGGCTTGAAACGCTTTTTCTGTGGCCCGAGTTTTCAGTCTTCTGCCATGCTGGCTAGGGCTATATTTAGGGTTGCTGTGAAAGAGCGAATACGGAGGTTCCAGTTGCATGTGGGGCTCTATAAAGGCTCCCCTGGGGAGTTCACTTGTACCCAAAGCCTTCCTTTGGGGGCACTTCTGGATGGGCGAAAGGGGCTTGAAACGCATTTTCTGGAGCCCGAGTTTTCAGTCTTCTGCCATGGTGGCTAGGGGTATATTTAGGGTTGCTCGTAAACAGTGAACAAGGAGGGTCCAGTTGCATGTGGGGCTGCGTAAAGGCTCCCCTGTGGAGTTCACTTGTACCCAAAGCCTTCCTCTGGGGGCACTTTTGGATGGGCGAATTAGGCTTTTAACGCATTTTCTGTGGCCCGAGATTTCAGTCGACTGCCAGGCGGGCCAGGGCTATATTTAGGGTTGCTATGAAAGAGTGAACCCGGAGGGTCCAGTTGCATGTGGGGCTGCATAAAGGCTCCCCTGGGGAGTTCACTTGTACCCAAAGCCTTCCTCTGGGTGCACTTTTGGATGGGCGAATTAGGCTTTTAACGCATTTTATGGGGCCCGAGATATCAGTCAACTGCCAGGCGGGCCAGGGCTATATTTAGGCTTGCGGTGAAAGAGTGAACCCGGAGGGTCCAGTTGCATTTGGGGCTGCATAAAGGCCCCTCTGGGGAGTTCACTTGTACCCAAAGCCTTCCTTTGGGGGCACTTCTGGATGGGTGAATGGGGCTTGAAACGCTTTTTCTGTGGCCCGAGTTTTCAGTCTTCTGCCATTGTGGCTAGGGGTATATTTAGGGTTGCTCGTAAACAGGGAACAAGGAGGGTCCAGTTGCATGTGGGGCTGCATAAAGGCTCCCCTGGGGAGTTCACTTGTACCCAAAGCCTTCCTTTGGGGGCACTTCTGGATGGGCGAAAGGGGCTTGAAACGCTTTTTCTGGAGCCCGAGTTTTCAGTCTTCTGCCATGCTGGCTAGGGTTATATTTAGGGTTGCTGTAAAGAGCGAACACGGAGGGTCCAGTTGCATGTGGGGCTGTGTAAAGGCTCCCCTGGGGAGTTCAGATGTACCCAAAGCCTTCCTCTGGGGGCACTTTTGGATGGGCAAATTAGGCTTTTAACACATTTTCTGTTGCCCGAGCTTTCAGTCGGCTGCCAGGCGTGCTAGGGCTATATTTAGGCTTGCGGTGAAAGAGTGAACCCGGAGGGTCCAGTTGCATGTGGGGCTGCATAAAGGCTCCCCTGGGGAGTTCACTTGTACCCAAAGCCTTCGTTTGGGGGCACTTCTGGATGGGTAAATGGGGCTTGAAACTCTTTTTCTGTGGCCCGAGTTTTCAGTCTTCTGCCATCGTGGCTAGGGGTATATTTAGGGTTGCTCGTAAACAGTGAACAAGGAGGGTCCAGTTGCATGTGGGGCTGCATAAAGGCTCCCCTGGGGAGTCGAGTTGTACCCAAAGCCTTCCACTGGGGGCACTTCTGGATGGGTAAATGGGGCTTGAAACGCTTTTTCTGTGGCCCTAGTTTTCAGTCTTCTGCCATGGTGGCTAGGGGTATATTTAGGGTTGCTCGTAAACAGTGAACAAGGAGGGTCCAGTTGCATGTGGGGCTGCGTAAAGGCTCCCCTGGGGAGTTCAGATGTACCCAAAGCCTTCCTTTGGGGGCACTTTTGGATGGTCGAATGGGGCTCTTAACACATTTTCTGTGGCCCGAGCTTTCAGTCGACTACCAGGCGTGCTAGGGCTATATTTAGGCTTGCGGTGAAAGAGTGAACCCGGAGGGTCCAGTTGCATGTGGGGCTGCATAATGGCTCCCCTGGGGAGTTCACTTGTACCCAAAGCCTTCCTTTGGGGGCACTTCTGGATGGGCGAAAGGGGCTTGAAACGCTTTTTCTGTGGCCCGAGTTTTCAGTCTTCTGCCATGCTGGCTAGGGTTATATTTAGGGTTGCTGTAAAGAGCGAACACGGAGGGTCCAGTTGCATGTGGGGCTGTGTAAAGGCTCCCCTGGGGAGTTCAGATGTACCCAAAGCCTTCCTTTGGGGGCACTTCTGGATGGGAGAATGGGGCTCGTAACACATTTTCTGTTGCCCGAGCTTTCAGTCGACTGCCAGGCGTGCTAGGGCTATATTTAGGCTTGCGGTGAAAGAGTGAACCCGGAGGGTCCAGTTGCATGTGGGGCTGCATAAAGGCTCCCCTGGGGAGTTCACTTGTACCCAAAGCCTTCCTTTGGGGGCACTTTTGTATGGGCGAATTAGGCTTTTAGCAGTTTTTCTGGGGCCCGAGTTTTCAGTCGACTGCCAGGTGGGCCAGGGCTATATTTAGGGTTGCTGTGAAAGAGCGAATACGGAGGGTCCAGTTGCATGTGGGGCTGTGTTAAGGCTCCCCTGGGGAGTCCAGTTGTACCCAAAGCCTTCCTTTGGGGGCACTTCTGGATGGGTAAATGGGGCTTGAAACGCTTTTTCTGTGGCCCGAGTTTTCAGTCTTCTGCCATGCTGGCTAGGGTTATATTTAGGGTTGCTCGTAAACAGTGAACAAGGAGGGTCCTGTTGCATGTGGGGCTGCATAAAGGCTCCCCTGGGGAGTCGAGTTGTACCCAAAGCCTTCCACTGGGGGCACTTCTGGATGGGTAAATGGGGCTTGAAACGCTTTTTCTGTGGCCCTAGTTTTCAGTCTTCTGCCATGGTGGCTAGGGGTATATTTAGGGTTGCTCGTAAACAGTGAACAAGGAGGGTCCAGTTGCATGTGGGGCTGCATAAAGGCTCCCCTGGGGAGTTCAGATGTACCCAAAGCCTTCCTTTGGGGGCACTTTTGGATGGTCGAATGGGGCTCTTAACACATTTTCTGTGGCCCGAGCTTTCAGTCGACTACCAGGCGTGCTAGGGCTATATTTAGGCTTGCGGTGAAAGAGTGAACCCGGAGGGTCCAGTTGCATGTGGGGCTGCATAATGGCTCCCCTGGGGAGTTCACTTGTACCCAAAGCCTTCCTTTGGGGGCACTTCTGGATGGGCGAAAGGGGCTTGAAACGCTTTTTCTGTGGCCCGAGTTTTCAGTCTTCTGCCATGCTGGCTAGGGTTATATTTAGGGTTGCTGTAAAGAGCGAACACGGAGGGTCCAGTTGCATGTGGGGCTGTGTAAAGGCTCCCCTGGGGAGTTCAGATGTACCCAAAGCCTTCCTTTGGGGGCACTTCTGGATGGGAGAATGGGGCTCGTAACACATTTTCTGTTGCCCGAGCTTTCAGTCGACTGCCAGGCGTGCTAGGGCTATATTTAGGCTTGCGGTGAAAGAGTGAACCCGGAGGGTCCAGTTGCATGTGGGGCTGCATAAAGGCTCCCCTGGGGAGTTCACTTGTACCCAAAGCCTTCCTTTGGGGGCACTTTTGGATGGGCGAATTAGGCTTTTAGCAGTTTTTCTGGGGCCCGAGTTTTCAGTCGACTGCCAGGTGGGCCAGGGCTATATTTAGGGTTGCTGTGAAAGAGCGAATACGGAGGGTCCAGTTGCATGTGGGGCTGTGTTAAGGCTCCCCTGGGGAGTCCAGTTGTACCCAAAGCCTTCCTTTGGGGGCACTTCTGGATGGGTAAATGGGGCTTGAAACGCTTTTTCTGTGGCCCGAGTTTTCAGTCTTCTGACATGCTGGCTAGGGTTATATTTAGGGTTGCTCGTAAACAGTGAACAAGGAGGGTCCAGTTGCATGTGGGGCTGCGTAAAGGCTCCCCTGGGGAGTTCAGTTGTACCCAAAGCCTTCCTTTGGGGGCACTTTTGGATGGGCGAATGGGGCTCCTAACACATTTTCTGTGGCCCGAGCTTTCAGTCGATTGCCAGGCGTGCTACGGCTATATTTAGGGTTGCTGTGAAAGAGTGAACGCGGAGGGTCCAGTTGCATGTGGGGCTGCATAAAGGCTCCCCTGGGGAGTTCAGTTGTACCCAAAGCCTTCCTCTGGGGGCACTTTTGGATGGGCAAATTAGGCTTTTAACGCATTTTCTGGGGCCCGAGTTTTCAGTCGACTGCCAGGCGGGCCAGGGCTATATTTAGAGTTGCTGTGAAAGAGCAAATACGGAGGGTCCAGTTGCATGTGGGGCTGCGTTAAGGCTCCCCTGGGGAGTTCACTTGTACCCAAAGCCTTCCTCTGGGGGCACTTTTGGATGGGCGAATTAGGCTTTTAACGCATTTTCTGAGGCCCGAGTTTTCAGTCGACTGCCAGGCGGGCCAGGGCTATATTTAGGCTTGCGGTGAAAGAGTGAACCCGGAGGGTCCAGTTGCATGTGGGGCTGCATAAAGGCTCCCCTGGGGAGTTCAGTTGTACCCAAAGCCTTCCTCTGGGGGCACTTTTGGATGGGCGAATTAGGATTTTAACAGTTTTTCTGGGGCCCGAGTTTTCAGTCGACTGCCAGGCGGGCCAGGGCTATATTTAGGGTTGCTGTGAAAGAGCGAATACGGAGGGTCCAGTTGCATGTGGGGCTGTGTTAAGGCTCCCCTGGGGAGTTCAGTTGGGAGTACCCAAAGCCTTCCTTTGGGGGTACTTCTGGATGGGTAAATGGGGCTTGAAACGCTTTTTCTGTGGCCCGAGTTTTCAGTCTTCTGCCATGCTGGCTAGGGCTATATTTAGGGTTGCTGTGAAAGAGCGAATACGGAGGTTCCAGTTGCATGTGGGGCTCTATAAAGGCTCCCCTGGGGAGTTCACTTGTACCCAAAGCCTTCCTTTGGGGGCACTTCTGGATGGGCGAAAGGGGCTTGAAACGCATTTTCTGGAGCCCGAGTTTTCAGTCTTCTGCCATGGTGGCTAGGGGTATATTTAGGGTTGCTCGTAAACAGTGAACAAGGAGGGTCCAGTTGCATGTGGGGCTGCGTAAAGGCTCCCCTGTGGAGTTCACTTGTACCCAAAGCCTTCCTCTGGGGGCACTTTTGGATGGGCGAATTAGGCTTTTAACGCATTTTCTGTGGCCCGAGATTTCAGTCGACTGCCAGGCGGGCCAGGGCTATATTTAGGGTTGCTATGAAAGAGTGAACCCGGAGGGTCCAGTTGCATGTGGGGCTGCATAAAGGCTCCCCTGGGGAGTTCACTTGTACCCAAAGCCTTCCTCTGGGTGCACTTTTGGATGGGCGAATTAGGCTTTTAACGCATTTTATGGGGCCCGAGATATCAGTCAACTGCCAGGCGGGCCAGGGCTATATTTAGGCTTGCGGTGAAAGAGTGAACCCGGAGGGTCCAGTTGCATTTGGGGCTGCATAAAGGCCCCTCTGGGGAGTTCACTTGTACCCAAAGCCTTCCTTTGGGGGCACTTCTGGATGGGTGAATGGGGCTTGAAACGCTTTTTCTGTGGCCCGAGTTTTCAGTCTTCTGCCATTGTGGCTAGGGGTATATTTAGGGTTGCTCGTAAACAGGGAACAAGGAGGGTCCAGTTGCATGTGGGGCTGCATAAAGGCTCCCCTGGGGAGTTCACTTGTACCCAAAGCCTTCCTTTGGGGGCACTTCTGGATGGGCGAAAGGGGCTTGAAACGCTTTTTCTGGAGCCCGAGTTTTCAGTCTTCTGCCATGCTGGCTAGGGTTATATTTAGGGTTGCTGTAAAGAGCGAACACGGAGGGTCCAGTTGCATGTGGGGCTGTGTAAAGGCTCCCCTGGGGAGTTCAGATGTACCCAAAGCCTTCCTCTGGGGGCACTTTTGGATGGGCAAATTAGGCTTTTAACACATTTTCTGTTGCCCGAGCTTTCAGTCGGCTGCCAGGCGTGCTAGGGCTATATTTAGGCTTGCGGTGAAAGAGTGAACCCGGAGGGTCCAGTTGCATGTGGGGCTGCATAAAGGCTCCCCTGGGGAGTTCACTTGTACCCAAAGCCTTCGTTTGGGGGCACTTCTGGATGGGTAAATGGGGCTTGAAACTCTTTTTCTGTGGCCCGAGTTTTCAGTCTTCTGCCATCGTGGCTAGGGGTATATTTAGGGTTGCTCGTAAACAGTGAACAAGGAGGGTCCAGTTGCATGTGGGGCTGCGTAATGGCTCCCCTGGGGAGTCCAGTTGTACCCAAAGCCTTCCTTTGGGGGCACTTCTGGATGGGTAAATGGGGCTTGAAACGCTTTTTCTGGGGCCCGAGTTTTCAGTCTTCTGCCATGGTGGCTAGGGGTATATTTAGGGTTGCTCGTAAACAGTGAACAAGGAGGGTCCAGTTGCATGTGGGGCTGTGTAAAGGCTCCCCTGGGGAGTTCAGATGTACCCAAAGCCTTCCTTTGGGGGCACTTTTGGATGGTCGAATGGGGCTCTAAACACATTTTCTGTGGCCCGAGCTTTCAGTCGACTGCCAGGCGTGCTAGGGCTATATTTAGGCTTGCGGTGAAAGAGTGAACCCGGAGGGTCCAGTTGCATGTGGGGCTGCATAAAGGCTCCCCTGGGGAGTTCAGTTGTACCCAAAGCCTTCCTTTGTGGGCACTTCTGCATGGGTGAATGGGGCTTGAAACGCATTTTCTGGAGCCCGAGTTTTCAGTCTTCTGCCATGGTGGCTAGGGGTATATTTAAGGTTGCTCGTAAACAGTGAACAAGGAGGGTCCAGTTGCATGTGGGGCTGCATAAAGGCTCCCCTGGGGAGTTCACTTGTACCCAAAGCCTTCCTCTGGGTGCACTTTGGGATGGTCCAAGGGGAATCGCAATGCGTTTTCTTAGGCCCGCTTTTTCAGTCTTCTCCCATTGCGCCGAGGGCTATATTTAGGCTTGCGGTGAAAGAGTGAACCCGGAGGGTCCAGTTGCATGTGGGGCTGCGTAAAGGCTCCCCTGGGGAGTTCAGATGTACCCAAAGCCTTCCTCTGGGGGCACTTCTGGATGGGCGAATGGGGCTCTTAACACATTTTCTGTGGCCCGAGCTTTCAGACGACTGCCAGGCGTGCTAGGGCTATATTTAGGGTTGCGGTGAAAGAGTGAACCCGGAGGGTCCAGTTGCATGTGGGGCTGCGTAAAGGCTCCCCTGGGGAGTTCAGTTGTACCCAAAGCCTTCCTCTGGGGGCACTTTTGGATTGGAGAATTAGGCTTTTAATTCATTTTCTGGGGCCCGAGTTTCAAGTCGACTGCCAGGCGGGCCAGGGCTATATTTAGGGTTGCTGTGAAAGAGCGAATAGTGAGGGTCCAGTTGCATGTGGGGCTGCGTAAAGGCTCCCCTGTGGAGTTCACTTGTACCCAACGCCTTCCTCTGGGGGCACTTTTGGATGGGCGAATTAGGCTTTTAACGCATTTTCTGTGGCCCGAGATTTCAGTCGACTGCCAGGCGGGCCAGGGCTATATTTAGGGTTGCTATGAAAGAGTGAACCCGGAGGGTCCAGTTGCATGTGGGGCTGCATAAAGGCTCCCCTGGGGAGTTCACTTGTACCCAAAGCCTTCCTCTGGGTGCACTTTGGGATGGTCCAAGGGGAATCGCAATGCGTTTTCTTAGGCCCGCTTTTTCAGTCTTCTCCCATTGCGCCGAGGGCTATATGTAGGCTTGCGGTGAAAGAGTGAACCCCGAGGGTCCAGTTGCATGTGGGGCTGCATAAAGGCTCCCCTGGGGAGTTCAGTTGTACCCAAAGCCTTCCTTTGGGGGCACTTCTGGATGGTCGAATGGGGCTTGAAACGCATTTTCTGGAGCCCGAGTTTTCAGTCTTCTGCTATGGTGGCTAGGGGTATATATAGGGTTGCTCGTAAACAGTGAACAAGGAGGGTCCAGTTGCATGTGGGGCTGCATAAAGGCTCCCCTGGGGAGTTCACTTGTACCCAAAGCCTTCCTTTGGGGGCACTTCTGGATGGGTGAATGGGGCTTGAAACGCTTTTTCTGTGGCCCGAGTTTTCAGTCTTCTGCCATGCTGGCTAGGGTTATATTTAGGGTTGCTGTAAAGAGCGAACACTGAGGGTCCAGTTGCATGTGGGGCTGCGTAAAGGTTCCCTTGGGGAGTTCAGTTGTACCCAAAGCCTTCCTCTGGGGGCACTTTTGGATGGGCGAATTAGGCTTTTAACGCATTTTCTGGAGCCCGAGTTTTCAGTCGACTGCCAGGCGGGCCAGGGCTATATTTAGGGTTGCTGTGAAAGAGTGAACCCAGAGGGTCCAGTTGCATGTGGGGCTGCATAAAGGCTCCCCTGGGGAGTTCACTTGTACCCAAAGCCTTCCTTTGGGGGCACTTCTGGATGGGTGAATGGGGCTTGAAACGCATTTTCTGTAGCCCGAGTTTTCAGTCTTCTGCCATGGTGGCTAGGGGTATATTTAGGGTTGCTCGTAAACAGTGAAAAAGGAGGGTCCAGTTGCATGTGGGGCTGCGTAAAGGTTCCCTTGGGGAGTTCAGTTGTACCCAAAGCCTTCCTCTGGGGGCACTTTTGGATGGGCGAATTAGGCTTTTAACGCATTTTCTGGAGCCCGAGTTTTCAGTCGACTGCCAGGCGGGCCAGGGCTATATTTAGGGTTGCTGTGAAAGAGTGAACCCAGAGGGTCCAGTTGCATGTGGGGCTGCATAAAGGCTCCCCTGGGGAGTTCACTTCTACCCAAAGCCTTCCTCTGGGTGCACTTTTGGATGGGCGAATTAGGCTTTTAACAGTTTTCCTTGGGCCCGAGTTTTCAGATTTCTGCCATGCTGGCTAGTGTTATATTTAGGGTTGCTTGTAAACAGCGAACTCGTGGGGTCCAGTTGCGTATGGGCCTGCATAAAGGCTCCCCTGGGGAGTTCAGATGTACCCAAAGCCTTCCTCTGGGGGCACTTTTGGATGGGCGAATTAGGCTTTTAACAGTTTTTCTGGGGCCCGAGTTTTCAGTCGACTGCCAGGCGGGCCAGGGCTATATTTAGGGTTGCTGTGAAAGAGCGAATACGGAGGGTCCAGTTGCATGTGGGGCTGCATAAAGGCTCCCCTGGGGAGTTCACTTGTACCCAAAGCCTTCCTTTGGGGGCACTTTTGGATGGGCGAATGGGGCTTGAAACGCATTTTCTGGAGCCCGAGTTTTCAGTCTTCTGCCATGGTGGCTAGGGGTATATTTAGGGTTGCTCGTAAACAGTGAACAAGGAGGGTCCAGTTGCATGTGGGGCTGTGTTAAGGCTCCCCTGGGGAGTCCAGTTGTACCCAAAGCCTTCCTTTGGGGGCACTTTTGGATGGTCCAAGGGGAATCGCAATGCGTTTTCTGAGGCCCGCTTTTTCAGTCTTCTCCCATTGCGCCGAGGGTTATATTTAGGCTTGCGGTGAAAGAGTGAACCCGGAGGGTCCAGTTGCATGTGGGGCTGCATAAAGGCTCCCCTGGGGAGTTCAGTTGTACCCAAAGCCTTCCTTTGGGGGCACTTCTGGATGGGTAAATGGGGCTTGAAACGCTTTTTCTGTGGCCCGAATTTTCAGTCTTCCGCCATGGTGGCTAGGGGTATATTTAGGGTTGCTCGTAAACAGTGAACAAGGAGGGTCCAGTTGCATGTGGGGCTGCATAAAGGCTCCCCTGGGGAGTTCAGTTGTACCCAAAGCCTTCCTTTGGGGGCACTTCTGGATGGGCGCAAGGGGCTTGAAACGCTTTTTCTGTGGCCCGAGTTTTCAGTCTTCTGCTATGCTGGCTAGGGTTATATTTAGGGTTGCTGTAAAGAGCGAACACGGAGGGTCCAGTTGCATGTGGGGCTGTGTAAAGGCTCCCCTGGGGAGTTCAGTTGTACCCAAAGCCTTCCTTTGGGGGCACTTTTGGATGGGCGAATGGGGCTCGTAACACATTTTCTGTGGCCCGAGTTTTCAGTCGACTGCCATGCGTGCTAGGGCTATATTTAGGCTTGCGGTGAAAGAGTGAACCCGGAGGGTCCAGTTGCATGTGGGGCTGCATAAAGGCTCCCCTGAGGAGTTCAGTTGTACCCAAAGCCTTCCTCTGGGGGCACTTTTGGATGGGCGAATTAGGCTTTTAACAGTTTTTCTGGGGCCCGAGTTTTCAGTCGACTGCCAGGCGGGCAAGGGCTATATTTAGGGTTCCTTGTTAAACAGCGTACACGGGGGGTCCAGTTGCGTATGGGCCTGCATAAAGGCTCCCCTGGGGAGTTCAGTTGTACCCAAAGCCTTCCTTTGGGGGCACTTCTGGATGGGCGCAAGGGGCTTGAAACGCTTTTTCTGTGGCCCGAGTTTTCAGTCTTCTGCCATGCTGGCTAGGGCTATATTTAGGTTTGCGGTGAAAGAGTGAACACGGAGGGTCCAGTTGCATGTGGGGCTGCGTAAAGGCTCCCCTGGGGAGTTCAGATGTACCCAAAGCTTTCCTTTGGGGGCACTTCTGGATGGGCGAATGGGGCTCGTAACACTTTTTCTGTGGCCCGAGATTTCAGTCGACTGCCAGGCGTGCTAGGGCTATATTTAGGCTTGCGGTGAAAGAGCGAATACGGAGGGTCCAGTTGCATGTGGGGCTGCATAAATGCTCCCCTGGGGAGTTCAGTTGTACCCAAAGCCTTCCTTTGGGGGCACTTCTGGATGGGTGAATGGGGCTTGAAACGCATTTTCTGGAGCCCGAGTTTTGAGTTTTCTGCCATGGTGGCTAGGGGTATATTTAGGGTTGCTCGTAAACAGTGAACAATGAGGGTCCAGTTGCATGTGGGGCTGCGTAAAGGCTCCCCTGGGGAGTTCACTTGTACCCAAAGCCTTCCTTTGGGGGCACTTCTGGATGGGCGAAAGGGGCTTGAAACGCTTTTTCTGTGGCCCGAGTTTTCAGTCTTCTGCCATGCTGGCTAGGGTTATATTTAGGGTTGCTGTAAAGAGCGAACACGGAGGGTCCAGTTGCATGTGGGGCTGCGTAAAGGCTCCCCTGGGGAGTTCAGATGTACCCAAAGCCTTCCTTTGGGGGCACTTTTGGATGGGCGAATGGGGCTCGTAACACATTTTCTGTGGCCCGAGCTTTCAGTCGACTGCCAGGCGTGCTAGGGCTATATTTAGGCTTGCGGTGAAAGAGCGAATACGGAGGGTCCAGTTGCATGTGGGGCTGCGTAAAGGCTCCCCTGGGGAGTTCACTTGTACCCAAAGCCTTCCTTTGGGGGCACTTCTGGATGGGTGAATGGGGCTTGAAACGCATTTTCTGGAGCCCGAGTTTTCAGTCTTCTGCCATGGTGGCTAGGGGTATATTTAGGGTTGCTCGTAAAGAGTGAACAAGGAGGGTCCAGTTGCATGTGGGGCTGCGTAAAGGCTCCCCTGGGGAGTTCAGCTGTACCCAAAGCCTTCCTCTGGGGGCACTTTTGGATGGGCGAATTAGGCTTTTAACAGTTTTTCTGGGGCCCGAGTTTTCAGTCGACTGCCAGGCGGGCCAGGGCTATATTTAGGGTTCCTTGTAAACAGCGTACACGGGGGGTCCAGTTGCGTATGGGCCTGCATAAAGGCTCCCCTGGGGAGTTCACTTGTACCCAAAGCCTTCCTTTGGGGGCACTTTTGGATGGGCGAATGGGGCTTGTAGCACGTTTTCTGGGGCCCGATTTTTCAGTCTTCTGCCATGCGAACCAGGGTTATATTTAGGGTTGCTGTGAAAGAGCGAATACGGAGGGTCCAGTTGCATGTGGGGCTGCATAAAGGCTCCCCTGGGGAGTTCACTTGTACCCAAAGCCTTCCTTTGGGGACACTTCTGGATGGGCGAAAGGGGCTTGAAACGCTTTTTCTGTGGCCCGAGTTTTCAGTCTTCTGCCATGCTGGCTAGGGCTATATTTAGGCTTGCGGTGAAAGAGTGAACACGGAGGGTCCAGTTGCATGTGGGGCTGCGTTAAGGCTCCCCTGGGGAGTCCAGTTGTACCCAAAGCTTTCCTTTGGGGGAATTTTCGGATGGGCGAATGGGGCTCGTAACACTTTTTCTGTGGCCCGAGATTTCAGTCGACTGCCAGGCGTGCTACGGCTATATTTAGGCTTGCGGTGAAAGAGCTAATACGGAGGGTCCAGTTGCATGTGGGGCTGCATAAATGCTCCCCTGGGGAGTTCAGTTGTACCCAAAGCCTTCCTTTGGGGGCACTTCTGGATGGGTGAATGGGGCTTGAAACGCATTTTCTGGAGCCCGAGTTTTGAGCTTTCTGCCATGGTGGCTAGGGGTATATTTAGGGTTGCTCGTAAACAGTGAACAAGGAGGGTCCAGTTGCATGTGGGGCTGCGTAAAGGCTCCCCTGGGGAGTTCAGTTGTACCCAAAGCCTTCCTCTGGGGGCACTTTTGGATGGGCGAATTAGGCTTTTAACAGTTTTTCTGGGGCCCGAGTTTTCAGTCGACTGCCAGGCGGGCCAGGGCTATATTTAGACTTGCGGTGAAAGAGCGAATACGGAGGGTCCAGTTGCATGTGGGGCTGCATAAAGGCTCCCCTGTGGAGTTCACTTGTACCCAAAGCCTTCCTTTGGGGGCACTTCTGGATGGGTGAATGGGGCTTGAAACGCATTTTCTGGAGCCCGAGTTTTCAGTCTTCTGCCATGGTGGCTAGGGGTATATTTAGGGTTGCTCGTAAACAGTGAACAAGGAGGGTCCAGTTGCATGTAAGGCTGCGTAAAGGCTCCCCTGGGGAGTTCAGTTGTACCCAAAGCCTTCCTCTGGGGGCACTTTTGGATGGGTGAATTAGGATTTTAATGCATTTTCTGGGGCCCGAGTTTTCAGTCGACTGCCAGGCGGGCCAGTGATATATTTAGGGTTGCTGTGAAAGAGTGAACCCGGAGGGTCCAGTTGCATGTGGGGCTGCGTAAAGGCTCCCCTGGGAAGTTCACTTGTACCCAAAGCCTTCCTCTGGGGGCACCTTTGTATGGGTGAATTAGGCTTTTAACAGTTTTTCTGGGGCCCGAGTTTTCAGTCGACTGCCAGGTGGGCCAGGGCTATATTTAGGGTTGCTGTGAAAGAGCGAATACGGAGGGTCCAGTTGCATGTGGGGCTGCGTTAAGGCTCCCCTGGGGAGTCCAGTTGTACCCAAAGCCTTCCTTTGGGGGCACTTTGGGATGGTCCAAGGGGAATCGCAATGCGTTTTCTTAGGCCCGTTTTTCAGTCTTCTCCCATTGTGCCGAGGGCTATATTTAGGCTTGCGGTGAAAGAGTGAACCCGGAGGGTCCAGTTGCATGTGGGGCTGCATAAAGTCTCCCCTGGGGAGTTCAGTTGTACCCAAAGCGTTCCTTTGGAGGAACTTCTGGATGGGTAAATGGGGCTTGAAACGCATTTTCTGGAGCCCGAGTTTTCAGTCTTCTGCCATGGTGGCTAGGGGTATATTTAGGGTTGCTCGTAAACAGTGAACAAGGAGGGTCCAGTTGCATGTGGGGCTGCGTAAAGGCTCCCCTGGGGAGTTCAGATGTACCCAAAGCCTTCCTTTGGGGGCACTTTTGGATGGGCGAATGGGGCTCGTAACACTTTTTCTGTGGCCCGAGATTTCAGTCGACTGCCAGGCGTGCTAGGGCTATATTTAGGCTTGCAGTGAAAGAGCGAATACGGAGGGTCCAGTTGCATGTGGGGCTGCGTAAAGGCTCCCCTGGGGAGTTCAGTTGTACCCAAAGCCTTCGTTTGGGGGCACTTCTGGATGGGTGAATGGGGCTTGAAACGCATTTTCTGGAGCCCCAGTTTTCAGTCTTCTGCCATGGTGGCTAGGGGTATATTTAGGGTTGCTCGTAAACAGTGAACAAGGAGGGTCCAGTTGCATGTGGGGCTGCATAAAGGCTCCCCTGGGGAGTTCACTTGTACCCAAAGCCTTCCTCTGGGGGCACTTTTGGGTGGGCGAATTAGGCTTTTAACGCATTTTCTGGGGCCCGAGTTTTCAGTCGACTGCCAGGCGGGCCAGGGCTATATTTAGGCTTGCGGTGAAAGAGTGAACACGTAGGGTCCAGGTGCATGTGGGGCTGCATAAAGGCTCCCCTGGGGAGTTCGGTTGTACCCAAAGCCTTCCTCTGGGGGCACTTTTGGATGGGCGAAAGCATCTTGAAACGCTTTTTCTGTGGCCCGAGTTTTCAGTCTTCTGCCATGCTGGCTAGTGTTATATTTAGGGTTGCTTGTAAACAGCGAACACGGTGGGTCCAATTGCGTATGGGCCTGCTTAAAAGTTCCTCTGGGGAGTTCAGTTGTACCCAAAGCATTCCTTTGGGGGCACTTTTGGATGGTCGAATGGGGCTTGTAGCACGTTTTCTGGGGCCCGAGTTTTCAGTCTTCTGCCATGCTGGCTAGGGTTATATTTAGGGTTGCTGTAAAGAGCGAACACGGAGGGTCCAGTTGCATGTGGGGCTGCATAAAGGCTCCCCTGGGGAGTTCAGATGTACCCAAAGCCTTCCTTTGGGGGCACTTCTGGATGGGCGAATGGGGCTCGTAACACTTTTTCTGTGGCCCAAGATTTCAGTCGACTGCCAGGCGTGCTACTGCTATATTTAGGCTTGCGGTGAAAGAGCGAATACGGAGGGTCCAGTTGCATGTGGGGCTGCTAAATGCTCCCCTGGGGAGTTCTCTTGTACCCAAAGCCTTCCTTTGGGGGCACTTCTGGATGGGCGAATGGGGCTCGTAACACTTTTTCTGTGGCCCAAGATTTCAGTCGACTGCCAGGCGTGCTACGGCTATATTTAGGCTTGCGGTGAAAGAGCGAATACGGAGGGTCCAGTTGCATGTGGGGCTGCATAAATGCTCCCCTGGGGAGTTCACTTGTACCCAAAGCCTTCCTTTGGGGGCACTTCTGGATGGGTGAATGGGTCTTGAAACGCATTTTCTGGAGCCCGAGTTTTGAGTTTTCTGCCATGGTGGCTCGGGGTATATTTAGGGTTGCTCGTAAACAGTGAACAAGGAGGGTCCAGTTGCATGTGGGGCTGCGTAAAGGCTCCCCTGGGGAGTTCACTTGTACCCAAAGCCTTCCTCTGGGGGCACTTCTGGATGGGCGAATTAGGCTTTTAACAGTTTTTCTGGGGCCCGAGTTTTCAGTCGACTGCCAGGCGGGCCAGGGCTATATTTAGACTTGCGGTGAAAGAGCGAATACGGAGGGTCCAGTTGCATGTGGGGCTGCATAAAGGCTCCCCTGGGGAGTTCAGTTGTACCCAAAGCCTTCCTCTGGGGGCACTTTTGGATGGGCGAATTAGGCTTTTAACGCATTTTCTGGGGCCCGAGTTTTCAGTCGACTTCCAGGCGAGCCAGGGCTATATTTAGACTTGCGGTGAAAGAGCGAATACGGAGGGTCCAGTTGCATGTGGGGCTGCATAAAGGCTCCCCTGGGGAGTTCACTTGTACCCAAAGCCTTCCTTTGGGGGCACTTCTGGATGGTCGAATGGGGCTTGAAACGCATTTTCTGGAGCCCGAGTTTTCAGTCTTCTGCCATGGTGGCTAGGGGTATATATAGGGTTGCTCGTAAACAGTGAACAAGGAGGGTCCAGTTGCATGTGGGGCTGCATAAAGGCTCCCCTGGGGAGTTCACTTGTACCCAAAGCCTTCCTTTGGGGGCACTTCTGGATGGGCGCAAGGGGCTTGAAACGCTTTTTCTGTGGCCCGAGTTTTCAGTCTTCTGCCATGCTGGCTAGGGTTATATTTAGGGTTGCTGTAAAGAGCGAACACGGAGGGTCCAGTTGCATGTGGGGCTGCGTAAAGGCTCCCCTGGGGAGTTCAGATGTACCCAAAGCCTTCCTTTGGGGGCACTTTTGGATGGGCGAATGGGGCTCGTAACACATTTTCTGTGGCCCGAGCTTTCAGTCGACTGCTAGGCATGCTAGGGCTATATTTAGGCTTGCGGTGAAAGAGCGAATACGGAGGGTCCAGTTGCATGTGGGGCTGCGTAAAGGCTCCCCTGGGGAGTTCACTTGTACCCAAAGCCTTCCTTTGGGGGCACTTCTGGATGGGTGAATGGGGCTTGAAACGCATTTTCTGGAGCCCGAGTTTTCAGTCTTCTGCCATGGTGGCTAGGGGTATATTTAGGGTTGCTCGTAAACAGTGAACAAGGAGGGTCCAGTTGCATGTGGGGCTGCGTAAAGGCTCCCCTGGGGAGTTCAGCTGTACCCAAAGCCTTCCTCTGGGGGCACTTTTGGATGGGCGAATTAGGCTTTTAACAGTTTTTCTGGGGCCCGAGTTTTCAGTCGACTGCCAGGCGGGCCAGGGCTATATTTAGGGTTCCTTGTAAACAGCGTACACGGGGGGTCCAGTTGCGTATGGGCCTGCATAAAGGCTCCCCTGGGGAGTTCAGTTGTACCCAAAGCCTTCCTTTGGGGGCACTTTTGGATGGGCGAATGGGGCTTGTAGCACGTTTTCTGGGGCCCGATTTTTCAGTCTTCTGCCATGCGGGCCAGGGTTATATTTAGGGTTGCTGTGAAAGAGCGAATACGGAGGGTCCAGTTGCATGTGGGGCTGCATAAAGGCTCCCCTGGGGAGTTCACTTGTACCCAAAGCCTTCCTTTGGGGACACTTCTGGATGGGCGAAAGGGGCTTGAAACGCTTTTTCTGTGGCCCGAGTTTTCAGTCTTCTGCCATGCTGGCTAGGGCTATATTTAGGCTTGCGGTGAAAGAGTGAACACGGAGGGTCCAGTTGCATGTGGGGCTGCGTTAAGGCTCCCCTGGGGAGTCCAGTTGTACCCAAAGCTTTCCTTTGGGGGAATTTTCGGATGGGCGAATGGGGCTCGTAACACTTTTTCTGTGGCCCGAGATTTCAGTCGACTGCCAGGCGTGCTACGGCTATATTTAGGCTTGCGGTGAAAGAGCTAATACGGAGGGTCCAGTTGCATGTGGGGCTGCATAAATGCTCCCCTGGGGAGTTCAGTTGTACCCAAAGCCTTCCTTTGGCGGCACTTCTGGATGGGTGAATGGGGCTTGAAACGCATTTTCTGGAGCCCGAGTTTTGAGCTTTCTGCCATGGTGGCTAGGGGTATATTTAGGGTTGCTCGTAAACAGTGAACAAGGAGGGTCCAGTTGCATGTGGGGCTGCGTAAAGGCTCCCCTGGGGAGTTCAGTTGTACCCAAAGCCTTCCTCTGGGGGCACTTTTGGATGGGCGAATTAGGCTTTTAACAGTTTTTCTGGGGCCCGAGTTTTCAGTCGACTGCCAGGCGGGCCAGGGCTATATTTAGACTTGCGGTGAAAGAGCGAATACGGAGGGTCCAGTTGCATGTGGGGCTGCATAAAGGCTCCCCTGTGGAGTTCACTTGTACCCAAAGCCTTCCTTTGGGGGCACTTCTGGATGGGTGAATGGGGCTTGAAACGCATTTTCTGGAGCCCGAGTTTTCAGTCTTCTGCCATGGTGGCTAGGGGTATATTTAGGGTTGCTCGTAAACAGTGAACAAGGAGGGTCCAGTTGCATGTAAGGCTGCGTAAAGGCTCCCCTGGGGAGTTCAGTTGTACCCAAAGCCTTCCTCTGGGGGCACTTTTGGATGGGCGAATTAGGATTTTAATGCATTTTCTGGGGCCCGAGTTTTCAGTCGACTGCCAGGCGGGCCAGGGATATATTTAGGGTTGCTGTGAAAGAGTGAACCCGGAGGGTCCAGTTGCATGTGGGGCTGCGTAAAGGCTCCCCTGGGAAGTTCACTTGTACCCAAAGCCTTCCTCTGGGGGCACCTTTGTATGGGTGAATTAGGCTTTTAACAGTTTTTCTGGGGCCCGAGTTTTCAGTCGACTGCCAGGTGGGCCAGGGCTATATTTAGGGTTGCTGTGAAAGAGCGAATACGGAGGGTCCAGTTGCATGTGGGGCTGCGTTAAGGCTCCCCTGGGGAGTCCAGTTGTACCCAAAGCCTTCCTTTGGGGGCACTTTGGGATGGTCCAAGGGGAATCGCAATGCGTTTTCTTAGGCCCGTTTTTCAGTCTTCTCCCATTGTGCCGAGGGCTATATTTAGGCTTGCGGTGAAAGAGTGAACCCGGAGGGTCCAGTTGCATGTGGGGCTGCATAAAGTCTCCCCTGGGGAGTTCAGTTGTACCCAAAGCGTTCCTTTGGAGGAACTTCTGGATGGGTAAATGGGGCTTGAAACGCATTTTCTGGAGCCCGAGTTTTCAGTCTTCTGCCATGGTGGCTAGGGGTATATTTAGGGTTGCTCGTAAACAGTGAACAAGGAGGGTCCAGTTGCATGTGGGGCTGCGTAAAGGCTCCCCTGGGGAGTTCAGATGTACCCAAAGCCTTCCTTTGGGGGCACTTTTGGATGGGCGAATGGGGCTCGTAACACTTTTTCTGTGGCCCGAGATTTCAGTCGACTGCCAGGCGTGCTAGGGCTATATTTAGGCTTGCAGTGAAAGAGCGAATACGGAGGGTCCAGTTGCATGTGGGGCTGCATAAAGGCTCCCCTGGGGAGTTCACTTGTACCCAAAGCCTTCCTTTGGCGGCACTTCTGGATGGGTGAATGGGGCTTGAAACGCATTTTCTGGAGCCCCAGTTTTCAGTCTTCTGCCATGGTGGCTAGGGGTATATTTAGGGTTGCTCGTAAACAGTGAACAAGGAGGGTCCAGTTGCATGTGGGGCTGCATAAAGGCTCCCCTGGGGAGTTCACTTGTACCCAAAGCCTTCCTCTGGGGGCACTTTTGGGTGGGCGAATTAGGCTTTTAACGCATTTTCTGTGGCCCGAGTTTTCAGTCGACTGCCAGGCGGGCCAGGGCTATATTTAGGCTTGCGGTGAAAGAGTGAACACGTAGGGTCCAGGTGCATGTGGGGCTGCATAAAGGCTCCCCTGGGGAGTTCGGTTGTACCCAAAGCCTTCCTCTGGGGGCACTTTTGGATGGGCGAAAGCATCTTGAAACGCTTTTTCTGTGGCCCGAGTTTTCAGTCTTCTGCCATGCTGGCTAGTGTTATATTTAGGGTTGCTTGTAAACAGCGAACACGGGGGGTCCAGTTCCGTATGGGCCTGCTTAAAAGTTCCTCTGGGGAGTTCATTTGTACCCAAAGCATTCCTTTGGGGGCACTTTTGGATGGTCGAATGGGGCTTGTAGCACGTTTTCTGGGGCCCGAGTTTTCAGTCTTCTGCCATGCTGGCTAGGGTTATATTTAGGGTTGCTGTAAAGAGCGAACACGGAGGGTCCAGTTGCATGTGGGGCTGCGTAAAGGCTCCCCTGGGGAGTTCAGATGTACCCAAAGCCTTCCTTTGGGGGCACTTCTGGATGGGCGAATGGGGCTCGTAACACTTTTTCTGTGGCCCAAGATTTCAGTCGACTGCCAGGCGTGCTACGGCTATATTTAGGCTTGCGGTGAAAGAGCGAATACGGAGGGTCCAGTTGCATGTGGGGCTGCTAAATGCTCCCCTGGGGAGTTCACTTGTACCCAAAGCCTTCCTTTAGGGGCACTTCTGGATGGGCGAATGGGGCTCGTAACACTTTTTCTGTGGCCCAAGATTTCAGTCGACTGCCAGGCGTGCTACGGCTATATTTAGGCTTGCGGTGAAAGAGCGAATACGGAGGGTCCAGTTGCATGTGGGGCTGCATAAATGCTCCCCTGGGGAGTTCACTTGTACCCAAAGCCTTCCTTTGGGGGCACTTCTGGATGGGTGAATGGGTCTTGAAACGCATTTTCTGGAGCCCGAGTTTTGAGTTTTCTGCCATGGTGGCTCGGGGTATATTTAGGGTTGCTCGTAAACAGTGAACAAGGAGGGTCCAGTTGCATGTGGGGCTGCGTAAAGGCTCCCCTGGGGAGTTCACTTGTACCCAAAGCCTTCCTCTGGGGGCACTTCTGGATGGGCGAATTAGGCTTTTAACAGTTTTTCTGGGGCCCGAGTTTTCAGTCGACTGCCAGGCGGGCCAGGGCTATATTTAGACTTGCGGTGAAAGAGCGAATACGGAGGGTCCAGTTGCATGTGGGGCTGCATAAAGGCTCCCCTGGGGAGTTCAGTTGTACCCAAAGCCTTCCTCTGGGGGCACTTTTGGATGGGCGAATTAGGCTTTTAACGCATTTTCTGGGGCCCGAGTTTTCAGTCGACTTCCAGGCGAGCCAGGGCTATATTTAGACTTGCGGTGAAAGAGCGAATACGGAGGGTCCAGTTGCATGTGGGGCTACATAAAGGCTCCCCTGGGGAGTTCACTTGTACCCAAAGCCTTCCTTTGGGGGCACTTCTGGATGGGTGAATGGGGCTTGAAACGCATTTTCTGGAGCCCGAGTTTTCAGTCTTCTGCCATGGTGGCTAGGGGTATATTTAGGGTTGCTCGTAAACAGTGAACAAGGAGGGTCCAGTTGCATGTGGGGCTGCGTAAAGGCTCCCCTGGGTAGTTCACTTGTACCCAAAGCCTTCCTCTGGGGGCACTTTTGGATGGGCGAATTAGGCTTTTAATGCATTTTCTGGGGCCCGAGTTTTCAGTCGACTGCCAGGCGGGCCAGGGATATATTTAGGGTTGCTGTGAAAGAGTGAACCCGGAGGGTCCAGTTGCATGTGGGGCTGCGTAAAGGCTCCCCTGGGGAGTTCAGTTGTACCCAAAGCCTTCCTCTGGGGGCACCTTTGTATGGGTAAATTAGGCTTTTAACAGTTTTTCTGGGGCTCGAGTTTTCAGTCGACTGCCAGGTGGGCCAGGGCTATATTTAGGGTTTCTGTGAAAGAGCGAATACGGAGGGTCCAGTTGCATGTGGGGCTGCGTTAAGGCTCCCCTGGGGAGTTCAGTTGTACCCAAAGCCTTCCTTTGGGGGCACTTTGGGATGGTCCAAGGGGAATCGCAATGCGTTTTCTTAGGCCCGTTTTTCAGTCTTCTCCCATTGTGCCGAGGGCTATATTTAGGCTTGCGGTGAAAGAGTGAACCCGGAGGGTCCAGTTGCATGTGGGGCTGCATAAAGGCTCCCCTGGGGAGTTCAGTTGTACCCAAAGCATTCCTTTGGAGGAACTTCTGGATGGGTAAATGGGGCTTGAAACGCATTTTCTGGAGCCCGAGTTTTCAGTCTTCTGCCATGGTGGCTAGGGGTATATTTAGGGTTGCTGTAAAGAGCGAACACGGAGGTTCCAGTTGCATGTGGGGCTGCGTAAAGGCTCCCCTGGGGAGTTCAGATGTACCCAAAGCCTTCCTTTGGGGGCACTTTTGGATGGGCGAATGGGGCTCGTAACACTTTTTCTGTGGCCCGAGATTTCAGTCGACTGCCAGGCGTGCTAGGGCTATATTTAGGCTTGCAGTGAAAGAGCGAATACGGAGGGTCCACTTGCATGTGGGGCTGCGTAAAGGCTCCCCTGGGGAGTTCACTTGTACCCAAAGCCTTCCTCTGGGGGCACTTTTGGATGGGCGAATTAGGCTTTTAATGCATTTTCTGGGGCCCGAGTTTTCAGTCGACTGCCAGGCGGGCCAGGGCTATATTTACGCTTGCGGTGAAAGAGTGAACCCGGAGGGTCCAGTTGCATGTGGGGCTGCATAAAGGCTCCCCTGGGGAGTTCAGTTGTACCCAAAGCCTTCCTCTGGGGGCACTTTTGGATGGGCGAATTAGGCTTTTAATGCATTTTCTGGGGCCCGAGTTTTCAGTCGACTGCCAGGCGGGCCAGGGCTATATTTACGCTTGCGGTGAAAGAGTGAACCCGGAGGGTCCAGTTGCATGTGGGGCTGCATAAAGGCTCCCCTGGGGAGTTCAGTTGTACCCAAAGCCTTCCTTTGGGGCACTTTTGGATGGTCGAATGGGGCTTGTAGCACGTTTTCTGGGGCCCGAGTTTTCAGTTTTCTGCCATGCTGGCTAGGGTTATATATAGGGTTGCTGTAAAGAGCGAACACGGAGGGTCCAGTTGCATGTGGGGCTGCATAAAGGCTCCCCTGGGGAGTTCAGTTGTACCCAAAGCCTTCCTTTGGGGGCACTTTCGGATTGGCGAATGGGGCTAGAAACGCATTTTCTGGAGCCCGAGTTTCAAGTTTTCTGCCATGGTGGCTAGGGGTATATTTAGGGTTGCTCGTAAACAGTGAACAAGGAGCGTCCAGTTGCATGTGGGGCTGCATAAAGGCTCCCCTGGGGAGTTCGGATGTACCCAAAGCCTTCCTTTGGGGGCACTTCTGGATGGGCGAATGGGGCTTGAAACGCTTTTTCTGGAGCCCGAGTTTCAAGTTTTCTGCCTTGGTGGCTAGGGGTATATTTAGGGTTGCTCGTAAACAGTGAACAAGGAGGGTCCAGTTGCATGTGGGGCTGCGTAATGGCTCCCCTGGGGAGTTCACTTGTACCCAAAGCCTTCCTCTGGGGGCACTTTTGGATGGGTGAATTAGGCTTTTAACGCATTTTCTGGGGCCCGAGTTTTCAGTCGACTTCCAGGCGGGCCAGGGCTATATTTAGGCGTGCGGTGAAAGAGTGAACCCGGAGGGTCCAGTTGCATGTGGAGCTGCATAAAGGCTCCCCTGGGGAGTTAAGTTGTACCCAATGCCTTCCTTTGGGGGTACTTGGGTTCTGTCTTGGGCGAATCGGGGAAGGAGATCCCACGACACAGTGGTCCGGCCACGAGCTGCATGCGTAGCAGCCGTGTCGTGAAACAAGAGGCTGTCATCCTCTGGCTCGGGGGCTGCTTGTCCCCGAGACGAAAGCTTCTGTCCTGTCCGGAGCGGCGGCCGTCCTTCCCGAACAGCCACGCTCCGGTCCCGGGCGATGTGTGTGGTAGCCGCACTAGGACCCGGTCGAACCTCTGTCGGCTCCGCTATTTCGATCGCAGGAAACGTGTGTCCCTCTACGGGCTGCGTGGGTCCGGCTTCCCGAGCCCCTAGGCTCCGGTCCTGCGTGACGTGTGTGCTAGCCGCGCCGGGGTCCGTGTCCCGCCTTGTGCGGCTCGACGAAAGTGATCGTAAGACTCGGGTAACCGGCCACAAGCGGTGTGGGTGCCAGCCTTGCCGCGAAGAAGGAGGCTATGTTCCGTTCTCTCGGCAACTATTCGTCCCGGAGCGGCCGCCGTCTTTCCCGAACGCCAAGACTCCGGTCCTGGGAGACGTGTATGCTAGCCGCGCAAGGGTAAGAATCCCGTTTCGGGCGGATTGGGGACAACGATCCCATGACACGGTTGTCCGGCCACGAGCGGCATGGGAGCCAGACTTGCCGCGAAGCGTGCGGCTGTCCACCGCCGGCTCGTGGACTGGCAGTCGCGGGGACAAGGGGTTCTGTCTTCTACGGAGCGGCAGCCGTCCGTCCCGAACAACCACGCTCCTATCCTGGGCGACGTGTGTGCTAGCCGCACTGGGGTCCGGGTGGGACCTCGGTCGGCTCCGCTCTTTCGATCGCAGGACACGAGTGTCCCTCCACGGGCAGCGTGGGTCCAGCTTCCCGAGCCCTTTGACTCCATCCTGGGTGTCGTGTTTGCTCGCCGCACCGGGGTCGGGATCCCATTTCGGGCGCCTCGGGGAAGGAGATCCTACGACACGGTTGTCCGGCCACAAGCGCTGTGGCTGCCAGCCGTGTCGAGAAGTGGAGGCTGTCGTTCAGCGGCTCGGAGTTACGCAGTGCCGGGGACCGGGGATTCAGACAGTCCAGAGCGGCAGGGGTCCAGATGTGGACCCTGGGCTTCGGTCCTGGGCGACGTGTGTGCTAGCCGCACTGGGGTCCGGGTTCTGTCTTGGGCGAATCGGGGAAGGAGATCCCACGACACAGTGGTCCGGCCACGAGCTGCATGCGTAGCAGCCGTGTCGTGAAACAAGAGGCTTTCATCCTCTGGCTCGGGGGCTGCTTGTCCCCGAGACGAAAGCTTCTGTCCTGTCCGGAGCGGCGGCCGTCCTTCCCGAACAGCCACGCTCCGGTCCCGGGCGATGTGTGTGCTAGCCGCACTAGGACCCGGTCGAACCTCTGTCGGCTCCGCTATTTCGATCGCAGGAAACGTGTGTCCCAATACGGGCTGCGTGGGTCCGGCTACCCGAAACCCTAGGCTCCGGTCCTGCGCGACGTGTGTTCTAGCCGCGCCGGGGTCCGGGTCCCGCCTTGGGCGGCTCGACTAAAATGATCGCAAGATACGGGTGACCCGCCACAAGCGGTGTGGCTGCCAGCCTTGCCCCGAAGCGTGTGGCTGTCCTCCGCCGGCTCGTGGGCTGGCAGTCGCGGGGACATGGGGTTCTGTCCTCTACTGAGCGGAAGCCGTCCGTCCCGAACAGCCACGCTCCTATCCTGGGCGACGTGTGTGCTAGCCGCACTGGGGTCCGGGTTCTGTCTTGGGCGAATCGGGGAAGGAGATCCCACGACACAGTGGTCCGGCCACGAGCTGCATGCGTAGCAGCCGTGTCGTGAAACAAGAGGCTGTCATCCTCTGGCTCGGGGGCTGCTTGTCCCCGAGACGAAAGCTTCTGTCCTGTCCGGAGCGGCGGCCGTCCTTCCCGAACAGCCACGCTCCGGTCCCGGGCGATGTGTGTGCTAGCCGCACTAGGACCCGGTCGAACCTCTGTCGGCTCCGCTATTTCGATCGCAGGAAACGTGTGTCCCTCTACGGGCTGCGTGGGTCCGGCTTCCCGAACCCCTAGGCTCCGGTCCTGCGCGACGTGTGTGCTAGGCGCACCCGGGTCCGGGTCCCGTCTCGGGCGAACTGGGGACAACGATCTCAAGACACGGTTGTCCGGCCACGAGCGGCATGAAAGCCAGACTTGCCGCGAAGCGTCAGGCTTTCGTTCACCGGCTAGGAGTTACGCCGTCCCTGGGACCGGGGATTCAGACATTCCAGAGCGGCAGGCGTCCGGATGTGGACCCTGGGCTTCGGTCCTGGGCGACGTGTGTGCTAGCCGCACTGGGGTCCGGGTTCTGTCTTGGGCGAATCGGGGAAGGAGATCCCACGACACAGTGGTCCGGCCACGAGCTGCATGCGTAGCAGCCGTGTCGTGAAACAAGAGGCTGTCATCCTCTGGCTCGGGGGCTGCTTGTCCCCGAGACGAAAGCTTCTGTCCTGTCCGGAGCGGCGGCCGTCCTTCCCGAACAGCCACGCTCCGGTCCCGGGCGATGTGTGTGCTAGCCGCGCCGGGTTCCGTGTCCCGCCTTGGGCGGCTCGACGAAAGTGATCGTAAGACACGGGTAACCGGCCACAAGCGGTGTGGGTGCCAGCCTTGCCCCGAAGAAGGAGGCTATGTTCCGTTCTCTCGGCAACTATTCGTCCCGGAGCGGCCGCCGTCTTTCCCGAACGCCAAGACTCCGGTCCTGGGAGACGTGTATGCTAGCCGCGCAAGGGTAAGAATCCCGTTTCGGGCGGATTGGGGACAACGATCCCATGACACGGTTGTCCGGCCACGAGCGGCATGGGAGCCAGACTTGCCGCGAAGCGTGCGGCTGTCCACCGCCGGCTCGTGGGCTGGCAGTCGCGGGGACAAGGGGTTCTGTCCTCTACTGAGCGGCAGCCGTCCGTCCCGAACAGCCACGCTCCTATCCTGGGCGACGTGTGTGCTAGCCGCAGTGGGGTCCGGGTTCTGTCTTGGGCGAACTGGGGACAACGATCTCAAGACACGGTTGTCCGGCCACGAGCGGCATGAAAGCCAGACTTGCCGCGAAGCGTCAGGCTTTCGTTCACCGGCTAGGAGTTACGCCGTCCCTGGGACCGGGGATTCAGACATTCCAGAGCGGCAGGCGTCCGGATGTGGACCCTGGGCTTCGGTCCTGGGCGACGTGTGTGCTAGCCGCACTGGGGTCCGGGTTCTGTCTTGGGCGAATCGGGGAAGGAGATCCCACGACACAGTGGTCCGGCCACGAGCTGCATGCGTAGCATCCGTGTCGTGAAACAAGAGGCTGTCATCCTCTGGCTCGGGGGCTGCTTGTCCCCGAGACGAAAGCTTCTGTCCTGTCCGGAGCGGCGGCCGTCCTTCCCGAACAGCCACGCTCCGGTCCCGGGCGATGTGTGTGCTAGCCGCACTACGACCCGGTCGAACCTCTGTCGGCTCCGCTATTTCGATCGCAGGAAAAGTGTGTCCCTCTACGGGCTGCGTGGGTCCGGCTTCCCGAGCCCCTAGGCTCCGGTCCTGCGCGACGTGTGTTCTAGCCGCGCCGGGGTCCGTGTCCCGCCTTGGGCGGCTCGACGAAAGTGATCGTAAGACACGGGTAACCGGCCACAAGCGGTGTGGGTGCCAGCCTTGCCGCGAAGAAGGAGGCTATGTTCCGTTCTCTCGGCAACTATTCGTCCCGGAGCGGCCGCCGTCTTTCCCGAACGCCAAGACTCCGGTCCTGGGAGACGTGTATGCTAGCCGCGCAAGGGTAAGAATCCCGTTTCGGGCGGATTGGGGACAACGATCCCATGACACGGTTGTCCGGCCACGAGCGGCATGGGAGCCAGACTTGCCGCGAAGCGTGCGGCTGTCCACCGCCGGCTCGTGGGCTGGCAGTCGCGGGGACAAGGGGTTCTGTCTTCTACGGAGCGGCAGCCGTCCGTCCCGAACAACCACGCTCCTATCCTGGGCGACGTGTGTGCTAGCCGCACTGGGGTCCGGGTGGGACCTCGGTCGGCTCCGCTCTTTCGATCGCAGGACACGAGTGTCCCTCCACGGGCAGCGTGGGTCCAGCTTCCCGAGCCCTTTGACTCCATCCTGGGTGTCGTGTTTGCTCGCCGCACCGGGGTCGGGATCCCATTTCGGGCGCCTCGGGGAAGGAGATCCTACGACACGGTTGTCCGGCCACAAGCGCTGTGGCTGCCAGCCGTGTCGAGAAGTGGAGGCTGTCGTTCAGCGGCTCGGAGTTACGCAGTGCCGGGGACCGGGGATTCAGACAGTCCAGAGCGGCAGGGGTCCAGATGTGGACCCTGGGCTTCGGTCCTGGGCGACGTGTGTGCTAGCCGCACTGGGGTCCGGGTTCTGTCTTGGGCGAATCGGGGAAGGAGATCCCACGACACAGTGGTCCGGCCACGAGCTGCATGCGTAGCAGCCGTGTCGTGAAACAAGAGGCTGTCATCCTCTGGCTCGGGGGCTGCTTGTCCCCGAGACGAAAGCTTCTGTCCTGTCCGGAGCGGCGGCCGTCCTTCCCGAACAGCCACGCTCCGGTCCCGGGCGATGTGTGTGCTAGCCGCACTACGACCCGGTCGAACCTCTGTCGGCTCCGCTATTTCGATCGCAGGAAACGTGTGTCCCTCTACGGGCTGCGTGGGTCCGGCTTCCCGAGCCCCTAGGCCCCGGTCCTGCGCGACGTGTGTTCTAGCCGCGCCGGGGTCCGGGTCCCGCCTTGGGCGGCTCGACTAAAATGATCGCAAGATACGGGTGACCCGCCACAAGCGGTGTGGCTGCCAGCCTTGCCCCGAAGCGTGTGGCTGTCCTCCGCCGGCTCGTGGGCTGGCAGTCGCGGGGACATGGGGTTCTGTCCTCTACTGAGCGGAAGCCGTCCGTCCCGAACAGCCACGCTCCTATCCTGGGCGACGTGTGTGCTAGCCGCACTGGGGTCCGGGTTCTGTCTTGGGCGAATCGGGGAAGGAGATCCCACGACACAGTGGTCCGGCCACGAGCTGCATGCGTAGCAGCCGTGTCGTGAAACAAGAGGCTGTCATCCTCTGGCTCGGGGGCTGCTTGTCCCCGAGACGAAAGCTTCTGTCCTGTCCGGAGCGGCGGCCGTCCTTCCCGAACAGCCACGCTCCTATCCTGGGCGACGTGTGTGCTAGCCGCAGTGGGGTCCGGGTTCTGTCTTGGGCGAACTGGGGACAACGATCTCAAGACACGGTTGTCCGGCCACGAGCGGCATGAAAGCCAGACTTGCCGCGAAGCGTCAGGCTTTCGTTCACCGGCTAGGAGTTACGCCGTCCCTGGGACCGGGGATTCAGACATTCCAGAGCGGCAGGCGTCCGGATGTGGACCCTGGGCTTCGGTCCTGGGCGACGTGTGTGCTAGCCGCACTGGGGTCCGGGTTCTGTCTTGGGCGAATCGGGGAAGGAGATCCCACGACACAGTGGTCCGGCCACGAGCTGCATGCGTAGCAGCCGTGTCGTGAAACAAGAGGCTGTCATCCTCTGGCTCGGGGGCTGCTTGTCCCCGAGACGAAAGCTTCTGTCCTGTCCGGAGCGGCGGCCGTCCTTCCCGAACAGCCACGCTCCGGTCCCGGGCGATGTGTGTGCTAGCCGCACTACGACCCGGTCGAACCTCTGTCGGCTCCGCTATTTCGATCGCAGGAAAAGTGTGTCCCTCTACGGGCTGCGTGGGTCCGGCTTCCCGAGCCCCTAGGCTCCGGTCCTGCGCGACGTGTGTTCTAGCCGCGCCGGGGTCCGTGTCCCGCCTTGGGCGGCTCGACGAAAGTGATCGTAAGACACGGGTAACCGGCCACAAGCGGTGTGGGTGCCAGCCTTGCCGCGAAGAAGGAGGCTATGTTCCGTTCTCTCGGCAACTATTCGTCCCGGAGCGGCCGCCGTCTTTCCCGAACGCCAAGACTCCGGTCCTGGGAGACGTGTATGCTAGCCGCGCAAGGGTAAGAATCCCGCTTCGGGCGGATTGGGGACAACGATCCCATGACACGGTTGTCCGGCCACGAGCGGCATGGGAGCCAGACTTGCCGCGAAGCGTGCGGCTGTCCACCGCCGGCTCGTGAGCTGGCAGTCGCGGGGCCAAGGGGTTCTGTCCTCTCCGGAGCGGCAGCCGTCCGTCCCGAACAACCACGCTCCTATCCTGGGCGACGTGTGTGCTAGCCGCACTGGGGTCCGGGTGGGACCTCGGTCGGCTCCGCTCTTTCGATCGCAGGACACGAGTGTCCCTCCACGGGCAGTGTGGGTCCACCTTCCCGAGCCCTTTGACTCCATCCTGGGTGTCGTGTTTGCTCGCCGCACCGGGGTCGGGATCCCAATTCGGGCGCCTCGGAGAAGGAGATCCTACGACACGGTTGTCCGGCCACAAGCGCTGTGGCTGCCAGCCGTGTCGAGAAGTGGAGGCTGTCGTTCAGCGGCTCGGAGTTACGCAGTGCCGGGGACCGGGGATTCAGACAGTCCAGAGCGGCAGGCGTCCGGATGTGGACCCTGGGCTTCGGTCCTGGGCGACGTGTGTGCTAGCCGCACTGGGGTCCGGGTTCTGTCTTGGGCGAATCGGGGAAGGAGATCCCACGACACAGTGGTCCGGCCACGAGCTGCATGCGCAGCAGCCGTGTCGTGAAACAAGAGGCTGTCATCCTCTGGCTCGGGGGCTGCTTGTCCCCGAGACGAAAGCTTCTGTCCTGTCCGGAGCGGCGGCCGTCCTTCCCGAACAGCCACGCTCCGGTCCCGGGCGATGTGTGTGCTAGCCGCACTAGGACCCGGTCGAACCTCTGTCGGCTCCGCTATTTCGATCGCAGGAAACGTGTGTCCCTCTACGTGCTGCGTGGGTCCGGCTACCCGAGCCCCTAGGCTCCGGTCCTACGTGACGTGTGTGCTAGCCGCACCGGGGTCCGTGTCCCGCCTTGTGCGGCTCGACGAAAGTGATCGTAAGACACGGGTAACCGGCCACAAGCGGTGTGGGTGCCAGCCTTGCCGCGAAGAAGGAGGCTATGTTCCGTTCTCTCGGCAACTATTCGTCCCGGAGCGGCCGCCGTCTTTCCCGAACGCCAAGACTCCGGTCCTGGGAGACGTGTATGCTAGCCGCGCAAGGGTAAGAATCCCGTTTCGGGCGGACTGGGGACAACGATCCCATGACACGGTTGTCCGGCCACGAGCGGCATGGGAGCCAGACTTGCCGCGAAGCGTGCGGCTGTCCACCGCCGGCTCGTGGGCTGGCAGTCGCGGGGACAAGGGGTTCTGTCTTCTACGGAGCGGCAGCCGTCCGTCCCGAACAACCACGCTCCTATCCTGGGCGACGTGTGTGCTAGCCGCACTGGGGTCCGGGTGGGACCTCGGTCGGCTCCGCTCTTTCGATCGCAGGACACGAGTGTCCCTCCACGGGCAGCGTGGGTCCAGCTTCCCGAGCCCTTTGACTCCATCCTGGGTGTCGTGTTTGCTCGCCGCACCGGGGTCGGGATCCCATTTCGGGCGCCTCGGGGAAGGAGATCCTACGACACGGTTGTCCGGCCACAAGCGCTGTGGCTGCCAGCCGTGTCGAGAAGTGGAGGCTGTCGTTCAGCGGCTCGGAGTTACGCAGTGCCGGGGACCGGGGATTCAGACAGTCCAGAGCGGCAGGGGTCCAGATGTGGACCCTGGGCTTCGGTCCTGGGCGACGTGTGTGCTAGCCGCACTGGGGTCCGGGTTCTGTCTTGGGCGAATCGGGGAAGGAGATCCCACGACACAGTGGTCCGGCCACGAGCTGCATGCGTAGCAGCCGTGTCGTGAAACAAGAGGCTGTCATCCTCTGGCTCGGGGGCTGCTTGTCCCCGAGACGAAAGCTTCTGTCCTGTCCGGAGCGGCGGCCGTCCTTCCCGAACAGCCACGCTCCGGTCCCGGGCGATGTGTGTGCTAGCCGCACTAGGACCCGGTCGAACCTCTGTCGGCTCCGCTATTTCGATCGCAGGAAACGTGTGTCCCTCTACGGGCTGCGTGGGTCCGGCTTCCCGAACCCCTAGGCTCCGGTCCTGCGCGACGTGTGTGCTAGGCGCACCCGGGTCCGGGTCCCGTCTCGGGCGAACTGGGGACAACGATCTCAAGACACGGTTGTCCGGCCACGAGCGGCATGAAAGCCAGACTTGCCGCGAAGCGTCAGGCTTTCGTTCACCGGCTAGGAGTTACGCCGTCCCTGGGACCGGGGATTCAGACATTCCAGAGCGGCAGGCGTCCGGATGTGGACCCTGGGCTTCGGTCCTGGGCGACGTGTGTGCTAGCCGCACCGGGGTCCGGGTTCTGTCTTGGGCGAATCGGGGAAGGAGATCCCACGACACAGTGGTCCGGCCACGAGCTGCATGCGCAGCAGCCGTGTCGTGAAACAAGAGGCTGTCATCCTCTGGCTCGGGGGCTGGTTGTCCCCGAGACGAAAGCTTCTGTCCTGTCCGGAGCGGCGGCCGTCCTTCCCGAACAGCCACGCTCCAGTCCCGGGCGATGTGTGTGCTAGCCGCGCCGGGGTCCGTGTCCCGCCTTGGGCGGCTCGACGAAAGAGATCGTAAGACACGGGTAACCGGCCACAAGCGGTGTGGGTGCCAGCCTTGCCGCGAAGAAGGAGGCTATGTTCCGTTCTCTCGGCAACTATTCGTCCCGGAGCGGCCGCCGTCTTTCCCGAACGCCAAGACTCCGGTCCCGGGCGATGTGTGTGCTAGCCGCACTAGGACCCGGTCGAACCTCTGTCGGCTCCGCTATTTCGATCGCAGGAAACGTGTGTCCCTCTACGGGCTGCGTGGGTCCGGCTTCCCGAACCCCTAGGCTCCGGTCCTGCGCGACGTGTGTGCTAGGCGCACCCGGGTCCGGGTCCCGTCTCGGGCGAACTGGGGACAACGATCTCATGACACGGTTGTCCGGCCACGAGCGGCATGGGAGCCAGACTTGCCGCGAAGCGTGCGGCTGTCCACCGCCGGCTCGTGAGCTGGCAGTCGCGGGGACAAGGGGTTCTGTCTTCTACGGAGCGGCAGCCGTCCGTCCCGAACAGCCACGCTCCTATCCTGGGCGACGTGTGTGCTAGCCGCACTGGGGTCCGGGTGGGACCTCGGTCGGCTCCGCTCTTTCGATCGCAGGACACGAGTGTCCCTCCACGGGCAGCGTGGGTCCAGCTTCCCGAGCCCTTTGACTCCATCCTGGGTGTCGTGTTTGCTCGCCGCACCGGGGTCGGGATCCCATTTCGGGCGCCTCGGGGAAGGAGATCCTACGACACGGTTGTCCGGCCACAAGCGCTGTGGCTGCCAGCCGTGTCGAGAAGTGGAGGCTGTCGTTCAGCGGCTCGGAGTTACGCAGTGCCGGGGACCGGGGATTCAGACAGTCCAGAGCGGCAGGGGTCCAGATGTGGACCCTGGGCTTCGGTCCTGGGCGACGTGTGTGCTAGCCGCACTGGGGTCCGGGTTCTGTCTTGGGCGAATCGGGGAAGGAGATCCCACGACACAGTGGTCCGGCCACGAGCTGCATGCGTAGCAGCCGTGTCGTGAAACAAGAGGCTGTCATCCTCTGGCTCGGGGGCTGCTTGTCCCCGAGACGAAAGCTTCTGTCCTGTCCGGAGCGGCGGCCGTCCTTCCCGAACAGCCACGCTCCGGTCCCGGGCGATGTGTGTGCTAGCCGCACTAGGACCCGGTCGAACCTCTGTCGGCTCCGCTATTTCGATCGCAGGAAACGTGTGTCCCTCTACGGGCTGCGTGGGTCCGGCTTCCCGAACCCCTAGGCTCCGGTCCTGCGCGACGTGTGTGCTAGGCGCACCCGGGTCCGGGTCCCGTCTCGGGCGAACTGGGGACAACGATCTCAAGACACGGTTGTCCGGCCACGAGCGGCATGAAAGCCAGACTTGCCGCGAAGCGTCAGGCTTTCGTTCACCGGCTAGGAGTTACGCCGTCCCTGGGACCGGGGATTCAGACATTCCAGAGCGGCAGGCGTCCGGATGTGGACCCTGGGCTTCGGTCCTGGGCGACGTGTGTGCTAGCCGCACTGGGGTCCGGGTTCTGTCTTGGGCGAATCGGGGAAGGAGATCCCACGACACAGTGGTCCGGCCACGAGCTGCATGCGCAGCAGCCGTGTCGTGAAACAAGAGGCTGTCATCCTCTGGCTCGGGGGCTGGTTGTCCCCGAGACGAAAGCTTCTGTCCTGTCCGGAGCGGCGGCCGTCCTTCCCGAACAGCCACGCTCCAGTCCCGGGCGATGTGTGTGCTAGCCGCGCCGGGGTCCGTGTCCCGCCTTGGGCGGCTCGACGAAAGAGATCGTAAGACACGGGTAACCGGCCACAAGCGGTGTGGGTGCCAGCCTTGCCGCGAAGAAGGAGGCTATGTTCCGTTCTCTCGGCAACTATTCGTCCCGGAGCGGCCGCCGTCTTTCCCGAACGCCAAGACTCCGGTCCCGGGCGATGTGTGTGCTAGCCGCACTAGGACCCGGTCGAACCTCTGTCGGCTCCGCTATTTCGATCGCAGGAAACGTGTGTCCCTCTACGGGCTGCGTGGGTCCGGCTTCCCGAACCCCTAGGCTCCGGTCCTGCGCGACGTGTGTGCTAGGCGCACCCGGGTCCGGGTCCCGTCTCGGGCGAACTGGGGACAACGATCTCATGACACGGTTGTCCGGCCACGAGCGGCATGGGAGCCAGACTTGCCGCGAAGCGTGCGGCTGTCCACCGCCGGCTCGTGAGCTGGCAGTCGCGGGGCCAAGGGGTTCTGTCCTCTCCGGAGCGGCAGCCGTCCGTCCCGAACAACCACGCTCCTATCCTGGGCGACGTGTGTGCTAGCCGCACTGGGGTCCGGGTGGGACCTCGGTCGGCTCCGCTCTTTCGATCGCAGGA